>NC_082715.1:75002122-75690600 GCF_030144855.1 Hypanus sabinus | reverse complement strand
TGGCTGTCAGTGACTTGATGAGTCAATTAGCCTAACTCTGGTCCTATATATTAAGGTCATTGTGATAATAGTACGAGTCTGGTAATGCAGAGGTTGTCGGTTCAAATCATATCACAACAAACTATGTAGTTAAATTGAAGTTCAAAGTAAATTTATTGTCAAGGCATATACGGTATCTGTCACTATACACTACCCTGAGATTAATTTTATTGAAGGCATTCACAATAATTACAAAGAAACACAATGGAATTAATGAAAAATTGCACGCAAAGATGGATAAACAGCTAATTTGCAAAAGACAACAAATTTTGCAAATGCAAAAAGCAAAACAAAATACTGTAGTAATAATAAGTGATAAATATTTAGTACATGAATTGTAGAGTCCTTGAAAGTGAGTCGACAGGTTGTGGAATCTATTCAGTGTTTGGGTGAGTGAAGTTATCCATGCTGGTTCAGGAGCCTGATGGTTGAAGGCTAATAACTGTTCCTGAACCAGGCAATGTGGCACCTAAGCCTGTTGTACCTCCTTCCTGATGGCAGCAACGAGAAGAAAGCTGGCCTGGATGGTGGGGGACCTTGATGGTGGATACTATTTTCCTGCGACGACTATCTTTGAGGATGTGCTCCATAGTGGAGAGGGCTTTACCTCTGAATGTCTAGCTGTATCCTCTGCTTTTTGGAGGATTTTCATTCAAAGCTACTGGTGTTTCCATATAACTGTGGATCAACCACTCAATATACCCTCCATCGTGTATCTACAGAGGTTTCAAAGTATTAGATGACATGCTGAATCTTCACACACTTTTAAGAAGTTAGAGGCTGTGTCTTGCCTTCTTCATAATGGCATTTTGTGTGATGAACCCAGTACAAATCCTCTGAAGTGATAATGCTGAGGAATTTAAAGTTACTGACTCTCCACCGCTGAGTCATTGATGATCAATAAGTATAGTGATTTGTGTGCAAATGGACACGAAAGCTACTGCCTTGTAATTAAATCTCCACTGGCACTTTAAACTATTAGAACTGGGAAACAGCATTCCATTGAAATACTTAACATTTTAAAACATGAACAACTTGATAATACTAGTTAAGGAGTCTAGATTGATGGGTTAGCAACATAATAAAGTTCACAAAAAGAAATTGGTTCATTATTTGAAGCAGATGATGTGTAGAGCAGTTGGATTTATTTTGGATTGCTGCATTGAACAGCTAAATAGAAAAGCTTAGCTTTATTTGTCACATTTGCGTTGAAACATACAGTGAAATGTGCCATTTGTGTCAATGACCAACACAGCCCGAGATGCGCTGGGGGCAGCTGGAGGTATCGCCATGCTTCTGGAACAAAGTAACAACAACTTAATAACCCTAATCTGTACGTCTTTGGAACGTGGGAGGAAACTGGAGCACCTGGAGGTCCACGTAGTGATGAGGAGAACAAACAAACACTGTTTTGGAAATTGAGTCTCGATCTTATAGTTAGCGCTGTAAAACATTTACACTAGCCATTAAGCTATTGTGCCACTAGCATGAAAATCATGGACAACTCCTACATTTTAAACATGTATGGTTCAGTTTTCTGCAGAATGCAATTGGTTTGCTCACAGTGCAGTGTGGTTTCAATTGGAAAGGGACTGAAGGTGAGATCTGCATGAGTTTGTTTCCTCATTCTGAAGCACAAGGATATTTCAGTGCCATTCATCCGTTATTAATTGGCAGACCTGCAGAAAAACACAGATTCTGGAACCTGCATCTTCCATTCACTAATTGCATCATCAGTTTTTAATATATTCACTCAAGAGATGTGGGCTTTGCAGGCTGAGTAATTGCCCATCAGAAGGTGGTGCTGACCTGCCTTCTTGTACTGGTGTAGTTCTTGAGATGTGGGGATATCCATGACGCTTTTAGGGAGAGAGTTCCACAATATTGGCCCAGTGACAGTGAAGGAATAGTGTTATATTTCTATGTCAAGATGGTGTAAGTCTTGGAAGCTAACTTTCAGATGTTGGTGTTCCTTTGCTTTTGCTGCCCTTGTCCTCCTGATTATAGATATGGAAGCTGCTTTTGAAGGACAGTTGGTGAGTTGCTGCAGTGCATCTTGTATCATTGTTTCGGAAAGTGGGAGAAGAATCTGCATTTTTATACATATATCACTGAACTTAAATTATGTATTTTGTGGTTGTTAGATATGCAGGAATCTTACTTGGGATCACCAACACATTTGCCACAATTCCTGGAATGGTAGGACCAGTTATTGCCAAAGACTTGACATACAATGTAAGCATTCTAAATATTTTGATCAAGTGAACAATAACATATAATCATATGTATTAAGATTGTTTTGCCATAAATCTTGTTATTTTAGTTTTTGTTATTATAAAGCTGATATTTATGTGGGATTCTAGATAAGCAATTTTTTGTCCTATTCTATGTGGCTCAGAAATGATTAGAAATAGGAATTTAGTTCATTACAAGTCACATACAGAATAGACAAACCTTTAGGCTTTTGACAGTTATTGATACAGCTTTTGCCTGTTACGGCATAACTGACAGAGCCAGAATATATTGTCCATCAATAATTAATCCTTTAGGTGGTACTGCTGAGCCATAATCTGAAATCACTGCATTGCCCATCGTGAGAGTACTCCTGGTGGTTGGGTAGAGAGTTCCAAGGTTTTGACCTTATGAAATTCCAAATCATGAAAGTTTACGACTTGGAGAACTTGGGAGGAGTTGCATCCCTGTGCAACTGCTGCCTCTATCCTTCTAGGTAATGAAATTATGGATTTGGTGTAATATTGAAGAATAATTAGAATATTTTTGAATAATATCAATTTGAAATTACAACAATGAGCTAGGGAATCATGTTTGTTCCTTGAGAAATAAAACTATAAACTAAGTGTACTGGAATGTACACAACTACTTTATGATAGTTTGCAGGACTGTTCAAAACCACTTATTATAATGAAGTCATAAACCCAACTACTTGGAAATTAACTTGAAATGTATTCAATACTGGGAAAACATTTAACACTAACAGCAGGAAAAAAATTATCTATACATTTCAAATTAAGTCTGTTTCTTAAAAAAGGATTTAGTTTTATTGTTTTCCTTTTTCATTTCCACAGCATACACTTGCAGAATGGAGAAGTGTGTTTTATATTGCTGCCAGTATTGATGTATTTGGTGCACTGTTTTTCACCATTTTTGGGAAAGGTACAGTCCAATCCTGGGCAATTGATCACTGAATATTTCTTTGCAACCTTGCAATCCTAGACAACTGTTCAATGTTTCTCATGTGACCTAAATGTATGTTTAATTTTGATCATGTATCCTAAATTATTTTCCTACAAACTTTATTTCTTAACAAACTGAAACAATGCAAATACTAAATAGAGCATGTCAGATACATTCCAGCCCCTGCTGTGCCCTTTAGTCATGAAAGACCTGAATCTTAATATCAGATCCAGTGCATTCAGTCTCTTTTCTCTAGTAACTTGAGCTTGAACAGAGCAGCAAAGGAGAGGTAGTTAATCTGGAAAGAAGCACCTCTGACAGACTGCTGCCTGGACCTGTTCATACCTTTTGTTTTGATTGCACCTAGACCTGGTCAATGAGGTCCCTCAAATAGACAACAGAACCAGTTTCAACTTCCTCTGCATAAGGTGCCAAAAGATGAGGAGCATTGGACTAAAGTGAATTTAAACTTGAGCAACTTTTCAAATACTGAAAGGACAGCAGATGCTTGCAATTTTTGTAAATCTGGACTTCAGAAAATACAGCTAGCCAGGAGATCATGAACTAACTTGAAAATCTATTGAAATCAACTGAAAGGAAACCACTCTCCTTCCACAAAGACAGAGCAGCCCCCCCCCCCCCCCGGAATTCTTAACCCCTCATTTCCAGGAGACAATTACGTTGTGGTTGACGATCTCCTAGTGTGGTTTAGGGACGTGTCTAACAGGACTCATGATCCCTCCATTAAACATGTCCATTGATGGACATCCTAAATGCATTGGCCATGAGGCTTTTAGTGGTTCCAATTTTTACTTTACCATCCAGTACATCTCTAACTCTAGTAAACACCAGACTGCCCTCTGCCAATGAGAAGGAACAATGGCTGAAGGCAACCAATAGCAGACTTTTAATTCAATATCATTAATCATCAGTTAGTCCTATCAAGAAGCAGAGCCAACAGTTGCTGAAGCTGTGTTGATCTCTGGCAGAGAAAACAGGTTATCAGCATGGATCACATGAAGGTATGCTTTGTGTGAGTAAGTTTGCATCGTCCAAAGGTGAGGAGGTACAGCCTGGACAGAATTACATGGTGACAGATAGTGTTCCTCAGTGGGAAACTCTGAGCTACATCTTAGACAGAATACTCCCTACTGTTCTAAAAGTCACTGAACTTTATCAGTCCGTCCAACCGCTTTTGTTGCCTAAGTATAATATGTCCAATCAGCATCACAGGATCAAGGCCAGCAGTTGATTTATGATGAGTGATAGGTTGCATTGTTAATTTACCATATGACTTGTACTCTTTGTCTTTCACAACGCTGAGTTTCCTTTGTTACTACTAATAATGGTTACCGGTTAATCTATTTGTCCTTTTCCTGCCTAATCCAGGGATTCAGAAACTATTCAAAAAGAAAAATGACCAAAGCACTTTCACAATTTTTTGTTATGCAAATTTTAAATGTTGAAAACATTTGTATCCACAAATTCTAAAAGGTCTGTAAAATGCAATAAAATTAAATTGTATTAAATCAATTGTTTGTGTTAAATTTTCAATTTAGTCATTAAATTATGGCATAATTGTACACCAGAAATAAAATGTTGTTGCTAAAGTAACACATTATCAAGTGTCCAGAAGAAAACAGACATTCTTAATGAAGGTACTAGAAATCAACAGTTTAAATGGATCTTTCAGAGAAGAGGAAAATACTTTGCTATAGCAAAGACTCTACTCCACTTCATCTTAACTGTTTCCTTTATTAATCGCAAATTGCAAGTTCATTTTAACAATTAATTTTATCTTTCAAATTGCATTAAAACTCTCCCCAGAGAGTTTTTTTAATTGTAAGTTCAATTAAATTTGCCTAATTAACCAGTATCTAAAAGTCTATTGCCAGTTTCTCAATCAGCAATTTAAAAATTAATATTTTGCCTTTTCTGCCTCTGGTTTGCATGTTTATTGTATTTATCGTTCATAAGAACTACACATTTCTGAATAGTTTAACTCTTTCAACTCTAAGTTTGACCCTCCCCAGAAGGGTCAGCAGCAACATTAAGACAAAAAGTAGGGTGATTCTAGATTGTACATCCTTTTTGTTTTATTTTTTTCATTTCACCTCTTTAGACTTGTTTTTATTGGCAGTTAAATGTGACATGGTTGTTGAACTGAGACAAGACGTTCTGCAGATGCTGGAAATCTTGAGCGAAACACACACACAAATGTTGATGTGGAGGAACTCAGCAGCTCAGGCAGTATCATAAGCAGTCAACGTTTTGGGCTGGAGACTGTTCATCAGGACTGCTTATTTCCCTTCATAGATTATGCCTATGAATAGAGTGAATATCTATGATAGAGTAACAACGAGAAAATGCTGGAGGAATTCAGCAGATCAGGCAGCATCTTTGGAAAATATGCGATGTTTTGGGCTGAGAGTGAAGGGATGAGATGCCTGAATTAAAAGGTGTGGTGGGGGGGGGGGGGGGGGCTAGCAGAAAGGTGATAGTTAAAGCCAGTTGAGTGGGAAAGATCAAGGGCTGGAGGAGAAAGAATCCAATAGGAGGTGTGAGTGAACAATCAGAGTAAGGGAAGGGCAAGGAGACTCGGGAAGTAATAGGAAGGTGAGAAGAAGTAAAAGGTCAGAGTGGGGAATAGAGGGGTGGTGGGGGAGGAATTTTGGTTCACCGGAAAGAGAAATGGGTGTTCATGCCATCAGCTTGGTGGGTACCCAGACGGGATATAAGGTGTTGCTCCTCCACCGAGTGTGGCCTCAACTTGGCAAAAGAGGAGGCCATGGATCAAAGGCCCGTTGGGGAAGGACCACAGTCTAGGATTCTTCTCCCGCAGGAGTTGAGGGGTGGGGGGGGGCGGGGTGTATACCCCTAAACAAGTGTATGTAAATATAGAATAACAGAGTGCCACGTGGTTGGTGAAAAATGTGAAAATGTAAAGACTGCAATGGAAACAGTTGTAAAGTATTGAAGATCATTGAATGGTTTATTGTATAGAATTTTATTTTTGAATAAAGTATATTTTGTTTAATAAAAAAAAAACATTGGAACAGGAATGGAAATTGGAATTAAAATGTTTGACCACTGGGAAGACTCGCTTTTGGCGGATGGTGCAGAGGTGCTTGACGAAGCAGTCCCCCAATTTACAATAGATCTCACTGATGTAGAGAAGGCTGCATGGAAAGTATTGTACACAACATAAGCTAAAAAAAAATGATGAAACTAAGAAGATTTTTGGTATTGTTTACATCTAAAATTCAAGTTGCTTTTTACCAGAGAGTACATCAAGATTTAAAGAATTTACAGATTTGTAACATTGAATTTGCTCATAAAAAAACACTTCTTGCTTAAAGCGAAGTACTTGAAACATTAGTATATGGAATTCAGAATTTTCTGGATGTAATTATTAAATGTATTAAATCTTCAAACTTATTGGACCATAGAATGGTTATAAATGCCCAATTATAAACTCCTAAAACGGACACTATTTTCCCCATTGTGTCATTGAAAGGGATTACCAGGTATACCAAAAAGATGATTCAATGATCTCGTGAAAGTTGTCTTGAAAATAAGTAACATCTTCACTGATTTGCTGGCACATACTGCTCAAAATGGTGGAACATTCAGGATGGGACTGGGAACCTTGAATCCATGCATCAGGTGTACTTGGAAGCTTTATTTAGATGGCAGAAGGAGTGTATCACCTCGCAAACTACCCAACTGCCCTATCAGGTATTTCCAGCCTACTCTGTTTGTACAGAACTCTGTAGTTCTTAATTGGCCTTATCAGTCATCTCAGAACCACAAATAAAATAAAATAAAACTGGAATGAAAATAAAACATCATCCTTGATCCCAAGAGACTTCTTAAGAAGATGAAGATGATGCTATCTTTAACTTATGTAATAGATTTTGTTTTGGATGAAATAGCCATTGGTTTGTTATTGCTCTCTATTATTTTCTTCCTTTCCCAACTAAAGGCACAAACTACACTCAAAGGCCAATTTATTAGGTACACCTGAACACATGCTCATTAATACAAACATATAATCAGCCATTCATGTAACAGCAACTCAATGCATAAAAGCATGCATTGTGGTCAAGTGGTTCAGTTGTTATTTGGACCAAACGTCAGAATGGGGAAGAAATATGATCTGAGTGACTTTGACTGTGGAATCATTGTTGGTGCTGGACAGGGTGGTTTGAGTATCTCAAAAACCCAACACAAAAGTTTTCAGAGAATGGTGTGAAAAACAAAAAAAAACTGTTGAGCGGCAATTCTGCAGGAGAAAACACCTCCTCCTTAATGAGAGATGTCAGAGGAGAATGGCCAAACTGGTTAAAGCTGACAGGAAAGCGAATAACTCAAATAATCATGTTCCGACAGTGGTGTGCAGAAGATTATCTCTGAATGCACAACATGTTGAATTTTGTAGTGGGTGGGCTACAGCAAAAGAAGATTATGAACATACACTCAGTGGCCACTTTCTTAGGTACAATAGGTACCTAATGAAGTTCCCACCAAGTGTAATGTTTGAGTTTAGTTCTGATGATTTCCAACAGCGAGCACAGAAGGGAGCATAATAGAGCTATCTAACTCAGTTGGTAGCCTTGCAATTTTTCTTTCTAGTCCATAACACCTACCTGCCCCGTGATTAGTTAACGCAGCATATATTAGGAATCAAATTTAATCTGTGTAGGTCAACTCACTGAGAAGGCTACTGAGTTATTGGGAGGAAGAGACTGACTTGTTTGGTTCAGAGAAGAAAATGTAATGAATTAAGGCTTGATTTTCTATCATAGTTCCACCATTATAATTGGATTTGAGTAGTATTATTCAACAGTAACAATTTTAGCTTGATTAGACCAGAACTGTGCCGTCTTGTGGCATAGTGGCATCAGCACTGGAGTTGGGGATGACAGGTCCCGAGTTCAAATCCACCGGGTTCCCTTGCATGCTTTCCATCCATGCTGGGTTGAGTGTCGACTTAGCAACTTGTAAAAAAGAAGATGCTAAAGAAACACCACATGATGAGCAATCACCAAAAGATTGGTGCAAAAAGCTTGTCATGACGGCACTCCAATGACTGCACCAGGAGATAAGGGCACCTTCTTCTAGACCAGAAACATCTTTGACCGTATAATTAAGAAAAAAGTATTTTTTCTCTCTGTACATGATCCTAGGAAGTATTTCATCCACTTTTTGTCTTTAATCTGCCCAGGCATACATTTGACTGTCATCTAATTTTTATTGTAATTGCTTTTGTAACTTTGCTAACAGTGAAAGTATGTGTTTAAACAATTTATCCAGAACAGATCGGATTTAGTCATTTTAATGTCTGTCGGGTTAGCTGGCAAGTTTAATGTTTAGTTTTGTTACTAACCAGAGCCTGGAATCTCCAGATGCAATCTGAGATCTATGCTAAATTTTCTTTCCCATAGGGCAACAGAATTATTGGCCTTGGTGTACTTTTTGCAAGGACGAGGAACAAATAGTTAAAACCTTTGCTTCAGCAATGCAGTAGCTGAAGGGCATGACATGAATTCAATGTGGTGTAGTCCACCAACTTGTTCAGGTAAATATTATTAGCACTGCACTTTAAGCAAGCTGTCAGCTTCATTATAGTCCTGTAACATGTTATCAAAGGAGGATGGGATGAAAAAAGAAAAGTGATTGTCTTTTCAAATTAACTTGCTCCATTTTTTTAACCAAGGATCCAGTTACTACATATCCAAAGTCATGAAGTCAGCCAGAGCAGAATACCTTTGAGGCTTCACATATAATATGCTTTGTAATAATAGGATATTATTTAAATGATGTTTTGGAGGGAAATACTGAAAACTATTGATAGGTGCAAATCTGTTTTTTCTTTATTTTTATTTCTCTTACACCCCACGTTTGAAGGTTTTAATTTGTCAGAAATTGTGCTAATAAAGAACAGAGGCTTGGTATTTCATTTAGGAATTAGCAGTATGAAAATCCTTATTGTTAATTTTAACTCCTGTGCATTAATTTTCTCCGTTATTGGTTCCTTCAAAAAATCTTTTAAACAATTTTCATGTTGTAGCTCTTATAATGTACCCACACAACCAGAAAGTGTCTACAGGTGCATAGATGTTGAAACTACATCATATATATTGAACAATTGTTGACAAAAGGCTTGGTTGGAGAAGCAGTTGATAAGGAATACTATGGAAGAGAAATAAAAGTCTTGGAGATTAGAGAGAGAATAGTGGAGATTCAGGCTCCAGTAGCTGATAAAACAGCCATGAATAGAGCTTGATTTAAATTCAGAAAGAATTAAGCCAGAATCCTGGATAACCTCAAGTGCACAAAGGGAGAATGGGGGAAGACAGAATTCCTTGGGGGGAAAAGTCCAAATTTTTTTTTACTTTCTTTAGTGGATATACATTAAAAAAAGATAAAATATATTTGGTGTAATAAAATGCATGCTTAAATATTCAAAGAAGACTCTTTAGTTATTAAAAGGATATATTAACTTGTTTTATTCAATTGATTTTCTCTTATTTTTTATCTTATTTTACTAGATTGTGTAACATAGTACTCTGTAACCAATAGTTATCTGATAATCCATGTAAGGAAAGGATTTTTAAATTAGTTCATATACACGAACTGGAAAAAAGAGAGAGTAAGACAAGTTAAGAAAGACAACAGAATTAATGGGGCAGAAAGCTCAGGAGGGATCAGAGTATGGCCAAGTGCAATAGGAATCGATGTGAAAGGTGAGGGGAGTAATAGATTAAAAGTATTGTGGTGTAGGCTTCCGTTAGTCTCGATAGACCATGGATTTCTGCCTTGGAAAGTTTCCAGGGCGCAAGCCTGGGCAAGGTTTTTTTTTGTGGAAGACTGGCAGTTGCACAAGCTGTAAGTATTATATATGTATGCACGAAGTATAAGAAATAAAGTGAATGAGCTTGAGGCTCAGTTGGAAATTGGAAAGTATGATGTTGTTGGAATAACAGAAACATGGCTGCAAGAGGACCAGGGTTGGGAAATGAATATTCAAGGATACATGTCCTCTCGAAAGGACAGACAGGTGAGCAGAGGGGGTGGGGTGGCTCTGTTGGAGAGGAATGAAATTCAGTCCCTTGCGAGGTTTGACCTAGAATCAGGAGATGTAGAGTCAGTATGGAAAGAACTGAGAAATTGTAAGGGCAAAACAACCCTAATGGGAGTTATTTACAGGCCCCCAAACAGTAGCCTGGATATAGGGTGCAAGTTGAATCAAGAGTTAAAATTGGCATGTCGCAAAGGTAATGCTATGGTTGTTATGGGGGATTTCAACATGCAGGTAGACTGGACCCCAAGAAAGGGAGTTTGTGGAGTGCCTCCGAGATGGATTCTTAGAGCAGCTTGTTCTGGAGCTTACCAGGGAGAAGGCAATTCTGGATTTAGTGTTGTGTAATGAACTGGAATTGATAAGGGAACTCGAGGTAAAGGAGCCATTAGGAGGTAGTGACCATAATATGATAAGTTTTAATCTACAATTTGAGAGGGAGAAGGGAAAATCGGAAGTGTCAGTATTACAATTGAACAAAGGGGACTATGGAGCCATGAGGGAGCAGCTGGCCAAAGTTGATTGGGAAGATACTCTAGCAGGGATGACAGTGGAACAACAATGGCAGGTATTTCTGGGAATAATACAGAAGGAGCAGGATCAGTTCATTCCAAAGAGGAAGAAAGATTCTGAGGGGAGTAAGGGGCAGCCATGGCTGATGGGGGGGGGGGGGGGGGGTCAAGGACAGTATAAAAATAAAAGAGTATAACATAGCAAAGATGAGCGGGAAGCCAGAGGATTGGCAAACTTTTAAAGATAACTGAAAAGGCAATACGAGGAAAAAATCAGTTAAGACCAAAGTTGGGCCCCTTGAAGACAGAAACAGGTGATTTTATTATGGGGAACAAGGAAATGGCAGATGAGTTGAACAGGTACTTTGGATCTGTCTTCACTAGGGAAGACACAAACAATCTCCCAGATGTAATAATGGCCAGGGGACCTATGGTAATGGTGGAATTGAAGGAAATTCACATTAGGCAGAAAATGGTGTTGGGTAGACTGATGGGACTGAAGGCTGATAAATCCCCAGGGCCTGATGGTCTGCATCCCAGGGTACTTAAAGAGGTGGCTCTAGAAATCGTGGATGCATTGGCAACTATTTTCCAATGTTCTATAGATCCAGGATCAGTTCCTGTGGATTGGAGGGTAGCTAATGTTATTCCTCTTTTTAAGAAAGGAGGGAGAGAAAAAACAGGGAATTATAGACCAGTTAGCCTGACATCAGTGGTGGGGAAGATGCTGGAGTCAATCATAAAAGATGAAGTAGCAGCACATTTGGATAGCAGTAACAAGATCGGTCCAAGTCAGCATGGACTTACGAAGGGGAAATCATGCTTGACTAATCTTCTGGAATTTTTTGAGGATATAACTACGAAAATGGACAAGGGAGAGCCAATGGATGTAGTGTACCTGGACTTTCAGAAAGCCTTTGATAAGGTCCCACATAGGAGATTAGTGGGCAAAATTAGAGAACATGGTATTGGGGTTAGGGTACTGACCTGAATAGAAAATTGGTTGGCAGACAGGAAATAAAGAGTAGGGATTATCGGGTCTCTTTCAGAATGGCAAGCAGTTACTAGTGGGGTACCGCAAGGCTCGGTGCTGGGACCGCAGCTATTTACTATACACATTAATGATTTAGATGAAGGGATTAAAAGTAACATTAGCAAATTTGCCGATGACACAAAGCTGGGTGGCAGTGTGAAATGTGAGGAGGATGTTATGAGAATGCAGGGTGACTTGGACAGGTTGGGTGAGTGGGCAGATGCAGTTTAATGTGGATAAATGTGAGGTTATCCACTTTGGTGGCAAGAACAGGAAGGCAGATTACTATCTGGATGGTGTCAAGTTAGGAAAAGGGGAAGTACAACAAGATCTATGTGTTCTTGTTCATCAGTCACTGAAAGTAAGCATGCAGGTACAGCAGACAGTGAAGAAAGCTAATGGCATATTGGCCCTCATAACAAGGGGAGTTGAGTATAGGAGCAAAAAGGTCCTTCTACAGGGCTCTGGTGAGACCATACCTGGAGTACTGTCTGCAGTTTTGGTCTCCAAATTTGAGGAAGGACATTCTTGCTATTGAAGGAATGCAGCGTAGGTTCACAAGGTTAATTCCCTGTCATATATTGGCGCAACTGGGATTGTATACACTGGAATTTAGAAGGCTGGGAGGGGATCTGATTGAAACATATAAGATTATTCAGAGATTGGACACGCTAGAGGCAGGAAACTTGTTCCCAATGTTGGGGGAGTCCAGAACCAGAGGCCACAGCTTAAGATTAAAGGGTAGGCCATTTAGAATGGAGTTGAGGAAAAACTTTTTTACCCAGAGAGTTGTGGAACTGTGGAATGTTCTTTGTCAGAAGGCAGTGGAGGCCAATTCTCTGGATGCTTTCAAGAAAGAGTTAGATAGAGCTCTTAAAGATAGCGGAGTCAAGGGATATGGGGAGAAGGCAGGAACAGGGTACTGATTGTGGATGATCAGCCATGATCACAGTGAATGGCGGTGCTGGCTCAAGGGGCCAAATGGCCTACTCCTGCACCTATTGTCTATAAAATGCTGGAGGAACTTAGCAGATCAGCTGCTGCCTAACCCGCTGAGTTCTACCAGCATTTTGTGTGTTACTTTGAATTTCCAACATCTGTAGAATCTCTTGTGTATCAAAATTAGTTTCTTGTTCTTTCTGATTTAGCAGCAAGAAGTTTGTGCAAACATACAAAATCCTTACACACATTAATGGCTATAAAGACACTATTAGGGTTATAAGAAATCTACTCATTGAAAGTTCCAAAAATGTACATAGTAATATACAAAGAATATTTATCAATCAGGCTATCTCTGTCTCATCTCATCATGATTTCAGCCAAAAGCAAGATTGCCCTTGTCCCTTTTATTCCCTTAAAATCCTCATCCACTACTTGTCCATGATACTAGGTGCTACCTGCTTATCTCTGTGCCCTTTCAGCCTAGACACAATTTAAAAACTGCAGAGTATGTTTTGCGGTAAAATGTGTTTTCCACCATTATCAGACAGCCAATATGTCCTTACAATTTGTAAATTTCTTAAAGCAAGCACTTAGCAGGGCAGGGGGAGGGGGAGGAAAGAAACTGCCACAATGCATATGACTCAGTACAAGACTTACCAATTATTTAACATCTAGCCAGGATGATCAGAAATAGCAATCCATTTAAGATGCCATTTTTCTCTACGTACTTTTTGCATGTACTAAGGGGCAATCAAATATCACTTTTAGAAAATTAAATCCTTTCTTTATACCCCACTGCTCTAAAAACATTATGTTCCTCAGTTACTTTGCTGTGAAAACACCGTATCTAAAGGACCAGCTCCTGCAATCAGAGAACCTTTGCAAGTTTATAGTTGCCGCATATGCAGTGCTCTCAGTTACAACCATCTCATGCTGGTAGCTTGTTACTCTCGAGTACCATTATTTTCTCCATTTTTTTACAGCAGTACAGCAGGTAGTATGGCTATCATTTAATCTGACTCCAGTCCTGAATTCTGATCTTGATCATGTTGGGTTTGTACATTGTCCCTGTGATTTCTGTTGGTTGTTCTGTTTTTACCCAAAGAGGTTCTGATAGGCTAATTGTAAATCATCCCTAATATAAATGGACAATAAAGGAATGTGAATGGAGTTGACAGGTATGTGAGAGAGAATATTTATTTAGAGGTATAGTACATAACAGGCCTTTCCAGCCCAACGAGCTGCACCATCCAGAAACCCACCTATTTAACCCTAGCCTAATCACAGAACAATTGACCATGACCTATCGACCTACTAACCAGTACATCTTTGAACTGTGGGAGGAAATTTGGTTTCCCAAAGGAAACCTGCATGCTCACAGGAAGAACTTACAATCTTCATTCGAAGAACACCAGAATTGAACTCCAAACTCCAAACTGTAATAGCTTTGCTACCAGACTAAATGAGGGTCTAAATTGATGAATTCTTAGAATTAACATAGACTTGATGTCTATATAACAGTCAATGTTATGAAATAAAATAAGCACTTCTGAGCAGGTCATTGTTATTCGATTGTGTTAATGCTGATAAGTTTGTTTCCCTAATTAAGTAGGCTTACCCAAATAATGTTCTCTTACTCTATCATAAATACTGATATGTCTACCATTTGCTTTCACAGTAAACAATATCAATTCTCCTAGAAGAAAACCGATGTTATTGTGGTGATTTAGATACTCCTTGCAGGTTTGTTTTCATGCCTTTTAGCAATTGCTGAAAAGCACAAGCTCTTTTATCATGGTAATACTTTCCTGGACTATCTACTAATCTTTTGATCCCTTTGATATCCAGAAATCTATTGATATTTTTATCATTTTTGATCCTTTTTGTATCTCATTTGCTTGGATTATACGTTTTCCTTTAAAGATAATTTTTATCCTTGGTATAGCATTTTTATTGTCCTTTGACTGCTTGGTTGTCTATACACGGTATTTAAAATTTGGCACGCAATTGCCTGCTCTTCTGGATATATATAAATTCTGGAGTAACAATTTTTATTTGGATCATCTCCCACTGATCTACAATAAATTTATACTTGAATGCAAAGTACAGTTTGGTTGAATGGTATTGCAGACACATTTAAATGTGTCTAATGTCAGTCAACTGAACTGTGTTTTAGAAACATTGGAATACTGTCTTAACCTCCTATCATTCTCAATCTTCTGAATTTCAGCCAATGCAAAGTGCAATAAGTATAGAATCCTTCACTCCCTCCTTTATTAAAAGCAATACTATATATGACACTCAGTCTCACACTTTAATTATCCTAGGATACACAAATGTATCAATGTAACAAATATTTATTTGTTAAAGCTTTCCATGTCAATTTGTAAATGCATGTTTCATTTTATATGGATTACAGTGGACATGGAGAGGATGTTTCCTATTGTGGGGGAGTCTAGGACCAGAGGGTTCAGCTTCAGAATAGAAGAGATGAGAAGGAATTTCATTAGCCAGAGGGTGGTAAATCTGTGGATTTCATTGCCATAGAGATGGCTGTGGAGGCTAAGTCATTTGGTATATTTAAAACAGGTTGATAGATTCTTGATTAATCAGGGCTTCAAAGGTTATGGGGAGAAGGCAGGAGAATGAGGTTCAGAGGGTAATAAATCTGCTACGATGCAACAGTGGAGCAGGTTCAATGGGCCGAATGGCTTGATTCTGTTCCTGTGACATAGCAGTGCTGGAAAGTAAGGGAAATAGAAAGTGGGAGGAAGGGGACGAGTTCGAACTGGCAGCTGATAGGTGAAACCAGGTAGGTGAAGAGATCATTGGGTCATGATCTCTTCAAGGTAGATGCGAGTTTTACTCCTGGGGTGGGGGGGGGGTTAAGATTTCATCACTGATATATCGTCTGATAGGGTTGAGCAGGCAGGCAAATAGAATCAGTTTAATTTTGCACCATGCCATATATACCAACAGCCGCCGACATTTTCTTGCACTCGCCATGGAGACTGCACAAGTCTGCAATGGCCGTGCGCGGCCGTACTGACGTCCCCGCCCGCCTCACCATGTTCGTACACGCTGGTCGGCGGGGACTCGTCTCAAAAGGTCTTGTCCGACAGTGAAGCGGGCAAAGTCGGCGCTTAAATTTTGAATTCCGAGGCCAATACCGGCGCGCAAGCTGGGGGAAGGGGAGCGTTACCGACGCGCGCGACTGAGGGAGTGGAGGAGGGGCAGATCTTTGCCGGACGCGCGCACGCTGAGGGAGTGGAGGAGGGGCAGATCTTTGCCGGGCGCGCGCACGCTGAGGGAGTGGAGGAGGGGCAGATCTTTGCCGGACGCGCGCACGCTGAGGGAGTGGAGGAGGGGCAGATCTTTGCAGGGCGCGCCCGACAGGGGTGCGGCGTGAGGGAGGTAGATTCAGGTCATTTGGGAGATCGAGTCTGCTTTGCCATCCTATCATAGCTAGTTTATTTTTCCGTCTGAACCCTCTCCTGCATTCTCACCGTAACTTTTGACTCCATTAATAATGAAGAACATAGCAATTTAAAAAGTTATGAATGAAGTTTATTTTGATATACATACGCAATGACTTGGCCTCTACCACTGTCTCTGGCAAAGTTTCGTGTGCAGTGCGAGAGGCAACATGAATGGCAATAATCATTGGATTTAAGGAATATAATAAGACAGTACTGAAAGCATAGACTATAAACGTAATCATAAAAAGTAGTTGCATTGTTTATCCTTGTAAATAATGTTATTATGAATAAAGCAAAACAAAATACTGGACTCAGCAGGCTAGGGGCATCTATGAAAAAAGGTACGGCCGACGTTTCAGGCCGAAACGTCAATTATACTTTTTTCCATAGATGCTGCCTGGCCTGCTGTGTTTCTCCAGCATTTTTTGTGTGTGTGTTGCTTGGATTTCCAGCATCTGCAGATTTTCTCTTGTTTGTTATTGAATAAAATGTTTTATTATTTCCCTCAACCCTTTTCTCCCGTCGTCTCCCCATAACCGTTGACGTTGGTACTCATCAAGAGCCCATCTCTACTCTAAATATACCCATTGAGCTGGCCTCCATAGCTGTCTGGCAATGAATTCCACAGATTTACCACTACAGTGAAAGAAATTTCTCAACATCTCTGCTCTAAAAGGACATCTTTCTATTCAGAGACTTGTCCTCTAGACCTAAACTTTTACTATAGGAAGCAATCTCTCTACTTCCATTCTAGATTTTTCAATATTCGATGTTTCAATGAGATCCCAGCCTCATTCATCTCAACTTCAGCGAGTACAGACCCACCAACGCTCCTCGTACGTTCGCCTTTTCATTCCCGGCATCAGTCTCGTTAAACTCCTCTGGACATTCTCAACATTACACCAATTTACTGCCCTATACTGTGCCTATTTATTATTTACTGTAATGCCTGCACTGTTTTGTGCACTTTATGCGGTCCTGGGTAGGTCTGTAGTCTAGAGTAGTTTCTTTGTGTTGTTTCATGTAGCACCATTGTCCTGAAAAACGTCTCATTTTTACTTTGCAAACACAAGGAAATCTGCAGATGCTGGAAATTCAAACAACACACACAAAATGCTGGTGGAACACAGCAGGCTAGGCAGCATCGACAGGGAGAAGTGCTGTTGACGTTTCGGGCCGAGACCCTTCGACAGGACTAACTGAAAGGGAAGATAGGAGATTTGAAAGTAGTGGGGGGGGGGGATGCGAAATGATAGGAGAAGAAACTACTTTCAAATCTCCTACTATCTTTATCTTCGGTTAGTCCTGACGAAGGGTCTCGGCCTGAAACGTTGACAGCGCTTCTCCCTATCGATGCTGCCTAGCCTGCTGTGTTCCACCAGCATTTTGTGTGTGTTGTTTTTACTGTAGCAGTTATGGTCGAAATGACAATAAAAAGTGGCGACTTGAACATTGTCAGCTCGTCTTTTCCCACTTGTGGGGTCCCCAAAACTGTTCAAAATACTTCAAGTTCGGCCTGACCAATGTCTTATTAAAAAACCCCTCAGCTTTACACTTGAGCTCGCCAGTCAGCCTGTCTGTGCGTTTGCACATTGATGTCCCAATCCCATCAGTCAACGTATCATCCACACCAGCCTCAAAAAGTAATTTTCCCAAGCAGTAAGGCTGATTATTACCTTCACCCACTAACCCGCCACCATCATTTCCTGTCAGCCAATTTATGTAGACACAGCTGTGCCTAGCGTCACTTGATGGGCATACAATCAATCTATGTATATAAAGTGTCTTATTTATATATATATATATTTATGTTCTCTATCTTATGTTTTTTTTTGTGCTGTGTCGGATCTTGAGTAACAATTATTTCGTTCTCCTTTACACTTGTGTACTGGAAAATGACATTAAATAATCCCGAAGCTCTTTAACGTGCGGGGGGGCGGTGACGTCACCATGCTTATTTAAAGCCGTGGCGCAGTCGCTTTCTCTTCCCGTCTCTCCACCAGCGTGTGTGTCTGTGCCGAGGGTAGGTTGGTGGTAAAAATGGGCCGGTGGGTAGAAATCAATGGGTTTTCTTTCTCCACCACCTTCCCCTTCTCTTTTTTTTTAAGCTTTCACCCTCTGGCTGCGCGCGGGGAAGCGGTTTGGGCTGCCGAGCTAGAGACGCCCACGATGACCGCTGAGGCTGGGGGGAGGAGGGGGAGAAGACGACCACTTCACTCTCCGTTGTGAGGTGTCCGTGGTGCGAGGGGTCGGCAGGGCAAGGTAAAGGCTTCTCGCTCGCAGTATCGTCAGCACTGTAGGCCGTCAGTTTGCCCGTGCCGCTCTCGCTGTCAGCGAGCGCTTATTCCCTTCCGCCCTTGTTCATTGTGTGGCGCCGGTTCCCACCTTTCCTTCCGTCGAATTAAACGCCGAGTTGTGGGTACGACCACCCTTACCCTCGTCCTACACTTCAACACACGGAGGACTGGTTTGGCTGCCAGTTAATCAGAAAATGGCTGGTGTGTCGAAACTGGGCGGGGAGTCGTCTCCTCAAGTCAAAATGGAGGCGAGCAAACAGGAATGGCGGGTCGTCGCCTGTACAAGTGCCACGTTTCTTATGTAGCAGTGCAGTTATTAAAATTAACGCGGCGGGTATCTATTTTATTTGTTTTTTAAGTTTACTTTTTATTTAATCTAGAGTGTTTAAAAGGGATCGCAGTAGTATCCTCCAGCGAACGCCATGGGCAAGGAGAAAATCCACATCAACATTGTCGTGATTGGTCACGTAGATTCTGGGAAATCTACCACCACCGGGCACCTGATCTACCAATGTGGCGGCATCGACAAGAGAACCATCGAAAAGTTTGAGAGGGAAGCAGGCGAGGTGAGTAACACGAACACAAAATTTCCTTAAATCTACATCTGGAATGTTGGTTTGTCTTTTTTTTGCAGGGTCTGAAGAGTATGGTTCTGTAGAGTAATAAGTGGTATAATTGCAGTAATTATCTTTAAAGCACAAACACATACAAATTTTTTGTTTGGGCCCAGGCTTTTGAACCATGAGAATGTAATAATCCAGTGACTTCTGTAGTGTTGTACATGTTTCACCTAACACTAGCGAGCAGAATTCAGGCTAGTATGCCTTTTTTTCTCTCCATTCCTACTGAATTCATTGTGTCTGTTGTAATCCAAGAATGCTCTGTGATATTCAAAGTGGGAATGGTTAGGTTTGAGTGAAAATTAGGTATATTTTAAGTTTTTACAATAATTAGGTTGTTTTGTAGATTAACTTTTGCCTGAACATGCTGTGGCTCTGATAGCTTAATGCCTCTGGTCTAGTGTAATTGGTAAATTGCTTGTACTGTTGTATCAGCATTTCACTATTGTTAGCCTGTTAATGCAGTTGTATTTTGGATTAATAAAAATGCTAATGTAGGCAGAATTTACCAATTCTAAATTCATAATAATAATTTAAGGGTGGGTTATGAGAATTTGAGTGGGTATTGCTAGTAGTGAGGCTTTAAAAGCATGGAAAACCTACCTATCTGCCTCCACCACAGTCACCAGCAGCCCATTCCACACTTTAGGATAGTTGGTTTTAAATTGCATAAACAAGTGATTGAACTTCATTACTTTTATTCATTTTCTTTACCAGAAAAGATTTAGTGCAACTTATTTTTGACAGTGTTAACAATTTTAATGGTAGGTGGTGCTGAGGAAGTGATCTGTGCACTGATTTAGTACTTTTGAAGATGATTAACACCATACTAATTGTAATTGCATTTTGTATTAAAATTACATTTTGTTAACAGGAATCATCCATTACATTTGTAGTCTGAGATGGAGCTTGGATATTGAGATTCACTTTGCATTTTGGATTTCAGTTTTGGTGTTCAGCTTGCATGATCTTCATTGCATACATTACAAAGTCACTTACAAATGTTGCAGATCAGAGTCAAAATACAGTATTTTAACAAGGCCCAGATCTTGTTGCTTGGTGATTAGTTTCAATCAGATGATGGTGTTGAATGCTGAGATCGTCAAATGAAGGGCATACTGATGTATGCATCCAGTGTCCAAGTGCTCCAGATGCACATGTTGTTTTGTATATTGATGATTTTATTTTGAAAATTGAACTTACTCCATTGTAGCACTCAGCGTGGCCTTGATGACTCGCATGTAAGAGACCTAATGGTCAGTTCTCATCTTTGGCCACAACACTCTCTTTATCTGATCCCCATAGCACTTAATTGCCTTCTAGACCAGAAGTCTATGGATCTCAAGATTTGCAAAGAGGATGTGATGTAGAAATCTCTTCGTTTTTTTTCTCTGGAAGCCAAATGTGCTTCAGATAAAATGCACAGTGTTTCCAAAAAACTAACTACATTGCTCTTGACGATTGTTGTCTAAATTCAACTCTGGTACATTCATAAATTTTTGCCTTTAATTTCCCAATTTAAAAATGTGCTATCAGTAATGTTCAGACGCTAATATTTCAGTTTTGTTATTTATCAATTAACACCAGTAAATGATATCTTCCGTAACTGATTAGGTGGAACCCACCTCAGGTCTCATTGAAAGCTGGTAGGTCGATGATGCAAATCTGTGATCATGCTTTTAGCTAATTTTAAAGGGCTTAAGAGTGAAATGCTATTAAGTTTGGCCTTGTAATTAGCTATTTTAAGAGAACAATTGGTTGTGACCTCTGAGTGCATGAAACTTCATAAATAATTTTAATTGGAGTTACATCATATAATGTCTTCTGTAGGGTGTGGCTTTTGCACTGTTAATTGCATTTTACATTTTACTCTTGGTAGATGGGCAAAGGTTCTTTCAAGTATGCCTGGGTATTGGACAAGTTGAAGGCTGAACGTGAACGTGGCATTACCATTGACATTTCTCTCTGGAAATTTGAAACCAGCAAGTATTATATCACCATCATTGATGCCCCTGGGCATCGAGACTTCATTAAGAACATGATTACAGGTACTTCACAGGTTAGTATGTGTTGAGTCAGGAATCACCATGTGACATTTTGAAGAACCCTGGCATTAAATGAAGGGCATCTTTATTTTTATTTGTAGGCTGACTGTGCTGTACTGGTTGTTGCTGCTGGAGTAGGTGAGTTTGAGGCTGGCATATCCAAGAATGGCCAGACACGGGAGCATGCCCTGCTGGCATACACTCTGGGTGTGAAGCAGCTCGTTGTTGGAATAAATAAGATGGATTCTACTGAACCACCATACAGTCAAAAGAGATTTGATGAGATTGTCAAGGAAGTCAGTACCTACGTCAAGAAAATTGGTTACAACCCAGATACTGTGGCATTCGTACCAATCTCTGGCTGGCATGGTGACAACATGTTGGAAGTTAGTACTAAAGTAAGTAATTCTAAAGGGCTGACTCTCTTTGTAGTTTCGCCAACAGTATGTTAAAATGTTACCCATGGTAACCTGAATTCCGCACTGCTTAACAAAAGAGATCCTAAGAAATAGAAACAAAGTCTGTAGGTAATGGAAAACTAAAAAAATATACAGAATTCTGGAGGAATTCAGCAGGGCAGGCAGCATCTATAGAAATGATTAGTCGACGTTTCAGGCTGAAACATTGACTTCATTTCTGTAGATACTGCTTGACCTGAGTTCTTCGGACATAAGAAACAGAAGCAGGAATGCCATTCAGTGGGGTTTTGGCTAGTCTTTAACTTATTCCTGAATAACCCAATCAGATCAGCACCAATCTCATTAAATCGTTGAGCAGACCTAAAAGGACAGGTAGCTAATCCTAAGTCCTATATTTATTTGCAACTCCATACAGCTTGATTCCTTAATCTAAAAACCTGTAGATCTGTCTTGAATGTGCTAAGAAACTGAGCCTCAGCAGCCTCCTACAGTAGATCTCAAGATTTACCATGTTTTTGAAGAAATACGAGTTGCTGATTCTTTTATTTTGAAATTGACACTGGTTCTTGACACCATCTGGTATGTCAAATCCTGCAACGTTTTCATATTTCATGAGATCGTCACTCATATTTCTGAATATGTACATAAGCTCAGTTTGCTGGCATCCCTGTAATCAGTCTTACTTGACTTCACTGCACTCCTGATGCATTTGTAACTCGGAAGAGCATGACAGTACTTGATGTTACAGAAAATCCCCTGATGAGGCCCATCCTAAACATTCAATTTTTCTTGTAATAAAGGTTGTATTATACTTTTGTTTGATAGCATGGCTGGAGGCACAGCAGATTCTTCCTGAGATATCTTGAAGTATTAAAAGAATATTTCCATGTATAACATCATACTTCTAATAGTTTTTATTTTGTACAGATGGCATGGTTCAAAGGCTGGAAGATCACCCGTAAGGAGGGTAGTGCTAGTGGTGTTACTCTCCTGGAAGCTCTGGATTCTATTCTGCCACCTCAACGACCAACAGAGAAACCCCTTCGTCTCCCACTTCAAGATGTCTACAAGATTGGCGGTGTGTATTAGTTTTAATTTTTGCCTGCATTGAGTGAAGGCAAACTCAGTCACAATTTTGATATTGGAAGTTAATAATGGGTTACATTTTCAGGACAGAAGTAAAATAGCATTCATTAGAAAGCTAAAGGTCAGCAGACAAATAGTTGACAAAAAATTGGTCTTTGGGACAGCTAATAATTTAAAGGATTGTTCAGTTTTATTGACATTGTCTTACGAGGTATTGCATTGAGGTGAAGGGCGATGGTAGAAGAATCTGGTTCTGAAATTTTGTTTTCGGTTTTAGAAAAAAGTTATTAACTTGTTTTTCAGACCTATTGACATGAGTGTGATATATGTGTAGATGTGTGTGGTCCTTGAACCTTTATTTTAATAGATTCTGGTCTGACTTGGAATGCTGACTCTTCCTCTTCTTTGTGCAGGTATTGGTACTGTACCAGTGGGTCGTGTTGAAACTGGTCTTTTGAAGCCTGGAATGGTAGTTACTTTTGCACCTGTTAATGTCACAACAGAGGTGAAGTCTGTTGAAATGCATCACGAAGCCCTATCTGAAGCTTTGCCTGGTGACAATGTTGGCTTCAATGTTAAAAATGTCTCTGTAAAAGATGTTCGTCGTGGCAATGTCACTGGGGACAGCAAGAATGATCCACCAATGGAAGCTGAAAAGTTCATTTCGCAAGTCAGTTTTTTTTAAAATGTATTTTTGTTTTGGTATCATTTCTCTGCTCTTTATTGGGGCTTGATTCTGTTACAGGAGGCATGATTTCATTTATTTACTGTAAGAATTTAAATAACTTTAATCTGATTTCTTAAACAGGTAATCATCTTAAACCACCCAGGGCAAATCTCTACTGGCTATTCTCCTGTTTTGGATTGCCATACTGCTCACATTGCCTGCAAGTTTGCTGAGTTGAAGGAGAAGATTGACCGTAGATCTGGGAAAAAAATAGAAGATAACCCCAAGTACCTGAAGTCTGGGGATGCTGCCATTGTTGAAATGACTCCAAGCAAGCCCCTGTGTGTTGAGAGCTTCTCTGAATATCCACCCCTTGGTAAGTTAAATCACTCCTTAAATTAATTGATATTTCACTTCTTGCGACTGTACAAAATTAAATTTAATATCCTGTCCAAATTTTGCAGGCCGTTTTGCTGTCCGTGACATGAGGCAAACTGTGGCTGTTGGTGTCATCAAGAGTGTAGAGAAGAAGGTTACTAGTGTTGGCAAGGTCACCAAATCTGCCCAGAAGGCTCAGAAAGGCAGATGAATGTTACAACAGTCAGCTGTCACTTCAGTCTCCTCAACTGGAGGCCCAGTTTTAGACCAGATAATCACAGTTTACCATTTAAGCTCCATAATAAAAGACTGGTTAGAAATCAAAATGCATCGTAAATACTTCAGAAGGAAAGGATTGTGGACCACATTAATCCCATGTAGCAGTTTGTTAGTTTTAAAAGTGTACTTTAAAAGAGCAACCAATGCCTTGACCAGCAATTTGAAAAATGAAATTAAAATTGTTAACCTAAGCAGAATTCATGGAATTTTCCAAGAATTTTTTTTCCAGGCTTTATTTTTGAAGTTTAAAAGTAAGTAATTTGAATCTAGAATTGTGCAGAAAGTTTGGTCAGGTGCATTAGTCTGCCTTTGATTCATTCCATATTTTTGACATCTATTTTTAAAAAGAAAATCTAGATATCAAAGTTTGTTAACAAAGCATTAATCATAAAATTTTGGATATTATTGCTAAAAATGTTTCAGCTATTAAATTTCATGGAAAATGAATGCATTTTTTGTGGGATAAACAGCTTTTTTTTTTTACTAAGTATATTGATTTAACCTTGCCAAATTGGCTGATTTCTTCATTTTCATAATTAGATGGTGGTTGAAAAAGTGGATGATGCACAGTTAGTGAAATGACTAGTACTGGATCCAAGTACTAAAGCTGCCCAATAAGTCGGTTTAAAATCTAATCCTGAATCTCCCTATAGTTGTTTAATCATTCCTTCCCTGTGCAATAATATGAGCCCTAGCTATTGCATTTATTAGCTGAATTGGTTATATGAAACTTGCATTGTTCACCCACCAACTGGAATTGTATAAAATGTTGAAATGCTTTCCTAATTTGAAAACAAGGGAATGAATTTACTGAATCTGGTGCACTCCTTACCAACACTGCATAGTTGACTTGCCACCTTAAGACAAATAGGTTGTATAAGGAATACAGACTCGACCCATTGTATGAACATTTGTTTAGTTTTAGCTAAAACTGTGCTTTATAGTTGATATTTGTTACTGCAGTGTCAGTATGATCTGTGATTGACTGTTAGAACCTGTTTCCCTTTCTCTGCTGCCTGTCATGCACATTGTGTTGTGCCTGTTTGTGCAAAAGTTGAAAAGTAAGGTTCAATGTTTAATTCTGTTTATCATTAAAAATCAAAATGATATTCAACAGTCATTGATGCCTGCTTCATAGTACCTTAATATAAAATATTTTATCAAGATTATAACTTGAAGGTGTGTGGGATCTCCCAAATGAAAGCTTTTATCGCTCATTACTACTATGGTAGCTGCACTGGTCCTGTGATTCTTGTACTTTGTTTTCAGAATCTTAAGATTAAGGTTGAATATAAACAGTTTGAGTGTGTCTTATCCAGTAGGGAATAACATGTAAAATGGCAGTGGTTGCAGCCACTGGGAGCAAGTGTTCCTATTTTCCCTTCATCATGGAGTTGCTGGCACTTGCCAGTTTGTTCTCTGCCCTCTCCCCACCTTTTTATTCTGGTTTCTTCCCCCCCCCCCCCCCCCCATATCCAGTCCTGATAGAGGATCCATACTCAAACATCAACTATTAACTATTCATTTGTTCAAAGTGGTTAGTGTTGGATAGAACAGGAACACCCTTTTAAATTGATAAGCTAAAAGGTTGGCACAACATCATGGGCCAAAGGACCTGAATTATGCTGTAATGTTCCTTGTTATAATCTGTTAACAGAAATAAAAACAGTAGGAAGATGTTTAGTTCAATGTATTTGTTCTGCTATGAAATTAAATGACTTTTTTCTTACTCTCCTAACAATTTCCCTGTATTCTAGATAGAAGGTGATAGGTGGAGGAGGTAAAGGGCTGAAGAAAAGGTTATATATTGGTTTAACATTGTTACATGTTCCAATTTTGCTTACTGATCATTGCAAAGTATGTTGAGGTACAGCGTGGCCAAATGCTTTACAATACAAGATGTGCTATCATAACAAGGTGGATTATAAAGTCAAGAGTCCCATCTCATTTGAAGGGTCCATTCAAGTGTCTAATAGAAGTTGTCCTGGTGCCTGTTGGTACATGTTTTCAGGCTTTTGTATCCTATGCTGGTGGGATATTTGAATCCAATATGAGAGGACAGTACAAGGGAGGAAGGTGATGGGGGGGGGGGGAGAAGAAGAGGGGTAGGAGTGAAAATGGGAAGGGAGGGAAAGAAATAGCTGGAATTTTGTTGTTTATTCCATCAGGTAGGAGACCATTGGAAGGAATATGAGGCATTTGCTCTGGCCTCAGTGTGGCAGTAGAGGAGGCTGTGGACAGTCATGTTGGTATAAGGATGCACCCAAATAGGATGTTTTCTATGGTGCATCTGTAAATGCTTCGGGTCATGAGGGACATGCTGAATTTCTTTACCCATCTACAAAATCAAAGTACATTTATCATCGAAGTATGTATACTTTATACAACCTTGAGATTTGTCTTCTTACAGGCAGCTACAAAACAAAGAAACTCAATAGAACCCATTAAAACACCCAACGTGCAGAGAGAGGGGAAAAAACATGCAAGCAATGAAAGTAAGCAAATAGTATTCAGAACTGAAGTTCACAAAAGTGAGTTCACACCGAGATAGCTGCAGACCTCAGCCACAGTTCAGCTCAGATGAGTAGAGTTGAGTGTAACTGAACTGAATACAACCTCCAGAATACTAAAAGACCCAATTATATTTGCTGTGTAATTCCTGCACTTCACTAAAACATCTGTAGATGAATGTGTGCCTCTGAAAACTTGTACATTCCCATCAAAAGTTGTGAATGAGCAAGGAGGCTTGTTTTTCTGCTGAGGGCTAGATCTGCAGCATTGAAGTCTGGTGACCCAGGAAGGTACAAGAAACAAAACGCACAAAATGCTGGTGGAACACAGCAGGCCAGGCAGCATCTATAGGGAGAAGCACTGTCGATGTTTTGGGCCAAGACCCTTCGTCAGGACTAACTGAAAGGAAAGATACTAAGAGATTTGAAAGTAGAGGGGGGGGGGAGGGGGAAATGTGAAATGATAGAAGACTGGAGGGGGTGGGATGAAGCTAAGAGCTGGAAAGGTGATTGGCGAAAGTGATACAGAGCTGGAGAAGGGAAAGGGTCATGGGACGGGAGGCCTCGGGAGAAAGATGGGGGTGGTGGGGTGGGGAAGCACCAGAGGGAGATGGAGAACGGGCAAACTAATTATGTCAGGGATGGGGTAGGAAGGGGAGGAGGGGCATTAACAAGTTAGGGAACAAGGGGAACCTTATCCTGAGTGGGGTGAGATGTGTGGGAAATGGGAGAGATGTGTTTGAGAGCAGAGTTGATGGTGGAAGAAGGGAAGCCCCCCACCAGCCTCCAGGTCCAACGTATAATTCTCTGTAACTTCTGCCGCCTCCAATGGGATCCCACCACTAAGCACATCTTTCCCTCCCCCCCCCCCCCCCCCCTTTCTGCTTTCTGCAGGGATCTCCCTCCTGGCACTTATTCTTATAAATGGAACAAGTGCTACAGCTGCCCTTGCACTTCCTCCCTCACCACCATTCAGGGCCCCAGACAGTCCCTCCAGGTGAGGCGACACTTCACCTGTGAGTCAGCTGGTGTGGTATACTGCATCTGGTGCTCCTGGTGTGGACTTTTATGTATTGGTGAGACTCGACGCAGACTGGGACACAGTTTCGCTTCTATCATTTAGCGTTTCCCCCTCCCCCCACTACTTTAAAATCTCTTACTATCTTTCCTTTCAGTTAGTCCTGACAAAGGGTCTCAGCCCGAAATGTTGAGTGCTTCTCCTTATAGATGCTGCCTGGCCAGCTGTTTCCACCAGCATTTTGTGTGTGTTGTTTGAATTTCCAGCATCTGCAGATCCCTTTGAGAGGGAGAATATCGCTACAGCTGTGAAGACCATTTGCACCGGGTTCCCTGTAATCTCTGTATCAGAGGCTGATGTCAGGCTGTCTTTTAGGTGAGTGAACCCCTGCAAGGTGGCAGGCTGCATTGGAGTATGACAGGTGCAATCTCAAGGGCTCTTCACACAGCCTTGGATCACCTGGACAACATAAACACCTATGTAAGGATGTTGTCCGTTGACTATAGTTCAGCATTTAACACCATCATTCCCGTAGTCCTGATTGATGAGTTACAGAATCTGGGCCTTTGTTCGTTCCTCCCTCTGCAACTGGGTCCTTGACTTCCTTACCAGAATCTGTGCAGATTGGTAATAATATCTCCTCACTAATGATCAACACTGGCACACCTCAGATGTGTGCTTCGCCCACTGCTCTTCTCTCTTTATACCCATGACTGTGTGGCTGGCCTTCAAATGCCTTCTATAAATGTACTGATGATACAACCATTGTTGTACAGGGTGTCAAGATCTCTGAGGATCTAACCTGGTCCCAACATAATGCAGCCATAAAGAAAGCAAGAGAGTGGCTACATTGCATTAGGAGTTGGAAGAGATTTGGTTTGCCACCTAAAATAATAGTAAACCTCTACAGCTGAAGAGCATTCTGACAGGCTGTATGGGGGAGGGGGGTTGCTACTGTACAGGATTAAAAGAAGCTACAAAAAGTTGTTAAATTAGTCATCTCCATCTTGGGTACTAGCCTCTATGGTATCCAAGACATCTTCATGCAGTGATGCCTCAGAAAGGTAGTGTCCATTATTAAAGTCCCCTGTCACCCAGGACAGCCCTCTTCTCATTGTTACCATCAGGAAGGAGGTACAGAAGCCTGAAGAGACACACTCAGCGATTCAGTAACAGCTTCTCTGCCGTCCAATTCCTAGATGGACATTGAATCAATGAACCCCATTTCACTTTTATTTTATATATTATTTCTGTTTTTGCACTATTTTTAATTTAACTATTTAATATATATACTTACTGTAACTGACTGACATTTCTTTTTTCTATATTATGTATTGCATTGTACTGCTACTGCTATATTAAGAGATTTCATGACATATGCTGGTGATATTAATTTCAATTCTGATTCTGAAAAAGATGGTCAGAAATGTTTCATTCTCTCTCAGTCTAGTCAGTTTACCCTTAACAAAACACACAGCATAGGTCTGTCCTCATACTATCAACCAGTATGCATTTCTTTGTTCATTGGCAATAACCTCATCCTCCACTGGAGGGCAAGACAGATATGTCACTCATACTTCACCCCTTTTACAGAACTGGATCAGCCCTTAATCACTGCGTTCAGTTGTGTGATCAGGAACTAAAAGGATAGATTGTTCTGTTGTTAACAAAAAGGGACTACCTCTTTTCAAGGGGCGGACGTTCAAATTATAGTAAACACAGGGAAGGACAGGTAATCACAAAGATAAGTTATGGGCAGGAATTTACTGTTTGTTTTAATACGCCATTCATTCATTCAATCAAGCCACTGGCCTCAGGATAATTGGGGAAATGGAAAATCCTCTATACACCATTAGAGACAGCCTACACTTGTACCCTGAAACCTAAAAAAAGTGTGAACCATTATTGGATTGAATTTCACTGTATACAGAAACAAGATGTTCTAATCCCTGAAGGGTACCATCCTGATTAGCTTTAACAGTTGGGATTGCCATCAAAAGACCAGAATAGGAGTTTACCATAGTCAGGAGATACCGGAATCGCTTCTGTACAGGATATAATCTACTTGCGTCTGAGCAGCGGTACACCCATGGCAAATGTCAGCCAAGGGACATTTTAGAAGCTGGTGGTCCTATGTAAACATAGCCCACAATTCCCTACCGGTGTAACGAGCTATATTGGTGGGAAGAAATAATCCCTGCTGCCTAGACTATTCCATAGTACCCTGTATGCCAAATGATCACAAGACTCTCAGGCCCACCGAGCAATGGCAATAAGGCTATTTGAGGTTGAGGGTTAGATGCCACTGCACCAACACAAGCAAGTTAGTCTGCGAGGTTATTAAATCTCGTCATTGATGAATTATCTTTAAAATTTAAGATTCCTGACAGTTTCCCTAATGACTATATCTGCTGAAAGGGCAACAAAATTCAGTGCCTTACTGGGTCAAGGAGTTGGAGCAGGAATTGGATGCACTCAGGATCACTTGGGAGGCTGAAGGTATTATAGAGGAGACTTTTGAAGAGGTAGCCACACCCAGAGTACTAGCTTCAGACAATAAATGGGGGATCCACCAGGAAAGCTGAGGGATTAAGAAGTCCGTGCAGGGTTCCCCTGTGGCCATTCCCCACAGTGACAAGTATACTTTTTTTAGGGACTGCTGGGGGGATGCCCCATAAGATCACAGCAGCAGCAGCCAGGCTGGTGGCACTGTGGCTAGATCTGAGATTTGGCAGGGAAAGTAAAATTGGGTATTTATAGGGGACAGAAAGATTCTGTGGCTGCAAAAGGGGCATCAGGATGGTATGTTGCCTCCCAAGTGCTAGGGTCCATGGTGTAATGGAGCAGCTGTGGAGGGGTAATAGACAGGTCTTCATGCATATTGACATCAATGACATAGGCAGAAAAGGGGAAGAGGTCCTACACCAGGCATGGGCAAACTACGGCCTGTTAAGCTTTTTAATCCGGCCCGCAGAACTTGATGAAATTATATTAATAATCCCTCTGTTCTACCGCACTCCTCAGTGCCCCACTGAACATCATGTAAGTCTTACCCTGGTTTATCCTCACAAAGAGTAACAGTTGTCTGCATTAAATTCCATCTGCCATTTTTCATCCCATTTTTTTTCCAGCTGGTCCAGATCATGCTGCAAGCTTTGATAGTCTTCCCTGCTGTCCACTACCCCCCTAATCTTGGTGTCATCTGCAAATTTGTTGATCCAGTTTACTAGATTATCATCCAGATTGTTGATAAAATGGCAAACAACAACAGACCTGGCACCGATTCCTGCACCACTCACAGTCAGAGAGCTGACCGTCTAATACAGGCATGGGCAAACTACGGCCCATGGGCCATATGCGGCCCATTAAGCTTTTTAATCCGGCCTGCAGAACTTGATGAAATTATATTAATAAACCTCGTTAACGTTTTTTCCCCGCAATTCTGGCGTTTTCCCAATAGATGACTCACTCTATATACATTTGTGGCGACCCATTTCCTGGCACATCCGAACCGGCTCACAATTAGCCAGCATTCCGGCTAAGGGAGATAGCCTGCGGGGATTTGCGAGCACAGAGCTTTGGAGCCTCTGCGCAGGGAGGCAGGTTGAGGGAGGCTTAAAAGTGAGGCTAGGGATTTCGAATAAAGTTTTTTTCTTGGACTGCAGTTACCGACTCCGTGTCATAATTTTAGCGCTGCATGTAGCACACCGCTACACATTGACCTTTGTTGAGGTGCAGCGTATTACTCCACATTTGCGCTTTACTCTTTGTTCAGCTCGACCTATTTGTGTGAACAGGCGTTCAGCGTCATGAACATCAACAAAGCCAGCCACAGAACCAAGTTAACTGACCAACACCTCAGATCCATCCTGAGAATCGCCACAACAAAACTAAATCCAGACTTTGATGCGCTGGCTAAAAAGGGAGACCAACAACATTGTTCCCACTGAAATTAAAAATAAGTTTCTTCGTTGTGTTATGTAAAAAATGCATTTGAAAATATTTTTTTCAATAAGCCTTACATGTTACATGTCATTTCTGTTAAGTGATGGACATGAGTAGTGCGCAGGTGCACGTACGTTCTCAAAATAAAAAATGCGCTCCAGATCAAATAACGCGCTCCGCATACTGGCGCGCTCTCACTGTTCTGTCATTGTGCGGGTCGTTGTTGAGTTTTGGCACGGGACAATTGAATAAGAAGGAGCGGGACAAGTAGACCTGCATCTCCTACCGTTTTTGAAATAAAGACAGTCAGGAGGAGAGTGATGATGATGATAATATCTTGAAGGATAACAGAATTTTCAGTGTTTTAAAAGTCATTTCAATAAATAGCTAAATACCATGGGACTTCAAAGACAGATATTTTGTTGTAATGCATTTGTTCATTTTCAATTGAAATTAAAGCACATGTTTTCTATATATCCCATGATATTTTATTTTCTCTTATGAGGTGTATTACCAAAACACTCCGTCCATCTGCTCCTGGTCCGGCCCCCCTGTCAAATTTTAGAACCCTTTGTGGCCCACAAGTCAAAAAGTTTGCTCACCCCTGTCCTACACCATGAGTATATAGAGTTAGGAAAGAGACTGAAGAGAAGAACCTCCAAGGTTGTAATCTCCGGATTACAGCCACAGGCTAGTGCAGGTAGGAATTGGTGTCAAATTCTTGGATCATTGGAACCTTTTTGGGGGAAGGAGTGACATATAGAAGAGGAATGGTTTGCACCTGAACTAGAGGGGAACCAATATCCTGGCTGGGAGGTTTGCTGATGCTACTCAGCAGAGTTTAAGCTAGTTTTGCAGGGAGCTGGGAGCTGGAGTCCCAGGTCAGTAATGGAAGAATCAGATAACAAGGTAGATATCAGAAAACTACTGAAAGGCAAAATCAAAGTAACAGGTATGATGGGTTGGATAGTTTGAAATGTGTAGGTTTTAATGTTAGGGGTATTATGGGTAAGGGTGATGAACTTAAGAGCATGAATCAGTACTATGATGTAGCCATTACTGAAACTTGATTGAGAGAGGGACAGGAATGGATGATTAATATACCAGATTTTCAAAGTTTTAGAAAGATAGTGGAGGAGGTAAAAGAGGGGTGAGGTAAATTGCACTACTAATCAGGGACAATATCACAGCAGCACTCGGGAGACATAATGGAGAGGTCACACACCAAGTCCATTTGGGTGACTGGAATAGGAAGGATGCAATCACAATTATGGGATTGTACTACAGACCCCCTAATAGAACCAGGAAATTGAGGAAAAGATATGTAATCATATGTAAAATTAATATGATTGTTCTTATGGGGGATTTCAACTTTCCTACTATAAACTGGGACCTTCTTAGTGTAAGAGGTTTAGATAGGGTTGTTAAGTGTATCCGGAACAACTTCCGAGAAAATTATGAAGGCAAAAGACAGGAACTAAGAAGCTTTAATTGGGAACACCTTTTCTCTGGCAAGTCCACATCAGACATGTAGAGGGTATTGAAAGACCAATGGCACAGAGTACAGGGAAGGTATGTTGCTGTAGAAGGAAGGACAGGAATGGAATAAGAGATCCTTGGATATCCAGAGAGGTGATGAATTTAGTCAAGAAGGAAAAGGAAAAGTACGTAAAGCCTTGGAAGTTAGGATCAAATGAAACACATGAGGGGTATAAACAAGCCAGAAAAGAATTGGAGGGAATTGGGAAAGGCAGGAGTTACCATAAATAGTCCTTGGCAAGAAGAATTAAGGCGATTCTCAAGGCATTCTATACGTACATCAAGAGCAAGAGGAGATAACTAGGGAGAAGGTTGGACCCTCAAGGATAAAGGGGGGAACATTTGCTTGGATACAGAGATTGTGAGTGAGGTACTTAATGGGTACTTTGCTTCAGTATTTACCAAGGAAAAGGATATGGAGCACCAGGAGATCAGTGTTGAGTGTACATTGGGGCATTTAGAAGTCAAGGAGGAGGGAGTGTTGGGCCTTCTATTAAGTATTAAGGTAGATGAGTCTCCAGGGCCTGTTGGGATTTATCCCAGGTTATTAAATGAGGTTGGGCCCTTGACCTGTATCTTTGTGTCATCTCTAGCCACAAACAAGGTTCCAGATGAATGGCAAGTGGTTATCTCTGTTTAAGAAGGTGTGGTGAACTACTTATACCTGTCTGGACACACCCCCCACTGCTGACTGCTCCTGTGGCTCCTCCCACGGACCCCGGTATAAAGGCGATTGGAGCCATTGTGTGGTGGTCACTTGCTGCTTGTTCTTTCTTCCAGCCAATAAAAGCCTATATCTCGCCTCACGTCTCCAAGAGTTATTGAAGGTGCATCAATTTTACTGGCTGACATCCCCAGGGCCAGTGCTGCTCCAGAAACATGCGTGAGCAATAAATACTCGCCGCTGGTCAAGAGGGTTCACCTACTACATGCAAACCCCCAGTGTGCCTACGTGGTCTTACCTGATGGGTGGGAGGACACGGTCTCCATCTGCAACCTGGCGCCCGCAGGAGCAGCAGATCACTACCCCGAACACTCCACAGTAACTATGAACCCTGTACCCAGGGTGACACCACGCACACCAAGCCCTACACAGACTCCTCACGACACTCCCATACCGGGCGCCTCGCACACGCATGAGGGATCATTGACGCCTAGTGGGCTGACACCTCCAGTTAGGCCGGAACCAACACAACCACCATCTCCGGTACAATCGCCACCGGCACCTGTGCAATCACAGCCGGTGCTACGTAGATCGCAGTGACAGATTCGACCACCTGATAGATTTAACCTGTAAATATACTTGTAAGAAACTTCACCCCATGGGGACTCTCTTTTAAAACAAAGGGTGGGTGAATGTGGTGAACTACATATACATGTCTGGACACGCCCCCCCCCCCCCCCCGCTGACTGCTCCTGTGGCTCCTCCCACAGACCCCGGTATCAAGCCGATTGGAGGCACTGCTCCTCCCTCAGTCTCCAGGATGTTGTGTGGTGGTCACTTGCTGCTTGTTCTTTCTTCCAGACAATAAAAGCCTATATCTCACCTCACACCTCCGAGTTATTGATGGTGCATCAGAAGGGAACAATGGAAAATCTTGGGAACTATAGACCCATGAATCTCAAATCAGTTGTAGGGAAATTGCCAAAGAAAATTCTTGGGGATTGAATCCATGAGCGTTTGGAAGCCCATGGCCTAATTAAGGAGTGTCAACATGGCTTTTTACATGGCAGGTTGTGCCTTACGAGTTTGTTTGAGTTTTTTGACAAGGTGATGAGGGAGATATCTTGAGGGTTCCCTCCCTCCACTATCAGTGTTTCCCTCACCCGTATCTCTTCCATTCCCACAGTAGTGAATTTGTTGCCACAGGCAGCTGTGGAAACCAAGTCATTGGGTATATTTAAGGCAGGGGTTTAGAGATTCGTGATCAGTCAAGGCATGAAGTGATATGGGAAGAAGGCAGGAGACTGGTACTGAGAGGGAAAATACATGCCATGATGAAATGGTGGAGCATACTTGATAAGCCAAATGGCTCCTGTATCTTATGGTCTTATTTCCTGATACATCCATGCTCACCCCATCTTCCCACCACACTATGGCAAATAGTAGGACTATGGACATATCCCAGTAGAAGCCATCTAAATGTGTACTGAAGATCATTCCATGTGAAACAAATTGATATTGGAACTGCTGAGCAATAGGAATAGAGAAGAAAGCATTAGCCAAATCAATAGCAGCATAATAACTGTCAGTCCCCCTAGAAAGATTTCACTTTACAGATGGAGTTCAACCCAGGTAAATGTGAAGTGGTTCATTTTGATAGGTCAAATATGATGGCAGAATATAGTATTAATGGTAAGACTCTTGGAAGTGTGGAGGATCAGAGGGATCTTGCGATCCGAGTCCATAGAACACTCAAAGCCGCTGTGCAGGTTGACTGTGTGTTTAAGAAGGCATACGGTGTATTGGCCTTCATCAACCACGGGATTGAGTTTAACAGCCAAGAGGTAATGATACAGCTTTATAAGACCCTGGTCAGACCCCATTTGGAGTACTGTGCTCTGTTCTGGTCACCTTACTACAGTAAGGATGTGGAAACTATGGAAAGTGTGCAGAGGAGATTTTAAAAGATGTTGACTGGATTAGGGAGCATGTCCTTTGTGAATAGGTTGAGGAAAGCTGGCCTTTTCTCCTTGGAGCAACAGAGGATGAGAGGTGACCTGATAAAGGTGTATAAAATAATGAGAGGCATTGATTGTGTGGATAGTCAGAAGCATTTTTCCCAGGGCTGAAATGGCTAACACGAGAGGGCACAGTTTTAAGGTGCTTGGAAGTAGGTACAGAGGAGATGTTAGTGGCAAGATTTTTTTATGCAGAGAGTGGTGAGTGAATGGAATGGGCTTCTGGTGATGGTGGTAGAGGAGGATACGATAGGGTCCTTTAAGACACTCCTGAATAGGTACAAGGACCTTAGAAAAATAGAGGGCTATGGGTAACCCTAAGTAATTTCTAAAATAAGTACATGTTCGGCACAGCATCGTGGGTTGAAGGGCCTACATTGTGCTTTAGGTTTTCTTTGTTCTAGAAACCATTCTGACTTTGACTTATTTTGTCATTAGTCTCCAAGTACCCCGAAACCTCACCTTTAATAATAGACTCCCAACATTTTCTCAACCTCTGAGATTAGGCTAACTGGCCGACAATTTCCTTCTTTTTGCCTTCCTCCCTTCATAAGGAGTGGAGTGACACTGCAATCTTCCAGTGATCCGGGACCATGCCAGAAAAGTGATTCTTGAAAGATAATGACCAATGCATCCAATATCTCTTCAGCAACTTGTCTCAGGACTCTGGGATGTAGTCCATCTGGTCCAGGTGACTAATCCACCTTAAGACCTTTGAGTTTGCATAGCATTTTTTCCTTGCTAATAGCAATGTCACTCACTCCTGATCCCTGACACTCACAGACCTGTGGCACTCTACTAGTAGCTTTCACTGTGAAGATTGAAGCAAAGTATTTATTAAGCTTATTTGCCATTTTTTTTTAAATCCCCCATTACTACCTCACCAATATTATTTTCCAGTTGTCAAATATCAATTCTCTTCTCCCCTTTACTCTATATAACTGAATAAAAAAAACTTACAGTAACCTTATTATTGGCTAGTTTGCCCTCATATTTCATCTTTTCCCTTCTTATAACTTTAGTTGCCTTTTGTTGGATTTTAAAAACTTCCCACTCACTTTTGATTCCTTATATGTCCTTTCCTTGGCTTTTATGTAGTACTTAACTTCCTTTGTCAGCCACTGTTGCCTACCCCTGCCATTTGAGAATATTTTCTGTGGGATATATCTATCCTGCACCTTGTGAACTATTTCCAGAAACTTCAGCCACCTCTGCTCTGCTGTCATCCTACCAGTATCCTCCAATCCACTTGGGGAGGCTCCTTTCTAATATCTCTATAATTCCCTTTATTCCACTGCAATACTGATACATCTGACTTATGCTTCTCTCTCTCTAATTCAATCACTGCCTTCTAACGTTCGTTTACGTTAGGCTCCCTAATAAGATCTGGGTTATTACACAACACCCAGTCTAAGACAGCCTTTCCCCAAGTAGGCTCAAGCACAAGCCATCTCATAGGCTTTCAACAAATTCCCTCTCTTGCGATCCTGATTTTCCCAATCCCATTGCATGTTGAGGTTTTTAAACATCAGAAAGAAATGCCAAATTTGCCAATTTCTCTTGATAGGGCAATTCCTCCATCACAAGAATCAAACTGGTGAACATTCTTTGCATTGTCTATTCTTTCTGAAGCCAACTATTTGGAATTCTAATAAGGAAGCTTGTTCCAGCCACAACTCAGTGATGCCCACAATATCATACTGACTAATCTCTAAATGCACCATAAGTTTGTCCATCTTATTCTGAATGGTATGTGAATTTAGATACAGCACCTTCAGTCCTGCATTCGTCACCCTTTTTGAATTTTGCTTCTGTGGTACAATTTAACTCTTTGCTTTGTCTACATTTGTACCTAGTCATTTGTTGTCATTATTTTCATTCATGTTTCACCCATCATCTAATTTTAAACCTTCTGGCTCATCCTCAGTTCTGTCAAATGGGTTCCCATTGCCCTGCCATATTAGTTTAAACCTCTCCCAACAGTTCCGGTAAACCTGCCTGCAAGAATATTGGACCTCCTTAGATTCTAGTGCAACCCATCCCTTTTGTACAGGTCCCAGCTGCCCCAAAAAAGGTCCCAATGATACAGAAATCTGTATCCCTGCTCCTACTTCAATTCTTAAAGCCATGCATTTATCTGCCACCCCATTTTATTCCTATCCTCACTGTTGTGTGGCACAGGCAGCAATCCTGGGTTTACTACCCTTGAGGTCCTGCCTCTTAGCTTCCTTGCTAACTCCCTGTATTATGAATTTGGCACCTCCTCCCTTTTTCTGCCTATGCTATTAGTACCAATATGTACCAAGACTTCTGCTCACCCTCCCTGATTTTGACTTTTCTTGTCAGTCACGGTTGCATTATCCTGCCTTTAGAATACTTCTTCCTTGGGATGTACATATGAATTGCTCCTAGAAATTCCAGCTATTGCTAAAATTTCTAGATAGTGACCCTGACCCAGTCTACTGATATTGTACTCGAATTCATGGAATTTTGTGAAATTGTTACTAATGCAGGAAAGCAGTATCCGTCATCAAGGACACCCAAAATACAGGCTATGCTCTCTTCTTGCTACTGCCATCAGGAAGAAGGTACAGGAGCCTTAGGACCCAAACCACCAGATTCAGGAACAATTATTACCCCTTGACCATCAGGCTCTTAAACCAGAAGGGATAACTTCATTCACCGCCAACACTGAACTGCTTTCACAATCTATGGACTCATTGTTAAGGATTATAAAACCCACATTCAGAATATTTATTGCTTATTTATTACAGTATTACTTTTTTTGAATTTGCAGTTTGTTGTCTTTTACACACTGGTTGTTAGTCCATATTTATTGTGTGTGTTTTCATTGATTCTATTGTGTTTCTTTGTATTTACTGTGAATGCCTGCAAGAAAATAAATCTCAGGGTAACATATAGTGATATATACTTACTTTGATAATAAATTTTATTTTGAACTTTGAACTGACTTTTAGAAACCAGTGATCCAGGCTTTTGGGGTCCATGAGAATTGACTGGTTTGGGCCTATAAATGTCTCCAGTATTCACTTTCTCTGTAGTTATATTTGTTGGTTGATGACCCTTATTTACATTAGACCCTTGGTTCCCCTTCAGTTTCAAGATTCAAGTTTGTTTAATGTCATTTCCACTACACGTGTAAAGGAGAACAAAATAATTATTACTCGAGATTTGATGCAACATAAAAAAAGAACCAAAGATATTACAATAAGATAAAGAACACAATAATAAAAACACAACAAATATAAATATATAAGATAGTTTATATACATAGATTGATTGTATGTCCATAAAGTGACTCCTAGGCACAGGAGTGTCTGTACACAAGATGACTGGCAGGAAATGGTAAAGTAGTGGTGTGGGGGGGGGGGGGGGGGGTTGGAATGTGAAGGGGTGTGTTAGTAGTTGGGTGTGTTAGTAGTTGGAGGTGTCGATCAGCTTTATTGCTTGGGGAAAGGAACTGTTTTTGAATCTTGTGTCCTGGCGTGGATGCTATGTAGCCTCCTCCCCGAACGCAGTGGGACAAAAAGTCCATGAAGAGGGTGGGATCCCTCATGATGTTACTGTCCCTTTTCCAGCACCTTTCTGTAGGTTTGTCCTTGGTGTCAGGTAGACTGGAGCTAATGATGCATTAGGGAGTTTTGACTACCCATTGTAGACGCTTCCGGTTCACCACAGTGCAGTTTCTGCACCATGCAATTATGCAGCTTGTTAGGATGCAGTGATATACTTCAGTCATTCATCCTTATCAGCTTGTCATTTAATTGCATTTGTGACATTAATAGCCAGAAAATCTATTTTACTTAAGTGGAAAGATTCCAATCCCCCTACCACATTTCAGTGTTTTTCCCAAACGATAGCATGTTTAAACTTGGAAAAAATTAGGAGTGGTACTATGGACCTTTCAGATAAATTTGAAGAAACTTGGAGGCCGTTTATTTAATATTTTCATATGATGTAGATTGACCCTTTCTGAATCCTTATTTTAGTAATTTTTTTGTTCATGTATAGAGGAGTGGAGTTAATGACAAATTATAATTTTAACTGATGAAACATGGCAGCCCAATCTTTGTTTTTTTTAGTTTAGTTTTTCTTAGTTTAGGGTTTTTTTTCTCTTCTATAAATATCTTTTTCATGATTAGTTACTAAGAGATTGGGAGGTTAAACTCCATTTGTTACTTGAAATATGTGTTTTTACATGTTAACGTTATTAATGTAATCCTGATCTCTATGTACCATTATCAATATTGATACATTTATTAATTTGAAATTTAATAAAAAGATTGAAAAAGAAAGGATGCTCTCCATTGTGCACCTGAAGAAAGTTTGAGTATTGATGTGCATAAGCACAGCTCTATTCAGCCTCCTCAGAAAGCAGAGGTATTCCATTATCTGCAGTAGAGGCAAGTGAAAAATATTTATGACCTTCTTAGCCTTCTTTACATTCCATTGTAATTTCCTTATTTGTTGTTCCTTTTGTTCTACATCCTTTTACATTTTGTTACCTTTTCATAGAAAGATTACATCCTTTTCCTTTGTTGATAAGTACTTTAGATAGAGCTAAGGGATTACAGGAAATGTATCACTATCTACTAAGCGTCTTTTTCAAGCAGGAAATCTTTAAGGGGTTTCTGCAAATGATCTGGTGAAATGCATCAATGCTCGAGGATGTGCTGAGGGATGCCCGCAGATGTCACCACACATTCTGGGCACCAACATTGCATGCCCACAATGCTCAGCAGACAACACAGAACATACCAAGGGACAAAGCAACAACAGCAAAATAAGCCCCCTTCCTAGGCACCTGGGCACATACACAGCCTTCTAGCCCAACACAGGCTGTCTTCAGCCTTCAAACTCAAACGGACCGTGGATTCACAGACATTGGGCCTTTGACTTCTCCAGCAGATGTGCAGAGACTCACAGTCATCAGGCTTTGGCCAATGGGCCTTGACTTCCGATCAGCCTTTGGGTTTGTTGGGTGCATCACTGAATTTTCTTAGGGTATCAGCGTATCATCATTGGTTAGAGCGAGGCATGTAATGTTGAATCAGGTTCATGGGTCCAGCAAGTGAGGCAGGAAATGCATTGTTATATTAACCATTTGTTTACAAACAGTAAAAATTCCGCCAAAAATTTGTGTTCCCCAAGTCACAGACACTACAAATCTAAATAGTCAATAAACATACTTAGTTAAAGTGTGCACAGAGCATATCTTCACAATCGTCCTGTCTTAGAGTAAGTTCCTTCCATGTACTATTTATACACCAGGATATTTGAAACTGGACATCAGGCAGCTAACTAATGGGAAAAGCAGCTGCAGTTTCTAAATGAACTAATCACAACTGAAGCAACTTTCGACAATCAGAATAAGGCACGCCCCCACTGGATAGGATACTGGCACTGTGCCAATGTTTACTTAGTGGTAGATGGCAATATTTTATAAAAATTGTAGTGTGTGTGTCTATTTGTAAGGAGATTACAAGAATTATAAAAATATTGAATGTATTAGCATTTTTAGAAATCTCCAGAGAAACTTCTGTGAGTCCTCTGGGAGTATTCTATTATTCATTGGTGCATTCAGAGTATTTTACCATGGTTACCTGGGTGGAGGTAATTTCTGACAGGAAATACCAGGCAGGCCTAGACTGGAAATCTAGTAGTTCTGGTAAACGTCAGAGGGCTAAATCACTCAAGAGCTGGTCATTGTGGGGGAAATAAAGTTAATTAAAATGCTAATGGTAGTGAAACCCCACGCATACACATCAGCTACTCCTCTTCAAAGACCCTCAGCACTCTTCTTACTCCATGCACAGTTAACTTTATAGTTACATTCTATACCTCATTCCTACACTGACAGTTACTGTGTTTTCAAATGCCCTACTGCTACTAGAAGAGTTCCTCTTGCCACGAGACACTTAATCATTTCCTGTCAGAGTCACTTGATGTCCATACACTCCTGTAACTAGTGTCACTTTATGCACACACAACCCGTTTATGCATATACAGCCACACTCAAACAGTTGCTTGAACATTGTGTTTTATAAGATTCCTTTTGTGTTTATGGTGTATTTTTGTTTGTTTTTTTTTTATTGTGCTCTTTATAATTACTGCATCTGGAGTAATAATGAACTTACCCACTTTCATCAGCCCATCACCTCTACTGAGGCATTGGCCGCCAACAGCAGCTTGCCAGAGCCCTCTGTTCTGTGCCAGACTCACAGTTGTCCCCAGGTGTAGCCCATCTTTGACGAACCTCTCTCTCTCAGGGATGAGGTCTTTGGCACTGATGTAGCACTGGGGTTTTCCGGGACGGATTTGCTAGCCCATGCTCTGCCCTCCTTTTACAGCTGGGCTGGTGGAGTTTGAGTACTGAAGAATGCCGCTGAACAATCTTGAATCTTGATCATTACAAGATCTCTATCCACTCCATGTTTTTACTTTCATTTGCCTCAGTTGTCGTGTTTTAGTTAACAAATACATGTCTTTCAAGGAGACTTCATCTGTGATTTCCCCAAAATATCTTAATTATTCTTGAATGATGGGGAAAAGTTAGTTAAACTAGTGTTGAAGAAGCAAATCTTATGTCTATAAGATGGAATCAAGATGCAGGAGTGGGTTGGGTTGGGTTGGGTCTGGGACCAAAGTGAAATGTCATCAATCCCTTTATACCTCCAGTCCAAATTAGGAAGGTCAGGGGTAACTCTGACCATCACCCCTACTGGGGCATTGGCCGCTAGGAGCAGCTCCGCCAGGGTCCTTTAAAGTTGTCTCCAAGTACAGTTCATATTTGAAGAGCCTTCCTCTCCCAATGATGAGGTCTTTGGAGCTTCTGTCAGCATTACTGTGGCACTGGGTTTTTATGAGATGGGATTGCTAGCCTCATGCACAAATCTCCTCTTTCACAGCTGGGCTTGTGACCATCTATGGTGGAGTTGAAAGGCCTGTACTGGGCTGTAACTTTCTACAATATGTTCATACAGATGCCCTCAAATTTGTATTATGATTTTTGTATAATTCTGAATGATCTAATTATAACTTTACATTCACTTTCTGTGTTAATCCTTTATCCCTTTGCTTATTAAGAAATTATCAACCTATCTCTCCCCTTAAAGACCAGTACTCCAGCAGTCCTTTTAGAAGGAGAGTTGAAAAAAACACACAGCTCTTTGAAAAGTAGAAGGCTAGCTCCATACTCCAACTTCCTCCTTTCACACTAGACTAGGGACCATCCATGCCGCAGTATGGTCAGAGGTGCCTCCCCGATTTACCTGATGTTGGTACTGAAACATTTGCTTCAGAATTTCCACGCATTTTTGATACTGGCCCACTTGCTTTCTCTCACTGGGAAGTGGAGGATGCTGTTAACCTGTTTTCCTCCCACAGTACATTGTTTGTGTTATTTTGTCCATTTATTCACTTTCATTTATTCCCATTCACCAATTTAACAGATAAACATAAGACCAGAAGACACAGGAGCAGAATTAGGGTCATCGCTCCAGTGAATCTGCTCCACCAGTTCCTCTGAACTCCATTCTCCTGCCTTATCCCTTTTACCACCCTGACTAATCATGAACTTATAACCTTCCTCTTTAAATATACCCAACAGAGTCTCCACAGCCATCTGTGGCAATGAATTCCACAGATTCACTACCATCTGGCTAAAGAATCTGTCTTCTAAATCGACGCTGTGGTGGCATGGTAGTATAGTGGTTAGCACAATGCCTTACAGTACCAGCGACCTGTCAAAAGATGTACCAATTGATAGGTTAATTGGTCATTGTAAATTGTCCCATGATTAGACTAGGATTGCTGGGTGGCATGGCTCTCAGGTACCCCCAAAAGCCCTACATATTGTTATTAATGTAAGTCAATAGTGTGAATTAAATTAAAGTCAATTACGCAACTTAGCGAAGTTTTAAAATAAAAACTACTCAATCTCAAAAAACAGTAGTGAAGCCTGCATTTGATTTCTTTCAAATTTATATGCTTTATATTGTAATAGAATGTGTTCAACTGTTTTATAATGTCAACAAAACCTACACATCCCAGAGTGATGTTTTCCAACAAGATAAGGAATAATAATATCTTCCCTCTTGTTTTACCCCTTCTCCCATCAACCCAATGGTCTTAGGTGTTCTGTAAATGTGTCTCCCCTTATGCGCATTATCCCACATCTTGCCCCACCAAACCCTCAGCTTCTGATTTCCTAAGTGGAAAGTCTATATCCACTTTTAACAGCGTTTTTGGTCAATCAACCTGCTCATTCCTCTCAACACCTCTATGTGCAGGGACCCATAAAAAGCAATCATGCAAACCACTACTTTGAATATGAAGTAAACTATGAAGAGCTTCCAGCAGTAAACCTGACCTACTGTTAGAGTGACCCGTTTTAAGACCAGTCAAAACGGAAAAAGAATCTAAACAAACTACAACTTTGCAAGGACAAATTTCCTCCACCAATTGTAAGCCCTCGATATTTACAAATTAGAAATTTCTTACATAAAGTTTTACCATCTTTTCCTAATTCAACTTTGGTGGACTTTACAGATTTGATTTTTACCTTAAATCCTTGTCAGAAGGGATTAGTAGCTTTTATTTATAATATGATTATGAAGATACAACCAGAAATATCAGTTAGAATTAAACAAGAATGGGAAAAAGAAATTCGATATAATATATCAACAGATAAATGGGAAAAAATTTTGCAAATGGTTAATTCTTCTTCTATATGTGCTAAACATGCTTTAATACAATTTAAAATTGTACATAGAGCTCATATGTCTAAAGATAAACTTGCTCGATTCTATTCTCATATTAACCCTCAATGTGACAGATGTCATTCAGAAGTGGCCTCATTGACCCATATGTTTTGGTCATGTCCCACTTTACATAATTATTGGAAGGACATATTTACTACTATTTCCTCAATTTGGAATATAGATTTACAACCTCATTTTATTACTGCAATTTTTGGCATACCAAATGAAGATGGTAATCAGTTTTCCCCTTCAATCAGATGAATGATTGCTTTTGTAACATTAATGGCCAGAAGGTCTATATTACAAAATTGGAAAGAAGTAAATCCTCCTACCACGTCTCAATGGCTTTCTCAAACTATTTCTTATCTGAGCCTGGAAAAAATTAGAAGCACTATTTTTGACTCATCAATTAAATTTGAAGAAACTTGGAGACCGTTTATTCGACATTTTCATATGAATTAATTTGGCCTTTCCCAGACCTTCTCTCTGTTTATTCTTGTTCAGGTATGGAGTTCCGGAGTTCTTTGACACTATCATATACTTGTAAACTGTTATTATTGCCCATGTTAGTTTAGTTTAGAGTTTTAGAGTTTTATTTTTTTTAATATTGTAGCGGTGTGCTACACGCAGCGCTAAAATTACGACACGGAGTCGGTAACTGCAGTCGAAGGAAAAAACTTTATTCGAAAACTTCAGCCTCACTTTTAAGCCTCTGTCAACCGGCCCCCCATGGCGAAGAGGCTCCAAAGCTCTGTGCTCGCAAACCCCCGTAGGCTATCTAATTGTGAGTCGGTTCGGATACGCTAGGAAATGAGTCGCCACAATATATTTTTTTTCACATATTTTCAAATTTTTTTTTCTTTCTCTTTTTTAATGGTTATTTTTGGGTTTTTTTTCATATATAATCATATGGACTTGATTGATTAAGGTATTTTCTTCTGTTGATGTTTAATAGGATATTGTTATCTTATTATCAACGTGATTTCAAGTCTATTGTATTCATAATTTACTCATTATTATGTTATGTTTTTTTTTGTGTATATATGAAAATCAATAAAAAGATTGAAAAAGAAAGAAAGAATTGTAAGCCCAAAATGATGGCAGCTAATTCTGCTGTATATACTGATAAATGGTAAGGAAGACATTTCTTTATTGTCACCTGCAATTAAGGCACAAAAACAGCCACACCAACATTGGCAGTTAAATTATCTTTTGATCCATCAGTAAAAAGTGGTTAACATATCACAATACTTTTCCTTAATGTACTGATGAACCAACAGGCTCTCAGGCATATCAGGATCTTTGAACTTCATAAAATTATGTAACCTAAAATCAACTAAAGTCATTGGAAAAAACCACGTGAGGTTACCAAACAAATTACATAAACCAACAAACCCATGTTCCTAGTTTGATAAGCACCCAGCCACGCAAAACTAAAAACCCTCTTTTTGCAATGCTCCCAACAGTCTTCCAGCACATCTTTAACAGCAAGATGATTTCTTTGTCCCCTCAGATTAATCCAGTATGTTAACATCAACTTCATCCTTCACAATTGTAAGGGTAATTGTCCCTTTTCAACCAGTAAAGCTGAAACAGCAGATGGCCTTACTGCAGCACAACACAGTCTTTAAGCCTGTGCTTGTAACACATCCAAACATTTTGAAGTTTGAAGATGAAGCTGATTCATAAGCCACACAGTCATAATCAAGCACAGACCTAATTAATCAAATATAAATGGTTAACAGAGATTTTCATGTATCACCCCAAGAATACCCACATGGACACCAGAGGATATTTCGTGCTCCTTTACATTTATCAGTTATTTTACTAATATGGTGCTTCCATATCAGCTTATTATCCAGATACATGCCAAGAAATCTTAGCACTGAAATATAAAACCCCAAAATAATTGAATGCATAATTACTCACCCCCTTCAAGTCAGTATTTGGTAGATGTACCTCTGGCAGCAATTACAGCCTTGAGTCTGTGTGAATAGGTCTCTATCAGCTTTGCGCATCAGGACATTGCAACTCTTTTCCTCATTCTTCTTTACAAAACTGTTCAAGGGATCATGAATGCACAGCCCTTTTCAGGTCCAGCCACAAATTCTCAATTGGATTGAGGTCTGGACACTGACTTGGCCACTCCAGGACATTAACTTTGTTGTTTTTAAGCCATTCCTGTATAGCTTTGGCTTTGTGCTTGGGGTTGTTGTTTTGCTGGAAAACAAATTTTCTCCCAAGTCGCAGTTCTCTTGCAGACTGCATCAGGTTTTCCTCCAGTATTTCCCTGTATTTTGCTACATTCATTTTACCATCTACCTTCACAAGCCTTCCAGGGCCTCTGCAGTGAAGCATCCCCACAGCATGATGCAGACACCACCATGTTTCACGGTAGGGATAATGTGTTTTTGATGATGTGCAGTGTTTGACTTGCACCAAACATAGTGTTTAGTCTGAAGGCCAAAAGGCTGAATTTTGTTTTAATCAGACCACAGAACCTTCTTCCAAATGACATCAGAGATTCCCACATGCCTTCCAGTAAACTCCAGCCGAGATTCATGTGAGATTTTTCACCAGTGGCTTTCTCATTGCCACTCTCCCATAAAGGTACAACCTGTGAAGCCCCCACTGAAGCTGGAAAACTCCTCCAGAGTTGTCCTCAGTAGCCTCCCTCACTAGTTCCCTTCTTACATGGTCACTCAGACTTTGATGCCTCCTCTAGGCAGACTTACAGTTGTGCCATATTATTGCATTTCTTGATGTTGACTTAATTGTACTCCAGTGACTTGGAAATTTTCTTGTATCCGTCTCCTGACTTGTGTTTTTCAATAACCTTTTCACAGAGTCGCTTGGAGTGTTCTTTTATCTTCATGATATAGTTTTTGCCAGGATACCAACTCACCAGCAGTTGGGCCTTGCAGATACAGGTGTATTTTATTACAATCAATTGAAACATCTTGACTGCACATGGTGATCTCCATTTAACAAATTATGTGACTTCTAGAACCAATTGGCTGCCCCAGTGATGATTTGGTGTGTCAGATTAAAGCTGAATACTTATGCAATCAATTATTTTGTGGTTTATATTTGTAGTTAACTTAGATCACTGCAGGGATCTGTTTTCACCTTGATATTAAAGTCTTCCTCTGTTGATCAGTGTCAAAAATGCCAAATTAGATCCACTGTGATTCAATGTTTGTAAAACAATAAAACATGAAAATTTCGGGGCGGCGGGGGGGGGGGGGGGGGGTGAGTACTTTTTATAGGATCATAACACCTTCCACACTGGAAATGGAGCATTTTGTAACTTGGTTTATATTGTCGTAGGTACCGAGAAACAGTAAAACAGAGATGTACTACAAGATAATCTTGCACAATATCCATACAGATAGTTTCAAACATAAGCACATTGTGATAATTTAAAGATAAAAGCACTAACAGAATGTAATGCTAGTTACAGAGAAATGGATAAATCTCGAGAGACCATGAGGTTAATTCTATTTTAATGGTTCCTTAGTACCATAAAATCAACTCTTGACTGTACAATCTACATCATTGTGATCTTATTGTCTTCCTACACTACACTTGCTCTGTAATACTTTATTTGACACTCTTATTTATACAGTGGATGCAGCTCAGTGATCAGAGCTAAAGCCCTTTCCACCACTGAGCACATCTACATGGAGTGCTGTTGGAGGAAAGCAGCATCCATCATCAAGGACCCCCAACATCCAGGCCATGCTCTCTGCTTGCTGTTGCCACCAGGTTCAGGAACAGTTATTACTCCTCAACTGTCAGGCTTTTGAACCAGGTAACTTCACTCACACCAACACTGAACTGTGATTCCCAACCGATGGACTCTCTTTCAAGGACTCTACAACTTGTGTTCTTAATATTTATTACTTCTCTATTTAATATTATTTCCTCTATTTGCATTTACACAATTTGTTATCTTTTGCACGTGGGTTGTTTTTTTGCCTTTACTCTGTGAAGTTTTTCCACAGATTCTATTATATTTCTTTGATTTTACTGTGAATGCCTGCAAGAAAAAGAATATCATGGTTTCATATGATGACATATACGTACTTTGATAATAAATTTACTTTGACTTTTATCTTTTACTACTGCAGTGTATGTTGATGTGCAGAATAACATTAGCGATACACACTGACTTTTTTGCTGGTAGCTCACAAAACTACTAGGTATTCTATGGAATATTTTTTTAGACTACGATCACTGTAACATTCCACTAGTTGGCATATCACACTCCTGCACGCCCTCTCGTCATCACCTGAGATTCTACCAACAATGGTTGTATCGTCAGCAAATTTATAGACGGTATTTGAGTTATGCCTAGCCACACAGTCATGTGTATATGGAGAGAAGAGCTGTGGGCTACGCTCACACTCCTGAGGTGCACCAATGTTGATCGTCAGTGAGAAGGATATATTATCACCAATCCACACAAACTGTGGTCTTCCAGTTAGAAATTCAAGGATCCAATTGCAGAAGGAGGTAGAGAGGCCCAGGTTCTGCAACTTCTCAATTAGGATTGTGGTAATGATGATATTAAATGCTGAGCTATAGTCAATGAACAGCATCCCGACGTGGTGTTTGTGTTGTCCAGGTGGTCTAAAGCTGTGTTGAGAGCCATTGAGATTGCATCTGCTGTTGACCTATTGTGGCAATAGCAAATTGCAATGGGTCCAGGTCCTTGCTGAGGCAGGAGTTCAGTCTAGTCATGACCAACCTCTCAAAGCATTTCATCACTGTTGATGTGAGTGCTAGCGGGCGATAGTCATTGAGGCAGCTCACATTATTCTTCTTAGGCACTGGTATAATTGTTGCCTTTTTGAAGCAAATGGGAACTTCTGCCCCTTGCAGTAAGATTTTGGAAATGTTCTTGAATACTCCTGCTAGTTGGTTGACACAGGTTTTCAGAGCCTTACCAGGTACTCCATCGGGACCTGCTGCCTTGCGAGGGTTCACGCTCTTTAAAGACAGCCTAACGTTGGCCTCTGAGACAGAGATCACAGGGTCATCAAGTGCAGCAGGGATCTTCACAGCTGTAGTTGCGTTCTCCCTTTCAAAACGGGCATAGAAGATGTTGAGTTCATTTGGTCATGAAGCATCGCTGCTATTCATACTATTGGGTTTCGCTTTGTAAGAAGTAATGTCTTGCAGACCCTGGCAGAGTTGCTGTGCATCCAATGTCACCTCCAATCTCATTCGAAATTGTCTCTTTACACTTGAAATAGCCCTCCACAAATCATGCCTAGTTTTCTGATACGGGCCTGGGTTGCCAGACTTGAATGCCACAGATCTAGTAGATGACGTACCTCCTGGTTCATCCATGGCTTTTGGTTTGGGAATGTACAGTAAATCTTTGTAGGCACACACTCATCCACACAGGTTTTAATGAAGTTGGTAACCACTGCGGCATACTCATCCAGATTTGAAAATGAATCCCTGAATATGGTCCAGTCCATTGACACAAAGCAGTCCTGTAGGTGCTCCTGTGCTTCCCTTGTCCAAACCTTCTTGGTCATCATTACTGGTGCTGCAGTCTTCAGTCTCTGCCTATACTTGGAGTAGAAGCACAGCTAGGTGATCAGACTTCCCTGAAGTGAGGGCGTGGAATAGCATGGTAGGCATTCTTGATGGTGGTGTAACAATGGTCCAATGGTCCGGATGATAGCAGCTGGAACAGTTTGTGGTTGGAGTGGCTCGGGTCTCCAATAATCTTTCGGGCCCTTTTTACACATTTGTTTTTGTAAATGTCCTGAATAGTGGGAAGATCACATCTACAGATGTGCTGGGCTGTCCGCACCACTTTCTGCAGAGTCCTGCGATTGAGGGAAGCACAGTTCCCATAGCAGGGGGTGATGTAGCCAGCCAGGATGCTCTCAATTGTGTGCCTATAGAAGGTTCTTAGGATTTGGGGTCCCATACCAAACTTCAACCGTTTGAGGTGAAAGAAGCACTGTTATGCCTTTTTCACCACACAGCCGGAATGTAGAGATCACGTGAGATCGTCTGTGATGTTTATGCCAAGGAACTTAAAGCTGTTCACCCTCTCAACCCCAGATCCATTGATATCAATAGGGGTTGGCCTGTCTCTATTCCTCCTGTAGTCCACAACCAGCTCCTTTGTTTTTATGACATTGAGGGAGAGGTTGTTTTTTTGACAGGATGTCAGAGTGATAACTTCTTTTCTGTAGGCTGCCTCATTATTATTTGAGATTAGGCCAATCAGTGTAGTGTTCTCAGCAAATTTAATTAGCAGATTCGAGCTGTGGGTGGCAACCCACAGGTATACAGGGAGTAAAGGAGGAGGCTTAGGACACAGCCCTGAAGGGCACCTGTGTTGAAGATCAGAGGGGCAGAAGTGAGGGAACCCACTCTTACCCCCTGCCAGCAATCTGACAGGAAGTCCAGGATGCAGCAACACAAGGCAGGGTGAAGGGCGAAGTTTCAGAGCTTTTTGTCGAGCCTGGGGGAATTATGGTGTTCAATGCTGAACTGTAGTCCAAGAACAGCATTCTCACATAAGCATTTAAGACCATGGTGTTCCATTGGTGGGGTGAACCAACCAGAAAGAAGTGTAGAGGCCCAGACACAAGTGTGAGAAATGAACCAATGTTTGAATGATTTAGGCACCGAGGCAGGTTAACAGATTAAGGTGTCGGGGCCTTGAGCAGAAATGATGGGTGGGTTCCTGGACTGGCTTTGCACACCACAGCAGCTGCAGCTGTGGCCTGCGGGCTTTGGGCTGCCCCTTCACTCACTTCAGCTCTGACCTGGCTCTGTGATTGGGGACTCTGCAGATCATGTTCTGTGGATTATTTGCTTACTTTATTATTGTTTGCACAGTTTGTTCTTCTTCGCACATTGAATGTTGTGTGACTTCTGAGCTTGTAATTTCATTGGCTTACAATTCGGGAAGATGGACAAAAAGTGGCACGTTGTAATGAAACTGCTTCTATTTTTATAGGAAATCCTGTTTGAAGCTTTTGAAAAGCCTCATTGGGAAACTGAAGGAGAAGCATCCTCGTATATTGGCACGTGTCTGCTCATACCACGCAAAGACAACTCTATTCCAGGCATGTGTCAAAAGACCCAGCAGTGACGTGGCGACTTAAAGACCTTGCCAACTGCCTTCTGCAGCTGTTAGACGACTTCACTGAATATCTGAAAAGTGCAAGCTTCCTCACTTCTTCATTCCCACCTACGATCTCTATGGCCCTCAGAAATTTGATTCAAAATGTAGAATTCGCCTGCTAGAATCCATTGAGAAAGAAAGAACAAATAACTTTCCCATCTTCAGGGTAAATCAGGGTGATTTGGACTTCTGGTGAGGTACAAAGTTCAAAGTAAATTCATTATCAAACTATATGTATGTCACCAGATACTCCCTTCAGAGTAATTTTCGTGCAAGTATTCAGATTAGAACAAAGAAATACAATAGAATGAATGGAAAACTATACACAAAGACTGACAAACAGATAATGTGCAAAAGAAAATAAATTGGCAAAATACAAAAACACATCATTAAATAATATTAAGAATATAAGTTGTAGAGTCCTTGAGTAAGGGCACTGGTGTTTCGATATCAGGCCGTGACGTAGCCTGTCAGGATACTCTCCACATTATTCCTTTGGTTTATGGTTGGAAATGAAGCAATGTGCAGCTTTCCAGTTAGTAACCTAAATACTACATTGGCCTGCCAATGAATACACTGGTTCACCAGTATGTGTTTGTTATGCTTTATGTTGTAAAAAAGCAATGTGGTAGCTAGAGACTGCAGATAAGACTATTGCAAATGCCCTATCATGTAGCAACTCACCCCCACCAAACACCATTCTGACATCCAAAACATATAACAGGCTCCTATTTATCGATACATCAGTTTTCAATATCATCATCCCTTAAGTACTTATCAACAAACTTCAAAACCTGGGCCTCTGTATAGTACCTCCTTCTGCAACTGTATCCTTGACTTCCTTATCAGGAGACAGCAATCAAAGCAGATCACTAAGAACATCTCCTTCTTGGTGACATCAACACAGGCACACCTTAGGGAAGAGTGCTTAGTCCACTACTCTACCCTCTCTACATTCATGATAGTATGGCTAGCAACTGTTCAAATGGTATCTATAAGTTTGACACAATCTTATTGGTAGAATGTCAGATGGTGTCGAGGTGAACAGTGCTGGATAGATCAGCTGGTAGAATGGTGTGGCAATAGTGATCTCACATTCAACATCAGCAAGACCAAGGAATGATTGTGGACTGTAGGAAGAGGAATTCAGGACAACACACACCAAATCTCATTGAAGGTCAGCAATGGAAAGCTTCAAGTTCCTGGGCATTAACATCTCAGAGAATGTATCCTGGGCCCAACATACTGATGTAATTATGATGAAAGTATGCCAGCATTTATACTTTATCAGGAGTTTGAGGAGATCTGGTATACTATCCAAGACTTAACAAGTTTCTACAGATATGCAGAGGAAAGTATTCTGACTCGTTGCATCACAGCATGGTACGGAAGCTTCAATGTGCAGGATCAAAACAGGCTGGAGAGAGTTGAAGACTCACACAGCACCACCTTGGGTACAACCCTCCCCACCATCTAGGGCAGTGTCAAAAGGCAGTGTCTCAAGCCATCTGGACCCTCACCATCTGGTCCAACCTTCTTCTCATTGCTACCTTGGGAAGAATTACAGTAGCCCGAACACCCACACTCAAATTTCAGAAACAGATTCTACCCCTCTGCCAACAGATTTCCGAATGGTCCATGAATCCATCAACATTACTTCCTTATTGCCCATTTATTTATTGTAAATTTAATGTCTTGAAATAAAATAAACAAATTTTACAAAAAAATTGTCAGGAACTGATTCTGACTGTTCAAATAATATATTGGTTTTGGTTCATTTTGTCATATGTATCGAGATACAGTGAGATGATTTTGTTTGTCAATACAACTGTGGCATAGAGTTGTTCAAGATAAAACAGAATGCAGTATATAGTACTGCAGTTAGAGAGAGAGTGCAAGGACCAAAATGAGTAAGACTGAGAGATCAGAGTTTCAAGAGTTCATCTTTTAACATGTGAAAGGTTCATTCAAAAGTAGAATTATAGCAGGATAGAAGCTGTTTTTGAATCTAGTATTATGTACATACATGACTGAGAGGAAGGGTCAAGAGAGAATGGCTGGGGTGGGGAGGGATCCTTGATTATGTTTGCTTTCCTGAGGCAGCAGGGAGTGTAAATGGAGTCAGTGGTGGGGAGACTGGCTTGAGTAATGCACTATAAAGCATTTATAATTTCTTGCAGTATTGTCATACCCAGGGGTGATGCCTCTGCATAGCATTCCTTTGATGTAAAAATTGGGATCATGCCAGGGATAGATCAGATATTTGAAACTTCTAGATCCCGTATCCAACAACTGCCCTGATGGTCATGAGCTGACAGGTAACACACGGTGTGTCGTTGGTGAGCACAGGTCTTTAATCATGTAACACCAGGCTATATTCCTCACTGCAACAATGAGATGGATTACACAATAACAGGTGTTTCAACATGTAACATGGTTAGAATAACAATCAGTACAGATTTCTCGTTAACTTTAAAAGTGACAGTACTGACACTTTGGACTGTAAGATTATTTGAATGATCTTCACTATCCCAGTCTTAATACTTTATCCTTGTTAGAGATGGCAAAGAGTATGTGACCCACGTCCAGTGGCTATTGAAGGGTATGGAGGAATGTGACTTAAGTCCTGAAAGTAAAAAAGAAAATATCACAATTCTGACCTCAGTGCCATCTGAGCGACATTTGTACATTCTCCCTGTGGGTTTCTTTGGTTGCTCTGGCTTCCCCTGTGCCAAAGGTGTGCAAAACTTAGATTGGGCAATCACACTGTGGAACACCTACATTCAGGACACAGCAGTAACTCAAAACTTCCCCCTCGAACTGGTCTCAGCTGTCACCTGCCAGCTCATACTCTTGCCCCCTCCCCAACCTTTACTTACATCTGCCCCCCTTCTTTCTCGTCTTGATGAAGGATCTTGACCTGAAACACCAACTGAAACATCAAGCAGACCCTTCCTGGTCTGCTGAGTTTCTCCAGCATGTTCTGTGTTTTACATTAATCCTGGCACATTAATCCTGATACAGCTGGCATTTTGGACTAAGATGATGAAGGGTCTTGGCTCGAAATGTCGACTGTTCCTTTCTCTCCACAGATGCTGCATGACCTGCTGATTTCTTTCAGCATTTTATGTGTGGTACTCAAAATTCCAGCATCTGCACAAGACCTTGTGATTTCAATTCGCCATTTGACTCCCACTCTGACCACCTCGTCCTTGGCCCTCAGCAGTATTACTGTACAATGAAGTTCTACAGAAGCTTTGGGAATACTGCCTCTTCGGTCTGGGCATGTACCAGCATTCTGGACTAAATATTGATCTCTACAAATTCAGTTAACTCAATTCCTGTCTATGTCAGCAATCATCTGTGATAATGGCTTTTTGCTGGAATGGAACAACCTGCTTAGCCCTGATCTGTTGTGCACGTCTGATTCCTGTTCTGCATTTCCAAAATCTCACGGGATATTGTTTATGTGCTCACTTTGATTTATTTCCATTCATAGATTCATAGAAATCTACAGCACATTACAGGCCTTTTGGCCCACAATGTTGTGCCGACCATGTAACCTACTCTAGAAACTGCCTAGAATTTCCCTATAGCTCAGCCTTCTATTTTTCTATGACTTATGTACTATTTAAGAGTCTCTTAAAAGATCATATTATACCCACCTCTACCATCATTACTGGCAGTGCATTCCATGCACCCACCACTCTCTGTGTGAAGAATTTACCCCTGACATCCCTCTTGTACCTACTTCCAAACACCTTAAAACTATGCCATTCAAAGTTCAAAATAAATTTATTATTAAAGGACATGTAGTATATGTCACCATTTACTACACTCTGGTTCAGAAGCCTGATGGTTGAATGGTAATAACTGTTCCTGAACCTGGTGTTGTGGGTCCTAAGGCTCCTGTATCTTCCTCCCCGCAAGAACAGAGCATTGCCTCATTTATCAAATAATCTTGTGTACAGTTTATCTCCATGGTCACCCTAGTTTTCCTTCTTTAGACATTCCTCCCCACTCTTACACCCCACAGCTTAACAAGCATCATTTGTCTCTCTCATGGTTCTAATGAAGGGCCTGGGAACTCGAAACACAAGCTTTGTTTCTCTTTGTTAGAGTCATAGTAAAGTACTGCACAGAAACAGGCCACTTGCCCATCTAGTCCATGCTGTACCATTTAAACTGCCTAGGCCCATCAACCTATACCTGGAACACTGCCCTCCATACACCTACCATCCATGTACCTGTCCTAACTTCTCTTAAACATGGAAATCGAGCTCGTATGCACCACTTGTGCAAGCAATGCGTTGAGAAGTTCCCTCATGTTCCCCTTAAACATTTTACATTCTACTCTCAACCTATGGCCTCTAGTTGTAGTCCCACCCAACCTCAGTGGAAAAAACCTGCTTGCATTTACCCTATCCAAACTCCTCATAATTTTGCATACCTGTCACAAATCGATCCTCATTCTTCTATGATCCAAGGAGTAAAGTCCTAACCTATTCATTCTTTCCTTTTAAATCTGGTCCTTCAGTCTCAAAGACATCCTTGTACCTTTTCAACCTTAGTTACATCTTTCCTATTGTAAGTGAGCAAAACTGCAAACATCACTCCAATTTAGGTATTGCCAATGTCTTACGTAACTTCAACATAACATTCCATCTCCTGTAGCCATACTGTATCTGTATGGACCTGTATTCCCAGTTACCTTGTTTTACCACATTCCTCAGTGCCCTACCATTCATTGTGTAACACCTATCATGGTTGGTCTGATCAAATTGCAAACACTTACACTTGTCTGCATTGCATTGCATTCCATCTGCCATTTCTCAGCCCATTTTTTCCAGCTGGTCTAGATCCCACTGTAAGCTCAGTTAATTTTCCTTGCTGTCCACTACACCCCCAATCTTGGTTTCATCTAAAAATTTGCTTATCCAGTTCAACACATCATCCAGAACATTGATATAGATGACAAACAACAAACTGATCCTTGTGGCACACCACTAGCCACAGGCCTCCAGTTAGAGAGGCAACTATCACTCTCTGGCTTCTCCCACAAAGCCAATGCCTAATCCAATTTACTACCTCACCTTGAATGCCAAGCGACTGCACCTTCCTGACCAACCTCCCATGCGAGACCTTGTCAAATGCAAGTCCATGTAGACAACATCCACTGCCTCGCCTTCATCAACTTTCCTGGTAATACCCTCAAAAAATGTTATAAATTGGTTAGACATGAATCATGCTGACTATCCTTCATCAGTAACTATCTATCCAAATAATTATGTGTCCAGTATTTTAGAATACCTTCCCTCACCTGCAGGTAAGGATGATGTAAATATATTCTGCTGGGCTCCTGCACTTGCCTCCCACAGGGTCCAAGAGAACACCTTGTCTTGCCCTGGGAATTTATCCACTATAAATTGCCTCCAGACAGCAAACACTATCTCCTCTGTAATCTGTATAGGGTCCATCATCTTGTTGCTACTTTGCCTCACTTTTATAGACTCTGTGTCCATCTCCTGAGTAAACACAGGTGCAAAACATCTATTTAAGATCTCCCCCCATCTCTTTTGGCAAGAGGCTAGGATGATCATTCTGATCTTCCAGAGCACCAACTTTTGCTCTTAATGTATCTGTAGAATCCCTCAGGATGCCGCTTCACCTTGTCTGCTAAGACAACCTCCTGCCTTCAATTAGCCTTCCTGAGTTCTTACCTAAGTGCTTTCTTGCTTTTTCACACTCTCCACAAGCACCTCATTTGTTCCTGCCTGCTTATACCTGCTATGCTCCTTATTTTTCTTAACCAGTATCTCTTGAAACCCAAGGTTCCCTAAATTCCCTAAAGGTTCATGCACATCTGCTCTCACCTCATCCTCCCACCACCCCACTTGGGATAGGGTTTCCCTTGACTTTGCTTACCATCCCACCAGCCTCCGAGTCCAACATATAATTCTTCGTAACTTCTGCACCTCCAATGGGGTCCCACTACCAAGCACATCTTTCCCTTCCCCCCCTTTCTGCTTTCTGCAGGGATCACTCCCTACGGTACTCCCTTGTCCATTCGTCACTCCCATCCCTTCCCACCAGTCTCCCTCCTGGCACTTATCCTTATAAGTGGAACAAGTGCTACACCTGCCCTTACACTTCCTCCCTCACCACCATTCTGGACCCCAGACAGTCCTTCCAGGTGAGGTGGCACTTCACCTGTGAGTTGGCTGATGTGATATATTGCGTCCGGTGCTCCTGGTGCGGCCTTCTATATATTGGTGAGTAAACACAAAGTACACTGCAGATGCTGTGGTCAAACCAAGATGTACAAAAAAGCTGGATGAACTCAGCAGGTTGGGCAGCATCCGTTAAAAGAAGCAGTCAACGTTTTGGGTCGAGACCCTTGAACGGATACTGCCCGACTTGCAGCATTTATCCAGCTTTTTTGTACATTTAGAAATTGGTGAGACCTGACGCAGACTGGGAGACCGTTTTGCTGAACACCTACGCTCAGTCCGCCAGAGAAAGCAGGATCTCCCAGTGGCATGCTTTTTTAGGTATGTGAAGAGAAAGAAGATAGTTAAGAACAATGTTGGGCCCTTGAAGAATGAATTGGGTGAAATTGTTATGGGAAACAGAGAAATGGCAGAAGAATCTAATGAGTACTTTAGATCTGTCTTCACTAGGGAAGACACAAGCAATCTCCCAGATGTATGGATGGGCCAAGGACATAGGGTAACAGAGGAAATGAAACAGATTAACATTAGGAAGGAAACGGTGATGAGTAGACTGATGGGACTGAAGGCTGACAAATCATCAGGTCCAGATGGTCTGCATCCTAGGGTACTAAAGGAGGCGGCTCTGGAAATTGCAGATGCATTGGTAATCATTTTCCAATGTTCCTTAGATTCAGGATCAGTTCCTGAGGATTGGAGAATGGCTAATGTTATCCCACTTTTTAAGAAAGGAGGGAGGGAGAAAACAGAGAACTATCGTCCTGTCAGCCTAACATCAGTAGTGGGGAAGATTCTAGAGTCCATTGTTAAAGATGAAATAGTGGCAGATCTAGATAGCAGTGATAGGATTGGGCTGAGCCACCATGGATTTACCAAAGGCAAATCATGCTTGACTAATCTATTGGAGTTTTCCGAGGATGTAACCAGAAGTTAGACAAGGGAGATCCAGTGGATGTAGTGTACCTCGATTTTCAGAAGGCATTTGATAAGGTCCCACATAGGAGATTGGTGGGTAAAATCAGAGCTCATGGCATTGGGGGGAAGACATTGACATGGATAGAAAACTGGTTGGCAGATAGAAAGCAAAGGGTAACGGTGAATGGGTGTTTCTCGGAATGGCAGGTGGTGACTAGTGGGGTGCCACAGGGCTCGGTATTGGGACCACAGCTGTTTACGATTTACATCAACGATTTAGATGAAGGCATTGAGAATAACATTAGCAAGTTTGCTGATGATACTAAGCTGGGTGGCAGCGTGACATGTGATGAGGATGTTAGGAGAATTCAGGGTGACTTGGATAGGCTGGGTGAGTGGGCAGATACTTGGCAGATGACGTTTAATGTGAATAAGTGTGAGGTTATCCACTTTGGGAGTAAGAACAGGAAGGCAGATTATTGTCTGAATGGTGTAAAGTTAGGTAAGGGAGAAATACAAAGAGATCTAGGAGTCCTTGTTCATCAGTGACTGAAGGTGAATGAGCAAGTGCAGCAGGCAGTGAAGAAGGCTAATGGAATGTTGGCCTTTATTACAAAGGGAATTGAGTACAAGAGCAAGAAAATCCTCTTGCGTTTATACAGGACCCTGGTGAGACCACACCTGGAGTATTGTGTACAGTTTTGGTCTCCAGGGTTAAGGAAGGACATCCTGGCTGTAGAGGAAGTGCAGCGTAGATTCACAAGGTTAATTCCTGGGATGTCCTGACTGTCTTACGCAGAGAGGTTAGAGAGACTGGGCTTGTACAAGCTGGAATTAAGGAGATTGAGAGGGGATCTGATTGCAACATATAAGATTATTAAGGGATTGGACAAGATAGAGGCAGGAAATATGTTCCAGATGCTGGGAGAGTCCAGTACCAGAGGGCATGGTTTGAGAATAAGGGGTAGGTCATTTAGGACAGAGTTAAGGAAAAACTTCTTCTCCCAGAAAGTTGTGGGGGTCTGGAATGCACTGCCTCAGAAGGCAGTGGAGGCCAATTCTCTGGATGCTTTCAAGAAGGAGCTAGATATGTATCTTATGGATAGGGGAATCAAGGGATATGGGGACAAGGCAGGAACCAGGTAGAGATAGTAGATGATCAGCCATGATCTCAGAATGGCGGTGCAGGCTCGAAGGGCTGAATGGTCTACTTCTGCACCTATTGTCAATTGCCACACATTTTAATTCCACGTCCCACTTCCATTCTGATATGTCTATGCATGGCCTCCTCTACTGCCAAGATGAATCCACACTCAGGTTGGAGGAACAACACCTGATATTCCGTCAGGGTAACGACCAACCTGATGGCATGAACATTGATTTCTCTAACTTCTGTTAATGCCCCTCACCCCGTGCCTTATTTATTTATTTATTTATCCCCCCCCCCCCCCCCCACTTTTCTCTCTCTGCCCCTCTCACAATCACTCCTTGCTTGTTCTCCATCTCCCTCTGGTGCTCCCCTCCCCCTTTCTTTCTCCCTAGGCCTCCCACCCCATGATCCTCTCCCTTCTCTAGCCTTGTATCTCTTTTGCCAATCAACTTTCCAGCTCTTAGCTTCATCGCTCCCCCTCCCACTTTCAAATCTCTTACTATCTTTTCTTTCAGTTAGTCCTGACAAAGGGTCTCGGCCTGAAATATTGACTGTACTTCTCCCTAGAGATACTGCCTGGCCTGCTGCATTCCACCAGCATTTTGTGTGTTGCTTGAATTTCCAGCATCTGCAGATTTCCTCGTGTTTGCGTTCCCTAAATTTGTTATCTTTACCTTTTATTCTGCCAGGCACATACAAGTTTCGTACTCTGAAAATTTCACTTTTGAAGGCCTTCCACTTACTAAGTATACATTTGCTGAAACCAGCCCACCTCAATCCACACTTGCCAAATCCTTTTCGGACACCATCAAAATTGGTCTTTTTCCAATTTAGAATCTCAACCCACAGACCAGTCCTGTCTTTTTGAATACTTACTTTGAAACTGATGATATTTCTAATCACTAGATGCAAAGTGTTCCCCTACACGAGTCTGTCACCTACTCTGTCCTCTTTTTTTTTCTTATACAGTTAAATAGCAATGGGCAGATCAACAGAAAGTGCACTACCGTCAAATCCAGTTTTCCTCCTCCGAGCAAACACCAGGAAATCTGCAGATGCTGGAAATTCAAACACGTTTCCTCCTCAGATATGGGTTTTGAAGAGAAGTGTGGCTTGGGTTAGGAGGTTGACGGGGATTTGACTTGGGACGGTAGATTGATTGAGGCCGGGTTTTTGACTGGATATTGATTGGGGGTACCTGGAATGGGAGACTGAAGGGGCAGGATTTGTGTCGAGATGGGGACTGGCTGAGGATTGACGGGGGCGGGGCTTGGGATAGGAAACCTGATGAAGCCCCTCGGCCCGAAACGTCAACTCTTCATTATCTCCATAGATGCTGGCTTACCTGCTGGGATCGACAGGACGGGTTCCACAGTAGACGTATTGGGAGGGGCGGGGTTTGCGACCGGAAGCCGACTGAGGCGGGGGCATGAGACCGTGACCGTTGTGGGGTGGGAAGGAATTCAGAACGCACAGTCTGCGAGAAGAAAGCAGGGGTCGAGCAGCGTCTGTGAGGGGAGTGAATTGTCGAAGCTCCGCATTAGGAACCGGCTTGGTGAAGGAGCTGGAAATGAGCAAAAAGAAGGCACCGAGAGGAGCCGGCCACTTAGAGATCGGCACCGATGCGGCTAAGCCCGCCAGAAGTGGTAAGGCTACCGGCGCCAAGCCCAAGGGCCACCGAGGAGAAGACCCAGAGAGGCGGCCGGGCCACAGCAACGGTGCTGGCGCTGAAAACAATGGCCTAGCAGATCCCGGCGGCAAGCGCAGAGTCGGAAGTGAAAAGTTTGCCGGCAGCGGCAGATCTGTTGGTGACAATGTTGTCTCCATCATTCCCAGCAAGGCTTCTGGAGGCAATGGAAATATTCCCGGCAGGGCTGCTGTTAAGGGAAAAAATTCCAGTAGCGTTGTTGCTGACAAGGGAATAATTCCCGGCATGGCTGCTGGTGACAAGAGAAATATTTCTGGCAGGACTACTGGACACAAGGAAAACATTACCGTCAAAGCTGCAGGTGACGAGGGAATAATTCCCGGCAGGGCGGCTGCTAACAAGGAATACGTTTCTGACGGTTCTGAGAGAGCCGAAGACAGGAATGTCATCAGGACTCTACGCACTGTCAGCAGTGAGGGATGTGGGGACCTGAGCAAACTGCTGAAGACTGTTCTCGAAAGTCTGCGGATTAGATCGGATGAACGTTCTAAAGCATCGAGAATAGTGAACGAGGTGGTGGATCATTTGTTGCGTTCCATTAAAAGGGATCGCAGATTTGCGTCCATCGATAAATTGCCAAGTGGTAGTTACTACGAAAAAGTGAAGGTAAGTGTGGCTGGCCGTTTGAGACAGTGGTTCTTAACATGAGCCATATCTCCCCAAGGGGCCATCCCGTTTTCCGTACAGACCACAAGTAAAAATAAACACAAGAAACTGGGGAGTTTCTGAATGAGCCATATTTACCATTTTACGAACTCTTACTAAAATATATAAATAAAGAAAAATAAATGAACATATGTGATTTGATTGGAACCCTAAGTGAAATGAATGGGAAAATGTGCCTGATGCAAATAAGGCAATATCGCGCGTGTGTGTGAGTGGGGGGTGGAGGAGGTGGCGGCACGTCAACGGTTATCTCTGTCCCTGCTTCGCCATGCAGGAATCACTTCAAACCCTGCAGGGCGGCCCGCTGAGCCCCGCTCCACATCCACACTCAAATCACAAAATGCAGGTAGGCGGGACTGTTTGCAGCAAGGCCAAGCAGCGAGTGCGCAGCAGAAGGCGGGTTCTGTTTCCCTTTTTACTGACTTCTCAAACATGACACAAGGGCAGCAGTTACAGCTGTGGTGTTTGCTGGAAACGGCTAAACTACAGAAGGGAGAACGTGAAATCTAAAACTGCATCACTATCTAGCACTACAATTTTCATTAAATCCCTGATGCTTATCATATTCTGAAAGGAAGCTTAACTTGCTTTTATTGAAAGTATTATAACATTTCTGAGTGAAAAGGAGCTTGGAACCAGATTGTCACTTCTATGACATATTTTACCTGCCAGATATATGAAAAACTGAACTTATTGTACAAATCGTTACTAGGAAAAAAATCTGCAATCTCTTATCATGCAAAGAGGCTCTTTCCTTTGAAAACTCAATTGGACGATGAGTTAATGCAATTTCCTTCACTTTCCACTCTTAATATAGAATTGCAAGAAGATTGCATAAAATCAGAATCAGGTTTATTATCACCAGCATGTGACGTCAAATTTGTTAACTTAGCAGCAGCAGCAGTTCAATGCAGTACATAAACTAGAAGAGAAAAAAAACAGTATATGTATATTGAATAGATTTTTAAAACGTGGAAGAAAACCAGAAATACTGTATATTTTTAAAAAAGTGAGGTGGTGTCCAAGCGTTCAATGTCCATTTCGAAATTGGATGGCAGAGGGGAAGAAGCTGTTCCTGAATCGCTGAGTGTGTGCCTTCAGGCTTCTGTATCTCCTACCTGACGGTAACAGAGAGAAAAGGGCATGCCCTGGGTGCTGGAGGTCCTTAACAATGGACGCTGCCTTCCTGAGACACTGCTCCCTGAAGATGTCCTGAGAACTTTGTAGGCCAGTACCCAAGATGGAGCTGACTAGATTTACGATCCTCTGCAGCTTCTTTCAGTCCTGTGCAGTAGCCCCTTTATACCAGACAGTGATGCAGCCTGTCAGAATGCTCTCCATAGTACATTTATAGAAGTTTTTGAGTGTAGTTGTTGACATGCCAAATATCTTCAAACTCTTAATGAAGTGTAGCTGCTGTCTTGCCTTCTTTATAACTACATTGATATGTTGGGATCAGGTTAGAACCTCAGAGATCTTCACACCCAGGAATCTGAAACTGCTCACTCTCTCCACTTCTGATCCCTCTATGAGGATTGATATGTATTCCTTCATCTTACCTTTTTGGACGTCCACAAAGAGCTCTTTCGTCTTACTGACATTGAGTGCCAGGTTGATGCTGCAGCACCATTCCACTAGTTGGCAGAACTCACTACTAATACGCCCTCTCGTCACCACCTGAGATTCTACCAACAATGGTTGTATCAGCAGCAAATTTGTAGATGGTACTTGAGCCATGCCTAGCCACACAGTCGTGTATATAGAAAGTAGAGAGGTGGGCTAAGCACACACCCAAGGTGCGCCAGTGTTGATCGTCAGCGAGGAGCATATGTTATCACCAATCTGTACAGATTGTGGTCTTCTGGCTAGGAAGTTGAGGATCCAATTGCAGAGGGAGGTGCAGAGACCCAGGTTCTGCAACTTCTCAATCAGGATTGTGGGAATGAAATGCTGAGCAATAATCGATGAACAGCATCCTGACGGAGGTGCACAACTGCACATTGATAAGGAATTTTGGTTCAGAGGCTGGCTGGAGATACATATTCCAGATTCACTGATGGATCCATTTGGGGTGAAAGTGAATGATGTTGACACCACATTGCAAGAATATCTTACTGACCTGCAGAATAGCTCAAACAAAATTCAAAGGCAACAATACAATTTCTGGATAACTAGTGATATTCAAAAGTAAGTTTTCTCAGCTCCGGGAGAAAGTGAAGTTGTTTTTAATTGGATTTACTACCACTTACCTAGTAAAATGTGGTTTCACCTGCTTTCAAAAGCTCTAAACAGTCTTGATATTGTGAAAAAAAAAGTGATCTTCAATTCAAACCAGATATTCAAAAACTTGCTGGTTTGCATCTGTCACAAGCATGTCATTAAATACCCAAAGTAACGATATGAAGTGCCTTTTGTTATTGCTGGTTGAAAAATATTATATATATATATAAAATCAATAATGTATCATATTCAGTGCTTTGAAGTAGATTTATTTTTCATATACACCTGAAAGAATATATTTAACATTTAATAGTACTTATAAGCTGAAACATAAATATTAAATATATTAGAATAACTGGTACAATTGAGCGTATAAAACTCTAACAACTACTGGAGGCTGGGGCCACAGAGGTAAATAAAAGTGATAAGTGAGCCATGAGCAGAAAAAGATTGAGAACCACTGGTGTGAGTGACAGAGATCACCTTCTTAAAAGTGTGTTTGTGTTTTCCTTCCACTGGATGCCTTTATGTTCATTTTCCAGCTGTTTATATTAACCATCCTAATGAAGGGTCTCAGCTGTAAACGTTTACTCCCCTCCATAGATGCTGCCTGACTTGCTGAGTTCCTCCAGCATTTAGTGTGTGTTGCTCTGAATTTCCAGCATCTGCAGCATTTTGTGTGTTTACATTGAATTCTCAGCCTCTCCATCAGGTGAAGGAACGTTTGTCTTTTAGACTTCTGAAATTGTGAAGTTTGGGCTTTGGCTTGCCTTCCATGCAATGATCCTGTCCAGACAGTATGATGGTATTGGGTTTGCTATCTGTGAAGGCACGAAGAGGGAGAGGAGAGAAATTTCCACAAGTTAGAATGTCCATGCTATCAGGTTGGAGCTATCCAGGCAGAATATGAAGTGTTTTTCTTTGAATCCAAGTATGGCCTCATCGTGGCAGTAGAAGAGGCCATATACTGACATGTCAGAATGGGAATGGGGAAACCAAACTGAAATAGGTGGCCACAGGAAACGCTGCCTTTTGTGGCGGATGATACAAAGGCGCTCAATGTGAAATAGTCCCTCAACCTATGTTGTGTCTCATTGATAATGAGGAGACCACACCGTAGAGCACTTTTGTACAGTAGATTCATACAGTATTTTGCTGCATGCTACATCATTGTACTGTGTAATGCTGGGGAGGAAAAGTCCAGGTGAGAGAAGTCACACTTCATGTCAAAGGCTGGGGGGCCATTAGATGCTTGATAAGGTGTGATTAACTGCACAGTTTATCTCACACTAAGGTATTGAGGAAAGTGGGCATTAGAGGCAAATGAACAATGGATTGGAGTTTTGCAGAGGGAACTTGCCCTTCATAAAATGCTGAGGAAGGGTTTTTGGGATGAAAATTGACTTGAAAGATGAGCATAATTTTAATTCTAAATCTCTGACCTCTACAGATTTCAGAACCAAACGAATTTGATGTAATGATCACAGTCCCTGTTGAAAGAATCAAGTATGAAGAGATAGATTCTGAAGGTGCTTTCTACCAAGTTGCATTTAAGAGATGTCCTGGTAGCAACCCTCTTGCTTCATTTGTTGATGATGATGGAATGCTTTCAGCTGAAAAAATGCTTTCTGAACTCAGGAAGCTCATAAAGGTCGCAGTAAAGTCATTGACAGGTTAGTTGGCAGATAAATAATTTATACCTTACTACACTGTCAGACAACTTGCATATGGTACAGTGCATCAGTTTGTTTTTGGATTGTGCTTTGTTGCAAAGATATCTGGTGATGACTGTCCTCCTCAGAATTTCATCCAAGAGCTTATAAGTTGCAGAGAAACACACACAAAATTTCTGAGGAACTCAGCAGGTCAGGCAGCACCTATAGTGCAGAATAAATGTCGATTCTTTATTCCACTCCAGAGATGATGCCTGATTTGCTGAGTTCTGCAGCAGGTTGTGTGTGTTACTCTGGATTTCCAGCATCTGCAGAATCTCTTGGGGTTTAACGGTTGCATGTTGAAGGGCAATTGGCAATTGGCAATTGTGCCAATCAAATCCACACCTGGAAGGGGTTCAGTGAGCTGTGGTATTGGCTTATGTTTGACAGTCAATTCAGATGTCGTATCCGAGATTGTAGAGAAAGAGCAGGTTAATATAGTTGATCACTAAATTATCTGTGGCCATGTAGGTAGTGAAGGGACACTAGAGATGAATTACCTCTTGAGTCCAATAAGGATCCATAGAGAGATATAGCACAGGAGCAGGCCATTTGGCCCATCTTGTCTGCCCTGACCATCACTGCCCATTAACACTAATCCTACATAAATTCTGTTCTCTTCCCCCTCTCCCCCTCCCCCCCACAAGCTTCTACTTATCACATTACACTTACGGCAATTTGCAGTGGCCAATTAACCTAACAATCTGCACGTTTGGAATGTGGTAAACAATAGTTACAGGGAGAACCCGCAAATCTCTCACGTTCAGTGACTGCGTTCTCTGGTGCTACCCAATCTCCAGGATCTTCCAAACAGGATAAGGATCAGACCACTGGTCACTTCAGCATGGCTTTGCTTCTTCTCAGTGACTACAGTAGAGATTAGCCCTCCATGCACTTCCCAACCGTGTACTTATCCAAATTTCTCTACACCCTCAGGTTTCCCTGAAATATTTCACCTTTCACCCTTAACCAAACACCTCTAGTTTTAATCTTGCCCAAGCTCAGTGGAAGAAGCCTGCTTGCAATTACCCTATCTATACCCCTCAAAATTTTGTATACCTCTATCAAATCTCCCCTTATTCTTCTAACCTATTTAATCCTTCCCTATAACTCAAGTTCTGGCAACATCCTGTAAATTTTCTTTGTACTCTTTCAATCTTATTGATACTTTTCCTGTAGGTAGGTGACCAGAACTGCACATAATGTTCCAGATTAGGCCTCACCAATGTCTTATACCACTTCAACATAACATCCCATCTCCTGTACTCAGTACTTTGATCTATGAAGGTCAATGTGTCAAAAACTCTCTTTATGATCCTATTAACATGTTGACACCACTTTCAAAGAATTATGGATCTGTATTGCCAGATCCCCCTGTTGTACCGTGCTCCTCATACCCCAGCTTTTGTTGTGTAAGTTCTACCCTGGATCATCCTCCCAAAGTGCAACACTTCATACTTGATAACATTGAACTCTATCTGCCATGTATGGATATTTTGTTGATGGATCATGTTGTAGTTAGCTATTATAATCAAAGTTAGTTAGCCCATCACCTCAACTGGGGTAGAGGTCAACAACAGCTTGCCAGAGTCCTCTGTCCTTGGCCAGTCTTTCAAGATGTCCCCAGGTGTAGCCCATCATATGTCTTCCAGGCAAAGGTCCATTCTGACCCAGGGAGGAGATCTTTGGAGCTATTCTGTAGTTCTGTGTTTTTACGGGATGGGGTTGCTAGCCCCATGCTCCTTTTCCAGCCAGGCTTGGGACCATCCATGCTTAATCAAAGCTTAAGAGAGGTTCACTGTGATCAAAGCTTAAGAGAGGATCACTCATTTCAGTGTCACTGTTTACAGATTACAAGATAAAGATGGAAAGGAAGAAATCAGGAAGCCCAGCTGTGACACTCGTGATTGAGGGAGACAGTGGACATGAACAGCAGATCTCACTGGACATGGTATTAGCTCTGGAAGTGAAGACACAGAGCTGGCCACCAAGCACGACTAACGGTCTGAAAATTGAAAAGTGGTTGGGAAACAAGGTCAGGAGTGAATTCAGACAAAAGCCGTTTTATCTGGTACCAAAACAACAGCCATTTGAGAATACAGAAGGAGTCCAAATTGAATCACAGAAAGGTGTGGTACCACAGACATTTCTAAAAAATTTCATTAGCAGAAAATGAAGGCAAATATGTTATGATGATAGTGGGACAATTATCTTAGTAAATTTACATTCAGTGGGTACTTTATTAAGTACACTGTACACTTGCTCGTTAATACAAATATCTAATCAGCCTGTCATGTGACAGCAACTCAGTGCATAAAAGAATGCAGACACAGTCAAGAGATTCAGTTGTTGTTCAGACCAAACATCCAAATGGGGAAGAAATGTGATCTAAGTGACTTTGACCATGGAATGAATGTTGGTGCCAAGCGAGGTGAACATGGAACATAGAAATCTACAGCACATGACAGGCCCTTTGGCCCACAATGTTGTGCTGACCATGAAATCGACTCTAGAAACTGCCTAGAATTACCCTATCACATAGCCTTATATTCCACTAAGCTTTGAGTTCTAAAATATTCTATTGTATCTGCCTCCACCACTATTGCTGGCAGTGCATTCCATGTATCCACTACTCTCCGTGTGGAAAGTTTATCCCTGACATCCCCTCTATACCTACTTCCAAGCACCTTAAAACTATGCCCCCTCATGTTGGCTATTTTAGCTCTGGGAAAAAGCCTCTGACTATCCACACGATGAATGCCTCTCACCATCTATTACACCTCTATCAGGTCGCCTCTCATCCTCTGTCACTCCAAGGAGAAAAGGCCAAGTTCACTCAACCTATTCTCATAAGGCACCCTCTCCAGATTAAGGGGTGATTTGAGTATCTCAGAGACTGCTGATCTCCTGGGATTTTCATGCACAACAGTGTCCAGAGTTTACAAAGAATGGTGTGAAAAAACAGTAAGTAGTAGTTCTTGAGCAAAAGCGCTCAAGTAACTAGGCTCCTCTGGATCCTCTCCATTGTTAGCACATCTTTTCTTAGATAAGGAAGCCAAAACTGCTCACAATACTCCACGTGTGGTCTGACCAATATCTTATAAAGTCTCAGCATGACATCCTTGCTTTTCTAGTCCCCGAAATGAATGCTAACATTGCAATGGCTACCGAATCAACTGGCAAGTTAACCTTTAGGGAATCCTGCAAGAGGATTCCCAAGTCTCTTTGCACCTCTCATTTCTGAATTTTCCCATGATTTAGAATATAGTCAATCTTGCAAAGTACATGACCATACACTTCCCTGCACTATATTCCATCTGCCACTTCTTTACCCATTCTTCTAATCTAAATCCGTCTGCAGACTCCCTGCTTCCTCAGCACCATGAACCCTCCATATCTACATATCATCCCCAATCTTTGAGACAAATCCATCAATTCTATTATCCAAATCATTGATATATAATGTGAAAAGAAGTGGTCCCTGCGAAACACCTCTAGTCACTGGCAGCCAACCAGAAAAGGAATGCCTCCTGCCTGTCAGCCAAATCTCTATCCATTTTCCTGTACTCAAATATAATTTATTGTTATACACAATGGGCAAGCCATCTGCCCCCAACTACAGAATGAGATGTTTTCCATATTCACTTGTACAAAAGAATTTGCTTGAGTATTGTGGGATAGTAAAATTGCTGTTGGAATGTCTTCAGTTCTTCTATTTTCTTCTATAATATGAGCAGACCAGTAGGCGTACCTGTAAATGTAGTTTCTGTTTGCAAACCTTATGGCAGCATGAAGAAAAAGCCCTGTGGAATGTTCCCTTGAAATCAGGATTAGGAATACACATGGGTCAGTTTAACCCAGTCGCAATACAAGTCAAGTCAAGTCAATTTTTATTGTCATTTCGACCATAACTGCTGGTACAGTGCATAGTAAAAATGAGACAACGTTTTTCAGGACCATGGTGCTACATGAAACAATATAAAATCTACATTGAACTATGTAAAAACACAGAAAAAACTACACTACGCTACAGACCTACCCAGGACTGCATAAAGTGCACAAAACAGTGCAGGCATTACAATAAATAATAAACAAGACAATAGACAGTAGAGGGCAGTAAGTTGGTGTCAGTCCAGGCTCTGGGTATTGAGGAGTCTGATAGCTTGGGGGAAGAAACTGTTACATAGTCTGGTCGTGAGAGCCTGAATGCTTTGGTGCCTTTTCCCAGATGGCAGGAGGGAGAAGAGTTTGTATGAGGGGTGCATGGGGCTTTTCATAATGCTGTTTGCTTTGCGGATGCAGCGTGTAGTGTAAATGTTTGTAATAACACAAAGCCTTGTACCAGAGTCCACAGTCAAAGGGGTGGTGTCACAGGGACAGCTGCCAAATAGCACGGTTAACAACATTTGTTGGGATTTTAACTCTGTTTTAATTGTTGCAGAAATGTGGCGAATCTCATTCTCGCATATTGAGAAGATGATGATCATGAACCATGGCAGCGCAAAAATTTGCTGTGAGAATAAATCACCAAAGTGTTGCAGGTTTGTTTTGTTGTGTGTAATGTTGTGTTTGCTCCCATTTCCTATGTACTTTTTCTCTCTACTCGCTATCAAAGACATTTATACAGAACAGTGTTGACAAAGGGCCAGTAGCATGATGAAGGGTTCCACCCATTCTGTTCATGGACTGTTGCCCCATTGTGGGCAAGCAGGCTGTGTAGCATCTGTGCCAGGACCACTCAAGAACAGTTACTTTCCCCAAGCAATAAGGCTCATGAACACCTGCACCCACTAACTCACCCCTCCATGCCCCACTACCACTGCTTTATCATTTCCAGTCAACCACCTTGTGCATAGAACCTCCAATGCCTAATGTCCCTTTATGGACATGCAATCAATGTTGAAAGTAAATTTAATATTAATGTACATATACGCCACCATATACGACACTGAAATTCATTTTCTTGCAGGCAATCTCCGTAAATACAGGAAACGCAATAAAATCAGTGAAAGATCAAACACAACAGGACAATTTTATGTATTGCACTGTACTGCTGCTGCAGCAAAAAAAAACACGAGTGATGATCACCTGATTCTGATATGGGTTTCAATTGTGGACTGACAGCAGTAAGCGGGCAGGGAGAGGGGAATCATGGTTGAAGAGAAAGAAAGGAGGGAGCAAGAAGCACCAGAGACGTTCTAGTTTTTAGTGCTGGGTGTGGATGTCTCAGGAAAAGAGTAAACAGTTGCCGTTTTGGGCTGAAACCCTTCATCAAAACTGGAAAGTGGTAGGAAATGCTAGAGTAAGAATTTTGGGGGAGGGAAGGAAGAAGTAATTGATAATAGGTGAAACTTGGCGAGGGGCTGAAAAGATCTGGGAAGTTGATTGGTGACATATAAAGGGCTGGAGAAGGGAGGGTGGGTTCTGATAGGAGAGGGTAAAAGACCATGATAGAATATGAAGGGGGAGTAGCACCAGAGGGAGGTGATGGGAAGGTAAAGAGATAAGATGACAGAGGGAAAAAGGAATGGCAAATGGTGAAAGGGAGGAGTATTTACTGGAAGTACAATCAATTGACGTTCATTCCATCAGATTGGAGGCTATCCAGACAGAATATGTTGTTCCTCCAATCTGAGTATGGCCACATTGTAGCTGAAGAGAAAGCCATGGGCTGACATGTTGGAATGGGAATGGGATGTAGAATTGAAGTAGGTGGCCATTGGGAGATCTACGCTCGGTCCGCCAGAAAAAGCAGTATCTCCCAGTGGCCACACATTTTAATTCCACGTCCCATTCCCATTCTGAGGAACAACACCTTATATACCGGCTGGGTAGCTTCCAACCTGATGGCATGAACATTGACTTCTCTAACTTCCGTTAATGCCCCTCCTCCCCTTCTTACCCCATCCCTGACATATTTAGTTGTTTGCCTGTTCTCCATCTCCATCTGGTGCTCCCCCACTCCTTTCTTTCTCCTGAAGCCTCCCGTCCCATGATCCTTTCCCTTCCCCAGCTCTGTATCACTTTCGCCAATCACCTTTCCAGCTCTTAGCTTCATCCCACCCCCTCCGGTCTTCTCCTATCATTTCACATTTCCCCCTCCTCCCACTACTTTCAAATCTCTTACTATCTTTCCTTTCGGTTAGTCCTGACAAAGGGTCTTGGCCCGAAACGTCGACAGCACTTCTCCCTATAGATGCTGCCTAGCCTGCTGTGTTCTGCCAGCATTTTGTGAGTGTTTTATGAAGATGGGATGCTACCATATCAGACAGTGGAAGAGGCGACTACAGACATGAAGGCCAGAGGGCTGCCTGTCAGCGTGATCAAACCAAGGGAAAGCCTGGCTGAGCAGTTATCCTACTCTGCCCTAACCCCCTCCAGAAGAGCCATAAGGCTTGGCTAACTTTAAAGATGTTGATAAGCTAAACGGAAGCAAAAATAGATGTTGCTATACCTATCTCGAGAAACACTTATTATAATGTGGATTTTATATTACTCAATTATGTTTTATTCATTCACTTCTTTTTCCCCACCTAAATGAGAATATATATATGGGAGGAAGACACAGAGAAATATTTTCTGTTTAATGAATATAGATTTGTTCTCTTATTTTTATGGGTACTGCAATGGGGGCCCTCAACTCACAGGCAGGAGGAACTATCCCCCACACCTAGACTTTACTCTATCTCAACCCAGGGTCATCTACTAGAAACCTCAGCTTGGAATCACACCTTTGTTGCCTTTTTATTATTTGCATTTCTTGGTTCTTATTTGATCAGGGAGTAAATCAATTAAGTTTTATTCTGGTAATTTCAATGATATATTGACAGATAAATACACATGCCTAAGGACAAAGTAAAATTCATTTCTTTTAATGTCAATGGGCTGTTAACTCCAGTCAAACTTACAAACCCCATTTCCAGAAAAGTTGGGATATTTCCAAAATGCAATAAAAACAAAAATCTGTGATACGTTAATTCACGTGAACCTTTATTTAACTGACAAAAGTACAAAGAAAAGATTTTCAATAGTTTCACTGACCAACTTAATTGTATTTTGTAAATAAACACAAATTTAGTATTTGATGGCTGCAACACACTCAACAAAAGTTGGGACAGAGGCATGTTTATCACCTTATGTGTTATATCACCTTTCCTTTTAATAACACTTTTTAATCGTTTTGGAACTGAGGATACTAATTGTAGTAGATTTGCAATTGGAAATTTTGTCCATTCTTGCTTGATATAAGACTTCAGCTGCTCAACAGTCTGTGGTCTCCGTTGTCTGATTCTCCTCTTCATGATGCGCCATACATTTACAATAGGAGATAGATCTGGACTGACAGCAGGCCAGTCAAGCACACGCACTCTGTGTCTACAAAGCCACACTGTTGTAGCCCATGCAGAATGTGGTCTGGTGTTGTCCTGCTGAAATAAGCATGGACGTCCTGGGAAGAGACGTCACCTTGATGGTAACATATGTCTCTCTAAAACCCTAATAGTCTCTCTAAAACCCTCAGAGTCAATGGTATCTTCACATACATGCAACTCACCCATGCCGTGGGCACTGATGCACCCCCATACCATCACAGATGCTGGTTTTTGCACCTTTTGCTGATAACAATCAGGATGGTCGTTTGCATATTTGGCACTGAGAACTCGACACCCGTTTTTTCCGAAAACTAGCTGAAATGTGGACTCATCTGACCACAGCACATGGTTCCACAGTCTTTTGGTCCATCTTAGATGAGCTCGGGCCCTGAGAACTCGCCAGCGTTTCTGCATAGAGTTGATGTATGGCTTCCTCCTTGCGTAATACAGTTTCAAGTTGCATTTCTGGATGCAGCGACAGACTGTGTTAAGTGACAATGGTTTTCCGAAGTACTCCCGAGCCCAGGTGGCTATAATTGTCACAGTAGCATGACGGTTTCTTAGGCAGTGCCGCCTGAGGGCTCGAAGATCACGCGCATTCAACAGTGGTTTCCGACCTTATCCTTTACGCACTGAGATGTCTCTGAATTCTCTGAATCTTTTCACAATATTATGTACTGTAGATGTTGAAAGACCTAAATTCTCTGCAATCGCATTGGGAATTGTTCCTTTTGAACTAACTAACAATTCTCTCATGAATTTTGGCACAAAGGGGTGAGCCATGACCCATCCTTGCTTGCAAAGACTGAGCCTTTGATGGACGCTACTTTTATACCCAGTCATGATACCTCACCTGCTACCAATTAGCCTGCTTAATGTGGAGTCTTCCAAACCAATGTTATTTGAATACTCTGTGCACGTTTCAATCTTACTTTAACTCTGTCCCAACTTTTGTTGAGTGTGTTGCAGCCATCAAATTCTAAGTTTGTGTATATTTACAAAATACAATTAAGTTGGTCAGTAAAACTATTGAAAATCTTTTCTTTGTACTTTTGTCAGTTAAATGAAGGTTCATGTGAATTAAAATATCACAGATTTTTGTTTTTATTGCATTTTGGAAAATATCCCAACTTTTCTGGAAATGGGGTTTGTAGTAGAATTCTATCCAAAATGAAAAAAGAACAAGCCCATGTAGTATATTTACAGGAAACTCACTTAAGTGATAATGAGCGTGGAAAACTAAAGAGAATGGGCTTCAGTAATTTGTTTTTCTCCTCATATAAATCAGGGCATAGGAGAGGAGTTGCTATTCTAATCTCAAGCAAGCTAAGTTTTGAAAAAGTATTTGAAATGGGAGATAAAGGTGGGGGGCAGATATATTCTGGTAAGGGGGAAGGAATATAGACGGAAATTCAGTTACTCCACTGAATATATATGCACCCCCAGAAAGTGATAATAGTTTCTTTCAGAAAATTACTAATATTATGGTAACAGAAACAGAAGGTCTCCTGATATGTGTGGGAGACTTAAATTTACAATTACAACCAAAGTTAGACTCTTCCAATAGAAAAACCTATGAAACAAAATCCTTACATAAGGAAGTTAATACACTTTTTGAGGAAGTTGGTCTAATGGATATATGGAGGGACCTATTTCCCAACAGAAGGGATTACACTCATTATTCTGCCCTCCATTTTGTATATACAAGAATAGACTATCTCATAACATTTGGAAAAGACAAAGACAAAATAAACACATGTGGAATTGGGACATGTGTTGGGACATATAGTGACCATGCACCTATATATTTATCTGTAGATTTTGACCTACAACCAAGGAATACTATTTGGAAACTAAATTCAACTCTACTCAATGATCCCTACTTTAAGGAACAAATTAAAAAAGAAATTGGTCTTTACTTAGAATTCAGTGATAATGGAGAGGTTTCACCTCCCATTCTATGGGATACTCTGAAGGCCATTTTAAGAGGGAAAAATTATAGCGATGTCTTCATAGAAGGAAAAAAAAAAGGAATTAGAGGAATTACAAAATAGGCTGAAGGAACTAGAAAAAAAAGCAAATTGAATTTGGCACAGGATACATTAGAGGAAATAAAAAAAATTAGGGATTAAATTAATAGTTTGACTACGCAAGAAATCAGGAAAAAATTAATGTTTCTGAAACAGAGACATTATGAAAGTGGATCTAAGTCTATGAAAATACTGGCATGGAAACTGAAAAAAAAATAGAAAATACAATTCATAGATTTAGGGTACCAAGAACAAAAATGATAAAAAATAAAATAAGTAAAATTCAAGAAGCTTTTGAAGTGTTTTATAAAACTCTATATTCCAAAGTTCCAGGGGGAAGCATAACCCAAATTGACACCTTCCTGAATTCTCTAGAGTTACCCACTTTAAGTGAAGAACAAAATGATGACGGCTGACATAACTGAAATTGAAATAAAAGCTACAATTTGTAAGCTTAAATTAAGCAAGTCACCAGGATCAGATGGGTATATGGCAGAGTGGTACAAAGAATTTAAAAGTGAGTTAATTCTTGTCTTACTCCCCACACTGAACTGGGCTCTAGAAAAGGCACAAATGCCACCCAGCTGGAAGGAAGTGATAATCTCACCTATACCAAAAGAAGGCAAAGAGTAAATGGAATGTGGGTCATTTAGACCAATATCCGTTCTTAATGTAGATTTTAGATTATTTACCTCCATCATGGCCAAATGATTAGAAGAGTTTCTATCCATACTGATACATAACGATCAGACAGGTTTTATACACCACCACCAAACAAGACAATATACGAAGGACTTCACATTATGGATCATATACAAAAAAAATAAAATTGAAGCAATAGTGATAAGTGTGGACATTGAAAAGGCAATTGGTTTGATTAATTAGAATTTTCTTTACAGAATTTTACATAGATTTGATTTCCATGACAATTATTAAAACTATATGACAACCCTACTGCTAGGATTAAAATCAATGGATATTTATCAAAGTTTTACCCTAGAAAGGGGCACAAGACAGGGTTGTGCATGGTCACTGCTACTCTTCGCATTATCTCTGGAACCATTAGCTCAGTACAACAGACAAAATGAAGATATCGGGGAATTACTATTAAAGGGGCAGAGCATAAATTGGCCTGTTACGCAAATGACATTTTGATCTATCTAGGGCAACCAACATACTCTTTACCTAAATTGATGCAATCCTTAGAACAATATGGTCAATTATCAGGATACAAGATCAACATAGATAAAACCCAAGTACTTTCATATAACTGTAGCCCACCAAGAGAAATTGAAAGTAGATATCCCTGGGCACGGCAAACAGTCTTTCAAATATTTGGGCAACATGCCAAAAGATCTGGCAAAATTATCAGAATGCAATTATCAGCCTATATATCAAAAAATTAAGGAAGATTTAACAAGATGGAACCTAATTCCTTTTCTTAGTTTCAGTTCAAGGATTGAATCTATTAAAATGAATATACTGCCCAGACTATTATATCTCTTTCAGACCCTACAAATAAAGATTAACCAAAATCAATTCAATGAATGGAACAAAATGTTATTAAGATATATTTGGCAAGGTAAAAGACCTAGAGTACGTCTCAAAACTTTGCAATTAGCCAAGGAAAAGGGGGATGGGGTATACCTTCTCTTAGAGATTATTATTTTGCAGCACAGTTGAGAGCTGTGATATGTTGGTGCAACCCATCATATGACACTTAATGGAAAAACATTGAGGAGGGGATACTTCCCATCCCCGTACAGGCACCTTTGGCTGATAAAAACCTACAAAGGTACATAAATACTATTGCTAACCCATGGGTGAAATTGACTCTTAAAATATGGAAAACTATTATAAAAGAATATAAACTAGAGGGAGATATTGCAATTCTTAAATGGTGTGCATATGACTCTGATTTTATGCCGAATAAACTGGATGCTAGATTTAAGGACTGGACAGCTAAAGAAATAACAGTTCTTTGCAATATAATGAAAGAAGGAACACTGTTCAGTTTTGAAATGCTTAAAGAGAAACACTTGTTAGAAAAACGAGACTTTTATCGGTATTTACAGATGCAACAGTATGTTAATAGGATGGTTAAAAATGTAACCAAGGCAAGGACGTGTTTGATAGAGCTATTTAGAAAAGCATATAATTCAGATAATGGTAGTAGAATCATTTCAAGCGTGGAAAGGGTTTGTCAAATCTTAAAACACATTCGACTTCATACATTAAAACAAAATGGGAGAAGGAAGGAGGGATAATTATATCTGAGGAAGAATGGACAGTAATATGGAGGTACCAATGGAAGTGTACCAGTTCGCAGAAATGGAGTGAGTTCGGATCAAAAAACTTGATGATATTTCACTACACCCTCTCAGAAATCCCATTATGATAGTAACCTCCCTGTTTGCTGGAGAAATTGTGGAAATCAAAATGCAAATGATTATTATATTTTCTGGGAATGCCCTGTTATCAAAGACTATTGGAGTGGGATACACAATGTCCTACAAGACATCTTTAAATGTGATATACCCTTAGAAAGTAAGACCATATATTTTGGGTATATACCTCAAGAATGTTTGAAAAGATATAAATATTTAATGAATATACTGCTCTTGGCTGGTAAAACGACTTTTACATAGAACATAGAATAGTACAGCACAGTACAGGCCCTTTGGCCCACAATGTTGTGCCGACCCTTAAACCCTGCCTCCCATATAAATCTCAACCTTAAATTCCCCCATATACCTGTCTAGTCATCTCTTAAATTTCACTAGTGTATCTGCCTCCACCTCTGACTCAGGCAGTTTATTCCATGCACCAACCACTCTCTGAGTAAAAAACCTTCCTCTAATATCCCCTTTGAACTTACCATCCCTTACCTTAAAGCCATGTCCTCTTGTACTCAGCAGTGGTGCCCTGGGGAAGAGGCACTGGCTGTCCACTCTATCTATTCCTCTTAATATCTTGTATACCTCTATCATGTCTCCTCTCATCCTCCATCTCTCCAAAGAGTAAAGCCCTAGCTCCTTTAATCTCTGATCATAATCCATACTCTCTAAACTAGGCAGCATCCTGGTAAATCTCCTCTGTACCCTTTCCAATGCTTCCACATCCTTTCTATAGTGAGGTGACCAGAACTGGACACAGTACTCCAAGTGTGGCCTAACCAGATTATAGAGCTGCATCACTACCTCATGACTCTTAAACTCTATCCCTCGACTTATGACTACCCTATCTACCTGTGAGGCAACTTTCTGGGATCTACTAGGAAATGGTTATCACAGGAGAGCCCAACCTTAAATGCATGGATGGAAATTACAATGGACATTTACAAAATGGAGAAGATAAAAGCATCTGTTAATCATAAGTTGGAACAATTTGATTCATACCGGGAAAAATTGTTTAACTACATAACACCTCACAAGTCTGATTTTATCTTCAAAAATCAAGAAAATGTTGTAAAAAATGATCACTCCCTACTTGTACATAGTTTCCTCCTTTTGCTTGATCTTTCTTTCCTCTCTTTTCTATAAGTGTATACCTCAGATAAATATTGTGGAGATTTGTGGCATATATGACTAAATGATATATATGTAAAATATCTGAAATATATCTTAAGGAAATGTTTGATGATGAACTTCAATAAAAATATAAAAAGTATATATATATATATATATGTCACCACATGCAAAAGAACTATATATATATGTCACCACATGCAATTCTGAGATTCACTGTCCTATGGGCATTCTCAGCAAATCTATTGCATAGTACAGGTAGAGCAGTAGATGTAGTGTATATGGATTTCAGCAAGGCATTTGATAAGGTATCCCATGCCAGGCTTATTGAGAAAGTAAGGAGGCATGGGATCCAAGGGACCTTGGCTTTGTGGATCCAGTATTGGCTTGCACACAAAAGGTAAAGAGTGGTTAGAGACGGGTCATATTCTGCATGGAGGTTGTTGACCAGTGGTGTTCCTCAGGGATCTGTTCTGGAACCCCTTTCTCTTCATGATTTGTATAAATGACCAGGATGAGGAAGTGGAGGGATGGGTTAGTAAATTTGCTGATGACACAAAGATTGTGGGTGTTGTGGATAGTGTGGAGGGCTGTCAGAGGTTACAGTGGGTCATCAATAGGATGCAAAACTGGGCTGTGAAGTGGCAGGTGGAGTTCAACCCAGATAAGTGTGAGGTGGTTCATTTTGATAAGTTAAATATGAAGGCAGAATATTAGTATGAATGGTAAGACTCTTGGTGGTGTGGAGGATCAGAGGGATCTTGGGGTCCGAGTCCATTGAACACTCAAAGCTGCTGCACAGGTTGACTATGTGGTTAAGAAGGGATACGGTGTATTGGCCTTCATCAGCTGTGGGATTGAGCTTAAGAGCTGAGAGGTTATGTTACAGCTATATAGGACCCTGGTCAGACACCACTTGGACGGTGGTGGAGGCGGATACGATAGGGTCTTTTAAGAGACTCCTGGACAGGTATATGGAGCTCAGAAAAAGAGGGCTATGAGTAACTAGGTAATTTCTTAGGTATGGACATGTTTGACAGAGTTTTATGGATGATATGTTGATGGAGAAGATCCTGAGAGGCATGATTTATGAACATTTGGAGAGGCATAATATGATTAGGAATAGTCAACATGCCTTTGTCAAAGGCAGATTGTGTCTTACGAGCCTGATTGAATTTTTTGAGGACGTGACTGAGCACATTGATGAAGGTAGAGCCGTAGATTTAGTGTATATGGATTTTAGCAAGGCATTTGATAAGGTACCCCATGCCAGGCTTATTGACAAAGTAAGGAGGCATGGTATCCAAAGGGACATCGCTTTGTGGATCCAGAATTGGCTTGCCCACAGAAGGCAAAGAGTGGTTGTAGATGGGTCATATTCTGCATGGAGGCTGGTGACCAGTGGTGTGCCTCAGGGAGCTGTTCTGGGACCCCTACTCTTTGTTATTTTTATAAATGACCTGGATGAGGAAGTGGAGGGATGGGTTAGTGAATTTGCTGATGACACAAAGGTTGGGGATGTTGTGGATAGTGTGGAGGGCTGTCAGAGGTTACAGTGGGACATCAATAGGATGCAAAACTGGGCTGAGAAGTGGTAGATGGAGTTCAATCCAGGTAATTGTGAGGTGGTTCATTTTGGTAGGTCAAAAATGATGGCAGAATATAGCATTAATGGTAAGACTCTTGGCAGTGTGGAAGATCAGTGGGATCTTGGGGTCCGAGTCCATAGGACACTCAAAGTTGCTACACAGGTTGACTCTATGGTTAAGGAGGCATACAATGCACTGGCCTTCATCAATCGAGGGATTGAGTTTAACAGCCGAGAGATGATGTTGCAGCTATATAGGACCCTGGTCAGACCCCACTTGGAGTACTGTGCTCAGTTCTGGTCGCCTCACTATTGGAAGGACATGGAAACCATAGAAAGGGTGCAGTGGAGATTTGCAAGGCAGTGGTGGAGGCAGAAATGATCGGGTCTTTTAAGAGATTCGTGGATGGGTACGTGGAGCTTGGAAAAATAGAGGGCTATGGGTAAAGCTTAGGTAGTTCTAAGGTAGGAACATGTTCGGCACAGCTTTGTCCTGTATGTTTTTTATGTTCTATGACTATGAGGAGAGATGGAGTCACCTGGGACTTAACTTACTGGAATTCACTAGAAAGAAAAATGTTATATAAACATATAAAATTATGAAAGGGACTATGAAAGGTGTTTGCACTGATAGGTGAGACATAGCCCCAAGAATCAGGGGAGTGAATTTAAGACAGAGATCAGCAGGAACCACTTTTCCCAAAGACTGATGAATCTGTGGAATTCTCTGCCCGATGAAGCAGTGGAGGCTACCTCAGTAAATATATTTAAAATAAGGTTGAATAGATTTTTGCATAGTTGGGGAATTAAGGGTTATGCGGAAAAGGCAAGTAGGTGAAGATGAGTCTAGGGTCAGATCAACCATGATCTTATTAAATGGTGGAGTAGGCTCGATGGTCCAGAAGGCCTACTTCTGCTCCTATTTCTCTCCCACACCCATCTGGTGTCACCTATCATATGCCAGCTTATACTCATTCCCTTCTGCCCTACCTTCTTCTCACTTTCTTTCCTTATCTAATGAAGAGTCAAGGTGTGAAATGTTGACTGTTTATTTTCCTCTGTAGATGCTGCCTGACCTGCCATGTTCATTTCACAATTTTGTGCGCTGATATTCATTGCTTTTGTTGACCCCCGTTATATTAAAAATATGTGGAATAGCTCATGAGAGCTTGTGGTTTCATCAAGTTGAGATTGATGAGAGATGGATACAAAATTGGTACATTGTACTGAAACTGCTTTCATTTTTATAGGAAATCCTGTTTGAAGCTTCTGAAAAACCTCATTGGGAAACTGAAAGAGAAGCATCCTCGTATATTGGCACGTGTCTGCTCATACCACGCAAAGACAACTCTGCTCCATGCATGCATCAAGAGACCCAGCGATGACATGTGGCGTCTTGAAGACCTTGCCCACTGCTTTCTGAAGTTATTAGATGACTTCACTGAACATCTGGAAAAGGCAGACCTTCCTCACTTCTTCATCCCCTCTTACAATTTCTTTGACTCTCGGAAATTTGATTCAAAAAATAGGTGTCGTCTTCTAGGTTTCATTGAGAGAGAGAGAGCAAATAACTTTCCTATCCTTAGGTTAAATCTTCAGTCACAGTGATTTGGCTTGTGATTTTAATAAGCAGCAGTACAAGCTGGGAAGGCTGTTTAAAAACCAGTGTCTAATGTCATGAGCCTTATTAGGATTGCACAAAAGTGACATGAACCTTGAGAAAAGCCTCTCCTGTTTCAGACTGCTGAGAATTACCTGAATGACAGGGGAGAAGGAAACTCACCACCAGGGGCAGCACAATAGCACAGCAATAGTAATCACTGATCAGGGTTCAATTCCCGCCACTGTCCGTAAGGAGCTTGTACGTTCTCTCCATAACCGTGTGGGGTTCCTCCCACATTTTAAAGATGTACCGTACATTTAAGTTTGCTAGCGCCTGAACTTGTGGTAACACTTACAAGCTAGCCCCAGCGCAATCCTTGGATTGTATTGGACATTGACACAAATGGTGCATTTCACTTTATGATGCTTCGATGTATATGTGGCAGATAAAGCTGATTTTTAAGATGGACTTGTAACCAAATTACTTTTGAGGTACAGGCAAAGGTACCCAAGGAGAAACAGTTGCTTGACTTTTGTGTTTAAACATGATAGGATCTGAAAAATACCTGTCAGATGATGGTGTAACAGATTCAATATCACATTCAAAAGAGAATGGATAGTTACTTGAAGAGCAGAGATTCGCAGGTTGATAAAGAAAATAAAGGAAGGTAGTATGACTTGGTGAGTTGACCTAAAAGGATGTGAAAATGGCTTCCTTCTGTACTAGAAAATTTTGACAAAATAACGAAAGCAAATACTTTTTAAACAAATTTGCATCAAACACTAAATTTAAGGTCCTATACAGCCAAATCAAAGATGCAAAGAAAAGAAAGGGATCCAAGGGGAGCAAACATTAGAAGGCAGCATGGTAGTGTTGCAGTTACCGTAACGGTGTTACAGCACTGGTAACCTAGTTCAATTCATGCTGCTGTCTGTAGGGAGCTTGTTTGTTCTAACTATGACCATGTGAGTTTCCTCCCACAGTTAGGTTAGAAGGTTAATTGATCATTTGCCTGTAATTAGATGGTGTGGGCTCGATGGGCTGGAAGGGCCTGTTATCGTACTGCAAGTAAACAAGTTTTTATAGAAAGAAAAAGAAACCCAAGGTCCTTCACAGAAATATTATCAAAATGAATTTTGCCTTTAATGGAAAAATTGAGATAAATAATCAGAAGCAGAATTAAGTCATTCAGCTGAATCTGCTCCATTATTTGATCATGGTTGATTTATTTTCCTTCTCAATCCCATTCATGGCAACAGAAGACACTGCCATCAACAGAGGAGGGGTTTAAATTAGAAACGAGATTCTGCAAATGCTGAAAATTTTGACCAATATATACAAATCGGTGGAGGAACTCTGTTTAGCTTACCTGTTGTGCTGAGTTCCTCCAACATTTTGGCATATTGGTTAAGATTAGAGTTGATTAAGATTCTAGAATTGGAGTACAAGGTTGAGAGGTTTAAAATTAAGGTGTTGTGGCGACTCATTTCCTAGCGTATCCGAACCGACTCACAATTAGATAGCCTACGGGGGTTTGCGAGCACAGAGCTTTGGAGCCTCTTCGCCATGGGGGGCTGGTTGACAGAGGCTTAAAAGTGAGGCTGAAGTTTTCGAATAAAGTTTTTTCCTTCGACTGCAGTTACCGACTCCGTGTCGTAATTTTAGCGCTGCGTGTAGCACACCGCTACAGTGTGTTGAACTGGGAGCTGACAGCAAGCACGCAAAGGATGAGTCGAAGAGACTTGCAGAATAGTTTGGGGCAAGATTATTTTAAATAAAAGTTCAAAAGAAAATTTATTGTCAAAGTGCATATGTCACCCTAAAATTAATTTCCTTGCTTTCATTCACAGTAAATACAAAGTAACATAGTAGAATCAATGAAAATCTATATATAAAGAACAACAAATGTGCAAAATTAGGATCAGGTTTATTATCACTGGCATGTGATGTGAAATTTGTTAGCAGCAGCAGTATAATGCAATACATAATATAGGAGAACAAAATAAAAATAATAAGTAACTAAATCAATTACAGTATACGTAAATTGAATAGATTTAAAAATTGTGCAGAAAACAAAAAGTGAGCTAGTGTCCATTTAGGATTCGGATGGCAGAGGGGAAGTAGCTGTTCCTGAATTGCTGAGCGTGTCTCTTCAGGCTTCTGTACCTCCTACCTGAGGGCAACAGCGAGAAAAGGGCTTGCCCTTCTGCTCTCTCTATGAGGAGTGGTATGTGTTTCTTCTTCTTACCCTTTCGGAAATCCCCAATCAGCTCTTTCGACTTTCTGACATTCAGTACTAGGTTGTTGCTGCGGCACCACTCCACTAGTTGGCATATCTCACTCCTGTACACCCTCTTGTCGCCACCTGAGATGCTACCAACAATGGTAGTATCAGCAGCAAATTTATAGATGGTATTTGAGCTATGTCTAGCCACACAGTCATGTGTACATAGGGAGTAGAGCAGTGGGCTAAGCGCACACCCCTGAGGTGTGCCTGTGTTGATTGTCAGCGAGGAGGATATATTATTACCAATCCACAGAGATTGTGGTCTTCCGGTTAGGAAGTCAAGGATCCAATTGCAGAGGGAGGTACAGAAACCCAGGTTCTGTAACTTCTTAATCAGGATTGTGGGAATGATGGTATTAAATGCTAAGCTATAGTCGATGAACAGCATCCTGACACAGGTGTTTGTGTTGTCCAGGTGGTCTAAAGCCATGTGGAGAGCCACTGAGATTGCATCTGCTGTCGACCTATTGTGGCAATAGGCAAATTGCAATGGGTCCAGGTCCTTGCTGAGGCAGCAGTTCATTCTAGTCATGACCAACCTCTTAAAGTATTTCATCACTGTAGATGTGAGTGCTACTGGGTGATAGTCATTAAGGCAGCTCACATTATTCTTCTTAAGTACTGGTATAATTGTTGCTTTTTTGAAGCAAGTGGGAACTTCTGCCCATAGCAGTGAGTGGTTGAAAATCTCCTTGAATACTCCCACTAGTTGGTTGGCACAGGTTTTCAGAGCCTTACCAGATACTCCATCAGGACCTTACAGCAATAAATTGTGCAAAATACAAAAAGAAAAAGATAATAATAGGTAAATATGTAATAAATAAGTGTTAACATGAGTTGTAGAGTCCTTGAAAATCAGTCCATAGGTTGTGGAATCAGTTCAGTGTTGAGGTGAGTGAAGTTATCCATGTTTGTTCAGGAGATTGATGATTGAGAGGTAAACTTTGGAAAATCTTGGAGTTAAAGTAGTGACTTTTGTGTAAATTAGTATTTCAAGTTCTGGCTTTTCATCACAATTGGGAGAAATTGAGAAAGTAAGCATATATGTTGAGAAGAGGCATTGTGGAGCAAGCAAAGTGAATATCTGTAACAGGTTGTAGACCAGGAGAACCAAGGTGAAATGATGCTACTTGAAAGAGGATAGTGAGGATTTGTTCATCATATCTGATCTGTCTGGAGGAGGTGAGAGAAGGATGAATGAGAATAGAGGGACAAAAAATGTACTGCTGGTAAACTGAGATAGCGAGCAGAGTAGTTTATGAAAGTCTGAAATAAAGGAGAATGATGGAAATGCTCATTAGATCTATCAGTATGCTGTATGTTCTCTGAGGTCAGATAGCATTTGTGGTAAAAACTCTGTCCACCAATTGTTGCCTGACCTGATGGGCGTTTCCAACATCAGTGGTTCTTTTTGGACACGTCTGCAGAGGAGAAAATGGAAGAATCCAGCTGACAGCATGAGGGTAGTCAAGTGTAGAGTTATAAAAGGCACAGACGTGAGTTTTAGCACCAGATGAGATGTGGAGGGTCGGGGTTGGACTTAGAGGTTGGAACAGAGACCCTGAGCGAAATGCACAGGTGCAAATGCTCATTTTGGAGTTGCACACAGCTTTTTCCAGCCTCAAGCAGACACTATATAGATGGATGGATTTAGTAGTAAGGTAATAATGATATTTATAGCAGTGATCAAAGGCATGGCACATTACAGGAGCAGCACCACATCATGAACCTGGCTGAGTGGCTAAATCTAATAACGTTTGTTTTCCCTGTTATAAATCTACTGCCCAGACATGATGTAGACTGGAAAATACAAGTCTGACATGAAACGTGCACATTTGCATTTCTTTCTTGCTGGAAATAAAATATATAATGGTCACCTTTGTTGGTCCAGGTCCACTTGTACCAATGCAAGCTTAACTGATCTCCTTCGAACCTTCACAGTTTCTATTTTCTATTCATGTAACTATGTCATAAGTGCTGCAACGGGGTCTGCTATTTCCCTACAAGTTTCCAATTCCTATATATAAATACTTGCTTACTTCTGTTTATTGTATGTCTTGCGTTTTTGGTTGGAAATGAAACAAAACTGAACAAAGTGCAGCTCTCCAGCTAAGATCTACTTTGGATTCACCAAGATATCTTTGTTATACTTTTAAATATAAAAAGCAAATAACCAGTCTGGTGACTCTTGGGATGTGGTTAAAATGTTAAACTGTTACTTGGCCTAAATCTGGTTTCAACTTTCATTAAAACATTTATTTAAAAAGTCTGTCAATTACTGATAATGAATAATTGAAACTGACCTTGCATTAATTTGTATGTGAACCACTGCATTAACAAATGACTCCAGATTGTCATTACCATAGATGAATGGCCTCAGATTAATGGTCTCAGATTAAGACCACAAGACATAGGAGCAAAATTACATTATTTAGCCCACTGAGGCTACTCTGCCATTCCATCACGGCTGATTAAACATCTCTCTCAACCCCATTCTCCTGCCTTCTCCCTGTAACCTTTGACACCCTTACTAATCAAGAACTTATAAACCTTTGCTTTAAAAATAGCCTTTAATGATTCACGATTGTTTAATGTCATTTCTTTTGTCATTTGCAGTACACATGTGTAAAGGAGATGAAATAATAGTTATTCTGGATCCAATGCAGCACAAAAAAAACATCAAGATAAAGAACACAATAATAAAAAATAAATACAAATACACAGGCAAGTGTTTATACACAGATTGTATGTGTATAAAGTGATGCTAAGAACAGGGGTGTCTGTACACAAGGTAACTCTGACAGGAAATGATAAGGTAGTGGTGGTGGGGGTGAGTGGAGGGCTTGATTAGCGGGCGAACATGTTGATTAGCCTTATTGCTTGGGGAAAGCAAATGTTTTTAAATCTGAAATTTCTGGTGTGTATGCTATGTAGCCTCCTCCCTGATGGGAGTGGGACAAAGTTATTTACATTGCACATATACAAATTCCTTAACCTTGTCTTTTTTGTTCACCAGGAATTCAAGTTTGAGTGCCAGTTCAAAAGTTAAATAAATATAAAAAATATATTCCTGGACGTAAAGAGTATAAATGGGTTTTGGTTGTGATATTAGCCCGTACACTGAGCAACTGCAGGTTACTGAAGCTTCAATGAAGACAACACTGTAAAATATGCTCCTGGATCTGATGTGGTCTTATTTAGCACTTGGTGTTTTTACAACTATACAGCTGCTCGCCTTTTCTTGTAGATATACATTGTAACTTTTACCATTTCCCCCTCTCAACTGACTTGGCATTTCACTGAATTGGTGTAGTGACCCCATCAGGTGCACTTCTGTTGAAGCCATTAGTGAGGGAAGCTAACCCAAGCCAAAGATTTGCTAGGAATCCCCGGAATTGCATGAAGAAATGGGTCATGACTTCATCCAGAAGAGTGAAGGGACATGGAGGAACAGCATGTTGGCTACAGAATTACAACCAAGACTCAAGCTCCAATAGCAGACTTCCCCGACCCAACTTTTGGTGCCTACCCAGATTCCAGAGAATACAGTGGACTCTGGATCATAACCTCACTCAACATTACCACTGAGTTGTCCCCACAACTTATGGACACACTTCCCAAGGACTCTTCATCTCATGTTCTTAATATTTATTGCTTATTTATTATTTATTTCCTTTCGTATTTGCACAGTTTGTTGCCTTTCGCACACTGGTTGAATGCCCAAGTTAGCACAGCCTTTCATTGATTCTATTATGGTTATCATTCTATTATGTGTTATGTTGACCTAGATGCTACCCTTTGACGGTAACTTTACATTGTCTGTCTACTCTCAGTCTGCACTTTAGGATCTTTCCTGTCTTATTTCAAAGTAAGGGGTAGCTGTACCCAGTCCCTTGGCCTAACTTCAGTAGGCACTCAATAGGTATAGTTACACAGCTCTTCGTTGGACCTTGCTGTGCACCAAATGCCTGGTTCATCTCCTAGAAAACCTTAGTAGCCATCCTTCAGAAAATCACTGGCTGAGTTCAAAGTTCAATAAAGCTCCAAGTAAGTTTATTAGCAAAGTATACGTTACAATTTACAACCCTGAGATTAATTTTATTGTGGGCATCCATAGTAAATACAAAAAACAATAGAATCAATGAAAGATCAAACCTAACAGGACAAACAACCACTGTGCAAAAGACAGCAAAGCTGTGCAAATACAAAAAGAAATAATAATTATAATAAATAAATATGCAATAACATGAGATGAACAGTCATTGAAAGTGAGTCCATAGGTTGGTGAGTCCTAAGTGTTGGGATGGATGGTAGCTTTTCATGGGACTCCAGATCAAGGTCTCATTGGGGGCTTCTGTTATTGATTGTATGGTGGGGGAGTGGGTCAGTGCTTGCTGATGCAAGTGGAGGGTTGATGCTTCTGCTGTTGCTTGTGTGTGTGGGAGGCTTTGGGTTTCTGACGTTTCTGTCATTCATTCTTTAGGCTTTTTTGTTTTGTGGATGTCTGCAAAGAGCAAGAATTTCAGGTTGTATACTGTGTACTTTCTTCGATATTAAGTTGAACTATTTAAACCATGTGTGAACATGAGATGAAGAGTCCTTAAAAAGGAGACCACAGAGTGCAAGAACAGTTCAGTGATGGGGTGAATGAAGTTCAAAAAGTTATCCCCTCTGTTTTAAGAATCTTATGCTTGAGGGGAAATAACTGTTCCTGAGCCTGGTTGCGTAGATCCTGAGGTTCCTGTACCTCCTTCCTGATGGCAGTAGCGAGAGGAGAGATGGCCCAGATGGTGGGGATCCTTAATGATGGAGGCTGCTTTCTTATGACAGTGCTCCATGTCATGTGCTCAATTGGGGAGGAACGGTGGGGGATGGACTTGTACTTTACACCCCAAATCATAAAGGGAGAGAGGGATGGATAGATTCAGAGGATGGAATTTTGCATACCTAATTAAAGTTGCGTTAAGGAAGGTTAAGAATCCACCTGCTACAGAAAACCACATGTGCCAATGTTGTTGATGATATGCACTTTCAATTCCCTTCCAGCAAAAACTCACAAATTTAAGTCTAACAGTTGCAAAAAAATACAGAAAGGGAAGTTGCAAAAGTACTTTGAACAGAATTAACTTTCAGCTTGCTGAACAGCATTTACATGACAGAATGTAGGAGAAGGCACAGGGTAAAAATCCCATTCTATTTCTGTGAATGATATCTGGGTATGTAATGATAAATTTCTGGCTTGACTACCAACTTGTAGAAATTATTACTCTTCAACCATCAGGCTTCTGAACCAATGTGAATAACTTAATTCATCTCGACACTGAACTGATTCCACAACCTATGGACTCACTTTCAAGACTCTACAACTCGTGTTCTCAATATTATTTATTATTTTGTTTCTAAAAAATATTTGCACAACGTGTTGTCTTTTGTACATTGGCTGTCTGTCTTTGTGTGTAGCTTTTCATTGATTCTATTGTGTTACTATGTATCTATTGTAAATGCTTACATGAAAATTAATTTTAGGGTAGTATGTATATGGTGACATACAGTACTGTATTGGTCAACATTGAGTGGAGAGTGAGTTTGTAAATCTAACATGCTGGTTCAGGAGCCTGATAGATTGAAGGGCAATAACTTGCTGAACTTCATGGTCAAGCCAGAAATTTATCATTACTTAGCCAGGTATCATTCGCAGAAATTGAATAGGTATTTTAACCTCCTACATTCTGTCAGGGAAAGGCTATGGGGATGGCAAAGATGAAGCCCCTTGGAAGGGGTGTGGTACAGGTGGCAGAGGAGTGCCAGGGGCTGGGGGTGGTGTGGGTGTGTACATACCCAGCCCTGAGAAACCAGGCAAGGTCATTTGATTTCAAGTAATTGGTTTATTGATCATTACAGATTGTATCTCTGGTGCTTCCTGCTCCCTCCCCCTTTCCTAATTATGATTTCCTACCCCCTTCCCACTCTCAGTCCACAATTGATTAATATAAATATCAGGTTTATTATCTCTCACATATGTCACAAAATTTGTTTTTGTGGCAGCAGCACAGTGCGATACATAAATTTATCACAGTACTGTTGCAAAAAATCTTAAGACATCCTAACTTTATATAAAAGATTTTTGCACAGTACTGTACATGTACATTAATAATAAATGTACTTTGAACTTGAACTTTGGGTTAAGCTTAACCTAACATTACTGAACAAACGATTCAGTGGTGACATGCTCATATTCAAGCCCACTCAGAGCCTGTTCATTGCTGAAGCAAGGAAGGTTGATTTACATACATTAGGCAATAATGTCAGGTCTTATCCAAAGCACAAAATGAGATCTTGGTCAATGCAGCACTGGTTCCTACAAACTCCACTTCTATAATGTAATACAGGTTTCCCCCACAATCTGAAGGTAGAGCATTCCAATGAAACGGTTCGTAAGCCAAAATGTTGTAAAGTGAATAAGCAATTACTATTTATTTCTATGGGAAAAATTTGTGAGCGTTCCCAGACCCAAAAAATAACCTACAAAATCATGCCAAATAACACATAAAATCTAAAATAACAGTAACATATAGTAATGATATGATAAATAAACAGCTTATATAAAGTAGATAGGGTACAAGAGAGAGCTTTTGGTACATTGGCCTTTATGAATACTCAATACTTTATGAATCAAAGTATTGAGTATAAGAGTTGGAATGTTATGGTGAGGTTGTATAAGGCATTGGTGAGGCCGAATTTGGAGTATTGTGTGCAGTTTTGGTCACCGAATTACAGGAAGGATATTAAAAAGGTTGAAAGAGTGCAGAGAAGGTTTACACGGATGTTGCCGGGACTTGAGAAACTGAGTTACAGAAAAAGGTTGAATAGGATAAGACTTTATTCCCTGGAGTGTAGAAGAATGAGGGGAGATTTGATAGAGGTATATAAAATTATGACAGGTATAGATAGAGTGAATGCAAGCAGGCTTTTTCCACTGAGGTTAGCGGAGAAAAAAAACCAGAGGACATGGGTTAAGGGTGAAGGGAGAAAAGTTTAAGGGAACATTGGGGGGGGGGATTCTTCACACAGAGAGCGGTGGGAGTGTGGAACGAGCTGCCAGATGAAGTGGTAAATGTGAGCTCACTTTTAACATTTAAGAAAAACTTGTACAGGTACATGGATGAGAGGTGTATGGAGGGATATGGTCCAGGTGCAGGTCAGTGGGATCAGGCAGAAAAATGGTACGGAATAGCCAAGAAGGGCCAAAAGGCCTGTTTCTGTGCTGTAATGTTCTATTGTTCTGCAATCACTACAGCACTGTCTAGTGTAGCGAAAATATCACTACGTAGCGTGTAATCTCACTATGTAGCGGAAGCAGTCTCAGCGGAAGTAGACTCTCCAGAAACCTTTGCTATGAAGCTGCCAAATCACACCAAATAACACAAAAATACACAGCCTATATAAAGTAGAAATAATGTATGTACGGTGTAGTTTCACTCACTGGAATTGGGAAGATAGAAAGCACACTGATGGTGGTGTGTTAGGCTGAGTCATCGGAAGTTGGGGTGCTCAGCAATTTTTTCCAATCAATTGCAGTCTCGTCACAGTTAAACACTTGCTTATATGAATAACCACCTTCCGTAATTATTTTCTTCAGTTCTGCTGGGAACTTCTCGGCAGCTTCAGTATCAACTAAAGCACTCTCTCCAGTAAACTTTAAGCTATGAAGCTGCCCTCGCCTCAGAAACCGATCATACCACCCATGATTACCTTTAAATTCCACTTTTGCAACACTTTCATCACCATCGTCCAGTGCTTTCTGTTTCAGCTTATTAAAAAGACTGAAGTATAAGGTAACTTAATCGAACACCACGCTTTGTACACCCATCAATTCACTCAAGCAATAGAGTTTTCATTTTATCCATTACTGGATGCCGACTAAGAGAGACCACTTTGCTATCAGCAGAACCAACAGTAACATCAGCAGCTTTCAAGATTCTTTCTCTTTGCATATAAATAGTGTGAATGGTTCAACGCGCAGACAATGCACTTATTTTGTTCACCATGATCACAACGCTTAATTATGTCCAGTTTTACGCTAGGTGTAACACCCTTACAAACTCTTTTAGGCTTTTCCGATACTTTAGAACTCATCTTGCTAACGGATGCAAAAATAAATTGACATAAAGCACAGATGCTCAGGGGCATGTGTTTAAGCAATGGCGGCTAGAATGCAGTTCTGGGGGAGGATCATGGCTGCTCGGGGTGGGCGCTGCCTTTTTTCGTAGAAGTGAAACACCTTCTGTTAGCAAAAACAGGTAACTAATGTAGGTCTTCAGTAACAGCAAGGTGTTGTAAAGCGAATGTTTGAAAAACGGGGGCCACCTGTATGTCAAATGCATGAACTGTATCGGCATGAGGAGGTATTATGCTACATTAGGAAATCTGAACACAGGATGCTCCTGAACCTTAGATATAACATATTATACATTGACAAGTGTTTTTAATATGAGTTCTATGTTTATTCACCTTTAAATAATATACAATAACTTTACAGAGCTAGCATCAACATACAGGGACAGCACACTCTGTCATAGGGTGGAACTACATTCATCACCTTTGCTAAGGAGCAGTCTCAGTAGAAATCAACATGTTTACCAAAAAAAAATCATCTAAAGAAAATATTTTCAAATAGTGAAAAGTGAAATGTATTGTTCACATACTTTGGGTTAGGGTCTGGATAGGCACTTGCATTTTCCTGTGCAGCAGAATTCAGGTTTTATTTTTCCATTATAATAGATCACAGAGTCATCACTTTAGTTTCTCTGAAAAGATAAAAATTTGTATAAATTATCCCAATGTTGGGCTTTAATCAACTGAAATTCAAGAGAAAATCTGCAGATACTGGAAATCAAAGTAATACACACAAAATGCTGGAGGAACTCAGCAGTCCAGGCAGCATCTATGGAACGAGTAAACAGTTGCTGTTTTGGGCCGAGACCCTTCATCAGGAGGGTTCTTAGCCCAAAACGATGACTGTTGACTCTTTTCCATAGATGCTGCCTGGCCTGCTGTTCCTCCAGTCAAAACACAAAAATACAACTGCAGATGCTGTGGATCAAAGAATACGTACACAACGCTGGAAGAACTCAGCAGGTCAGGCAGCGTCCGTGAGAAAAGAGTAGCCAATGTTTCGGGCCGAGACCCTTCATCAGGAATGGGGGGGGGGGGGGGGGGGAAGAGAGGGCTGAAGCCCAGTAATAGAGATAGGGGAGGGGGTAGGGCCTAGAGGCGCCAGGTGGAAAACCAATCAGAGGAAAGATAAAGGGGGGAGGGGAGGGGATAAGCATGAAAGAACTGTAGAGATAAAGAAGCAGAAAGTTGAAGGGGGAAAGAGGCAGAGAGGGACCTGGGATATGGGAAGGGGGAGGGAATTACCGGAAATTGGAGAATTCAATGTTCACCAGGCTAGAGGCTACCCAGACGGTAGATGAGGTGTTGCTCCTCCAACCTGAGTTTGGCCTCATCATGACAGTAGAGGAGGCCATGTATGGACATATCTAGATGGGAATGAGAGGCAGAGTTGAAGTGGGTGGCAACTGGGAGGTCCTGTCTATTGTGACAGATGGAGCATAGGTGCTCGATGAAGCGGTCCCCCAATCTACATCGGGTCTCACTGATGTAGAGAAGGCCGCACCGGATGTGATAGACGACTTCAGCAGACTCACAGGTGAAGTGTTACCTCACCTGGAAGAACTGTTTGGGGCCCGGAATGGTGGTAAGGAGGGAGGTGGGGGGACAGGTGTAGCATTTGCGCTTGCAGGGATAAGTACCAGGTGGGAGTTCTGTGGGGAGGGACATGTGGACTAGGTGGTCGTGGAGGGAACAATCCCTGCGAAAAGCTGAGAGGGGTAGGGAGGGAAAGTTCCTCCAGTGTTTTGTGTGTAGCAACGAAAAATGCTTGCTTTTAATATTCACTATCATTTGAGGTAATTTTGAAGAAATATAATCCTCAAATTTATGTTTCCTGACTTATTTCTTCCACTGAGAAAGACATCTTTCCCAGTGCAAGTGCCACCATCATTAGTTGTACTACAGTAATTTGGTCAGAGACCATTGCTAACAGTTAGCAAAAACAAAAGACTTAAATATCAAATTAAGGAATAACCTGACTTTTAAAGATGCATGGACACAGAACAGCTGGAATTGTGATTACTGATCTTACTTTGTTCCCGTCCTTGCGTCCACGCCTGTGGTCTCTGTGCCTTTCACTAGAGGAGGCTGCGATCTCCCGTTTGTACTCCTTCTTCATTCTGTCCTGTTTGTACCTCTCAGCCATCATCAGTAACTCTGCAGGAACTGGCTGCATGTGAGAAGTTATACAACTGAACAGGGTTGAGATAATGAAGCAAGAGAACAGACTCACATGGCTGACAGACACACATTAAGACAGGACTACAGCAGAATACTGCATAGAATCCCTCCCAGCCATCTAACAATCTCTTTGACATCCTACCATCAGGCAGGAAGTATTGCAGCATTAGGTCAAGGACTATTAGGATAGGAAACAGCTTCTTCCCCCAGGCCACAAGGCTATTTAACCCCCTGCCACCACCCATCTCATCATGTGTGAAGCGCCAGTAGCGTTATATTATTTACTTTTTAACTTGATTCATAAATGCACCTTACGCTAAATGTCAATCTTCTAGAATATATTTTATTATTTGTTAATTTATTTGTGATAATATTACTTTATGTGTTGTGTGAGCAACATGTGATGTGCTATGCAACTTGATATGGAGGAAATTTGTTTTGTTTGGTGGTATATATTTATATGGTTGAATGACAAACAAACTTGAATCAGACCCATTCATTCTGACTGATCTACATCTGAGTTTATAGCCGACACCTCTCCCATACCACCGCACTATCCTTTCAGTAAACTCATTTATCTTTTTGTCTGTTTTCATCTTAACTATTTATCACGGTAGCAAGCTCTATATTCTTCCTAATCTTGAGTTAAAGCCTTTATCCATTGGATTTATTAATTGTCATATTTAGAGCCAGCTGGTTGAGTAGTATCACAACAATGACCTTACACACACCAGTCCTCATTGAGGGGGTCGGCAGTTCAAAGGATGAGCAGTTTAAGCTCCTGGGTGTCTGCATTTCTGAAGATCTAACCTGTGGCCAACATCTTGATGCAATTATGCATGTCAGTGGATATACTTCATTAGAGGTCTGTGGAGATTAGGTATGTCTACAGCACATTTTCTACAGCGGTACTGTGCAGAGTATTCTAACTGGCTGCATCACAATCTGATGTGGATGCTCCAATGCACAGAGTCGAATAAAGCTGCAGAGGGTTGTAAACTCAGCCAGCTCCATTATGGGCACTAGCCTACCTACCATCAAGAACATCTTCAATAGGCAATACCTCAAGGCGGCAGCATTCATCATCAAGGATCCCCACCATCCAGGACATGCCCTCTTCTCATTACTACCATCAGGGAGAAGGTACAGGAAACCTAAGAGGCATGCTAGATGTTTTATGAACATGAGCATTTCCGGAAGGGTCTGTTCTGGGACCCTCCTCTTTGTGATTTTTATAAATGACCTGGATAAGGAAGTAGAAGGGTGGGTGCTGATGACACAAAAGTTGGGGGTATTATGGATACTCTAAAGGGTTGTCAGAGGTTACAATGCAAAATCGATAGGGTGCAGAACTGGGCAGATGGAGTTCAACCCAGATAAGTGTGAAGTGGTTCATTTTGGTAGGTCAATTTTGAAGACAGAATATAATATTAATGGTAAGACTGGCAGTGTGGAGGATCAGCGAGATCTTGTGGTCCATGTCCATAGGACACTCAAAGCTGCTGCGCAGTTTGACAGTGTTAAGAAAGCCTAAGGTGTGTAGGATTGAGTTCAAGAGCCATGAGGTAATGTTACAGCTATACAAGACCTTAGTTAGATCCCACTTGGAGTACTGTGTTCACTTCTGGTCACTATAGAGAGAGTGCAGAGGAGATTTACAAGGATGTTGCCTGGAATTGAAAGCATCCCTTTACGAGAATAGGCTGAGTGAACTTGGCCTTTTCTCATTGGAGTGATAGAGGATTAGAGGTGCATAAGATGATGAAGGGTCTTGATCGTGTCTATAGCCAGAGGTTGTTTCTCAGGGCTGAAATGGCTAACATGAGGAGGCATAGTTTTAAGGTGCTTGGAAGTAAGTACAAGGTGGATGTCATTTGCAAGTTTTTCCACAGAGAGTGGTAGGTGTGTGGAATGCACTGCCAGCGATGGTGGTAGAGGCAGACATGATAGGGTCCTTTGAGACTCTTAGATAAGTACACGAAGCACAGAAAAATAGACGATTATGTGGTAGGGAAATTCTAGGCAGTTTCTAGAGTAGGTTACAAAATTGTGGGCTGAAGGGCCTGTACTATACTGTAGATTTCTGTTTCTAACATCTTCCCTTCTACCATAAGAATTTTGAATGAACCATGAACCTCATTAGTCGGTTTTAAAAATATTTCTTATTGTAACTTATCGTGATTTTTTTTTGTATTGCACTGTACTGCTGTCGCAAAACAGCACATTTTATGATGCAAGTCAATGAATGAATTAATTAGAAATAGAGATTCTTATTAGAGAGTTCAATTAAATTAATTAGAGAGTCTTTGGACTGTGAGAGGAAACCGGAACACCTGGAGGAAACACACGTACTCATGAGAAGGACATACAAATGTTTTATAGACAGTGCTGGAATTAAACTCTGAACCCAGATGCCCTGAGCTGTAATAACATTATACAAACTGCCACACTACCATGACACACTTCATCAGTGAATAATATTACTGATATTAAACCTGATTCTGATTCAGTCACTTTGGCTTCCCTCATAACTTGAATCTTATTTTGAAAATCTAACTAATCAAACCCTTTCATAATGTCAGGTCCTCTATCAGGCCATGCTTCGGCCTTTATTGCTAGATACATTCTATTCAGTTCACCATTCACCATGACTGAATTATTTAATGAAAAGTTGGATTGGATGATTTGATAGTGCCCCAACTAAAAGGATTTTCCTTCATCTTATGTTATGTGATATGATCTTGAGATGTGAACATCCTATGAAAGATGAGGTGTAGAAGATACTTCACATTGTGTTAAACGTAGATCTCTCTTTTAAGCTTTTCAGCCATAAGTTGGGGCATCATTTCATCCAAACTCATTCAGTTTGCAACTGGTGATCAGCATACACTAAAACAAAACACCTTCACCTGCTCCTGATGGAATAGGAAAGCAAGTCGAACTGACCAATGAGTTACTGAAGTGTAATGCCAACAGAACTAAAATATACCTGACTCGATCGTTCCAGAATTGCAATCAACTCAGCAGCAAATCTCCAGTTGCTTCTTGTAACAAGTGTTACAGCTTGTCCCTTGCGTCTGAAAAGGGAACATTTCAAACAAAAGTGATTCCATAAAATCCCGGGGATCTGCATGAAGTACTGGGAATAGTACAACATTGAAGGAAGCTTACAACTTGGCCCTGTGAAAAGTGAAAGAGCCAGTAGTTGCTCCTGGTCAGAGAGACAATGGGCTGGCATTTTCATACCAATAATCCATGGGAATTAGCTGGTAGTAAACACAAGATAAGTGAAGGACTGGATAACCAACCATGAACACAAAGTACTGGAAAACCTGAAAAACACATTAGCGCTGGAGGAACTCAGCAGGTCAGGCAGCATTTATGAAGTGGGTATAAACAATGTTTCAGGCTGGTACCTTTCATCAGGTAACTCAGGGTTGGAACCAATGTCCACAGCAGCACAAAGCAATACCTACCCTGCTCTGCCAGTCCGTCCAATTCTGTGCACGTACTCTTCGATATTGCGAGGAAAGTCAAAATTGAATACGTGCGTGATATCGTGCACATCAAGGCCACGCGAAGCAAGATCTGTTGCAACAAGAATCCGAACTCTGCCTGTGGGGAAGAGGAACTTGCAGTCATTTTGAAGGAATCAAATGTATTTCTGAAAAACTCCTCCCTCACCACACACACACACACACTGGACAGCCCTCAACCCTTCCCACCCCACTCCAGACTCAGAACCCTACCCCCACCATCTTTGTGGATTCAGTCTCTCCTATCATGTCCATGCCATTACCTGACCCAGTGACCCTGAGCATGGTTCCCTGTCAACAGTGGTCTGACCGGTTTTTGATGCTTTGTTTATGTGACATCAGCAACTCATCACCTTTTTGTGGCTGTTTAGGATCAGATACACAAAGTGTAACAGGGAGTGGATATCGGACCTCTGGAGAACAATGCTGGAGAGATAGTAATGGAGGACAATGAATTGGCGTATGAACTAAATAAGTATTTTGCATCAGTCTTCACTGTGGAAGACACTAGCAGTATGGTGGAAGCTCATCCAGGTGTCAGAGAACATGAAGTATGTGAGGTTACCACAACTAAAGAGAAGGTTCTATGAAAACCTGAGAAGTCTAAACCAGATGGTATACACTCTAGAGTTCTGAAAGAGGTGGCTGAAGAGATCGTGGAGGCATTAGTAATGATCTTTCAGGAATCACTAGATTCTGGAATGGTTCTGGAAAACCGGAAAATTGCAAACGTCACTCCACTCTTCAAGAAGAGAGAGAGGCAGAAGGAGGAAACTATAGACCAGTTAGTTTGCTCTCAATGGTTGGGAAGATGTTGGAGTTGATTATTAAGGATGAAGTCTCAGGATACGTGAAGGCACATGATAAAATAGGCCATGGTCAGCATGGTTTCCTCAAGGGAAAATCTTGCCTGACAAATCTTTTGGAATTCTTTGTAGAAATAAGCAGGATACAAAAAGGAGAATCAGTTGTGTATCTGGGATTTTCAGAAGGTCTTTGACAAGGTTCCACATGAGGTTGCTTAACAAGCTATGAGCCCATGGTATTACATGGAAGATTCTAGCATGGATAAAGCAGTAGCTGATTGGCAGGAGGCAAAAAGTGAGAATAAATGGAGCTTTTTCTGTTGGCTGCCAGTGTCTAGTGGTGTTCCATAGGGGTCTGTGGTGAGACGGATTCTTCTTAGATTATCTGTCAATGGCTTGGATGATGGAATTGATGGCTTTGTTGCAAAGTTTGCCAATGATATGAAGATAGGTGGAGGGACAGGTAGTTTTGAGGAAGTAGGCTACAGAAGAACTTAGACAGTTTAGGAGAATGGGCAAAGAAATGGCAGATGGAATAGTGTCAGGAAATGTGTGGTCATGCACTTTAGTAGAAGAAACAAAAGGAGTGACTTTTCTAAATGGAGAAAAAAAATGAGGTGCAAAGGGATTTGAGAGTCCTTGCAGAGGATTCCCTAAAGGCTAATTTACAAGTTGAGTCTGTGGTGAGGAAGGCAAATGCAATGTTAGCATTCATTTCAAAAGGACTAGAATATTAAAGCAAGGACGTAGTATTGATACTTTATAAGGTGTCACTTTTAGTACTGAGAGTAGGGTTGGGTCCCTTATTTTAGAAAGGATGTGCTGAAGCTGGAGAGGGTGCAAAGGAGATTCACAAAATTGATTCCAGGATTGAATAGCTTGTCATATGAAGAGTGTCTGATGGCTCTAGGCCTGTATTCACTAGAATTCAGAAGAATGAGGGGTGACCTCATAGAAACCTATCGAATGGTGAAAAGGCCTTGATAGAGTAGATGTGGAGAGGATGTTTCCTATGGTGGGAAAATCTAAGACCAGAGGACACAGCCTCAGAATAGAGGGCTGTCTTTTTGGAATGGAGATGAGGAGGAATTTCTTTAGCCAGAGAATGGTGAATCTGTGGAATTAGTTGCCACAAGGAGCTATGGAGGAGAACCTTATGTATTTTTAAGGGAGAGGTTGATAGATTCTTGATCGGTCAGGGCATGAAGGAATATGGGGGGGAGTGGGGTGGAAAGGTAGGAGGTTGGGGCGGAGAGGAAAAATGGATCAGTCATGATGAAATGGCGGACAGACTTAATGGACCAAATACCTGATTCTGCTCCTATATTTTATGGTCTTATGGAAATGCATTTGATCGACACATTTCACTGTATATTTTTATGCATATTTGAAAAATAAAGCTAACCTTTATAAGTCATTACTGTTCTGAAGAAATGGTGGCTGGTGTGAGGACTAATGAGAGGCCGTCTCAGAGTGCCATGGGAAGAGCTGAGGTCTAGCATCGATCACACAATACTTACCTTTATAAATAATCACAATATCATGGAGTAATAAGATCTGGGAAGAAGTCAGAGTTTTAACACACTCTTCACAATCAGTGCCTATCAACTCCAAAACTATCACATCAATAAACTAGCACCGCTAAAAATTTCACCACAAGCAGTTATTCAGTGGGTCTAGTCCTAAATGACATAGGAACAGAATTAGGCCATTCAGCCCATCATGGCTGCTCCACCACTCAGCCATGGCTGATTTATTTTCCTTCTCAACCCCATTCTCCTGCATTCCCCACACAACCTTTAAAGTACTTACTAATTAAGAATCTATTAACCCCCACTTTAAATACACCCAATGACTTGACATCTGCGGCAATGAATTCCACAGATTCACCACCCTCTGGCTAAAGAGATTCCTCTTCATTTGTGATGAAGGGCATTTTGTAAACAAACACACTGACTCACTCATCATTCTGCTGTCTTCCCTGGTATATTCTCAGAATGAGGTCATTGCTTTGCTGGTGCTTATGCATGGGAGGGGGGAGCTGAGGGGTGGGGGCTTTGGGGTTCTAACATTTAACCGTCATTCATTCTTTAGGGCACTCCTCTGACATTAAATGTACCTATTGAAACTAGTGAAACCTATAAAACTGAACTGATGCACTTGATTTGACGTTATGGTGCCTTTCCTGCCATACACAGCAGAAATATTCCATTTCTTTAGTAACTGGGATGTGCAAGTGTGTATATGTTGTTTGTATATTGTATTTCAGATAGGTACATCTGTTTATTTTGTAATATGATTGTAACTACATTGTGAGGTGCATCATATTCTAGTTCATGTTTAGTCTCAAGTTATCTTTGTGGGTAATTAAAAATGAGGGTCGCTGCCCTCAGTAGGAGGGAGATCAGGGCTGCCGGGAGTATACACTGGACCAAAATAGAATGGCACTATTATTGTGTTTCCTGGTAATTATTCTTTGGCAGTTTTCTTCTCACTATTTTTGAAAGTTTTTGTAATTTTTATTTTTGGCCACCCAATAAACACCCTTACATGAAAAGGCTAAACAACTCCAGCCAGTTTTCCTTTAGTCACAACCCCAAAATCTAACATTTCTTTTTAAAATGGACATCTTTGCATTCTGAGACTATGCCTTTTGGTCCTGAACTTCCTTACTATCGGAATCATCTTCTGCATGCCCACTTAATCTTCTAAACTCCACTGAGTACAGGCCCAGACCCATGAAATGCTGTTCGTATATCAACCCTTTCAATCCCAGGATCATTCTTGTGAACTTCTCTGGACCCTCTCCAATGCCAGCATGACCTTTATTAGATATGGGGCCTAAAACTGCTCACAATACTCCAAATGCAGTCTGATCAATGCTTTATAAAGCCTCAGCATTTATTTTCAGATTTCTGATTTCCCTTCCATATTCCGTTGAAGTTTTAGAGAGGGTGCAGAGAGATTTACCAGGATGCTTTTTGGATTGGGGATCATGTCTTATGAAGATAGGCTGAGTGAGTGAGAATTTATTTCTTTGAAACAAAGGATGAGAGATGACTTGAAAGAGGTGTATAAGATGATAAAAGGCATGGATCGAGTGGAAAGCCAGAGATTTTTTTTCCCGGGATGGAAGTTGTTAATAGCAGGGTGCATAATTTTAAGACAATTAGAGGAAAGTGTAGAGGGTGTTGGAGGAGGCAGATAAAATAGGGACATTTAAGAAACTCTTAGATAGGCACATGGATGATATCAAAAATGTACAATTTTGTAGGAGGGAAGGATTAGATTAATCTTAGAGCAAGTTAGAAGGTTGGCATAATATTATGGGCTGAATTGCCTGTATAGTGCAATAGTGTTTTATGTTCTCTTACTTTCCAGTGATGTCATCTACAGACTTGTTATATCACATTATAAAATCTCCTGCCTTTTGACTCTCCCCCTCTGCTCTCATCACATCACATCCTAGGTTCAGGATCCTCCATTCTTCCTCTGCGTGGTCCACACCACAGCTCCTCCTGAACATTCTGCCTTCCTAATTCTCGCATACAGATTTCAACAGCATAGCCTCTCACAGCAAACAATTCCTCAGTCCCAGCAAAGGGGAAGTAATACAATTTGTCAGAATACTTTATTTACAAGAATATTCAAAGCACTATAAAGAATATTAATATTAATGGTGACTCTTGGCAGTGTGGAGGATCTGAAAGATCTTGAGGTCCATGTCCATAGGACACTCAAAGCTGCTGTGCAGGTTGACAGTGTTGTTAAGAAGGCGTATGTTGTGTTGGCATTCATCAACCATGGGATTGAGTTCAAGAGCCGTGAGGTAATGTTACAACAATGTAAGACCTTGGTCAGACCCCACTTGGAGCACTGTGTTCAGTTCTGGTCACCTCACTACAGGAAGGATGTGGATACTACAGACAGAATGTTGCCTGGATTGGAGGGCATACCTTATGCAAATAGGTTGAGTGAACTTGGCTTTTTCTCCTTGGAGCGACGGAGGATGAAAGGTGACCTGATCGAGGTGTATAATATGATGAGGGGCACTGATCATGTGGATAGCCAGAGGTTTACATGAGGATGCATAGTTTTAAAGTGCTTGGAAATAGGAACAAAGGGTTTGCCGGGGATGAGTTTTTCACACAGAGTGGTGGGTGCATGGAATGCGCTGCCAGCGGCAGTGGTGGGAGCAGATACAATAGGGTATTTTAAGAGCCTCTTAGATAGGTACACGTAGCTTAGAAAAATAGAGGGCTATACGCCAGGGAAATTCTAGGCAGTCTCTAGAGTAAGTTACATGGTTGGCACAACATTATGGGCCTAAGGGCCTGTAATGTGCTGTAGATTTCTATGTTCAGCCAAGAAAGGGCTGTTTGAATAGATAGGGTGGTCGGAGATCAAGAAGATTATTTGATCAGTGCTTCAGCAATACATCTAAACTGTGCCGACAACCCAATCTCCTCAAATTTTTTTCTTTAAGTTAAAATAAGTATTGAGACAACTTGAGGCTCTTTTAATTGCTTTCCATTGAGTTTGGGGGAGACTAGAACTAAAAGCCATGGATTAAGTGTTATGGTGAAATACTTAAGGGGAACCTGAGGGAGGAGCTTCTTCACCTAGAGTGAGCAGTGGGAGTGTGGAATGAGCTGTCAATGGATTGGTGGATGCGGTTTCGATTTCAACATTTAAGAGAAGTTTGGGCAAGTACATGGATGGGAGAGGTATGGAGAGCTATGGTCCAAGTGTGGGTTGATGGGACTCGGTAGAATAACAGTTTAGCATGGACTAGATGGGCCGAAGGGCCTACTTTAGTGTAGTAGTGCTCCGATAATCTGTTCTTGAGTTTGGTTACATGACATAATTTATGGTCACTTGTTGGGCATCCTCACACATTTGGTGACAAGTTAACAAACTCCACATTATGAGGTAAGCAAGGAAGTATCATAGAAAGATGAAAAATGAAAAAGCTAAATCTAATCATTTTGAGGTTCAGCAATTGCTCTGTTTTTCCCTAACAGTGCATAAATCTTATGTAATGGATAAATATCTCAACCCAAAATGATTTGTGACATCAGAAATCATCCTTTAACATACCTTCTTTGAAATCACTGAGTGCCTGTTCTCGGTCACACTGTTCCCGATCACCGTGAAGAGATTGGACTGGGATCCCCTGGAGGCTGAAGTCACTTGATAAGTCATCAGCTCTAGAACAAGGTAAATTTACAACATCAATCCTCCTTCATCAAAAAAACTCAGTCTCAGTGGTTTTGTATGCCATCCTGTTGAAAATATGAACAAGTGGTTCACCCGCACTGACCTCCATTGTCAAGAACTCTGCACAGGCTAATTGATAACTCAGGGTAGTATTGGTTCCATCATTTTCTTTCTTGGGTAAAATACTACATGTTAAATTAACAAACAATTGGTTACTTCTTGCCATATTGGAGCTAAACATTGGTTCTCATGGCATTAAGACTGATAGTTTCATTGTGGGTCTTGAGGCATCTGTATGTCTCCCAACCCTTTCCACATGATGAACAGGCCCTTGAGCCCACAATGTTTGCTGAACCATTTAATTAGTAATCAAATGGCCAACTAAGCTAATCCATTCTGCCCACACAATGTCCATATCCTTACATTTCCCTAACATTTATATGCCTATGTAAACATCTCTTTGATGCACCATCAATAACTCTCGGAGACAGGAGGCGAACGATTAGCAGCAAAATGGAGCATGGCATCTCGGAGACTGAGGGAGGAGCAGTGCCCCAATTGCCTTTATACAGGGGTCTGTGGGAGGAGCCATAGGAGCAGTCAGCAGAGGGGCGTGTCCAGACAGGTATACATAGTTTACCACACTCTTAAAAGCCCTTAAAGCAGCGGCCTCTACCACCAGCCCCAGGCACAGCATTCCAGGCATCCACCACTCTGTAAAAAAAAACTTGTCCCTCATATTTCCTTTGAACCTACCCCCTCTCACCTTAAATGCATGCACTCTGGTATGAGACAATTCAACCCTGGGAAAAAGATACTGTTCTCTCTATCTATGCCTCTCAACCTTATAAACCTCTATCAGATCTGCCCTCAGCCTCTGCCACTCCACAGAGAACGACTCAAATGTATTGTTATAGCACATCCCCTCTAATCCAGGCAGCATTCTGGTACTTGAATCTGGCTATTTTATTGTTTAAATGTTATCAATGTAATTTCTGTTCATTTCTAGTCTGGTATGAGAAGACCATTACTAATTTCTAGTCTGCTCCTTAGTTCTTTCTGGCCAACAGTTAGAAGAGCAAAGTGGTATCAAAAGAAATACAGTCTACAAATTAGTGAATTCAAATGAATCAAGAGCAGTGGAAATAGACAAGCTAATCGTCTTTGTTCTTGCCATGTGTTTGAAAGAGATGGAGGCTGCCATTTTGTGAAGCTGCTAACTTCCATCTTGTGAATTGTTTGAGAACTGATCCTTGCTCTGGGATAATCTAATTAGAGCAACTAAATGTGGACACAAGAAATTTCTGCTATTGACCTGTTAAACCCAAGACCATTCTTTGGTAAGCAGTGTATTGTGTATAATGGCAGGTTTTCAGAGGTAATCTCGTTATCTTGGTCCAGTGGTTTGAACCAGCAGCAAGGAGAACATAAGTCACCCAAGGTATGAACCTGTGTAGCCTTCGGACCAGAGGGAATAAGGTGTTTTAGATCAGTCAGATGACCCATAGCCAACAACAATGAAATGCAACATTTGAACCGGTACGGAATAAATATAAAAGTAGACGCTTTGAATGCAAAATAGTGACAACTCTCCAATCACCAGAAACCATCACGGATGTCGAGTACCCCACGAATATGTGGAGATTGGGGTGGGACCATGAGGAACACATGGCTAGCACAGACCCCTTTTACTAGTATAACCTTTTCTATTCTTTAATTGTTCATGGAAGGTCAGGAAAACTTAGGTCTGCACACAGGTATTTTGTTGTGTAAATTTACATGCCCTTCCATTGAGGCTATTTGTCGGTAACTATAGATTCTCTGTGTCTCTCTGATCATTATTATTAAGGGGTAGATCCTTGTAAAAACACTTGATTAAACAGCCATAAGCAAGCTTATGCCTCTTTCTAGACCTCCAAAGAACCCTTGGATTGCAAAAGCACTAGAATCCAAGAGAAGTAAAGGACTTGATTGGTTTTGGAAGTTCAAAAGTTTAAAGTAAAATTACTATCAAAATATAAATTAATATTTAACATAAAGATCTAATTTGACCCAGTGATAAGTAACCAAACTGGATGGTGTACAACTTGGAAGGTTGAACATGTTGGCAATGGCTTTTCCATACTGGGGATAGACGATGGCTGTGCTTCTTGTTCAATCTATACACGCTACAGCCATAGTGCACCAGTGGCAGAGGAGGGGGCCAGTTAGGATCTTGAGTGAGTCCCTCTCGAACAGGGGTTCCCAATCTTGGCCCACAGGTCCCTTGCTTAATGGTATTCGCTCATGGCATTAAAAAGTTGGGAAGCCCTGCTCCAGAAGATGAATGCCCTCAGACCATCCTGACATGGGATGGAGAACTGTACATCTATGATGGAGATAAACTGGTTGGGAACAAGCAGCTAGAAACTGAAAATGTGACAGAAGACATCAAGTTGTCTTGTTTAAAGGCATATATTACAAGTATGATGCAATACTGCCCACAGGCCTGTATGATTCAAGCGTTAATATCTCTTAAATAGCTTGAGAACCAGCTTGACAACATTCAGGACAACACCCAATTCATCAAAAATCCAGTCCTTTGACAATGAATTTTCTATTCTCTCCATTGTTCACATAGCTTACAGGATCAATTCCAGTCAAACATCTTTCTCCCAAGTGGACTCCAGTTCATAAGTCAAATATCACCCTACTTCTGGGTCAAAAGCCTGGAAATCTTTGTACAACATCTTGATCCCAGGGACAACAGTGGATCAAGTGTGACTCAGCAATTCTCACTCAAGGGTAAATATTTTTTTATATAAGTTCTGAGCTTGAGGGAAGAACTCAGTTCAAACCAAGTGACGAAAATCCATTTTCTAATTTTAGAATTGTACATCTTATAGCACGGGAGATAGTCACTGAGCTCATTATGCTTTGTTGACTTGTTGCAAAGATTAATCCAATTAGAAACACAATTGATTCTGCAAATGCTAGAAATCCGGAGTACCACATTTAAAGTACTGAAGGAACTGAGCAAGTCAGGCTATAGAAAGGAATAAACATTGGTATTTCTGGATGAATCTTCCTTCCTGCCAGTCAGAAAGGGAAACTAACTCAATGGAAAGCCAGGTAATTCCTTTATTTTCATTTCTTTCTGTAAAGGATTGATAGGTTCTGGATTAGAAAAGGAAAAGTTATTGGGGAGAAAGCAGGAGAATGGAGTTGAGAGGGATAATAAATCAGCCATGATGGAATGGTGGAGCAAACCCAATGGGCTGAATGACCCAATTCTGCTATTAGGTCCTATAAGTAGGTAAATTCTCCAGTGTACTATCTGATGAATTTTTCTTAGCCAACAAGTCTTGATAGATGATCATTATTCACAGTACTAATCATGGAGTTCTATGATGCAGATTAGCTCTATATCACATCACGACCACACTACACCTCAACAGCACAAGAGATTTTGCAGATCTTGTAAATCTAGAGCAACACACAAAAATTGTTAGAGATACTCAGCAGCATAGGCAGCATCTGCGGAGGGAAATAAACAGTTGTTGTTTCAGGCCAAGAGTCTTATTGGAGCCCAATGAGAGGTCACAGCATAAATGTCGACTGTTTATTCCCTTCCACAGATGCTGCCTAACTTGCTGAGCTCCTCCAGCATTTTGTGTGCATTACACATCAATAGCACCTGTTCAATTTTGATATGCTTAACATCCTAAAGTCAAAAAAATATAAGAAGGTCCCTACTGCAATCAAAGCATTTGATCTCAGTACATCCTGAGGCGGATTAGTGCCTGACAGTGATTGAGGTGCCATTGTCTATAGTAGTAAAAAAACATCCTGATGGAATTTACCAAACCAGACTCAGCCAATATAACTTGATCAAGGGTCAAACACCATGAGACCATAGGAGCAGAATTAGGCTATTTGGCCCATCGAGTCTGGCTGCACCATTCAATCATGTTTGATCCTTTTCTCCGCCCTCCTCAGCCCCACTGTCTGGCCTTCTCCCTGTAACCTTTGAAGCCATGTCCAATCAAGAACCTATCAAGTTCTGCCTTAAATACACTCAACGACCTGGCCTCCACAGCAGCCTGCGGTAATTAATTCCACAAATTTACCACCAGCTAAAGACACTTCTTCGCATCTGCTTTAAAAGGACACCCCTCTATCCTGAGGCTGTATTCTCTTGCCCTAGACTCCCTTACCATAGGAAACATCCTTTCCATATATAGTCTGTCTAGGCTTTTCAACATTTGAAAGGTTTCATTGAGATCCTCCTCAACCTTCTAAACTCCAGCGAGTACAAACCCAGAGCTATCAAACATTCCTCATATGATAACCCTTTCATTCCTGGAATCATCCTTGTGAACCTCATCTGGACACTCTCCAATGCCAGCACGCCTTTTCTTAGATGAGGAGCCCAAAACTATTCTTAATACACAAGGTGAAGCCTCACCAGTGACTTATAAAACCTCAGCATCACATCCCTGCTCTTGTATTCTAGACCTCTTGAAATGAATGCTAACATTATGTTTGCCTTCCTCACCACCGACTCAAACTGCAAGTTAACCTTTAGGTTGTTTTGCACAAGGACTCTCAAGTCCCTTTCCAACTCAGATTTTGGATTTTCTCCTATTTACAAAAGAGCCTGCACACTTATTTCTACTACCAATGTGCATGACCACGCATTTTCTAACGTCGTATTTCATTTGTCACTTTCTTGCCCATCCTCCTAATCCAAGTCCTTCTGCAGCCTTCCCGTTTCCTCAACACTACCTGCTCCTTCACCAATCTTTGTATCATCTGCAAACTTGGCAACAAAACCTTTTATTCCATCATCTAAATCATTGATATACAGCATAAAAAGAAGCAGTCCCAACACTGACCCCAACAGAACACCACTAGTTACTGGATCCTTTTATTCCCACTTCCTGCCTCCTACCAATCAGCCAATGCTCTAACCATGCCAGTAACTTTCCTGTAAGACCATGGGCTCTTAACTTGATAAGCAACCTCATGTGTGGCACCTTATCAAAGGCCTCCTGAAAGTCCAAATATACAACATCTACTATATCCCTTTTATTTGTCCTATGTGTAATCTTCTCAAAGAATTTCAACAAGTTTGTCAGGCAAGATTTTCCTTCAACTTGTCCCATGTCACCAAGTATTCCATTACCTCATCCTTAACAAATGACTAACATCTTCCCAAGCAATTAGGTCAGACTAACTGGCCTATAATTTTCTTTCTGTTGCTTTCCTCCTTTCCTAAAGAGTGGAATAACATTTGCAATTTTCCATTCCTCTGGTACCATGCCAGAGTCCAGTGATTTTTGAAAGATCATCACTCATGCCTCCACAATCTCTATTCCTATCTTTTTCATAACCCTAGGGTGCAGTTCATCTGGCCCAACTAATATACCCTCAGACCTTTCAGCTTTTTGAGCACCCTCTCCCTTGTAATAGTAACTGGACTCACTTCTCTTCCCTCACATTCTTCAACATCTGACACAATCCTAGTGCCTTCCACAGTGAAGACTGATGTAAAATACTCTTTCTTTCTTTTTAAATCTTTTTATTAGTTTTAAACAAACATAAATGAAACATGAATACAAAATGTTTGAGAGTACATAATTAATAGTTTAAATAGACATTCAGGTGTATAATAATAAAAATATATAACCTCTCAAACTCAGAACATTAATGAACAAAGAAGTAGAAAGAGAAAAAAAAAAAGAAAAACCCCCCAAAAAAGAGAGAACCCCCCCCCCCCCCAAAAAAACACTAACCAACATGGGCCATTGAATAATATTAAGTACATATACAGTAGTGCCAATAACTCCAAACCTCCATCCAATTAATTAAGGATAATATAAGTAAGGTTTAGGAAAAGACAATTCAACTCATGTGAAAATGTTGAATAAATTTTCTTCAAATTTAACTGAAGGATCAAAAACCACACTTCTAATTTTTTCTAAACTCAAACAAGAAATAGTTTGAGAAAACCACTGAAATATAGTTGGAGGATTAATTTCTTTCCAATTCAATAAAATAGATCTTCTAGCCATTAATGGAACAAATGCAATCATTCGTTGAGATGAAGCAGATAAACGATTATTATCCGTCATTGGTAATCCGAAAATTGCAGTAAGAGGATGTGGTTGGAAATTAATATTTAAAACTCTTGAAATAATACTGAAAATATCTTTCCAATAATTTTGTAAACAAGGACAAGACCAGAACATATGAGTCAATGAAGCAACATCAGAATGACATCTATCGCAGGTTGAATTAACTTGAGAATAAAATCGAGCCAGTTTATCCTTAGACATATGAGCTCTATGTACAACCTTAAATTGTATTAGGGCATGTTTAGCACAAATAGAGGATAAATTTACCAATAATAAAATTTTTTCCCATTGCTCAGTAGATATAGGACAATGCAACTCTTCTTGCCATTCCTTCTTAATTTTTTCTGATACATCTAACTGTAAATTCATGATCATCTTATAAATAATGGCTACTAAACCCTTTTGATAAGAATTAAGGGCTAAAATTCTATCTGTAATGTCCAATGGACATTCTTTCGAAAAAGACTGTAATTATACAAAAAATTTCTAACTTACAAATATCTAAAAAAAATGGGTTTTAGGTAAATTATATTTATTAGACAGCTGTTCAAAGGACATAATGTTATCATCCAGAAACAGATCACGAAAACATGTTATACCTTTTGTTTTCCATAAAAGAAAAGCTTGATCCATAGATGAAGGCCAGAAAAAAAATTAGATATTATAGGACATGATAAAATAAATTTATTCAAACCAAAAAATTTATGAAATTGAAGCCAAATTCGTAATGTATATCTGACTATAGGATTAGTTATCTGTTTATTCAATTTGAATAAAGAGAAAGGAAGTGAAGATCCTAAGATTGAAATCAGTGAAAAATCTTGCATAGATTTACATTCCAAATTTACCCATTGTGGGCAAGTAGCTATAGTCCATTCTTGTGTCCAGAATATTAAATACTGTATATTAACTGCCCAATAGTAAAATCTTAAGTTTGGTAAAGCCAAGCCATCCTCCTTCTTAGGCTTCTGTAAATATTTTTTTAACCAATCTAGGATTTTTGTTCTGCCACAAGCAAGAAGATATTTTAGAGTCAATAGTATCAAAAAAAAAAGCTTTAGGAATAAAAATTGGTAATGCTTGAAATAAATATAAGAATTTAGGTAGTATCATCATCTTAATAGCATTAACTCTACCAACCAATGACAAAGATAGTGGAGACCACCTAATAGCAAGTTGCTTAATTTGATCAATTAAAGGTAAAAAGTTAACCTCAAATAAATCTTTATGTTTTTTAGTAATTTTAATACCTAGGTAAGCAAAATAATCTGTAACAATTTTATATGGTAAATGTTTATAAATTGGAACTTGCATATTTAATGGAAATAGTTCACTCTTGTTAAAATTCAATTTATAACCAGAAAAATTGCTAAATTGAGCAAGCAAAGACGAAATAGCAGGGATAGATCTCTCAGGGTCAGATATATATAATAACAAATCATCAGCATATAATGATACTTTATACGTCCTCTCCCCACGGGTAATACCCAGAATATTAGGTGATTCACGAATACCTATAGCCAACGGTTCTAAAGTGATGTCAAATAGTAAAGGACTTAAAGGGCAACCTTGCCTTGTACCACGAAATAGCTGAAAAAAAAGGGGATCTTTGATTATTGGTAAAAACTGAAGCTAAAGGTTTATGGTATATTAATTTAATCCATGATATAAATTTTGAACTAAAATTAAATTGTTGCATTGTAGTAAATAAATATGGCCATTCAACTCTATCAAATGCTTTTTCAGCATCTAAAGAAATAACACATTCTGGTATTTTAGATAAAGAAGTATAAATAATATTAATTAATTTTCTAATGTTAAAAGATGAATACCGATTTTTAATAAATCCAGTCTGATCTTCAGAAATAATTCGAGGTAATATATTTTCTAACCTAATAGCCAAAATTTTACTGAAAATCTTAAAATCCGTTTTTAACAAGGATATAGGCTGATAGGATGCACATTCAGTAGGGTCTTTATCTTTTTTAAGAATTAAAGAAATAGAAGCTTCATAAAAAGATTATGGTAATTTACCTACACTTAATGCATCTTTAAAAATTTTACAAAGCCAAGGAGAAAGTATAGAAGAAAAAGATTTAAAAAATTCTACGGGAAAACCATCTGGACAAGAAGCTTTACCAGAATTCATTGAAAAAATAGCCTTTTCTATTTCAGACTCCGTAATAGGTGTATCTAAAGTTATGTTAACCTCAACGGTTACTTTTGGAATATTCAATTTCCTTAAAAATTCATTTATTATAGAAGAGTCCTTAGTGAATTCTGATTGATATAAGGAGTTATAAAAATCTTGAAAGGCTCTATTTATCTCTTTGTGGTCGATCGTCAGAGTACCATCTTGTTTACGAATCCTAGTAATCTGTCGTTTATCCGAAACAATTTTCAATTGATTAGCCAGTAATTTACCAGACTTATCTCCATACATATAGAATTGGGTTTTTGATTTAATTAACTGACTTACAATCGAAGAGGATAATAATAAACTATGTTCCATTTGAAGTTCCACTCTTTCTTTATAAAGTTCTTTACTAGGGGTCATTGAATAAATCTTATCAATTGCTTTGATTTTATCAACTAATGTTAATATTTTAGAATTAGTTCGTTTCCTAACTCCAGCAGAGAATGAAATAATCTGTCCACGAATATATGCTTTAAAAGTATCCCACAAAATTCCACTAGAGATCTCTGCTGTAGAATTTGTTGAGAAAAACAAATCAATTTGTTTCAAGATGGGTCTCAAGATGGCGCTTATGGAGTAAACCGCTTTTGTCTTTGCTCCAAACCTTCTACGTCTTCTTAACCTACAAACACCCCTTAAATGATCTTTTTATACTTATTCTAAAGGGGTTTAAACATACAGAATTTTTCTTTTTAACTATTCGATCTATTTTCAACTCGCTGAAATGTCTAAAGCAAAAGAATCGAAACAGACGAAAGAACCGATAACTTTAGAAACTATTGTAAAGCTTATAGAAGATAAATTTGCAGGACTGGAGAGAAAAATAACCGAACAGCTTTTTGCGTTTGATGAGTGTTTAAAATCATTCGAAGGAGAACTTCAAACACTTACACTGGAATTACAAAAACAACAAGCAAGTATTTTGGTACTTGAAGAAGCCGCTCACAAGAAAGAACATATTATCGAAACTTAGCAACAAGAGTAAGCTTCGACTTCTCAACAGATGGATCGTTATAAATCTAAAATTACTAATCTTGAAAATCGCTCTCGAAGACAAAATCTTCGGCTAATTGGGATTCTGGAAAAATTTGAGAGCGGTGATCTTACCGCTTTCTTTTCTAAACTTCTAATGGATGTCTTCGGTTCAGAAGTTCTGGACTCTCCTCCAATAATCGATCGTGCACACCGTGTCTCTCGCTATCATTCTGATTCCGATAAACCACGACATGTAATTCTCTGGATCCATTACCCTCATACCAAAGAGCATCTGATTCGGGCGGCTCGGAAAAAGGGTATGATTAACTTTCAAGAATTTAAATTTCGTATTTTGGAAGATTATAGCCCTGAAGTTTTAAGGGCAAGAATGGCTTTTAGACCGGTTATGTCGAAACTTCACCAGAAAGGCTACAAGCAAGCGCTGTTATTTCCAGCACACCTGAGAGTTACTTCTGAAGACGAAACTGTTTGGCTGTTTAAATCTCCAATGGATACTCAAAGTTTTTTGGAACAATGACACTCTATCAGGTTGACTAATGTAATAATTAGTCTATAAATTTCGATTTCTTACAGAATGATGTTTTTTTCAGGTATGGCTGACATGTATTTTTTATATATTGTAAAAGTTCTCTTTTTTTTTGGTTTATTCTGATTTTATTATTTTTTTTATATTTTATTAATCTATTAACCTTGAAAATAACTGATTAGGGTTCCTTTTTTTAAGTTTGTATAAGCTTTTTTATATTTTTAACATTTAAATATTAAGATTTTAAAAAAATAATAATAAAACGGCATTTCTTCTTCCCGACAGACTCTAGTGCTTGGATCGTCATATCAGTTTTGATGAGTTTGAAAGTTTTAAACTCTCATTTAAAATACTAATTTAGTATTATTTATTTATGGGTTTTATCAATTTAATTTTTTAACCCTTTTGTTTTATATATATATATATATATAATACTAATTTTATATTTTAACTTTTGTTATATTAACCCTTTCTTATAATATGGGTTGTTCGTATTTTTTCAATTTTTTTTGTCTGAGTTGCCGTCCTGAGACACGGGGGTAATTTTAGTGTTAGATTGCCTGCTTGCCTCTTTTTGGCTTTTTTCCTGGGGTTTCGAGGGTGGAGGGAGGGGGATTTTTCTTTTTCTTTTTTTGCTTGCTTTTTGCATAGTTTTATTTCATGGGCCTATATGAAACTACAAAAATGGTTGCAGTGCCGTGACTTCCAGCTTCTCCTTGAACTCACTTCCTTCTTCCGGGTTCATGAGTTCACTTTTTTAAAAAACTTTTGTGTTAATTGTAATAAATATTGTCAATATGGATAGGATTATTAATTTTGTTTCTTGGAATACTAATGGTTTAAATCATCCGATCAAACGGAAAAAAATATTCAAAGTATTCCATAGAATGAATGCCAATGTTATTTTTGTGCAGGAGACTCATGTAAGGAAGGTGGATAGTCAATGTTTTTTTAGGTTTTGGAAGGGCCAACAGTATCACGCAAATTCGCAAGCCAAAGTAAGAGGTGTTTCTATTTTTATAGACTCATCAACTTCTTTTATACATCATGAAACAATTTCAGATCCACAAGGTAGATTTTTGCTTATTACTGGTCTACTTTTTAATCAAAAAGTTGTTTTAGTTAATGTTTATGCTCCAAATACTGATTGTCCTGAATTTTTTAAATGCTTATTTACATCTTTTCCTAATCTGAATCAATATAGACTGATAATGGGTGGGGATTTTAACTGCTGTTTAAACCCTGTGATGGATAGATCCAAGCCCACCCAAACTCTTCCGAATAAATCGGTTTCTCTTATTAACTCTTTTATGATTGATTCAGCTATTTGTGAAATTTGGCATTTTCTACACCCTAATGACAAAGAGTTTTCATACTTTTCCCATGTTTATCATAATTACTCAAGAATTGATTACTTTTTCATTGATCACCATTTACTCAGATGTTACTGATTGTAAATATGACTGTATTACTATATCTGATCATGCACCTCTGAAGTTATCTATTAAAATAACGGATTCATATATCAATGCTAAATTTTGGAGGTTTAATCCTACTTTATTGCAGGATTTAGACTTTGTTAACTTTATTAAACAACAAATTGATTTGTTTTTCTCAACAAATTCTACAGCAGTAAAATACTCATTTAGTTAATCTGCCATTCCTTTGCCTGTTATTATTTCTCCGGCCTAATTTTCTAGTGGTCTTATACCCACTCTCATCTCTTTTATTTATGTATATATATATATATATATATATATATATTTTTAAAAACATACTTGAAAAGCCGTTACTATCCACTTTGATATTATTTGTTAGCTTGCTTTCATATTTCATCTTTTCCTCCTAATGGTTCTTTTAGATGCTCTCTGTAGGGTTTTAAAAGCTTCCCAATCTTCTGCTTCCCACTAATTTTTGCTTTGTTATATGCCTCCTCTTTTGCTTATATATTAGCTTTGATTTCGCTTGTCAGCCAAATGTACCATGTCAAATAGTACTATTTTACCACTTGAGTATTTCTTCAATTTTGGAAAACATCTATTCTGCACCTTCCTCATTTTTCCCAGAAACTCACACCATTGCTGCTTTGCTGTCATCCTTGCCAGCATCTCCTTCAAATTTACTTTGGCCAACTCCTCCTCATACCACTGTAATTTCCTTTGCACCACTTAAGTACTGCTATGTCAGACTTTACTTTCTCCCTATCAAATTTCAAGTTGAACTCAATCATATTGTGATCACTGCCTCCTAAGCATTCTTTTACCTTAAGCACCCTAATCATCTCTGGTTCATTATATGCTATATATATCCAGTATAGCTGATACCCTCGTAGGCTCAATGACAAACTGTTTTAAAAAGCCATCTTGTAGACATTCAAAATTCCATTTCCAATCTGATTTTCCAAATTGACCTGCACGTTGAAATCAGTCATTGTAACACACCTTTTCTGTTTCCTGTTGTAATCTGTGGTCCACATCCCTGCTACTGTTCGGAGGCCTATACACAATTGCCATCAGGGTCCTTTTACCCATGCAGTTTCTTAACTCAACACACAAGGATTCAATATCTTCCGATCCAATGTCATATTTTTCCTGATTTGATGCTATTCTTTACAAGCAGGGCCACATCACACTCTCTGTCTACCTTCTTAACCCTCCAATACAATATGTAACCTTGGACATTTAGCTCTCTACTACGATCAACCTTCAGTCAAGATTCAGCAATAGCCACAACACCATACCTGACTATCTGTTACAGTGCAATAAGATCATCCACTTGATTACTTGTATACTGTGCAATGTGATTTAACACTTTTGAATACTGTACTCTTTTTGATTTTGCATCCCTAATGCACTGATACTCACACTTCTGTCTGCATAATGTCCTATCATCTGCCTGCCCTTCCTGACAATCTACTGCACACTATCTTCACTTAAAAAACCTACAGCACAATACAGGCCCTTCAGCCAACAATCCTGTGCCGAACATCTACTTACTTTAGAAATTACCTAGGGTTACCCATAGCCCTCTTTCGAAGTTCAAAGTACCTATCCAGGAGTCTCTTAAAACACCCTATTGTATCTGCCTCCACCATTGTTGTTGGCAGCCCATACCATGCACTCATCACTCTCTGCATAAAAAAACTTATCCCTGACATCTCCTCTGTACCTACTCCCCAGCACCTTAAAACTGTGCCCTCCTGTGTAGCCATTTCAGCCCTGGGAAAAAGCCTCTGACTATCCACACGATCAATGCCTCTCATCATCCTATACACCTCTTTCAGGTCACCTCTTGTCCTCCACCACTCCACGGGGAAAAGGCCAAGCCCACTCAAGTTAATATCCTAAGGCATGCTCCCCAATCCAGGCAACATCCTTGTAAATCTCCTCTGCACTCTTTCTAGTTTTCTCGTCCTTCTTGTAGTGGGGTGACCAGAACTGAGCACAGTACTCCAAGTGGGGTCTGACCAGGGTCTTATATAGCTGTAACACTAACTCTCAGCTCTTGAACTCAATCCCACCGTTGATGAAGGCCAATGAACTGTATGCTTTCTTAACCAGAGTCAACCTGCACAGCAGCTTTGAAGGTCCTATGGACTCGTACCCTAAGATCCCTCTGATCCTCCACAGTGGCAAGTCTTACCATTAATACTATATTCTGCCATCATATATGCTACATATTTTCTTTTCTTGAGTAGATTTTCAACAGTCTTTGTACACCACTGTTCCTGTACCCTACCATTCTTTCTGTGTCAATAGAACAGAATGCCACGTAAATATCCCCTGAATATTTGCCACATTTCTGCTGTACATAACCCTGAGAACATCTATTCCCAATTTATGCTTCCAAGTTCCAGCCTGATAGCTTCATATTTCCCCTTACTCCAATTAAGTGCTTTCCTAACTTGTCTGTACCTATCCCTCTCTAATGCTATGTTAAGGAAATACAATTGTGATCCCTATCTCCAAAATGCTCTCCCATTGAGAGACCTGATACCTGACCAGGTTCATTTCCAAATACCAGATCAAGTGCAGCCTCTCCCCTTGTAGGCTTATCTACAAATTGTGTCAGGAAACCTTCCTGAACACAACTAACAAACTCCACCCCATCTAAACCCCTTGTTGTAGGGAGATGCCAATCAATATTTGGAAAAATGAAATCTCCCACCATGACAACCCTATTATTATTAGTCCTTTCCAGAATCTGTCTCCCTATCTGCTCCTTGATGTCCGTGTTACTATTGGGTGGTCTATAAAAAACACCCAGTGGTCTTATTGACCCCTTCCTGTTTCTAAATTCACGAGTCCCTTCACTCTGGTTCCCACTCACCTGCCAAATTAGTTTTAACACACATCAGTTGACAGCATGTATCTCCCCCCTCCCCCATGTAGAAACACAATGTCTCTGTAAGCTTGCATGCACTAGATTTGAAGAAAGGCAAAGAACCACTGCTCTCACATTGGTGCTCAGTACTTACATGACCTTTTTTCCAACAAAAATGATGACTTTGTCCTCTGGTTTCATGCATTTGATGAAGTGAAGTGCATAGTTTCTTTTCTCTTCTTCAGGGATAACCATTACATTTTGCTCCACTGTCTCCACTGCCTGCCAGAAACACAATTAGATATTATCCTACATATGCTCTCTTGCTTTGTCTGTTCTGTAGATACAGTCATTCTGTTGCTGCTATACACCGGACTACACTTAATGCTACTCTACAGAGCATTCAATTATTACAGCATTCTTGGTCCTCTTGTTTAAATTCTGAAAGTGAACCACCCATCAGGTCAGCCATTTAAGGGAATTCAGTCAAGAACTGCCTCATAGTTCAAAGGTGAGAGGCTAACCTTAGGCAGGCAACCACTCAATGCTGGAGCTTAGGACGACACTGTGACAGACATCTTGAGTGCAAGCCATCATGTGGAATTTCCACCCCCAGCCTGGCTAGATCCTGTAGCTTCTCCCACATTGTATGGATATCGCCAAGAGTTGAGGACCTGAATTACAGGGATAGGTTGAACAGGTTAGGAATTTATTTCCTGGAGCACAAGGGAATGAGAGGAGATCTTATAAAAGTATTCACAATTATAAGGGGTGTAGACAAGAGAAAATTCATGTAGGTTATTTTCCCTCAGGTTGTCTGAGACTAGTACTAGAGGTCATGGGTTAAAGCAGTGGTCCCCAACCACTGGGGTGCAAAGCATGTGCTACCAGGCTGCGAGGAAACAATATGATTTGGCGATATGAAACGTTATGAGTCAGCTGCACCTTTTCCCATTTCCTGTCATGCCCACTGTTGAACTTGAATGCACGAGGTCATTATGCACGCAAAGTCATTACCCACACCAGGTCATCAGTCGCCTAAACGCAGTGATACCCTAGCGCCAGGGATCACTGGTTGGCCTCGGGTAACCGTCCGCATTGCCTGGCTGGTGAGAAGTGTCAGTGCTACAGGCCTCTAAATCCGTTTAGCACACCGAATGCTCGTGGGGAACCCGGTGCTAAAATATTTGCAGATGACCTAATGCGGGCTCAGGGTTTTTTAAGTAGCAGAGCAGCTACCTCGCTGTGATCTACTGAAAGTCATCCCTCAAGCCAAACTCTTACAAACAAACTGGATGAACTCAGCAGGTCAGGCAGCATCCGTTGAAATGAGCAGTCAACGTTTCAGGCTGAGACCCTTCGTCAGGACTCTTGTTGGCCGATAGATCCTACCTACCTACAAAGAGGGCAGGCACGCATCCTGTTGCACTCCTTGCTTGGTCGGACACTCTCTCTGGATTGCAACCGCCGCGGCCCCGGCACGGGGACCTCCGGCCCCTACCTTGTCCTCTCACTGGTGTGTTGCAATGATTTTATATGTTCATACTAGGAAAATATGCGCTGTGTTTTTAATATCCAAACGTTACTTAAAATGTTATGGTGCTATTGACTTATCACTATATTCAAGCAAGGAAAATATGCACTGTATGTTTAATATTAAATTCGTTAGATAAATCCTTATAGAAACGAAATTGAGTGTATTAGCCACTTATAAGTGACTTATAGTTGACTTGTCACCTATATTCCAGTCGTGATTAACACCCCCCCACCCCCACTGTCGGCTGATCTGCAAGAATATTGTCAATATTAAACCGGACCGTGGTTGGTGACCCCTGGGTTAAGGGGAACCTGAGGAGGAAATTCTTCATTCAGAGGATGGTGAGAGTGTGGAGCAAGCTGCCAGTAGAAGTGGAGAATGTGGGTTTAACTTCAACATACAAGAGAAGTTTGGGTAAATACATGGATGAGAGGATTTTGAAGGGCTATGCTCCATGTGCATGTAAGATAGGACAGAAGATCAGGTTGACATGGACCAAACAGGATGAAGGGCCTGTTTCAGAACTGTTGTGGTCTATGACTTGTCACTCACCACAGAGCAGCCAGTTAAATCCCCATCACTGCACGCTCTGTCTCGGGTGCAGTAACAAGCCTAACATCTCAATAGCGATGTTACCCCAGGGCACACACCACCAGTGGCCTCATGTCAAGCCATGGCGATTAATTGGTGTAGAAGCAGAGGCAGTGGCTTGCATTAGTCTCTTGGCACAGTGGGAAGGGCAGCAGAGGACAGTCCCAGTTACCCTGGAGGAACACAGCAGTTGCCATTTAGTGTACTTCAAAACCATGATAGGTGCCTCTATTTGCAAAACTGCTCCTGCAATGCAAATTATATTAATTTTTTTTCAAGTACGGAATAAATGACAATAAACTTTACTTACTGCCAAATCAAGTGTTCCTACATAAACCATCATTGGATTCTTTAAATAGGATTGTGATAATCTCCGAACTCCATCAGGCCATGTTGCACTGTGGTGGGAGGAGAAAGCGTTAACAACACTGTGATGTCTCTAGCATAGATAGATTTATTGATGCCAAAGGAAATTAGTGGCACAGCAGCTTTACAAGTGCACTACAAATATTAGAAGTAGGAAGAATAAAAAAAACCACAAACAGCCCAATGAGACTTATAGTCTAAATAATGGCCAATAGTAAGAATGACCTCATATGGCGCTCTTTGGAGGAGCGCAGTTGTCTTAGTCTATTACTAAAAGTGTTCCTCAGTTCAGCCAAGATGGTATTCAGAGGGTGAGAAACATTGTCCAGAATTGCCAAGATTTTCCATAAGGTCCTTTGTTCTACCACAGGCTACAGTGTCCAGTTTTTGATTCCTAAAACAAAGCCAGCTTTTCTAATCAGTTTATTGAGCCTGTTGTCATCACCCGTGTAGATGCCATTGCCCCAGGACACCACCATGTAGAAGATTGTAATGGTGACAACAGACTGGTAGAACATGTGAAGAAGAGGCCTGCACACTAAAGGACCACAGTCTCCTTAGGAAATAGAAGTAACTCTGGCACTTCTTGTTCACAGCCTCTGTGTTGGTGCTCTACTCAAGTCTGTCATCCAGGTGCACCCCAGGTACTTGTATGAGCTCACCGCATCCACATCCTCACCATCAATAGTAACAGGGAGCAATGCAGGCTTAGTCTTCCTAAAGCCCATCACCATCTCATTTGTCTTACTGATGTTGAGCTGCAGATGATTCAGCTTGCAGCATTTGACAAAATCCTTCACCAGGGCCCTGTATTCATCCTCCCATCCTCTCTTTATACACCCAATTGTTAAAACATAGAACATATTGCTGCTCCAGTAAAGGGAAAGCAACACTGACCTCCAATGATACATAGCCATTTCTATACATACAGCTGGCAATAATGGAATTATGCACATTACCCCATTTCACCAGTTTCTGAAAGAGGGTGCCACAGTAGCATAGCGGCTAGTGCAACTGCTATTGCAGCTTGGGGCATTCCAGAGTTAGGAGTCCATTTCCAGCACCCTCTGTAAGGAGTCTATACATTTTTCCCATGAACTGCATTAGTTTCCTCCAGATGTTCTGGTTTTCTCCCACAGTCCAGATGTACTAGTTAATAGGTCTTGTGATTAGACGAGTGTTAAAATAGGTGGGCAGTTGCAGTGCTGTTTGTTGGGCCAGAAGGGCCTGTCCTGCACTTTAACTCTAAATAAAATAAACAAGAAATAAAACTAAACACAAGGCATAGCTTCTATGGGGTAGCTGCCACCAGTTGGGCACTTGAGCTAGTGAAGTGAATTATTCTGAGCTCATTAATTTGAGCTATCCATAGTAGGTGGTGCTCCAGACTGATGCTAAGACACAGCACCATCGTTGTTGTTAGCGCTGCTAAATATTTAAAAATGAGGCAGCAGCGTAGCATAGCATAACACAACACAACACTATTTTAAAGCCAGCAATCTAGGTTTAATTCCACCGCTGTCTGTAAGGTGAGCATTATCAGTTTCCTCGCACATCCTAAAGATATACAGGTTAGCAGGTTAATTGGTCGCATGCTGTAATTGCGCAATGCAAGCTTGTTGGGCCAGATGACATTATTACTAGATGAATAAAATTTAATCAGCCAATGGAAAGAAGCTGGTCAGCTCTGCTATCAATGTCAGGACAATCAAAATGCTGGAAGAACTCAGCAGGTCAGGTAGCATCTATGGAGAGGAATAAAGAGATGATGCTTTGGGCTGAGGCCCTTCACTTTGTTCATGTTGCCCTAGAATTGCAGAATCTTGTGTTTACAAGGTTAATAGTTCAGCATGGACTAGATGGACTAAAGAGCCTGTTTCTGTGCTGTAGCATTCTATGACACTACAATCAGAAGGGACCTGATCTTACCTCCATCAAACTCTACACACATCCCTCTACTACCAAGTGGTGAAGTACTGAGAACATGCATTTGATTTTTTTCTTGACCAATTACTGAGGCTTGATTTCTTTTGCCAGAAAGTTAATCAGAGTCCACCAGGTACTATTTTATACCTAGTCATAATTGTCTGTCTATCAGGTCGTATATCCAAAATGATCTTCATAATCTGAGGTTCAAATCCCATATCCAGCATTCGATCTGCTTCATCCAATACCTTTAAAAAGGAAGAAGTGGGAAAACTTAGCAAGAAAATTATGGATTTATCATAATCTTCAGCCAGAGTGATGTGATTAGATTAAAGATTGTGTGATTATGCCATAAGCAATTCAGCTGCTGTTTGCAATGTCACTATTATATCTGCCTATAAAACACTTTAACTGGGGTAGATAAGTAATTATAACCTAAAGTGTTTTGGGTACCCAAGGTTCATTAAATATATGTATCTGTGATTGTTTCCTCACTAACTGAGTAGGAAACTTGTAAAATAGTAACAATAGTAACATAAATACTGCCTTGTAAAATAGTAACATTAAGACAAAGCCCATCACTTTGTGGTGTTAATCTTCCAACAGCAGAAAGCCTGCCTCAACTTCAGCAAACCAGGTTAATTCCTGAACTACAATGCTATCTGTGTAGAGATTACGTTCTTTCGAGGTGAGTGCGTGGGCTTCCCTCCATATCCCATTGGAACTGGAATTTGTTTATTCCAGTAGAGTGAAGAGCTTGTCTTGCATACACAAAATGCTGGAAGAACAACATTCATACATCAATTCATCACAGAGCACTGAAGTAGAACAAGGTAAAACAATAAAGTTTTACAATTACAGAGAAAGTGTGATGCAGATAGACAATAAGGTGCAAGGTCAGAATGAAACAGACTGTGAGGTCAAGAGTCTGCTCTCACTGTACTAGGGAACCATTCATTAGTCTTATAACACTGGTGCAGAAGCAATTTTTAAGCTTGGTGATAAGTGTTTTCAGGCTTTTGTATCTTCAAACCCTAACATGTGGTTAAATAGGTAAATTGGCCCTTGGGTAGGTGGGTGAACGGAGGATCAGAAAAAAACAATTGAGGGAAACTGGGGGTGGGGGGGAGTAAAGAAGATTTGGACTGATATGATTGCTTTGTGAGCCAACACAAAATCAATGGGCCATAGAGACTCTGGGTTTCTGGACTGGGTTGGTACCCCCAAACTTAATCTCTTTCCTGACTTAAAAAACAAAACATCTTTCTTCATTGAAACTTTTGATAGAGTGATGATAGTATAGAAACAACAAATTATTCATTCTTGAATTAGTTTTTTGAGCTATTGGCAGAGCGCCTGTACAATAAACATGATCACTATGAAACACCCACACCAGGACTACATTCACTCTGCTTTATTAACAATTCTAAATAGAATGCAGTTATAGACATTGGGTTAACACTGCTTCAGTTCCTCTATTCACTGACCAAATATGTTGTGCTCTTCAAATTGATGCAGTTGTTCATCTGAAGATCATTCAGCCGCCCGGGAGTTGCAATAACAATGTCCACTCCTTTTGTAATGAACTTAACCTGATCTTTACGGCTTCCCCCTCCATAAATACAAATACTGCAAAACAAAACATTTTGTAATTAAACCAAATAGTTGGGAATGCAGGTATATTTAAAGCCTCTCTGAAATATACAAAACAAAAAATCCATTCTAATAAATTGATTAAGAACCCAAATTCTCAGAGTGAAATTCTCCTTACGACACTGAAATTCTGCAACTTGTGGGATACCCCAGCACATCATTAACTGTGTTGGTTGTTAATGCAAACAATGCATTTCGATGCACATGTGATAAATATACTCTAATCCTGACCTTTGGCAATATTTAAGGAGTAACATTGAAGAGAAGGTTATATTGAAATGGAATCACTGGAAACATTACCTGATTTCTTGATTTTATCTATATAAATGCAGAGGCAATGGTGAAATAATGTTCTGCAAGTTAGTGCTGCAAACTTCTGGGTGATCAGTTGAGAAACGTTTCCAGAAAGGAGGTCATTGCTTCCCGTTACTGACATGATAAAAAGACCACGATGCCACAAAACATAGGAGCAAAATTAGGCCATTCACCCCACAGAGTCTACAACCGCATTCTCCTGCATTCCCCATGACCTTTGTCACACTTACTGATCAACCTATCAAACTTTACTTTAAATATACCCAATAGCTTAGCCTCCACAGTCATCTATGGCAATGAATTTCACAGCTTGATCATCCTCTGGCTACAGAAATCCCTCCTCATCTCTGTTCTAAATGGATGTCCCTCTATTCTGAGGCTGCGTCCTCTGACCCTAGAATCACCCACTATAGGAAACATCTTTGCCACATTCACTCGATCCAGACCTTTCAATATACAAACAGGTTTCAATGAGATCCCTCCTCATAATTCCAAGCTCCAATGATGGGCAGGAGCTTGTTACATTTTCATCTAAAACTCTAGAGATGCTGGAATCATGAGGTAAAGAGTGAAATCACTGCAAATACTCAGCACCTTAAGAAGCCATGGATACAAGTTCTAAGGTGAGCTATAACACTAATTCTGATACCTCCTTCACAGATACTGTGTGATCTTCTTATGTTTCTAAAAATACCACAGAAAACCATCATGCAGTCACCAGAGTTCACTACCTTTCCCACATAAACTGATATGCTTATTGTAATGAAAGTTAATATACCGTGCCAAAACCACTCTGCCCTTGTGAAGCTAATCACTTTATCATTCAATTTCATTGCTGCTAGTGCAACTTCTATTAGTCGATTAAACACTCATGACTAAATAAATGCACCCATGACATCTCCACTGCTTGACTGCCCCTCACCCAATCAATGAAGTAATTTCATTGTCAGTCATTGAAAGTTGCAACAAGTGCTACCACTTTTTCTCATTTTCAATATCACATCAATGGTTATGTTTAGGTTCTAAAGATGTTTCATAACTTTGACAAAGTTATTGAAATCAGAGTTAATGAAATGGTCCCTTTTTGATCTTAAAAAGGATAATTTTACACATAAAGTGCCTCCGTACAAACTGATGATGAAGATATCCTTATGGAAGGAACTTTTCTCGAAAGATATACAGCGCAACATACAAGCTTGATTTCAGAAATGCTGACCCTGGGCTTGAGGAAGTCCTGGCCAATTAAGTGACTATCATGTGAGATGAGGTAAAACTCTGATAATTCCAACAGAGCTTTGTGATGCAGGTTTTCCTCCATTGGAAACTACTCTTAGTAATGCCAAATATTTAATTGACTTTTTATTACAAAAGCTGTTACACCATATAATAAATTTTACAGTGAATCAGTGAGCTTAAAGAAAGCAGGGGAATTTAAGGGAGACAAGATCTAGCTGAGTTTAATGGGAGCAAGGTAAACAGGACCCAAATGAGCCAGGTGCTGAACCAGTAAGATTTTGAATAATAGATAATCTGAGGTTGAGGCAGAATAACTGGATCTTTTCAATCAACTGGAGAAGGGTAGATGGGAATTCGAATGAATATTTCATTTGAAAGATGACACCCAACAATACAATGCTCCATCAATATTTATCTGGCTGGTCACCTTAAATTTTGTTTGTGCTAAGGCCCCATAAATAAGTCTTTACCAAAAACTCTTTTGCATTTAAAATACTTGTACAGTAACCAATACCTCTTAATCCCTTTGTAGCTGTACTTGTTGCACTCTTCCTGTATCTGAAGAGCAAGCTCCCTGGTTGGTGTGAGGACCAGCATTCCAGGGCCATCATTTTTGTCTCGATGCCTGAAAACAAGTAGAGCAGTTATAGAATTTGGGCACAGTGTAATCTACAGGTAACTACCCTACTCAGACAGACGAACTTTATGCTCTCAAAACAAATAGAGGCACGTAATTCCTAAGAGGAAGCTAGCTACAATGTTTATATTCATTCCTATTCACAATCATTGAAAATTTCAACACCTGGTTTTATGCTAAAAGTATTGATTCATCTTAAGAGTTCCCAGCAAACTTCGAAAAAATTCAAAAGATTAGTTATCCAAGAATAAGTCGTCCTCAGTCGTTGACTTTAGATGTAAATTACAGCAAACCAATTATCCAAGGCATTGTGGAAAAGAACACAGGAATAGTATAGCATCGTATGGGTCCTTCCCATCTTCCCCATCTTATTGTGCCCCCTTCCTTTCCAGTCCTGATGAAGGGACTTGGCCCAAAACATTGGCTGTTTACTCCCTTCTACAAATGCTGCCTAATCTACTGAGTTCCTCCAGCATTATGTTATAACTTTGATACTCATATGATTGTTCATTTATTGAACTTTGCAGCAGAAATAGCAGATTCAGTTCACTGCAATGCATGCTGGATCTCAAATATTACAACATTTATGCCCACTTTTCATTGCCCTGTGATCAGCACATTCTTTAGTTCGGTTCCACATTCCCTAGCAATCGCTTTTTCCTCTCTGAAAGAACTGTGATTTGCGCTCCCTCTTGCTCGGAGAGATCTAAACCCTCAGTCCCATCTTCCTTTATCAAATATTTATCTTCCTCAATTAAGTTCACTGGCTCCCACTTAATGGATATTCCACACCTGCATTTAATAACTTTCTGTTTTAAAGATAAAAATTAGCTTTATTTGGTACATGCATATTGAATACTGAAACATACTACAAAATACACAAAATGTACTGGAGAAACTCAGTAGGTGACACTGAAATAGGTTGTTGCGTCAATGACTAACACAGTCCGAGGACATCCTGATAAAAGCCCGCAAGTGTTACCATGCTTTCAGTGCCAACACAGCACACCCACAACCCATTAATCCTAACCTGCATGTCTTTGAACTGTGGGAGGAAACAGAAGCACTCAGAAAACGTATAAACTCCTTACAGACAGTACTGGATATTGAACCCCAATCGCTGATTGCTAATCCTGTAAAACATTGCACCATTGCCATGCTGTCCAATTGCACCCCCACCCCGATTTTTGCCTAATGAGAAAACTAGCTGCAACTGATGATCTCATGCTACCCGTAGAAATGCAAATGGATCTTCAAAATGCCCTCCTGATTCTTTCAAGTTCCATATCAATCAGATTAAAGATGGTTTGGAGTTGAACTGAAGGGCTACTAATATCATAACAGAAAGATTTGCTAATGCTACATGGTGGGGTTTAAACTAGAGCTGCAGGGGGCTGGGAACCAGAGTGCCAGAACAGTTAGTGGAGAGGTTGTGGAGGCAGATGTTGGTAAGACCTCATACAAAGTTGGGAATCAAAATGTTGAGCATGGTGTGACTAGTGTCCTGAGTTGCATGTATTTCAATGCAAGTAGTATTGTAGGAAGAACAGATAATAGTGCTGAAGCTGGTTTACAAACAGAGGAAATGTGTAGTGAAGAGAGGCTGCTAATGGGGCAAAACTGCAGTCAACAGGACGAATTGCAAGGTAAAATGCAGACAAAAATTGAAAATGGTGAATACAGGACTAAAGGTATTGCATTTGAATGTGCACAGTACATGGAATAAGGTAGATGAACATGCAATACAGTTGCAGATTGGCAGGTATGATGTTGTAGGCATTACTGAATGATGGCTGAAAGATTATAGCAGGGAGCTTAATGTTCAAGGATATAGACTGCATTGAAAGGGCAGGCAGGAAGGCAGACGGGGTAGTGTTTCTCTGTTGGTAATAGATGAAATCAAAACACTTCGAAAGAGGTGAAATAGGGTCGGAACTTGTTGAATCATTGTGGATACAGCTAATGAACTGCAAGGGTAAAAAGATCCTGATGGGAGTTGTCTACAGATCCCCCAAACAGTAGTAAGGATGTGGCCTACAAATTACAACAGGAGATAGAAAATGCATGACAATAGAGCAATGTTACAATAGTCAAGCAGGACTTCAATATGCAGGTAGCTTGGTAAACTCAGGTTGGTGCTAGATTCTAGGAGGAGGAATTTCTAGAGTGCCTACGAAATGGCTTTTTAGAGCAGCTCAGGGCAGCGCAGTCGATCAACTATTCTGGATTGGGTGTTGTAAAATGCAATACATGATAATACTGAAAATAAGTAAATCAATTATAGTAAGTATATATGTATATTAAATAGCACAAAAACAGAAATAATAAAAAAGTGAATTAGTGTTCATAGGTTCAATGTCCATTTAGAAATTGGGTGGCAGAGGGGAAGAAACTGTTCCTGAATTGCTGAGTGTGTACCTTCAGGCTTGTCTACCTCCTTCTTTATGGGAACAATGAGAAGAGGGCATGCTCTGCGTGATGGGGGCCCTTAATTATGGCCACTTCCTTTCTGAGGCACTTCATCTCGAAGCTGTTTTGGATACTATGGAGGATAGTACCCAAGACTGCATGTAGCTTCTTTCAGTTCTGCGCCCTCGCCCCACCGTACCAGACAGTGTTGCAGCCTGTCAGAATGCTCTCCATGGTACATCTGTAGAGGTTTGAGTGTTTTAAGTAACAAACCAATCTCCTCAAACTCCTAATGAAATACAACTATTGTCTATGTAGTTGCATCAATATTTTGGGACCAGGTTTGATCCTCAGAAACCTTGACACCCAAGAGCTTGAAATTGCTCTCTCTCCACTTCTGATCCTTCAATGAGGATTGGTTTGTCTCCCTTGTCCTCCCCTTTCTGAAGTCCACAATCAGTTCTTTATTGTTAGTGATGCTGAATGCAAGATTGCTGCAGCAACACTACTCAACTAGTTGGTATATCTTGCTCCTCTATGCCATGTCGTTTCCATTTGAAATTCTAGTAACAATGGTTGTATCATCAGCAAGTTTATAGATGGCATTTGAGCTATACCTAGCCACACATAGAGCAGTGAGCTAAGCACACATACCCGAGGTGTGCCAATATTGATCATCAGCGAGAAGGACATATTTATTACCAATCCGTACAGACTGTGGTCTTTTGGTTATGAAGTCAAGAATCCAGTTTTAGAGGGAGATAGAAACCCAGGTTCTGTAGTTTAACCATCAGGACTGTGGGAATTATGTTGCATTTAGCTGAGCTATAGTCAAAGAACAGCATCCTGATATAAGTATTTGTATTGTCCAGGTGATCCAAAGCCGTGTGAAGAGACAGAGATTGTGTCTGTCGTAGAGCTATTGCGGTGTTAGGCAAATTGCAGGGTCCAAGTCCTTGCTGAGGCAGGGGTTAATTCTAGCCATGACGACCCTCTCAAAGCATTTCATCACCAAAAATGTGAATGCTACTGAACAATAGTCATTAAACATCCTCATTATTCTTCTTGGCACTGGTATAATTGTTACTCTTTTGAAGCAGGTGGGAACTTCCTACGGTAGAAGTGAGAGTTTTAAAATGTCCTTGAATACACCCACCATACATCCATCGGGGCCTACTACCTTGCAAGGGTTCACCCTCCTGAAAGACAGCCTGATATTGGCCTCCAAGACAGACATCACAGGGTCACCAGGTGCAGTAGGGATCTTCACAGCTGTAGTATATTCTCCCTTTCAAAATGGGCATAAAATGCATTAAGCTTGTCTGGTAGTAAAGCATCACTGCCAATTGTGCTATTGGGTTTCACTTTTTAGGAAGTAATGTCCTGCAAACTCTGCCAGAGTTGACATGCATCCAATGTTGCCTCCAACCTTGCTCGGAACTGCTGCTTCGCTCTTGAAATAGCCCTCTGCAAATCATACCTCGTTTTTTGTACAGACCTGGGATGCCAGACCTAAATGCCACAGATCTAGCCCTCAACAGATGCTGAACCCCCTGGTTCATCCATGGCTTTTGGTTTGAGAATGTACAGGTTTTTAATAGGTACACATTCATTTAAACAGGTTTAATGAAGTTGATAACAACTGCACAGCATACTCATCCAGATTCGAAGATGAATCCCTGTATACAGTCCAGTGGATTGATTCAAAACAGTCCTGTAAGTGCTCCTGTGCTTTCCTTGTCCATACCTTCTTAATCCTCACTACTGATGCTGGAACTCTAACCTGCAACTCTATGTTAAAAGGTTGGCACAACATTGTACGTTAGGCCACTGTACTTAATAAAGTGGCCACTGAATAGGTAGGTTTGTGGTCTTCTGCTGCTGTGAACCATCTATTTCAAGGTTCAACATGTGTGTTCAGAGATTCTCATGTGCACACCACTATTGTAATGTTTGACTATTTGAGTTACTGCCCCTTGAACCAGTTTGGCCAATCTCCTCTGACCTGTAGCAAGGTGTTTTCACACATGGAACTGCAACTCACTGGACTTGTTTTTTTTTTGTTTCTCGCACCATTCTCTGTAAGCTCTCAAAATTGGCATATGTGAAAATCTCAGGAGATCAGCAGTTTCTGAGATACTCAAACCACCCCATCTGGTACCAACAATCATTCCATGGTTCCTTACCCATTCTGATATTTGGTCAAAACCTCTTTGGTTAACAACCGAACCTCTTGATGCTGTTTACATGCTTTTTTGCACTGAGTTGCTGCCAAATGATTGGCTATTAGATATTTGCGTTAACAAGGTGTACAAGTGTAGCTGATAAAGTGGGCATTGAGTGTATGTGCTATGTTTCAACTCCTGACTTAGTCTCAATGTTGCCAGTCACTGGGATTGCTCTGTGAGTCACTGTGAACTCAGCCTTACCCTGTAGGCTTGGCTGCACCAGATTTCAGCAGTCTGCTGGGGTGATCACCGAAGAAAGCAACAGGGTTCACCTCCCCGCTCAGCACAATACAGGTGAACACAGCTAAATGGCTGCTCTGAGGCTCTTTCATCACTCTTGGACACAAGAGGGTTAACAATCTGATAGGGTTAAGAAGAAAGGAGGTGGGATATTATTGCCTTGAGGCATTGTGGAAACCACCAGGAAACTTACATCGGCTGTAGATCCAGATGGATGAACCCAGGTAAGAGATATGCCAGAGTTTTTCCAGTTCCAGTCTGTGCTATCCCAATCAGATCAATCCCCATCAAAATTATGGGCCACGCTTGAGACTGAAGCATAAGCACATTCCACAGATAACTAAACCAAATTTCACTGGCATTGCTTGAAAAATTAGATTACAGCAACTGGTTCAGATAAATCAAAATCTGGTTGAATACAAAGTGAAGTTTTCATACCTGGATTGGAGTAGGGTACTGGAACCCAACTCTCTTAATACTTGCCATAATCTCAGGATAATGCTGGAAAGCTTCCATAAATGTGCACACTGGATTAGGAATTTGTCGCTTTGTACCTTCAGTCACATCTTCACATGTTATATTGTTATTTTGCTTTCTGTTAAAACAAGCATGACAGTACAGAGAAAATAAACAGCTGAGACTCTGCATACCTTGATTAAAAGAAACTCACTTAGAAGATTAGAGAGAAATCAATTCTTTCCATCTCCAACCCTAATCCAATTCTGAAGGTTTAGGGGAGTAAAAACCATGAGTCCTGAGAGGCTTTTACAGCCTCTGTAATAAGATCACAGTAGAAGAAATATTCTCTTTGATGCATCTTATGTCAATTTTCAGGAACAAGAGCAATGCATTCATACAGATGCTGAAAATGGTGACTGCAGGTAGTATTAGTTAATAGAACATGGAAATTTACAGCATTTCAGGTGCTTCGGCCCACAATGTTGTATCGACCATGTAATCTACTCTAGAGACTGTCTAAAATTCCCCTGGTGCATAGCCCACTATTTTTCTAAGCTCCACAAACCTATCCAAGAGGCTCTTAAAAGACCCTATTGTATCCACTTCCACCACCACCACCGGCAGTGCATTCCACATACCCATCACTCTCTGTGTGAAAAAAAATTACCCGTGACATCCCCTCAGTACTTATTTCCAACGACCTTAAAGCTATGCCCTCTCGTGTTATCCATTCAGCCCTGGGAAAAAGCCTCTGCCTATCCACATGATCAATGCCCCCCCCCCCATCTTATGCACCTCTATCAGGTCACCTCTCATCCTCTGTCACTCCAAGGACAAAAGGCCAAGAACACTCCACCTATTCTCATAAGGTGCACCCTCCAATCCAGGTAACGTCCTTGAAAATCTCCTCTGCACTCTCTATAGCATCCACAACTTTCTACAGGTGAGGTGATCAGAACTGAACACAGTACTCCAAGTGGGGCGTGACCAAGGTCTTATATAGCTATGACATTACCTCATGGCTCTGAACTCAATCCTATGGTGGTTAAATGCCAGCATACCATACACCTTCTTAACAACTAGTTCTGGACACTTTGTTACAGGGAGGATATGTCAGAGAGAGTGTAGAGGAGATTTACCAAGATGCTCCCAAGATTTTAGAGCATGCCTTATGAGGATAGGTTGATTAAGCTAATGTTTTTGTTTTTGGAGTACAAAATGACAGGCAACTTTATAGAGCTGTAAAAGACCAGAGGCTAGCCAGAGACCTTCCCACAGGGTGAAAATTGCTTATACAAGGAGGTATAATTTTAAGGTGATTGGAGGAAAGTAGCACACATTAATGTACACACATTATATATATATAAAACAATTAAAATCTGAACCTTCAACGGTAATGACCTGAAACGTAGGACTCAAGGATTCTAAGATGTCATTTCTAGGAAAGAAAGTAAAGAATATGTGCAGAGAGGATTTGCTTTGTAGGGTGTGGAAAGTGTAAAGTCAGGACTTTGATGGAACAAGTAGTACACAGTTTACTCCCCCTAGAAGGCAGCAATGACATTGCTTCAGAACAACAGGGAGATTGTAGTAAATGCTCAGTTATCTGACAGGTACCAGATATGACAGGTGCAGAGAGTAGAACAGTAGGCTAAGCATGTATCCTTGAGGTTTGCCCGTGTTGACTGCCAGTGAGGAGATGCTATGTTTGATCCATGTTAACTGGTCTCCCAGTGCTGAAGTCAAGGATCTAGTTGCAGCAGAAAATACTGAGGTTAAAGTTTTGGAGCTTGGTGATTAGAACTGAGAGTATGATTGTGCTGAGCATTGAGTTGTAATCAATAAACAGCAGCCTGAGGTATTGTTATTGTCCAAGTTATTGTTAGGGGAGTGGACAGCCAGTGAGATTGCATCTGCCGTGGACCTATTGTGACGACAGACAAATGCTATTGGTCCAGGTCCTTGCTTAGGCAGGAGTTGAGTTTAACCATGATCAACCTTTAAAAGCACTACATCACAGTAGATGCAAGTGCGACTGGGTACTAGTCAATGAGACAGCTCATCCTTTTCTTTTTGAGTACTGGTATCATTGTCACCCTTTTGAAGCAAATGGGAACCACCGACTGCAGCAGTGAGAGATCGAAGATGTCCTTGAATATTCTCACCAGTTGGTTGACAGTTATTACATCATAAATTGTGTCTTTAACATTGAAAACTGATTAGAAATTTTACATTAGAAAATACTCAGGATCACAATAGGCTGCAGACGTTCATAAACTCAGCCAGCTCCAACCTTGGGCAAAACTGTTCCCACCATCTAGGACATCTTCAAAAGGTGGTACCTCATCCATCATTAAGGACTCTCATCATTTGGGACATGCCAATTTCTCTTTACTACCATTATGGGAAGAGATACAGGAGCCTGAAGTCCCACAATAGCTAGGCTCAAGAACAGCTACTTGAATTTGTCAGTTCTTGAACCAACTTGCACAACGTCGATCACTATTTCAGTTTGGTAACACCTATATCATTCGAAACATTTTGAACAAAAATGAACCGACTAAAATGGACTTGTTTTTTTTGTTCTTAATTGTGTTCCTTCCTGTTAAAAATTATGCTGTTTATGTTTTTTTCCATAAATGCTTATATGATGCTATTGCAAATATGTTTATCATTGCATTTGTGTATATGGCAATAGACCTGACTTTGAATAGTGGAATTGTAACTTACTAGCTTCCTTACGATTTTTTTCCCTAGTAAAAACTTCACATTTTAAGTTAAATTTTGGTCCACAGGTATACTAAAGAGGTTACATTGTGAGGTACAAATATAGTAAAGACATTCCCAGAAATATAATTCAATTAGTTATGACGTGGGGAAGTATTCTGCAAAACTACACGTGCACTGTGTTCCGCTTTTCTGAAAGTGGCCTTCAAAGGCCAGTGACAATTCATTTAATCATGCTGATTTATATTTTCCACTCAACCCTATTCTCCTGCCCTCTCCCTGTAACACTTGACACCCTTACAAATCAGAAAACTAAAACTCTGCTTTAAATATACCTAATGATTTGGCCTCCACAGCCTTCTGTGGCAATTAATTTCACAGATTCACCATGATCTGAATCAACTATGAGACATTTCTTTATCCATCAATACAAATATTGAGCTTCTTATTTCACTGCTACGTGATCCACTCCCTTTAAAGCTCAAGTGATTAGAGACCATAAGACATGGGAGCAGAATGAGGCCATTTGGCCTATCAAGCCTGCTCTGCCATTTCATCATGGCTGATCCATCTCCTCATATCCCTTCATACTCAAGAATCCATCAATCTCGGTCTTAAATATACCCAAATAACTTAGCCTTTATAGCCACCTGTAGCAATGAATTCCAGGTTCACCACTCTCTGGTCTTAAGACTGTCCCAGAATGAAGTTTATCATTACCAGCATGTGACGTGAAATTTGTTAACTTAGCAGCAGTGCAATGCAATTCATAATGGGGGGGGGGGGGGGGAGAAAGAGAGAGAGAGAGAGAGAGAGAGAGAGAGAGCGAGCGTGAGAGAGCGAGAGCGAGAGCGAGAGAGAGAGAGAGAGAGAGAGAGAGAGAGAGAGAGAATAAATAAACAAGTAAATCAGTTACGTATACTGAATAGATTTAAAAAATGTGCAAAAACATAAATACTATATATTAAAAAAGTGAGGTAGTGTTCAAAGCCACTGTAGGAAATACCCTTTTGTCGTCCACTCTACTGAGGCCTTTCAACATTCAATAGGTTTCAATGAGATCCTCCTTCAGGCTTCTGAATTCTAGTGAGTACAGGACTTGAGTCATCAAATGCTCCTAGTATGATAAGCCTTTCAATCCCACAATCATTTTCATGAACCTCCTTCAAACCCTCTCTGATGTCAGTAAATCCTTTCTTAGATAAGGAGCCCAAAACTGCTCACAATACTCCAAGTGAGGCCTGATCAGTGCGTTCTAAGGCCTCAAAACTACACCCTTCCTTTTATATCGTAGTCCTCTTGAAATGAATGCTAACATTGCATTTGCCTTTTTCACCACCTAAACAGCTCGTGGACTTTCAAGTCACCTTGCACCAAAGTACATGACCATACACTGAATTTCATCTGCCAATTCTGCTAATTCTAATTTCATTCTGCTAATCTGTCTAATTCCTTTTGTAGCCTCTCCACTTCCTCAAAGCTATCTGCCCCTCCACCCATCTTCGTATAATTTGCAAACTTGGCCAAAAAATCATTAGCATATAATGCAAAAAGAAGTGGTCCCAACCTAGATCCCCATGGAACACCACTAGTCAGTGGCAGCCAAATAGAAAAGGCTCCCATTATTCTCACTCTTTGCCTCCTGCCAATCAGCCAATGCCTTCTCCATGTTAGTATCTGTCCTGTAACATGACGGGCTCTTAACCTGTTAAGCAGAGGCATGTGTGGCACCTTTCAAAGACTTTCTGAAAATCCCAGAACAACATTCACTGATTCTCCTTTGTCTATCCTGTGTGTTATTTCTTCAAAGAATTCCAACAGGTACATCAGCCTTGAGGAGACCATGCTGACTATGACCTATTTTATCATGTGCCTCCAGGGATCCTGAAATCTTATCCTGAACAATCAACTCCAACATCTTCCCAATGTCAATTGTACTCTTTTACATAGATGCTGCCTGGCAGATTTTCTCCTGTTTGTAACTGGCCTATAATTTCCTTTCTTCTGCTTCTCTCACATCGTGATGAGCGTAGTGACATTTGCAATTTCCAGTCCTCTGGAACTATGCCAAAATCCATTGATTCTTGAAGGATCATTATTAATGCCTACATAATATCTTTAATCACCTCTTTCAAAACCCTAGGGTGAAGACCATCTGGTTCAGGTGACTTATATACCTTCAGAACCTTCAGTTTCCCAAGCATCTTCTCCCTAGCAATGGCAACTTTACATACTTCTGTCCCCTGACACTCTTGAACTTCTGGCATACTGGTAGTTTCTTCCACAGTGAAGACTGATGCAAAATATTACCTCAGATAATCCGCCATTTCCTTGTTTCCCCATTACTACCCCACCCCCCCAAGCATTATTTTCCAGCTGTCCGATATCCGTTCTCACTGCTCCTATACACTTTATTTATCTGAAGAAACCTTTTGTATTCCAACGTAGATTGGGAGACCACTTTGCCAAGCACTTACACTCTGTCTGCCAGAAAAGCAGAATCTCCCAGTGGCCACCCATTTTAATTCCATTTCTCATTCCAACAAGTCAGGCCATGGCCTCCTATACTGTCGCAATGAGACCACACTCAATTTGGAGGAACAACGTCTTATATTACGTCTGCCTAGCCTCCAACCTGATGGCACAAACATCAACTTCTCAAACTTCCATTAATGCCCCCCCTCACCGTTCCCCTGTCTCACCTCATCTCCTTACCTGCCCATCACCTGGTGGTCTTCCCCCTTTTCTTTCTTCCTTCTGTTCTTCTATCAGATTACCCCTTTTCCAGCACTAGATCTCTTTCACCAATCAACTTCTCAGCTCTTTACTTTACCCCCCATCCCAGTTTCACCTATTACCTTGTTTTTTTTCTCCCTTTCAACCACATTCTAACTCTGACTCTTCTTTTTTCCTCCAGTCCTGATGAAGTCTTGGCCTGAAATGTCTACTGTACTAATTCCATAGATACTGCCTAGCCTGCTGAGTTCCTCCAGCATTTTGTGTGTGCCTTCTGTAATAACCTTATGTTTCTTGCAACTGTCTGTGATTTCTCTTCAAATTGGTTGGAGGCCGGTGACTAGTGGAGTGCCTCAGGGATCTGTACTGGGTCGAATGTTGTTTGTCATATATATTAATGATCTGGATGACGGGGTGGTAAACTGGATTGGTAAGTATGCAGATGATACTAAGATAGGTGGTGGTGTGGATAATGAAGTAGGTTTTCAAAGCTTGCAGAGAGATTTAGGCCAGTTTGAAGAGTGGGCTGAAAGATGACAGATGGAGTTTAATGCTGATAAGTGTGAGGTGCTACATTTTGGTAGGACTAATCAAAATAGGACATACATGGTAAACAGTAGGGCATTGAGGAATGCAGTAGAACAGAGTGATCTAGGAATAATGGTGCATAGTTCCCTGAAGGTGGAATCTCATGTGGATAGGGTGGTGAAGAAAGCTTTTGGTATGCTGGCCTTTGTAGATCAGAGCATTGAGTATAGGAGTTGGGATGTAATGTTAAAATTGTACAAGGCATTGGTGAGGCCACATTTGGTGTATTGTGTACAGTTCTGGTCACCAAATTATAGGAAAGATGTCAACAAAATAGAGAGAGTACAGAGGAGATTTACTAGAATGTTACCTGGGTTTCAGCACCTAAGTTATAGAGAAAGGTTGAACAAGTTAGGTCTTTATTCTATGGAGCATAGAAGGTTGAGGGGGGACTTGATAAAGGTATTTAAAATTATGAGGGGGATAGATAAGAGTTGATGTGGATAGGCTTTTTCCATTGACAGCAGGTTCAAACAAGAGGACATAAGTTGAGAGTTAAAATAGTGGTGGACTTAACAAGTCAGGCAGAATCTATGGAAGTAAATAAAGAGTTAACATTTTAGGTTGAAACCTTTCATCAAGATACAGACATCTCATAGTGCTGGTTACTAGAGCATGCTGAATAGCAAGCTGCCAGCAACTGCTCTTCCATAGTACAGATCTCCAGCCACAATGGCCTCGTGAGCAGTGAGGTCAGTGGGATACAGGATCTCACCAATTTTCTTTTGCCTTAATTGTGATCAAACAACCACTACTTTAGAAGTGCGTTGGGTAATTTACTAAGCTAACATTCAGAGGCTGGCATAATGGTCTGGAGATTTGACATGGAATTCCATTAGACTAGTCAGAGAAGCCAAATTCAAATAGATAGTTCAACACGTCCAAACATGCTAGAGGAACTCAGCAGGTCGGGCAGCATTTGTGGAAACGACGAAGGGTCTTGGCCTGAAACGTTGACTGCTTGTTTCCACGGATGCTGCCCAACCTGCTGAGTTCCTCCAGCGTGTTTGTATGTGTTGATTTGACCAAAGCACCTGCAGTGTACTTTGCGTCAAATAGATAATGATGTTTGGACAAACTTGGATCAGTAATCATGACCATGAAGTTAATGGATCATAAAAGCTTTGCTACATCAATGTCCGTCATCCTTTTGGACTCTGACACATTTCAGTGCCTTTGGCTCTTCACTACTCTCCAAAGTCGCCTAGCAAACCATTCAGTTCATGTTCTCTTAGGGTTGGAGAGCACTGCCCACATCCCATAAACAAGTTAAAGGGAAGATAAGCAGAAAATTTACTTTCAGGGCACCACAGAAGTATAGCAGGTATTACTACTGTAATACTATTCCAGAACCTACAGCCTGCAATTCCTGCTGCTGTCTATAAGGAGTTTGTACATCCTTCCTATGACCATGTGGTCTGGTTTCCTCCCATAATCCAAAGATGTATGGGTTATTAGGTTGATTGATCATATCAGGTTCATTGAGCTGAAAATGCTTGTTACCTTGTTGTATCTTTAAATAAATAAGTATCATAGCTGGCCATACTATGTTAGCACTGGAAGCACAGCAACACTTGTAGGACGTCCTGAGCATATCTCAGACTGTGTTGGTCATTGATGCAAAATACACATTTTACTGTGTGTTTTTGATGTACATGCGACAATAAGCTGATAATTATTTCAGAAAAAATCTGCACTGAGTCTCTAAACCTTTAGTCCTGATTAAAGGTCTTGGTCTGAAGTGTAGACTGTTCACTTACCTCCACAATTACTGCCTGAACCACTGAGTGCATTTGAAATGAAGCTCAATTAAACTATTTGTCACATGCATATTGAAACATCAAAACATACAGTGAAATATGTTGTTGCTCGTCAACGACCAACACACTCTCTGTATCACCTGTAAGTGTCACCATGCATGCCTCAAGCTGTAAGAGAGTTGAACTGTTACACTCAATTCAACAAAACAACATTTAGCAGGGATAAATTAAACAAAATAAAAAATACCAGGCATGAGATGAGACTAATAGATATTTGCTTAACCTACATTTATCATCATAATTCAGCATTACTCCCAAGTCACCTTTACCTTCCAACTCATACTAAAAGCAGAGACCTTTCATATGGTTAACATGCCTGTCATTTACTGCACAGATCTGACTTTCTTACTATAATCAACATATATATACACACACAAATTTATTTTACATACTGGGTTAAAAACTGGTCCTATTCATAAAACAGACATTTCCTTCAGTGAACTAATTACCATTACACCCCAATACAAATTTACCAAAAGCTAATGCACAATATGGTGCAAAAAATCTAAAGGAGTTTGTACTTTATTTCAAATAAATTTACATGTGATTAACTGTCTGACCCCATCTTAGTTCGTGCAGGGTTCAAAAATCAATAAATGTCAATAAATCACTTCCTCCCTGTCAACTGAATGAATCAGATTCTGCCAAGCCTTAATAATCAGTGGTCACTTAATGCAGTTCTGTTAATACAGTTATAAACTATAAACAACAGACGCAGGAGTAGGCCATTTGGCCCTTTGAGCCAGCACCAGCATTCCATGTGATCATGGCTGATCATCCACAATCAGTATGCCATTCCTGCCTTCTCCCCATATTCCTTGACTCTGCTATCTTTAAGAGCTCTAAAATAGTTACGAGTTAAACATGTTTTGTTTTAAATTACAAAACATAAACACTATAAAGATCCACTTCTTGGTAAAATGAGAGTACAATAATCAGCTTATTCGTTTTTCTTTAAATCTATTAGCTTTTAAAACCTGTCTTGCTCCGGTAAAGTCCATCTTAACTTCTAGCACCAGTCTGAAGGCTCACACCTGTTTTATGGATGGGATCAGTTTTTAAACCAGTGTGTAAAATAAAATCAGTGCAACAGATCACAGAAGCTCAATATATGATAACCATAATTTATACTTTAAATTCTTTCACCACTTTCATTGTTTTTGTTCTCTTCACTCAAATTATATACGTAATGAATAGAATTCCAGCCGGTCAGCTCTTCAGCATAAAGTGATATTGAAGAAAAAAAATAAGCCTTATTTGTCACAGATACATCACATAAACATCAAAATATACAGTGAAATGTGTTGTTTGTGTTAAATCAATTCAGTGAGGATTGTGTTGGGGCAGCCCAGAAGTGTCATCACTCTTCTGGTGTCAGCATAGCATGCCCACAACTCACTAATCCTAACCGTATGTTTCGGAACGTGGGAGGAAACCGGACCATCCAGGAAAAAAACCCACATGGTCACAAGTAGAATATACAATAGTGAGAATTACAGTAGTGAGAATTGAACCCTAATCTTATAACTGTTTGCTGTAAAGCATGTTGCTACCTGACATGCTACTGGTAACAAAATATATACTGGAAAATGTGTACTCAGGTAATTTATGTTCTATTCCAAATAAAATTGCCTTGTATGTAATTTCAAATAAAGTTAACATCACTGAGACTTTTCATGCACTTTCAATTCAATTCAACATGGATTAGATAGAATTGACCAATCAAAATAAAATCAACACAGATCAAAGGAAGGTGTGAAGGACCACATGCATCTCAGAGAGAAAGACAATGAAAATTGTAAACTGCAAATTCAACATTCTTTCCAAGAGCGTGACAAAGACTGTACAGCTATCTGCTTTTCCTGTCCAGCAATGAAACAACTTGCTTTAAATTACTCTTCGGAGACTGGAATGTTGATGTAACTGTGGAAAAAAAACTAGCAGAAGTAACTCCTGACCTTGGTCTACTCAACACTCTTCTGTAAAAAATTTCTCCCATACCTGGAGCCAAAATATGTTTATCACAGCTATTTCCTTCCTTCCAAATATCATCCCACTAATCAACATCCTTAGAGTAACAGAGTACAACAACATAGAAAAAGGCCTCTAGATATCAATCGCTATTGGTGCAAAATAAGTTTACCCTTCCAAGTCTCCTTTAGAACTCTAACGCTCAGCTTAAAGACTATGCACTGTAGTTTTTCAAATCCTGATCATGAGAGAAAGATTTTGACCATCTCCCCCATCTTTGCCTCTCATATTAGCTAGTTGCTGAAGCTTTCCAAGAAACACAGCAATAAAGGTGCTTAAAAGGATGTGACTGGCCAAGAAAAGACCTACATCTGCCAGAATGATTATTGATATTAGTTCAGGAATTAGGACAAAGAAAGAAAACAAGGATAGCTAAGCAATAATTTTTCTTTGCGGTCAGCAAGGAACCACAGACATTCCATAAAACAGACTGCATGTCAATAGCTGATAACAGTCAAAATGCAAACATAATATCCTGGACACTGCATCAAATCTAGTGGTTAAGAATTAAACGTAATTGTCTGGAGCACTGAGTCCAAGGGCAATCCAACATCACCAAATGAGATAGAAAATGGTGGACAAAGTCCAGTCCATCACAGGCAAAGCTCTCCACAGCAATGAGCACATTTACAAGGAGCGATGCCACAAGAAAGCAGCATCCATCATCAAGGACCCCATCATTCAAGCCATAATCTAATATTGGACAGGAAATACAGTAATTTTAGGTCTCACACACTATTTTCAAGGACAGTTATTACCCTACAAATGTGGGCTCCTGAATCAGCACGGATAACTTATTCACCTCAACTCCGAACTGATTCCACAACCTATGAACTTGCTTTCAAGGACTTCATAACGCATGTTCTCTGCAAATTTTGCAAATAAATAAATAATGCCGTCTTTGTTTATGCACCCTTTTTCACAAATCTTATTGTTTTTTTTTTATTTTCTAGTAGATGCCTGAAAGAAAATGAATACATACACACACACACACACACACACACACACACACACAGCTAATAAATTTTCTTTAATGCCCAACTTTTGGCCAAGACTCACCAAGCCCATCCTCCCTCTGCAGATGGAGCATATAAACATGAAAAAGTATGCATTTTCTGCATCCTTCACATCTGCTAGGTGTTCCAAAGCACTTCATAACCCATTATACTCTTAAATGCAGTCATTTTACACACTGCAAAACTACAAATACAGCTATGAGAGAAATAAATGGATATCCAATTCTGATGTTACTAGCCAAGGAACAGCAGGGTAGGAACGGACCAGAGCAGATTTGCAAGAATGGTTATAGGAATGAAAGTGTTAAAAGTATGAGAAGTGTATGATAGCTCTGTGTCTGTAATTACTGAGTTTAGAAGAATAAGAGAAATCTCATTTAAACCTATCAAATATTGAAAAGCCAAGACAGAATAGATGTGGAGAGAATGTTTCCTATCATGAGGGAGTCTTAGACCAGAGGGCACAACCTCAGAATACAAGAATATCCCTTTAGAACAGAGATGAGGAGGTCATCCTTTAGCTCGAGGGTGGTGAATCTGTGGAATTCCTTGCCATAGACAGCTGTGGAGGTCAAGGAATTGGGTACATTTAAAGCAGAAGTTCATAGGTTTTTGTTTCATAAGAGCAAAGGTTATGGGAAGAAGGCAGACAATGAGGTTGAGAGGGATAATAGATCAGCCATGATCTAAGGTCTAGCAGATTTGATAGCTAAATAGCTTTCACCCAGGTCCAGGAGAGAGCTTAAAAAAAGTGTTTTGTAGCCCATTATTTTGGAGTTTGAACAGTGGGAAATTGGAGTTCGGAGCTGAATAGTAAGGGTATCTTCATTCAGGTCCAGGAAAGAACTTTAAAAATCAACTCTTCGTGGCTGATTTATCCTAACTTGAACAGCTGCCAGTTGATGGTCAGGATTCGTTAGCAAAGCCAAATAAAAGTAAGGGAGGGGCAAGTACAGTAGCCATTGCTAGAGCGGGGTTTGGCTCAACAGGCTTCGTCAATAACAGGCAAGGCGATATTGGAAAGTATTTGGTAAACTTTTTCCTACTCATTTTTCATCTGTAAGTGTATGGATAGGACAGTAAGAATGGCTCCGTGGCTGTGTATTGTTCTTTGTGTGAGATGTGGGAATTCTGGGAAACATCTAGCCTCCCGAATAACCACACCTACGTCAGACGCACCAAGCTGCAGATCCTCAGAGAACACGTTAAAGAACTGGAGCTCCAACTTCTGACCTTCAGTTCATAAGGGAAACTGAGGAGATGACAGATGGGAACTACAGTGAGGGAGTCACCCCCAAGTTGCAGGAGGCAGGTGAATGGGAAACTGTCAGGAGATGAAGGGAAATAGACGGTCGGTACAGAGTACTCCTATGGCTGTTCTTGTCAATAACAGGTACACCCTGTCCTCGTTATGTGCGTCTTCAGACTATGCAGATTCAGTTATGCGAAAAACCTACTTCTACCAATGTCTCCTTATATGCGTCCAAAACTCAGTTATGCGAGGACCACCGCTTTCCCGCTAATACAAGTCAGGTGCACATGCCTCAGTCTCACTGTTGGGACGAGATGCACCACTTTCCCGACAATACAAGTCAGGTGCGTGCGCCTCACAATCTCACTCCCACCAGTCTCGCAATGCTTTTGGCAAGGTGTGTATGTGCGATCTTGTGCTCTTAAACTTTTGCTGGTTTTACCTACGGTACAAGTGATTTTGTGATTGAAATATTTAACTATGCCTCCTAAGCGTCCGATGTCATGTCCTGGGCCATCAGCCAAGCGACAGAGAACCACTTCAACACTTGAAAAAAAGTTGGAAATTATAAACAGCACGGCATCAGGAGAAGGTAACGCAGCTCTGGGACGCTACTGCCGGGAACAGAATCTTGCCTTTAAACAATGTGCCACCAATCCTAAACATTTGGACAGCATTCACCCTAACAGTGCATTTCCTGCTGCCTAACACAACATCGCTAATTCAGTCACTCAACCAAGGTGTGATCCATATTCAAAGTGTATTTTTTTTTAATGGCGAACTACCTCTCAGATGCTCCGAGCAACAGACAATTTTGAAAATCCCAGGAGTTTGCCAACAATGAGGGAATGGTGGAAGTCGGAACACTTGGCACGAATGGCGATAGACATGGACCCAAGTTTAGAACGGAGTCAGCACTTCAGTCATTCCCTGCCATCAACCCCTCTTCCCTACAAGCAAATTGATGCTGAAAAACAAAATGCTGCCAAGCCAACCATCCTCAGCACTTCCTTCAAACCAGTGTCATCTCCTGCTGCCGACAGTTCTAAGAGTTCTGTGAGTCTTCCTTCATCCCCTGCTGTGCTTGATATGATCCTGACACCACAACAACCACTCATCTGCCAGAGCAAACACACCTGCCACTGGTGGGGAGTACTGTACACCCTAGTATGTTAACTTTCTATGATTTATTATGTTGAATATTACCTTAAAATGATGAAATATAATACCAATGCCTTGTGGTACTGCTTTTGTGTCCTATTGGTATGAAATGTGAATAAATTACAGATAAAACATATTAGGGAAGCCCTCTGGAATGCATCTGTATTTTCTCCATTTAAATAATTATTCACATCATGCGTTTTCACATTATGTGTCGAATACCAGGAACGTATCCCCCGCATACAATGAGGATAGGGTGTACAGGAACCGTGGTGTAGAAAGGCTGTTGTAAATATAGTCAAGAAAAAAAGAACTTATGAAAGGTTCAAAAAACTAGGTAATGATAAAGATCTTTAAGATTATAAGGCTACCCAGGAAGGAGCATAAGAATGAAATTAGGAGAGCCAGAAGGGGCCATGAGAAGGCTTTGGCAGACAGAATTAAGGAAAACCCCAAGGCATTCTGCAAGTATGTGAAGAGCAAGAGGATAAGATGTGAGAGAATAGGACCAATCAAGTGTGACAGTGGGAAAGTGTGTATGGAACTGAAGGAAATAGCGGAGGCACTTAATGAATGCTTTGCTTCAGTATTCTCCATGGAAAAGGATCTTGGCGATTGTAGGGATGACTTGCAGTGTACTGAAAAGCTTAAGCATGTAGATATTAAGAAAGAGGATGTGCTGGAGCTTTTGGACAGCATCAAGTTCAATAAGTCACCGGGATCTTACAGGACATACCCCAGGCTACTGTGGGAAGTGAGGGAGGAGGTCGCTGAGCCTCTGGCGATGATCTTTGCATCAATGAGGACGGGAGAGGTTCCAGAGGATTGAAGGGTTGCGAATGTCGGTCCCTTATTCAAGAAAGGGAGTCGGGATAGCCCAGGAAATTATAGACCAGTGAGTCTTACTTCAGTGGTTGGTAAGTTGATGGAGAAGATCCTGAGAGGCAGGATTTATGAACATTTGGAAAGGCCTAATATGATTAGGAATTGTCAGCATGGCTTTGTCAAAGGCAGGTTGTGCCTTACGAGTCCGATTTAATGTTTTTGAGGATGTGACTAAACACATTGATGAAGGTTGAGCCGTGGATGTAGCTGTGGATTTTAGCAAGGCATTTGATTAGGTACCCCATGCAAGACTTGTTGAGAAAGTAAGGAGACATGGGACCAAGGGGACATTGCTTTGTGGATCCAAAACTGGCTTGTCCACAGAAGGCAAAGAGTGATTGTAGACAGGTCATATTCTGCATGGAGACCGGTGACCAGTGGTGTGTCTCAAGGATCTGTTTGGGACCCCTACTTTTTGTGATTTTTATAAATGACATGAATGAGGAAATGGAGGGATGGGTTAGTAAATTTGCTGATGACACAAAGGTTGGGGGTGTCGTGGATTGTGTGGAGGGCTGTCAGAGGTTACAGTGGGACTTTGATAGGATGCAAAACTGGGCTGAGAAGTGGTAGATGGAGTTCAACCCAGGTAATTGTGAAGTGGTTCATTTTGGTAGGTCAAATATAATGGCAGAATATAGAATTAATGTCAAGACTCTTGGCAGTGTGGAGGATCAGAGGAATCTTGGGGTCCAAGTCCATAGGACACTCAAAGCTGCTACACAGGTTGACTCTGTGGTTAAGAAGGCATATGGTGCATTGGCTTTCATCAATCGTGGGATTGAGTTTAAGAGCCGTGAGGTAATGTTGCAGCTATATAGGAGCCTGGTCAGATCTCATTTGGAATACTGTGCTCAATTCTGGTTGCCTCACTACAGGAAGGACATGGAAACCATAGAAATGGTGCAGAGGAGAATTACAAGGATGTTGCCTGGATTGGGGAGTATGCCTTATGAAAATAGGTTGAGTAAACACGGCCTTTTTTCCTTGGAGCAATGGAGGATGAGTGGTGACCTGATAAAAGTGTACAACATAATGAGAGGCCGTGATCATGTGGCTAGCATGAGAGTGCATAGTTTTAAGGTGCTTGGAAGTAGGTACAAAGGAGATGTCAGGGGTACGTTTTTTTTAAAAAACGCAACGAGTGGTGAATGCATGGAATGGGCTGTTGGCAGCAGCGGTTGAGGTGGAAACAATAGGGTCTTTTAAGAGACTCCTGGATGAGTACATAGAGCTTAGAAAAATAGAGGGCTATGGGTAAGCCTATGTTGTTCTAAGGTAAGGACATGTTTGGCACAGCTTGGGGGGTTGAGGGGCCTGTATTGTGCTGTTGGTTTTTCTATGCTTCTATTTGTAATGATCTTTCAATAATCAATACAGTCTGGCATAGTTTCAGAGGATGGAAAATCACTCCACTTTTCAGGGAGGGAGGCAGAAGAAAGGAAGTTACAGGTCATTTAGCTTGGCCTTAGTGGCTGGGAAGATGTTGGAATTGACTAAGAATGTGGCTTTAGGGGACTTGGAAGCACATGATAAAATAGGCCAAAGTCAGCATGGTTTCCTCAAAGGAAAATCTTGCCTGACAAATCTGTTGGAATTCTTTGAAGAAATAACAAGCAGGATAGACAAATGAGAATCGGTGGATGTTGTGTACTTGGATTTTTAGAAGACCTTTGACAAGGTGCTGCATATGAGGCTGCTAAACAAGATAAAAGCCAGGTATTACTGAAAAGATACTAGCATGGATAGAGCTTTGGCTGATTGGCAGGAGGCAAACAGTGGGAATAAAGAGGTCCTTTTTGAATTGACTGCTGAATGCTAGTGGTGTTCTACAGAGGTTTGTGTTGAGACCACTTCTTACATTGTATGCCAATAATTTGGATGATGGAATTGCTGGCTCTGTGGTAATGTTGAGCAAGCAGAGTTGCTACATAAGGACATAGATAAAGGAGAATGAGCAAAGTGGCCAGTGTATGGAAGTGTATGGTCATGCACAATGGTTGAAGCAATGAAAGCAAAGATTATTTTTTAAGCAAGGAGAAAATTCAAAAGTCAGAGATGCAAAGGGATTTGGGTGTCCACATGCAGAGTTCCCTAATCGTTAACTTGCAGGTTGAGTTGGTGGTGAGGAAGGTGAATGCAAAGTTAGCATTCAGTTTAAAAACACTAGAATATAAAAGCAAGGATGCAAGACTGAGGCTGTACAAAGCACTGGTGAGGCCTCACTTGGAGTACTGTGAGCAGTTTTGGGCCTCTTAGTTAAGAAAGGATGTGCTGACATTGGAGAGGGTTCAGGGGAGGTTCATGAGAATAAAAGGATTAACATTGGGCAGTGATTGCAGGCTCTGGTCCTGGACTTGCTGGGATTTAGAAGAAAGGTTTTTTTTGGGGGGAGATCTCATTGAAACCTATTGAATGTTGAAAGGCCTAGATAGAGAAGATCTGAATAGGATGTCCCCTTTGGTGGGGGAGCTCTAGGACCAGAGGGCACAGCCTCAAAATACACCCATTTAGAATGGAGACGAGGAGGAATCTCTTTAGCCAGAGGAGGGTGAATCTATGGAATTTGTTGCCACATATGGCTATGGAGACTAGGTCACTGAGTACATATAAGGCAGAGGTTCTTGATTAGTCAGGGCATGTAATGTTATGGGGAGAAGGCAAGAAAATGGGGTTAACAGAGAAATGATTAGCCATGATGAAACGGCGGAGTAGACTCATTGGGCTGAATAGCCTGATTTTGCTCCTTTGTCTTATGCAACAGCATAGGAGAAAACATCCCCTCAACGTAGTGCTGTGGGATCTTTCACACCCACCTAGGTTCCTTGTTTAACACTACATTTCAAGAACTCTACTACTCCTGCCATAGAAGTTTCTCTGATCTTTACACTTTCCTTTAGCACAGCCTTCTTACTCATACAAGAGAGTTAGACATATCACCATAACTAAACATAAAAGATTCTGCAGGTGCTGGAAATCCACACAAAATTCTGGAGGAACTCAGCAGTTTGGCCCGAAACATCCATTCTCCCTCTTCTTCGTCAGCCCTTTAACTTTGCTACCTATCACCTGCCAGCTTCTCACTTCATTCCACCTCTTCCTCCCACCTTCCTCTTCACATGATTCCAACCATCACCTTACTCTTTTCCCTCCTCCACCTTCTTAGTCTGGTTTCTTCTTTTCTTCCTTTTAGGTCTTGATGAGGTCTACAACATTGACCATCTATTCCTCTTCATAAATGTTGTCTGACCTGCTGAGTTACTCCAGCATTTTGTGTCTATCACTTAGTGTGGAAAATCTCTGTTTCTGCATCCCACCATTTGAACGAAGTTGCAGTCTAGTGAGATTAACTGTTGGATTTTCAGTCTCAGACCAGATTGCCAGTTAATTTCTTGCAGAGAATGAAGGAAACAGCTGAAGTAAATACTATTTCTAAGCATTCAGACTAAAGTTCGGTTCATTCAAAGATACTATGAAATAATTAAAATTTGGAATTTATATCAGATTATGGTACTAAGTTACCTCCAATTGGAAACTTCTGTTTGTGTCATATTGATGACTGACTCCGCTTCGATATAGAAGTTTTTTTTGATTGGCGGAAGACCTTAAAGCAAGAGGAGAAAGCTGTTACTCTGGATCGTCCTGACATGAATGAAGGGCATACAGGCTTGCCTCTACTGATGATCACAGCCTCAGTGTTTAATTGAAGCAGAGGAAAATACTAACCAGCCCACTTCATAGCTTTGTATTTTTCCTTGTTCTCACGCACCGAACTCCAGTTAATCATAGGACGGGTTGAGTCTGCGCGGCCACTTGGAACTGAAGAAGTGACTGTCCTACTGCCAATCTTTGATGCCACACCTTTTGAGGATGGCCAGAAAGGAAAGCAAGAAGGCAATCATTTAGTGCTGATTCCTGAAGAAGATGAAGCCCTTAAGTTGGGAGTTGTTGGCACAGGTTGATCAGACAAATGAGACAAGACCATGATTTTCAAGATTCAAGATTATTTGTCATTCTTCAGTACACAAGGGTAAAAGAAAGCAAAATGATTATTACTCCAGACCTAATGCAGCATAAACACAAGTATAAAGGACACAATAAAAAAAACTGAAACTCACAGCAAATTTAACAGCAATCCTACAAAATAAAATGTATAAGTAACTATTGTATACATAGACTGATTAAATGCATATAAAGTGACATTAGGTGATGTGTATGTAGTGGTGGTGGTGGGGGGGGGGGGAGGAGGTGGAAAGAAGGGGATTAATAGGTGCAAATGGCAAATGTTGAAGTGCCTGACAGGTTGAGGGAAATAACTTTTTGAGTCTATAATCCTGGCGTGGATGCTGCATTGCAACTTCCCTGATGGGAATGAGACAAGCCCCTATGGAATCTACCTACCTTGGGTCTGCACAGACCAACAATACACCACACGATATGACAGAGTGCCCAATAAATTGAAGTGCTTAGAATATTGAATGACAGTCCATATAACACATGGAGAGAAACAATAAAGTCAACTCTAAAATCCAGGTTGACATTGGTGACATCAAGAACCAAATCCTGGGATCAGTTTTATCACAAAAACTTTCATTCAACACCTCCTTCCACACCCAAGTCAAAGAACAAATACAAAACATACGCATTAGTCCATGACAATTTAAAGAAATATGATACTCATGATTCAATTCCAAAAACAATGTTAAAAGAAAAATCAAGGACTGATCAGACATACCTCGATCAATCCTTTCTACTCCATTCAGATGACCTATATTTCTCTTCTTAATTAGATTCTGAATCAGTTCTTTAGCTTTCAGCTGGGCCTCATGGCTGCCAAAAAGCTTCACCTCAACTTCAACATCACCTTTTAGTATCTGTCATGAAAATATTAGTTTATTTATAGATACAGTACTGTAACAGGCCTTTCCAGCCCAACAAGCCCACGCTTCCCAATTATATCCATGTGACCAATAAACCTATTAACTCGCATGTCTTTGGAACGTGAAAGGAAACCAATGTGACTAAGGAAAGAATGCACAAACTCCTTATAGATAGTGGCAGAATTGAACCTGGATCACTGGTTTAAGTGTTCTTAACCACATTTAATTGTGCTGCTTATTACACTATTGCACTGTCCTGTATATAAATATAAAAATACTTCTATCTGCAGAGCATGCTCTGAACAAACCCTGTACCCCAGAACATTTGCGCCCAGCACGGGTACATGGAGCTCAGATATGCCACTGATGTACACTCAAAATACTCCAAACCCGGCTGTATGCTTAGTGAGATAGGCAACAGTTCCTTCCATCTCTGACATGAGAGACGTAACATTTACATGGTTTATTATGCTGCTGAAACGATAGGAAGAATCAGCACACTAAAGGGAGCACAAGGTAACTGTGGCTGGCAAGGTAAGTCAGGGACAGCATAAAAGCAAAAGAGAAAGCATATGATATGGCAAAAGTTAATAGGGTGCCAAAGGATTGGAAGCTTTTAAAAACCAAAGGACTAATAAAATATCTATGAGAGGTTGAGGTGGAAGTAACTTACCTTTATTTGTCATATGTACACTGAAACATCAAAACATACATTACAGTGAAATACATCATATGTGTCAACAACCAGCAGTCTGAGGATTGAGCGAAGGCAGCCTGCAAGTGCTACCATGCTTTCGGTGTACATGTAGCACGCCCAATACTCACTAACCCTAAATAGTGTATCTTTGGAATGTGGAAAGAAACCAGAGCACCCAGAGAAAAACATGCGGTCACAGGTGGAATGTACAAACTCCTCACAGATAGTAACAGGAATTGAGCCCCAGTCAGTGATCACCGGCACTGTAGTGTTGCACTATCCATCAAGCCACCATGGTCACCCATAATACAAGGGCAAATTAGCCAATAATAGAAAATAGGATTCCAAGTTTTTTTTTAATATAAAGGTACATAAAAGGCAAGAGAGGTGCAAGAGTGGACAATGGTCACTTGAAAATGATACCAGAATAGTGGTAATGGGAAACAGGTAAATAGAGAAGAAACTAAAGTACTTTGCACAGTGAAGGATGCCTGTAACATGATAGAAATTCAAGAGGCAAGTGTAATGGCTGTTACTAAAGAGAAGATGGTGCCGAGGTAGGTAAATGGTTTGAAGGTAGATAAATCATCCAAACAAGATGAACTACAGCTCAGAGGTAGATGAAGAGATTGTGGAGGCATTAATAGTAACCTTTCAAGAAACACTGGCGTCAGGGAGAGTTCCAGAGGATCTGAGATACACAAACTTGACACCTGTTTAAGAAAGGAGGGAGACAAAATTCATTGAATTATAGGCCAGTTAGCCTGACTTAGGTAGTTGGTAGTTAGAGTCCATTATCAAGGTTGAAATTACAGAGTACATGGAAGTATATAACAGGGCAAAAATCAGCACAGCTTCATTAAGGGGAGATTTTGCCTGACTTTGAGGGATCCTTTCAGTCGGTAACTAGTGGAGTACCAAACATGGAGGAACAAGTAGTGTCGGGGGAAGAGAGTCTGTAGGAGGACTTCAACAGGTTGTAAGAATGGATGTAGAAGTGGAAGTTGGAATGCTATTTCGTAAGGAGAATAAAGGTGTAGACCATCTTAAACAGAGAAAAAGACTCAGAAATCAGAGATGCAAAGAGACTTGGGAGTCCTACTTCAGGGCACCGCTAAGGTGAACTTGCAGGTTGAATGAGTAGTAATTTCAAGAGGACTAGAAGATAAAAATAAGGATGTACTACAGAGATTTTATAAAACACTGGCCAGGCACCGTTTGGAATATTGTGAGTAATTTTGGGCCGAATGTACTGGCCTTGGAGAGGTTTCAGAGAAGGTTTACAAGAATGAAAGGCTGAACATGCCTTTCATTCAAAAGAGCATTTGGTGTCTCTGGACCTGTATTCAATACAGTTCAGAAATATGAAAGGAAATCTCATTGTAACCTACTGGATACTGAATGGTCTGGACAGAATGAATGTGGAGAAGAACTTCATTTGTAGGAAAGTCTTGCAAGCAGGGGCACAACTTCAGAATAGAAGGATGTCTGTTTGGAACTGAAATAAAGAATTTATTCAGCCAGAGGGTTGTGAATCTGTGGAATTCATTGCCACAGACAGCTATGGAAACCAAGTCACTTGATGTACTTGAGAGAGAGAGATTGAGAGGTTGTTGACTGTTAAAGGGATTAAGGGCTGCCAGAGACACGCAACTGGGTGACTGTCAAGAGAAAGAGGGGGAAATACACAGAGTACACCTGTGGCCATTCCCCTCAATGATAAGTATACAACTTTAGATACCATTGAAGGGGATGACCTACTGGGGGGCGGAGGCAACAGTGATTGGGTCTCTGGAACCGAGTCTGGTGCAGTGTCTTGGAAGAGTAGAGAGGAGAAGAGGACTGCAGTGTTGATAGGAAATTCCTTAGTCAGAGGAACAGATGTGAAGTTCTGTTGGAGCGATAGAGACACTGGATGATATGTTGCCTCTCTGGTGCCAGGATCAGGGATGCCTCGGATCATGTCCATGGCGATCAAGGAAGAGGGTGAGCAGCCAGAAGACTTGGTATATATTGGCACCAGTTTCATACTGTAGGTAGACAAGATGAGATGGTCCTAAAGAGAGATTTTAGGGAGCTAGGTAGAAAGCTGAGAAAAAGGACCTCCAGAGGTAGTAATCTCTGGATTGTTGTCTGTGCCACGTGCCAGTGAGGGCAAGAATAGGATGATTTAGCAGGTGAATGTGTGGCTGAGGAACTGGTGCAGGGGGCAGAGCTTCAGGTTTATGGACCACTGGGATCTCTTCTGGGGAAGGCATGACCTGTATAATAGGGACAGGTTACACCTGAACCCGAGGGGGTTTAATATTCTTATAGGCAGGTTGGCTAGAGCTATTTGGGTGTGTTTAAACTAATTTGGCAGGGGGATGGGAACCAGAATGATAGCGTGGAAGATGAGGTAGTTGGTTTACAAACAGAGGCAATGTATAGTGAGACTCTGAGCAAGGGGGGGCTAGGGCAAAATTGCAGTCAACAGAATGAGTTGCAATGTAAAAGGCATACAAAATTGAAAAGAATGAACGGTGTTATATTTATATATGCACAGTATAGAGAATAAGGTCGATGAACTTTTAGCATAGTTACAGATGTTGTAGTTCTCAAACTTCCAGTAATGCCTCTCAACACCCCCCCTCACCATTTTCCATCCCCTTTTCCCTCCCTCACCTTATCTCCTTACCCAGACATTGCCTCCCTCTGGTGCTCCTCACCTTTTTTCATTCTTCCATGGTCTTCTGTCTCTTTCACCAATCAGCTTGCCAGCTCTTTACCTCATCACTCCCCCCCGCCAAAGTTTCACCTATCACCTGGTGTTTAACTCTTTCCACCCCACCCCCAACCTTTTATATCCACTCCTCAGCAGCTTCTTTTCTCTAGTCCTGCTGATAGGTTTTAGCCTGAAATGTCGACAGTGTATTTTTTCCCCATAGATGCTGCCATGTGTGTGTGTGTGTGTTTGTGTTTTGCTTGGATTTCCAGCGACTTCAGATTTTCTCGTTTGTGACCGCAAAGAGAAAGGAGTATTCTAAAGGCAAGATGACACAACCATGGCTAACAAGAGAAGTAAGCCAACATAAAAGCCAAAGAGAAGGCAAAAAATAGAGGAAAATTAGAGAACTGGGAAGCTTTCAAAACCAACAGAAGACAACTAAGAGTAATTAAGGTAAAGATGAACTACAAAAGTATGCGGGCCAATGATATTAAAAGGGATACCGAAAGTTTCTTCAGATACATGAAGTGTAAAAGAAAGACAGGAGTGCATAAAAGACTGCTGGAAAACAATACTGGGGAGGTAGTAATGGGGAACAAGGAAATGGCAGATGAACTGACTATTTTGCTTCAGTCTTCACTGTGGAATACACTAGCAGTAGGCTGGAAGTTCCAGGTGTCAGGGACCATGAAGTGTGTGAAGTTACCATAACTAGAGAGGTTCTTGGGACATTGAAAGATCCGAAGGGAGACAAGTTTCCTAGACCAGGTGGTGTACACCCCAGGGTTCTGAAAGAGGTGGCTGAAGAGAAGAGATTGTGGAGGTATTAGTAATGATCTTTAAAGAATCACTAGATTCTGGAATGGTTCTGGGGGACTGGAAAATTGCAAATGTCACTTCACTCTTCAAGAAGGATGAGAGGCAGAAGAAAAATAGGCCAGTTAGTCTGAACTCAGTGGTTGGGAAGATGTTGGAATCAATTATTAAGGACGAGGTCTCAGAGTACTTGGAGGCACATAATAAAATTGCCTGACAAATGTTGTTGAAATTCTTTGTAGAAATAACAAGCAGGAAAGACAGAGGAGAATCAGTTGATGTTGGGTACTTTTCAGAAGCCCTTTGACAAAGTGCCACACGCGAGGCTGCTTAACAAGCTACAAGCCCGTGGTATTACAGGAAAGACTCTAACATGGATAAAACAGCGGCTGATTGCTGGTGACTAACAGTGTTCCACAGGGGGCTGTGTTGGGACCGATTCTTTGTATTATATATGTCAGTGATTTGGATGATGGCTTTGTTGCAAAGTTTGAAGATGATACGATGATAGATTGGGGGGGGGGGGGCGCACATAGTTTTGAGAAAACCGGGAAGCTACAGACAGACAGACAGATTAGGAGAATGGGCAAAGAAATGGCAGATGGAATACAGTGTTGGGAAGTGTGTAGTCATGCATTTTGGTAGAATAAAGATACAGTTAACTGTTTTCTAAATAGCAAGAAGATACAAAAAACTGAGGGACTTAAGTGTCCTTGTGCAGGATGCCCTGAAGGTTAGTTTGCAGGCTGAATCGATGGTGAGGAAGGCAAATACAACATTAGCATTCATTTCAAGAGGACTAGAATATAAAAGCACTGTATTTACTGGAAATTAGAAGAATGACGGGTGACCTCATTGAAACCTACTGAATGGTGAAAGACCTTGACAGATTGGATACGGAGAGGATGTTTCCTGTGGCAGGAGTGTCTAAGACCAGAGGACACAGCCTCAAAATAGAGGGGCATCCTTAAGAACAAAAATAAGGAAGAAATTCTTTCCCCAGAGAGTGGTGAATCTGTGGAGTTTGTTGCCACAAGCAGCTGTGGAGGGCAAGTCTTTAAGGCACAAGTTGTTAGATTCTTGATTTGTCAGGGCACAAAGGGATGCAAGGAGAAGGCAGGAGATTAGGGCTGAGTGGAAAAACAGATCAGCCATGATGAAATGGCAGAGCAGACTTGATGGGCCAAATGGCCCAATTCTTCTCTGATATCTTGTGTCTCTGTGAGAGAATGGGATTGAGAAAAAAAATCAGCTATGATTAAATGGTGGAACAGATTTGATGGAATTAATGGCCCAAGTCTTATGGTCTTATAAAGATCTAAAGACTATCACTTTAGGTTGATTAAATGATGCTTTTACCAAAGCCAGTATCATTATATTCGAGAATTAAAACTGTCAGAATGTTTAGTACAGTTAGTAGAACATTATATCCATTTTAAGCAGCATCCTTTCTGCATGCTATATGACAAATAAATTCACTGCACCACAATCCCAAAGCTGTGCTGATTGGTAGGTTAATTGGCTACTGTAAATTACATACAATATAGATTGGCAGCAGGATGATCAAGCTAGAATTGACTGGCATATGAGATGAGGTAACAAAGTAAGAAGTGGGGGAAATGGGAACAAGGGAAAACCTCTGGAGAGTCAACACAGATTCAAGGGGCTACAAGGGTCACTATATTATAAAATGAGAAATGCCATTCTTCAATACCTTTCAATAGTTTCTGAAATAGCTTCTCCAGATCACAGCACTACTTTTCCCAGTGATAATGGGACTGGAGACAAGCAATTCAAATAGTTTGATGGAGCAGTAAGGCTGGTTCAGAGCACAGACACATACAAGACCAGTAACAATTCTGTAAGTCAAGTTATTGTTACTAATTATTGCTGCACCTTTGAGTAGTAGCTGATTTAAACTAAATTAGAAGTCCCTAACGTGTAGTCATACAACCAGGAGAACAAGCATAAAGCTCTACAACATTGTAAAGGCCTTCTGACCCAAATATTGTGCTGACCTTTAAACCTAATTTATGATCAACCTAAACCTTCCCTCACAATCCTCCAAATGCCTAAGAATTTCTTAAATGTCTCTATTGTATCTGCCTCTACCCCTACTCCAGCAGGGTATACCAGGCACTCACCACTCTGTATAAAGAACCCACCTCTGTCATCCCCTCTATTTCCATCAATCACCTTAAATTATGCCCTCTGGTATTAGCCATTTCCACCCTGGGAAGAGTATCTCACTATCCCTGCAATTTATGTCTTTTATCATCTTGTACACCTCTATCAAATTACTTCTCATCTTCCTTCACCCCAAAAGAGAAAAGCCCCAGCTCACTGAACCTAGTTTCAATATGACACGCTCTCTAATCCATGCAGCATTTTGATAACCATATAACAATCACAGCATGGAAACAGGCCATCTCGGCCCTCCTAGTCCGGGCCGAACTCTTAATCTCACCTAGTCTCACCTACCCGCACTCAGCTCATAACCCTCCACTCCTTTCCTGTCCTTATACCTATCCACTTTTACCTTAAATGACACAACTGAACTGGCCTCTACTACTTCTACAGGAAGCTCATTCCACACAGCTATCACTCTCTGTGTAAAGAAATACCCCTTCATGTTTCCCTTAAACTTCTGCCCCCTAACTCTCAAATCATGTCCTCTCGTTTGAATCTCCCCTACTCTCCATGGAAACAGCCTATTCACATCAACTCTATCTATCCCTCTCAAAGTTTTAAATACCTCAATCAAATCCCTCCTCAACCTTCTACGCTCCAATGAATAGAGACCTAACTTGTTCAACCTTTCTCTGTAACTTAAGTGCTGAAACCCAGGTAACATCCTAGTAAATCATCTCTGCACTCTCTCTAATTTATTGATATCTTTCCTATAATTCGGTGACCAGAACTGTACACAATATTCCAAATTTGGCCTTACCAATGCCTTGTACAATTTTAACATTACATCCCAACTTCTTTACTCAATGCTTTGATTTATAAAGGCCAGCGTTCCAAAAGCCTTCTTCACCACCCTGTCTACATGAGACTCCACCTTCAGGGAACTACGCACTGTTATTCCTAGATCTCTCTGTTCCACTGCATTCCTCAATGCCCTACCATTTACCTTGTATGTTCTATTTGGATTATTCCTGCCAAAATGTAGAACCTCACACTTCTCAGCATTAAACCCCATCTGCCAACGTTCAGCCCATTCTTCTAACCAGCATAAATCTCCCTGCAAGCTTTGAAAACCCACCTCATTATCCACAACACCTCCAACCTCAGTATCATCGGCATACTTACTAATCCAATTTACTGCCCCATCATCCAGATCATTTATGTATATTACAAACAACATTGAGCCCAAAACAGATCCCTGAGGCACCCCGCTAGTCACCGGCCTCCATCCCAATAAACAATTATCCACCACTACTCTCTAGCATCTCCCATCTAGCCACTGTTGAATCCATTTTATTACTCCAGCATTAATACCTAACGACTGAACCTTCTTAACTAACCTTCCATGTGGAACTTTGTCAAAGGTTTTGCTGAAGTCCATATAGACTACATCCACTGCCTTACCCTCGTCAACATTCCTCGTAACTTCTTCAAAAAATTCAATAAGGTTTGTCAAACATGACCTTCCACGCACAAATCCATGCTGGCTACTCCTAATCAGATCCTGTCTATCCAGCTAATTATTAATACTATCTCTAAGAATACTTTCCATTAATTTACCCACCACTGATGTCAAACTGACAGGTCTATAAATCTCCTCTGTACTCTCTTTAAAGCTTCTACATCCTTCCTATGAGGTGACCACAACTAAACACAATAGTATGCCAGAGATAAAGAGGCAGGAAGGGGGAAACAAAAATCATCTACAATCATTTCACTGATCTTGATCAGAACTAATTTCAGCTTTGACAGAGTTCTCAAATGTCCTTGCCTGAATTTTTGATCCTGATGCTTCTTCCAAGTCACGTATTTTTGATCCTCCACGACCTAAAGATGTGTGAAAGATGACATTAAACCCTCAGATGGACACCAATGCTTAACTTACAAGCAAAGATTTTTGACTAAATAATCAAGACTGATTTTTCAAATAATCCACACCAGGGCATTTCATAAATCCCAAAAGCTAATATCTCATTTTATTTATACTATAAATTATAACAGTTGTTTTAAATATGGAAATAACCTCTGGCGTTTGTTAGATCCTGACTCACACCCATGTGACCTTGATCTTGACCCTCATCCTCAAGCCTGGGTGTTTAACACTGACCCTTATTCTCACGTCTGGGTGGTTACCCTAGCTCTGATGCCTGAATTTTCCCCTCACCCCTATATGCAGGTGTTTAATTCTGACCTCATACCCATGTTTATCCCGACCCTTTCATCCCGGTGTTTAAGCCGTAGCCCCACACTCAAGTGTTTGACCTTAACCCCCAGGACTGGGTGTTTGACTGGCCTCACCTATCACGGTGCCCACCGCCGTGCTCTCTATGTAGAAGCTGAGGGGGTCGGACGACCCCGACCACTCAGCCCCACCGTCTCGTTCCCAAGACCCAAGCCGCTCCACCCGCTGCCCACCCCTGCCATACTGTCCGCGGTATCCCCGCCGGTCACCGGACCCCAGCCCGTGGCTCTGGCCCAGGGGCCGCACAGGAGCAGGGCTGGGCGCTGGCGGCTGCCACTCGACATAAGGCTTCGAACTCCACTCGTGGTTGCTCTCTTCCTCCCAGTCCGACATCGCTTGCCCAGCCGCGCCTGCGCGCCAGTCGCAGTGACCGCCTGGGAGCCCAATATCAGGCGCGAGCGGGGCGCGCGGCACCTGGGAAACGCTCCTCATCCCAGCCAGAGCCGCCCCTTCCATTCCCACCCAACCTCAGCACAATCAACAGTACACCCTGGTCCCACCCCCATCGTGGGGTCCCAATCCCAATCCCAATCATGAAAAGGACAAGACAGTCCCAATAGGTCACCTAAGGACACATAAAGACCCTAATCCCACTAGCACCCCCAATATTGGTGGACAGTCCAAACCATCAACATACTTTGATCCCAACAGCACACCCCAAACAGAACAGAACCCATCAGCATTCCTGATATTGAAATGACTTTACATCCTTCACATATGTACAGAGGAGATTTACTAGAATGCTACCTAGATTTCAGCACCTAAGTTACAGAGAAAGGTTGAACAAGTTAGGTCTTTATTCTTTGGAGTGTAAAAGGTTGAGGGGGAACTTGATAGAGGTACTTAAAATTGAGGGGGATAGATAGAGTTGATGTGGATAGGCTTTTTCCATTGACAGTAGGGGAGATTAAAACAAGAACTCATGAGTTGAGAGTTAAAGGGCAAAAGTTTAGGGGTAACATGAGGGGGAACTTCTTTACTCAGAGAGTGGTAGCTGTGTGGAATGAGCTTCCAATAGAAGTGATTGAGGCAGGTTTGATATTGTTATTAAAAAAATAAAAAAATAGAAATTGGATAGGTGTATGGACAGGAAAGAAATGGAGGGTTATGGGCTGAGTGCAGGTAGGTTGGACTAGGTGAGAGTAAGCGTTTGGCATGGACTAGAAGGGCCGAGATGGCCTGTTTCCGTGCTGTAATTGTTATATGGTTATGGTTATATGTGAGGAGTAAAAATCTTTGTTAAATCTCAGTCTGAATGTACAATGTGCAAATTATATTAAATTGTGATAAATAGTATGTGGAGAAGATATACAACAGAACAGTCAATATAGCTTAGAAATACAAGTGTGTCAGTGTGAATTAATCAGTCTGATGGCCTGGTGGGAGAAGCTGTCCCAGAGCCTGTTGGTCTTGGCTTTAATGTTGTGGTCCATTTCCTGGATGGTAGCAGCTGGAACAGTTTGTGGTTGGGGTGACTCCAGTCCCCAGTGATCCTTGGAGCTCTTTTTACTCACCTGTTGCTGTAAATGTCTTGAATAATGGGAAGTTCACACCCACAGATGTGCTGGCCTGTCTGCACCCCTCTCTGCAGAGTCCTGCAATTAAGAGGGGTACAGTTTCCATACCAGGCAGTGATGCAGCCAGTCAGGATGCTCTCAATTTTGCCCCTGCAGAAAGTCCTTAGGATTTGGGGACTCATGCCGAACTTCAACAGTCTGAGGTGAAAGAGGTGCTTTTGTGATTTTTCCACCACCCAGCTAATAAGTAAATACTTGGTGATTTGTATACTGAGAAACATAAAGCTGTTCACCCTCTCAGTCCCCAGATCCGTTGATTTCAACAGGTAGGCCTGTCTCCATTTCTCCTGTAGTCCACAACCAGCTCCTTTGTTTTTACGACATTGAGGGAGAGGTTGTTTTCCTGACACCACTGTGGTAGAGTGATGACTTCTTCTCTGTAGGCTGCCTCTTTAGTATTTGAGATAAGGCCAGTCAATGTAGTATCATCTGCAAATTTGATTAACAGTTTGGAGCTGTGGGTGGTGACACAGCTATGGGTGTACAGAGAATAAAGGAGGGGGTTTCCTACATGAACCCCAATCATGAGTCAGAGCAGTATATATACTGTTATATACAAATAATATAACAATATGCATTGCCATAAAAGAACCCCAGCAAACTCTACAAATAGGTTTCTTCAATACACTTGTGCACTCCAATATAGTTATTTATTTATTTATTTATTTTATTTAGTGGTACAGCATGGAACAGACCTTTCCTGCCCAATGAGCTGCACTGCCCAGCAACCCACTTATTTAACCCTAGCCTAATCATAGGTCAATTTACAATGACCAATTAACCTATTAACCAGTACATCTTTGGATTGTGGGAGAAAACCGAAGCACCCGGAAAACACCCTGGTTAGACCATATTCTGTTCAACTCATTATAGGAAGGATGTGGATGAGGATGTTAGAGAGTGTGCAGAGGAGATTTACTGGGATGCTGCCTGGATTAGAGAGCATGTGTTATGGAGATAGGTTGAGCAAGCTAAGGCTTTTCTCTTTGGAGAGAAGAAGGATGAGAAGCGACTTGATAAAGGTGTGCAAGATGATAAGGCATAAACTGAGTGGACGACTAGAGACCTTTTCCCAGGACTAAAGTGTCTAATACAAAGATCATAAGATTCAGGGAGGAAATTATAGAAGGAATGTCAGTGAATGGTAGGTATTTGGAATGCACTGTTAGGGGTAGTGCTATATTTAAGGGACTCTTAGATAGGCACGTGGATGAAAAAAACTGGATGGTTACAGTATGTGGAAGGGGAGGGTTAGATTAATCTTGAAGTAGGTTAAATGTTCCACAAAACTTTGTAGCCTAAAGGGCCAGTACTGTGCTGTACTGTTCTGTGTTCTATGTTCTACCCAGAGGTTTAATGTTCAATTACAGTGGGACACTGCCAGAGCTCCGCAAATTCCTAGCTGAGCATGTATTCTCAGTTGACACCTCATATGGATTTCCTTTTGGATAGTTGTAGCCCCATTTGAATTCTCATTGGACATCCATAAAATCTTTCAGAGGGTCTGTCCTGGGCTCAACACATTGATGCAATCGTAAAGAAGGCACACCAGTGGCTCTACTTCTTTTGGAGTTTGAAGAGATTTGATATTTCATCAACGGCTCTTGTGAAATGTACAGTGGAGAGCATTCTAGCTGCCTGGTATGGGGGCTCCCATGCACAGGAATAGAAGAGGCTGTAGAAGGGTGTAGGCTCAGCCATCTCCATCTCAGACACAAATGTACTCACTGTCAAGGACATGCTTAAGAGGATGGGCTGAGCAGGGTCCAATTCTGCTCCTATTTCTTATGGTTTTACAGACTTATGACAGTGCTTCAAGAAAGTAACATTCAATGTTAAGGCCCTCACCAACTGAAACATGCTCTCTTCTTGTTACCACCTTTGGGAGGAAGTAAAGAAGTCTGAAAACCCACACTCAATGCTTGAGAAACAGCTTCTTCCCCATCACCATCAGATTTCTGAATGATCCACAAACGCTTTTGCAGTATTTAGTGTTACGAATGTGCCACAACTCTGAGGGGCCAAGGGTACAAAGTCGCCCCCTCCTTTTTGAGAATCGCAGGATCGCTATTAATTTGGGTCTGGGGCCCAGGAAATGAGAGAGAATCCACAAGGTTTGGAATGTGTCCTGGCCTCAGCGAAACAAAGCCACTGATAACGGCTATTGTCTCTTGGAGACGGAATTGTGTATTGAGTACTGTACTATTCATTGAAGCCCCTCAGGGGATGACCAGAGTGGGCTGGTTGAGGGATTGCATCATCCCAACCTGACTGACATCTGAGACCCCGTGAGTAAGGATAAAAGAGGGTCTAGGGAACAACCCCTTTAGATGCACCAGGAGAAATGCTAGAAATCCCGTGACAGCGTTTAATAGCGACAGCCGGTGGGGGCTCGTGTACGTCCTTCCCTTGCCTGGGATTGGCGGCCTCACCACGGAAAAACAGCTTAGCTAAAGGAGAGGCCACGAGTGAACGGCCACACCAACGAGACTCTGACAGATCGAAATCATAAAAGGAAAGCCGGCAAGTTTCTCAAAATCTCTCTCTCTCTCTCTCCAACCATTGTAAACCCAGCGGTCCCCAAAGGCTGCAGCCTGCATGATCTGAGTGACTTTTATATTTCCATCGGACTATACATGATCCTCTAGACAACCATAGAGCTTATTTCTTATTGATTATTATTATACCCACACTTTTAGATTTAGTATTGACGATGTATATTATCTGTATATTTGCATTGGTATTATTTTTGTGTATTTTTACTAATAAATACTGTTAAAAGTACCATCAGACTTCAACGGACCTCTCCATCTTTGCTGGTAAGTGACCCAGTCACAGGGTTTGTAACATTAGAAACACAGAAAACCTACAGCACAATCCAGGCCCTTTGGCCCACAAAGCTCTGCCAAACATGTCCTTACCTTAGAATCTAACCATAGCCCTCTATTTTTCAAAGCTTCGTTAAAGTCACCGGCAATGATGAAGGCAGCCTTTGGGTGTGCAGTCTCCAGAGTGCTGATGGTCTCGTACAGTTCCTTGAGAGCCAGCTCAGTATCAGCTTGTGGCAGAATATACACAGACGTGAACTCCCTAGGCAGCCAGAGGGGCCTGCACGGCAGCACCAGGTATTCCAAATCCAGGAAACAAAAAGGATTTGAGTGCATGCACATAGCGGGGGCTGCACCAAGCATTGTTGACCATGAAGCGTACCCCTCCTCCTTTACTCCTCCCAGTGAGGATTTTCGACCTGTCTGCCTGGAACAGGAAGAACTCCGAGGGTTTGATAGCGTGATCCGGTATCGCCTCCATCAGCCAGGTCTCCACGAAGCACAAAACCTTACATTCCTTTGTTTTCCACTGACAGGAGTTCTGGCTCTCAGAGATTTATTTTATAACTTCCAGTAATTTTTACATCTTGCGCTATACTGCTGCTGTAAAGCAACAAATCTCACATCAGTGTTAATAAACCTGATTCAGATTCTGATAGTGTAGCTTTGCAATAATTGCTGTGGTGCAGATTTGATTTGCAATGGGACGCCCAAGGGCATTTCTGGATTCCCAGTCAGACTTCGTGGTAGATTGGGAGATGCATAAGCATCTGAAAGCAATTCAGGAGTGCAGTAGGGTAACGAAAGAAAACTCACTGGAGTAAAGGTGATGGATATAATTAAATTAGGGAACATGTGCACCCCGGGCTGTTTTCTCGCCTAGTTTACGCTCAGAGCAAGGAGGAGGCAATTGTAGCTTGATTTAATTCTAGGAACCACAGAGCAGGCAAAACAACTGATGTGAAAGTTGGCATACAGTTAGCGAAATAATTGCTTGAACATGCTGCAAGAAAAACATAGAATGAGAGGTGGACCACACTGAGTGTAGAGGGCAGGGTTCAGAGGAGCTAGGACAAATTAGTTAGGCAGAAAAGCTAGCAAATGGTTCACTGGGCATGGAACATAGAACATAGAACAGTACAGCACAGTACAGGCCCTTCAGCCCATGATTTTGTGCCAAACACTTACTCTACTCTAAAATCTATTTACCCTATCCCTCCCACAATCCAGCCCTTTTCTCCTATATTCAGTGATGCTAGAAAGTCTGTGAACCCTTCAGAGTTTTCTCTATTTCTGCAAAAGTATGACCTAAGATGTGATGAGATCTTCACATAAGTCCTAAAACAAGATAAAGAAAATAAACAAGGTAAAACAAGATAACTCAATTAAAAAAATAACACAAAAACATTATACTTGTTCATTTATTTATTGGGAAAAGTGATGCAATATTACATGAAACACACATAAAATGCTGGAGGAACTCAGCTGGCCAGGCAACACCTATGGAAAAAAGTACAGTTGACATTTTGGGCCAAAACTCTTCAGCAGGACTGGAGATAAAAAGCTGAGGAGTATTACATGCACTTGTTGGAAAAAATATATGAACCTCTGGGATAATGCCTTCTACAAAAACGTGGTGCCGGGGTCTGTAATGTTTCCACAATATCCTGAAAAGGGAGGGTGAGCAGCCAGAAGTCCTGGTACATATTGGTACCAACAACATAGATAGAAAAAGAGAGAAGGTCCTGAAAAAAGAATACAGGGAGTTAGGAAGGAGGTTGAGAAACAGGACATCAATTGTAATAATCTTGTGATTGCTGCCTGTCCATGCGACTGTGCGGATATGAATAGAATGAGGTGGCAGATAGAGGTGTGGCTGAAGAATTGGAGCAGGGGGCAGGGATTCATATTTCTAAATACTTGGAACCTCTTCTGGGGCAGGTGGTTCCTGTACAAAAGGGACGGGTTGCATGTGAATATGAGGGGGACAATATCCTTGCAGGTTTGCTAAAGCTGTTGGGAGTGGTTTAAACTAAATTGCAGAGGGCTGGGAACCAGTATGGTAGAGCTGAGGATGAGCCAGTAGGTTTACAAATGGGTGTAATAAGAATGTAAGGAAGGACAAGCCAAAGATTGGGTACAAATGCAGACAGTGCATTGAGTTAAATTGTACAACAGAGGCAAAGTTCAAGGGTGAAGAATACAAGACTGAAGGTGCTGTATTTAGATGCACGTAGTGTTCACAATAAAGTTGGGTGAGCTCATGGCATAATTAGAGATTGGTTGGTATGATGCTGTGGGCATCACTGAGTCATGGCTGAAAGAAGGTCAAAGGATATACTTTGTATTGAAAGGACAGGCAGGAAGGCATAGGCAGTAGTGTGACTGTTGGTAAGAAAGAGGTGACATAAGGTCAGCGAATGTTGAATCTTTGCGTGTGGAGTTAAGAAACTGCAAGGATAGGAAAACCATTACGGAAATCACATATAGGCCTCCAAATGATAGCCAAGATGTGGGGTTGAGATTGAAATGGGAGCTAGAAAAGGCATGTAATAAGGGTAATGACACAATTGTAGCGGGGGACTTTAATAATATGCAAGGGGATTGGGAAAAACAGGTTGGTATCAGATCACAAGAGAAGGTATTTGTTGAATGCCTACAAGATGGCTTTTCAGAGCAGCTTGTGCTTGAGTCTACTCAAGGAAAGGCTATTTTATATTGGGTATTGTGTAAAAATCCAGATTTTATTAGGGAGCTTCATGTAAAGGAACCCTTAGAAGACAGTGATCATAAAATTATTGAATTCGTACTGCAATTTGAGAGGGAGAAGCATAGGTCACATGTATCAGCATCGCAATGGAATAAAGGGAATTACAGAGGCATGAGAGAGGGGCTTGTCCAGGTGGACTGGAGGAGGTTTTTTTTAGCGTGTTGCACCAGACAGTCAGCCATTCTTGGCTGGCATGTGGTGTCAGGATTGGTGTCCTTTCGGTTTAACTGGGTCATGATATGAACGTTCCTGACTCGACCTTTGTATTTTTTACGAGGCCAAATGACTGGCTCAACACTCAACCCGGCATGGATGGGAAATGGTGGCCTGACTCGGATTCAAACTCGGGAGCCTCGGGATGCCATTGTGCCACCAGCGAGGTTACTGGCAGGGATGATGGCAGAGCAGAGGTGGCTGAAGTTTCTGGGAATAGTTCATAAGGTTCAGAATAGATATGTCCCACAGAAGATGTTCTCAAATGGCAGGGGTAGGCAACCTTGGCTGACAAGGGAAGTTAAGGACTGCATAAAAGCCAAGGAAAGGGCAGATAAGGTAGAAAAAGTGAGTGGGAAGTTGGACGCTTGAGAAGTTTTTAAAATCCAATGAAAGGTAACAAAAAAAGCTACAAGAAAGGAAAAGATGAAATGAGGGCAAACTAGCCAATAATATAAGATACAAATATAAGTGTTTTCAGTTGTATCAAGAGTAAAAGGGAGGTGAGAGTTAATATTGGACCACTGGAAAATGATGTTGGTGAGGTAGTAAAGGGAGACAAAGAAATGACAGATGAACTTAATGGGTACTTTGCATCTGTCTTCACTGTGGAAGACACTAGCAGTGTGCCAGAGGTCTGTGAGTGTCAGGAAGCAGGAGTGAGTGCCATTGCTATTACACACAAAAAAGTGCTAGGCAAACTGAAAGGTCACCTGGACCAGATGAACTACATCCCAGAGTTCTGAAAGAGGTTGCAGATGCATTGTTTATGATCTTTCAAGAATCACATGGTTCTGGAGGACTGGAAAATTGCTAATGTCACTCATTCTTCAAGAAGGGAGGAGGGCAAAAGAAAAGAAATTATAGGCCAGTTAGCCTAACCCCAGTGGTTGGGAAAGTGTTGGAGTCCATTACTGAGGATGAGGTTTCAGGGTACTTGGAGGCTAGTGACAAAATAAGTCAAAGTCAGCATGGAAGTCTTGCCTGACAAATCTCTTAGAATTCTTCAAGGAAGTAACCGGCAGGGTGGACAAACGAGAGACGGTGGATGTCATTTGCTTCGATTTTCAGAAGACATTTGATAAAGTGTGCACTTGAGGCTGCTTAACAAGATAAAAACCCATGGCATTACAGGAAAGATACTGACATGGATAGAGGAATGGCTGCAGGCAGATGTCAGTGAATGGGAATAAAAGGGGCCTTCTCTGGTTGGCTGCTGGTGACTAGTGCTGTTCCTCAGGGACCACTGCCTTTCACATTGTTTGTCAGTGATTTACTTAATGGAATTGATGGCTTTGTAGCAAAGTTTGCAGATGATACAAAGATAGGTGGAGGGGTAGGTAGTCCTGAGAAAGAAATGTGATTGATGGACTTAAACAAATTGGAAGAATGGGCAAAAATTGACAGATGAAATATAGTGTTAGGAAATATATGATAATACATTTTGGTACATGGAACAAAAGTACAGACTATTATCTAAATGGGAAGAAAATTCAAACAAAAGGAGTGCAGAGGGACTTAGGAGTCCTCGTGCATGATTCCCAGAAGGTTAATTAACAGATTGAGTCCATGGTTAAAAAAAAAGGCAAATGCAATGTTGGCATACATTTCAAGAGGAACAGAATATAGCTACAAGGAGATAATGCTGAGCCTTTATAAGACACTAGTCAGGCTGCACTTGGAGTATTGTCAACAGTTTTGGGCCCCATATCTCAGAAAGGATGTGTTGTCATTGGAGAGAGTCCAGAGGGAGTTCATGAGGATGATTCTGGGAATGAAGGGGTTAACATATGAGGAGCATTTTGCTGCTTTGTGTTTGTACTCAATGGAATTTAGAAGAATGCTGGAGGACCTCATTGAAACCTACCAAATATTGAAAGGACTCGATAGGGTGGATATGGAGAGGATGTTTCCTGTCGTGGGATGTCCAGAACTAGAGGACATAGCCTCAAAATTGATGTGTGACCCTTTAGCACAGAGGTAAGGAGAAATTGTTTAAGCCAGAGAGTAGTGAATCTGTGGAATGCTCTGCCACAGACAGCCATGGAGGCCAAGATCGTCGCTATATCTAATGTGAAAATTGATAGTTTCCTATGGTCAGGGCACCAAAGGTTATGGAGAGAAAGCAGGTGTATGGGGTTGAGTGGGATTCAAGATCAGCCATGTTGAAATGGTGGAGCAGACTCGATAGGCTGAATGGCCTAATTCTGCTCCTATGTCTTATGGTCTCTCCCAAGGACAGGGCATTCTCTGAAGATCACTCCAAGAGCACAATCTGCAATGCCAAAGGAGGTGAAAAATAATCCAAAGATAACAACAAAAAAACCTGCAAAAATCTCTTGAACTTGCTAAAGTCTCTGTTCCTGTGTCTATAAGAAAAATACTGAACAAGAATGGTGTTCATGGAAAGGCACCACAGAGGAAACCATTATCTCTCAAAACACATTGCTGCACATCTAAAGTTTGCAAAAGATCACCTGGATTTTCTACAATGCTTCTCTGACAATGTTCTATGGTTAAATGAGACAAAAGTAGGACTTCTTGGCAGAAATGCACATTGCTATGTTTGGAGGAAAAAAAGACACTGCACACCAACACCAAAACTTCATCCCAACTGTGAAGCATGTTGGAAGGAACATCATTGTTTGGAGCTGCTTTCCTGCATCAGGGCCTGGACAGCTTGCAATCATTGAGGGAACAATGAATTCAAAATGGTGTTGAGACATTTTGCAGGAGAACATCGGGGTAGTGTGTGACAAGTTAAAGGATAAGACACTAAAGATCTGTTAAGTTCAAAAATTCTTTAAAAACAGTGAAAACACAAGTTAAAAAGGGCTAAAATACTAACAGGTATTTAATTCATTTCATTGTTTCTTTCATTCTTTATTGTGTAAAGTCAAGCCCTGATAGTATTATCAGTGATCTGCAGAATAGCCTTGATCTGCTAGCCAAAGGTCGAGTACTTCTGTCTCCACCCACATACCCAGGGAACATCGCGGTACTTTCTTCACTTGAGTAAATTCTCAATGAGGAAACCACATCACGTCTTTGTCGTGATTATTTCTCTCTGCTTTTCAGGTATGTTGTCGGTAATTTACGGTGTTAAAGGGTTCATGATAACTTCCTAATATGTGTAAAGTGCCAAGAGAGTGCTTATGTAACGTTCGACTAAGTAAGAGCAATGTTTGCCGAATATATTAAAGCACGTGTGTGAGTGGAGCCGCCGCCATTCTGTGTACCAATACCGCATGTTTTGCTGCTTTGTGAGTTTACATGTACACCTATGTAAATGCATTTTGCACAGTTGTTTGTGTATTATTTATTTAGTAACTTTAAGTTGTGAGAGTTTACTGAGCTAATGCTACATATTATGCACCAGTAACAGTAGAGAAAATGTGAATGATGTCTCAGGGAAATACTATGTATTGCTGTAATTTACAGAAGGTATGCATTCTGTTGTGACCAATTTGTTGTGAAGATATATTTTTTGTAATTTGTGTATATTTTGTTGACTTGAGTAAATTCTCAATGAGGAAACCACATCACGTCTTTGTCGTGATTATCTCTCCCCGTTTTTCAGGGAGGCACCGCTGAGATGGCGCTTCAGAAGTCCGGTGTCCACAACCTGGTGGCCGAATTCTCCCCACAGTACAACTCAGGCAGGCTGTAATGAGAAAAGGTGCTGCTGTTCGAGGAGAGCTGGAAGCTGGTGGTGGTGTACACATCATCTGAGGCCAGTCAGAGATCATCAGGGACGTTAAAGGCCATCCAGTTCAGAGCCAACTCCTGCACAGTAAGTTTCTCCTGTCCTGTCAACATACCAGCCTTAGAAGAGCTACAGGAAGCGGTAGTAGGAGGGCTACATACCCTGACTAGAGACACTTTGCTCGAAGTTTGTGATTTTCTTGACATATCAGGTGAGCGAAGAACTGCTGTTTGAAGGAAAGTCCTGCATATCACCAGCGACTCACGTAATGAAATTTCTTGAAAGAGAAGAAGTGGCAGAGTTAGACGATAACGGCAGGTCGGAATTGTGGCGACTGAAGGAGAGAATTGCAGACTTGACTAAGGGTACAGGTCATGCAGCAGCCCCAGCCAGGGCAAGTGAGCAGCTCACCCCTGTTCATGAGTCTCAGTACCGGTCTCAAACTACCGTGAGCCCACAAGTCAGCAGGCAGCCCTCCGTCAGTGCTCAGCCACAGCAGCCAAGCCCATGCTGGCGCAAAGATTTCAAAATCTCTGGCCAAATAGGTGAACCAGGCCAAAAGGATAAACTGACATTCTCCAGCTTTGCTCAGCAGATTGAGAATAGACTGAACAGAGATTATCCTGAAATCGAAATAGCAGATGCGGTAGTTAGAGCTATTTCTCCAGGCTCACAGTTACACAGCTATTTGGAGGGAAGACCCAACCTGACTCTCCCCACACTCCGACGCCACTTCCAAGGAAAGAGCGCCACAGAGCTTAACAAGCAGCTAGATTGTGAAGCAAAGAACAGCAGAGAAACCCCTCAGAGTGTCCTCATGCGGGTTCTAGATTTGAGGCAGAAAGTGCTGTTTGCTTCCCAAAAGTCAGAATCAGGGCTTAGACATGATCCAGCGCATGTGCTTACAGACATTACTTACTGGGCTCCAGAATGACAGTATCAGGATAGACATGCAGCCTCTCCTCCTCGATACTGAGACCTCCGATGAGCTTTTGTTAGAGAGGTTAAACATCGCCTGTGCTAATGAGGCCGAGAGAAGAAACAAAAAGAAGTCTAACACCCCACAGTCAGCAACAAGTGTAAGCATAGTGCAGTCAGAGGATCGGCCACCTGCTAAGTGCCGGGTGAAGGAAGACAAAACACAGGTTTCCCCTGAACTGTTAACAGAGATACAAGCACTCAAGACAGGTGTAGCTTCTTTAAAAGGTCTCAGTGCCAAGATAGCTCAGATTAAAGAGACTCTACAACAGATGAGGTTTCAGCAACAGCCCTGTGCCCCACCTGCAGTCAGGCCAGATAGAGATCCTCAGCCACCTGCTTTACTGCAGCAGTATTACAACAGCTACAGTCAGCCACAAGCACCTGCTCCAATACAGCCTCAGCATGGACCTAATCAGTACACTAACCACACTGTCCATGCTCCACGGAGATGTTTTGTCTGCCAGCAGACAGGAGCATTGCTACCGATGTGGAAGTGGAGAACATTTTCAAGCCGGCTGCAAAATTAGAGGAATCAGACTACCGAGATAGGCTCCGTTAAACAGGGAATGGTTACCACCATGGGACGGGTGTTAACCGTGATTAGCAAAGAGTCTCAGAAACGTGCAAATTGTGGCAGTATAGACTTACATGACAAACGGAAACAATGGTCATCCTGTGAAAAGATGTTGGGGTTCGCCACCCCAACAAAGTCACCTGGCTAGTTGGCAGGCAGTGTATTGTCCAGTGTTACCTGGATGGCAAGCTTTATGGGACACAGGCTCTCAGGTGTCAATAATCGATGAAAGGTAGAAAGAGAAATACTTGCCGACCACAAAGCTGAGAGATGTCTCGGAGATCCCTGACTCATGTGATGATTTGACATTGACTGCCGCAAACGGAACTGAAATGCCGTACTTGGGATGGATTGAAACGACTTTCTGGCTAGCCTCTGAACGTGACCAAGCAGAAGAACTGATCATTCCAGTGCTTGTGATGAAAGGCTGGCACCTGTCTCATCCCATCGTTGGCTTCAATGTTATTGAGCACATCCTGACTAAGACTGAGAAGACTAAACAGCCCAGCAAGGTGAGGAAAGCTTTCCCAGGTCTCAAAGGAAACAAGGTGAGAGCTTTTATCCAGACTGTTAGTGCAGAGCAAGAAGATGAGTATGTAGTGAAAATGAAGAAAGAGGAGGTTGCAGTCTCAAAACACAGTACTATTCAAGTTAACTGTTGTGTAGCTGCACAGCCTTTTAAAGAGGATGTGACTGTGTTATTCCAGCTAGACCTGAATCCGCAGTGGGCAGATGGCCTTGAGTTTTATGACACATTAGTCAGAGTCAGGAAGGGTGTACTCCCAGTCACCACAGATGATGTTTCTAACCCAACTGGCCATGACATTGTTTTGCAGGGGCACAGTACAAACTATTATGCCCGCCATGATTTCTGAGAAAGTTGCAACACTAGCCACCGTGAGCCACACCAGCATGAGACCCACAGGTAGTGCCAGTGAACAGTGGGACCCACCTGTAGATCTAAGTTGCTTCAGTGAGGATCAGAGACCGGTAGTGAGACAGATGCTTAGAGAAGAGTGTCATTCCTTCTCGAGGTTGGACAATGATATTGGCTGCATTGAAAACTTGCATATGACTATTTCGCTCGAAGACACCGAACCAGTCAAACACACATATTTATCAGTGCCAGGCCCCCTGTACCAGGAAATGAAGCATTACCTCCACGATCTAATAGCACAGGGCTGGGTCAGGAAGTCAAACTCCTCATACTCCTCCCCGATTGTGTGCGTTAAAAAAAAAGATGGCACCCTCCGGTTGTACATAGATTACAGAGACCTGAACAGGAAGACCCATCCTGACCGTCAGCCTATCCCTCGTGTCCGAGACATCATGGACCGACTAGGTGGTAACTCCTGGTTTTCCCTCCTCGATCAGGGAAAAGCTTACCATCAGGGATTCATGTCAGAAGAGAGCAGACCGCTGACAGCTTTTGTTACCCCGTCGGGGCTTTATGAGTGGATTTGCATCCCTTTCGGCCTCATGAATGCCCCTGTGGCCTTCCAACGTTGTATGGAGGAATGTTTGGAAGGGCTTTGGGATGACATCTGCGTTCCTTATCTGGATGATACACTGGTTTTCAGTAAAACCTTCGACGACCATGTGAATAATGTACGAACAGTGCTGCAATGCCTCAGAGAGTAAGGCATCAAACTCAAGCCAAGTAAGTGTGACCTATTCAAACCTGAGGTCCGCTGTTTGGGCAGAAGGGTTTCTGCAGAGGGCAGTAGAGTTGATCCAGCCGACTTCAAAGCTGTTTGAGCACTTCGAGCACTAAAAGACATCAGACCTCAGAAAAATGCTTGGTTTGCTCACCTACTACAGACAGTACATCAAAGACTTTTTACGGAAAGCCAGCTGTCTGTATGAGCTTCTGAAAACAGATCCGGCTGAAGTTCCTGACAACTGAAAACCACAAACAAGAGTAAAGAAAGCGAGCCATGTTGTACCCTCAAACAAGCCGATCATGTGGATAGACCAGCACCAACAGGTAATTGAACAGCCGATTGACTGTCTGCTCCATCCACCAGTGTTAGGTGTCCCTGATTTCACTCAGCCATTCACTGTACACACGGATGCATCACACCAAGGCTTGGGAGCGGTACTGTATCAGAAACAAGACGGCAAGCTTAGAGTTATTGCTTATGGCTCTCGCACATTGATGGCAGCTGAAATGAACTATCACCTCCATGCAGGCAAGCTAGAATTCCTGGCTTTAAAGTGGGCGATCACTGACAAGTTCCGCGATTATCTGTACTATGCCCCGACCTTCACTGTGTATAGTGATAACAACCCGCTCACCTGCATCCTGTCGACTGCAGAACTTAACGTGACCACTTCCAGGTGGGCTGCGGAGTTGGTTGATTTCCACTTTACCGTTAAGTACAGACCGGGAAAAGAGAACAGTGATGCCGATGCTTTGTTGAGAATGCCGCTGGACGTAGAGTCCATGATGAGAGAGTGTTCAGAGGAACTGCCGCCTAACACCATCGCTGCCGCCATACAAGCTGTTGAGGTACAGAAAGAGTCCCCAGCAACTTGGTCACTCACAGCTGTATCTATGTCAGCCTCAGCTGAAAATGAGCCAGCCACTGCGTCCATCAGCCCAATACCAAAAGAACAGTTAAGAGTAGCACAAAAATCAGACCCCGTCATCTGTCCTGTGTTAGAGAGTAGACTGTCAGGTTCCAAGCCACCAGTCAGAGAGCTGAGAGCATTCAGTCCAAGGACAAAATGCCTGTTCAGAGAATGGAACAAACTGACAATAGACGATGATGGCATTCTACACAGAACCACCATGCCCCGCAAGCAATTAGTTTTGTCGGAAAGCTACAGAGGGAAGGTGTTGGAAGAACTGCACAATCACATGGGACACCAGGGCGCTGATCACACAGTATCTTTAGTGCGTGACCACTTCTCCTGGCCATATATGGAATCAGACATAGAGCACTACATGACCAAAGCCTGCACTTGTCTAAAACAGAAAAAGCCATGCCACGATACCAGGGCCCCCTTGACAAATATTGTGACAGCACAGCCATTTGAATTGGTGTGTATTGACTTCCTCCATCTCGACCGATGCAAAGGTGGATATGAGTACGTCCTTGCTATGTTTGATCATCTCACACGTTTTGCTCAGGCGTACGCAACCACATCAAAGTCGGGGAAAACTGCTGCAAATCTCATCTTCAAAGATTATGCCCTAAAGTTTGGCTTCCCCTCTCGCATCCATCACGACCAAGGAGGAGAGTTTGAGAATCAGTTGTTCAGTTAGTTAAAGAAGCTCAGCGGAGTGGCTGGGTCCAGAACAACGCCCTCTCACCCAATGGGGAACGGTCAAGCGGAACGCATGAATAGGACATGGTTGCAAATGCTAAGGACACTGACGGAGACACAGAAATCAAACCGGAAGGAGTCCCTGAACAAACTGGTGTACGCCTATAACTGCACACACTGCGAAGTGACAGGCTACTCACCATTTTACCTCCTGTACGGGAGATCACCCAGGCTGCCAGCTGATATGCTCTTTGGACTGCGCACAGAGCCAGGTTCCAGTGATCAGCGGAATTCTGTGGACAAATGGAAACAAGGTATGGAGGAAGCATACGCCATTGTAAACCAAAATGCTCAAAGGGCTGCCGAAAGGAGTAAAATGTACGATGACACAAAGTAAGGAGGTCAGTGCTACAACCCGGTGAGCGTGTCCTGACACCCAGAGGAGGACCAGGTAAACTCTGAAACTATTGGGAGGACACAGCCCACACAGTGGTGAGACAAATGGGGTCAGACCTGTCAACTTATGAACTGAGACCAGAAAGGGGTAAGGGACGCTCCAGAGCCCTGCACAGAAACTTGCTAATGCCCTGTGATCACTTACCTTTCGAGACACAACCAGAGCTAGCTACAAACAACCAGGGGAGACAGAAAAAGAGACACCAGCCTGCACATCAAACTCGGGAAACAGACGAGGACAGTGAGGATGAGTAGGAGCTTCATTATGAGCCACTCTGGCCCCCCACGGTGCCAGCAGAAGGAAATGAGACATTGGGTGAACCAGAGATGGAGCCTGAACACAGGCACGCACCAGCAGAAAGGAGGGTTGAAACACAAGCTCCTGTTGCACCACCCACGCAGCCTCCTGAAGGGGATCAGCTGGAGGATTTTAGTGCACCTGCTGAAAACCCGCCTGGTGAGGAAACAGACTTACCTGCTGGAAATCTGCCTGATGAGCATTCCTCACACCCCTCGTCTTCATCAAGTGCTGCTACTGAACCTGAGGAGCCGCCGTACCAGCTGCCACAAAGGCAGAGACACCCGCCGAGACGTACGACCTACGATCAGCATGGCGCCCCTTCCTGCTACAGTGTCCAGCCAGCACCTCAGATGTTGCCTCTCTACCATGCACCAGGACTGGTCCCATGGCTGCCACCCATACAGCCATTCTACTTCCAGCCTCCCCCCATGTATGGACACCAGCCAGTGTGAGCCTACAGACTTGATGTTTGACTAACATCACGGGCAATGCATAGACTATTTATGCAGATCATTCCCATGAGAGACTAATGGACTGTTGGAAGACTGTTTCAGTGGCTTGTCACCAGGCAGGGACTGTGGCCCTGTGATTGTGGACTATTGACAGTCCTCTGAGATTTTAATTGTTGTTTGAATCCTTCGATGGATAGATCTAAACCTATTCGAACTCTTCTGAATAGATCAGCTTTACTTATTAATTCTTTTATGGTCGATTCGGGAATTACTGAAATATGGCGGTTTTTGAACCCTAAAGATAAAGAATTTTCATTTTTTTCACATGTATATCATAGTTATTCTAGAATTGATTATTTCCTTATTGATCATCGTTTATTAACAGATGTTACTGATTGTAAATATGATTCTATTGCTATTTCGGATCATGCACCTTTGAAGTTATCTATCAAGATCTCGGACTCTTCCATTAATACTAGATCTTGGAGACTTAACGCTACTTTGCTTCAAGATCCAGAATTTATTACCTTCATAAAACAACAAATTGACTTATTTTTTTCAACAAACTATACCGAAGAGATTGACAGAGGAATACTTTGGGACTCTTTCAAGGCTTTTATCCGTGGACAAATTATCTCATATTCCGTTGGTAAAAGAAAACAAAGATATTTAGATATAGCTTTATTGGTGGATAAAATTAAAGAAATTGATAAGATTTATTCTGTTACTCCTACCAAAGAACTTTATAAGAAGAGAGTTGAGCTTCAAATGCAACATAGCTTATTATTATCTTCTTCAATTGAGAATCAATTAATTAAGACCAGGGCTCAATTTTATATCCATAGTGATCGAACTGGTAAATTGTTAGCTAATCAATTAAAAGCTATTTGGACTAAGCGACAAATTATTAAAATTCGTAAACAAGACGGTAATTTAACTACTGATCATAAAGAAATCAATAACACTTTTCAAGATTTTTATAAATCTTTATATCAATCAGAATTTGATGGTGACCTGTCCATGATGGATAATTTTTTTAACAATTTGAATATTCCTAAACTGATAGATGAAGATCGTAGCTTGCTTGATGCTCCTATCTCTATGGCTGAAATAAGAGAGGCTATCTCATCAATGAATTCAGGGAAAGCTCCTGGTCCTGATGGTTTTATTGTAGAATTTTTTAAAACTTTTTCTTCGTTGCTTTCTCCTTGGCTATGTGAAATCTTTAATGATGCGTTTGTTAAGAAGAGATTACCTCAATCTTTTTATGAAGCTACTATCTCTCTAATTCTTAAAAAAGATAAAGATCCTACTTTATGTGCATCTTATCACCCTATATCATTATTAAATGTAGACTCTAAGATTCTTACAAAAATTTTAGCCATTAGATTAGAAAAGGTACTATCACAGATTATTTCAGAAGATCAAACTGGTTTTATTAGGAATCGGTATTCCTTTTTTAATATTAGAAAATTGATTAATATAATTTATACTTCATCACCCACAACCCCAGAATGTGTTATCTCATTAGATGCTGAAAAAGCTTTTGATAGAGTTGAATGGACATACTTATTTAATGCATTGAGAAACTTTAATTTTAGTCCTAATTTTATATCATGGATTAAATTAATATATTATAAACCTGTTGCTTCTGTTCTTACAAATAATTATAGATCCTCTTTTTTTCAATTATCTCCTGGTACGAGACAAGGTTGTCCTTTAAGTCCTTTATTATTTAATATTGCATTAGAACCTTTAGCTATTGCTATTCGTGAATCTCCTAATATTTTTGGTATCACCCGTAATGAGAAGTTATACAAATTATCACTTTATGCTGATGACTTGCTGTTATATATTTCTGATCCTAATAGGTCTATTCCAGCTATTTTATCCTTGTTGGCTCAATTTGGTAGTTTTTCTGGTTATAAATTAAACTTAGATAAGAGTGAATTATTCCCCTTAAACGCGCAAACCTTATTGAATGACAGGATACTATTTAAAGTTGTTACTGATAACTTTATCTATTTAGGTATAAAAATCACCAAGAAATATAAAGATTTATTTAGACTGAATTTTTTACCTATGCTTCATCAAATTCAACAATTTACTACAAGATGGTCTCCCTTATTCTTATCATTAGTTGGTTGGATTAATGCTATTAAAATGATGATTTTACCAAAATTTTTATATTTATTTCAAGCCTTACCAATTTTTATTCCTAAATCTTTTTTTGACAACATTGATTCAAAAATTTCCTCATTTGTGTGGCAAAATAAAAACCCCAGGTTAAGCAAAAGGCAATTACAAAAATCTAAAAAAGATGGTGGTTTAGCTTTACCTAACTTTAGATTTTACTATTGGGCGAATAATATTCGTAACCTAACGTATTGGAAACTAGATTTAGACTCACCATTGTGTCCACAGTGGGTAAATTTGGAATGTAGTGAGGTAAAGGGATATTCTTGGCTCTTTTCTTCCTGCTGATTTAGTTAAATTCAATAAACAGATATCTAATCCTGTTATCAAACATACACTACGAATTTGGTTTCAATTTCATAAGTTTTTTACTCTGAAAAACTTTGTTCTTGATAGCCCTATTTTATTTAATTTTTTTTTCAAACCTTCATTGACAGATCAAGCTTTTAGCATATGGAAAAGGAAAGGTATAAAATGTTTTCGTGATCTTTTTTTTGAAGGTACTTTGATGTCTTTTGACCAACTTTCTAACAAATTTAAATTACCTAAATCTAATTTTTTTAGATACTTACAAATTAGAAATTTCTTACATAAAGTTCTTCCATCTTTTCCCAATTCAACTCCATTGGATTTTTCAGATTTGATTTTCACCTTTAATCCTTGTCAGAAGGGATTAGTAGCTTTTATTTATAACATGATTATGAAGATACAACCAGAAATATCAGATAGAATTAAACAAGAATGGGAAAAAGAACTTCGATACAATATATCAACAGATAAATGGGAAAAATTTTTGCAAATGGTTAATTCCTCTTCTATATGTGCTAAACATGCTTTAATACAATTTAAAATTGTACATAGAGCTTATATGTCTAAAGATAAACTTGCTCGATTCTATTCTCATATTAACCGTCAATGTGACAGATGTCACTTAGAAGTGGCTTCATTGACCCACATGTTTTGGTCATGTCCCACTTTACATAACTATTGGAAGGACATATTTGGTGCCATTTCCTCAATCTGGAATATCGATTTACAACCTCATTTTATTACTGCAATTTTTGGTATACCAAATGAGGATGGTAATCAGTTTTCCCCTCCAATCAGACGAATGATTGCTTTTGTAACATTAATTGCCAGAAGGTCTATATTACAAAACTGGAAAGAAGTAAATCCTCCTACCACATCTCAGTGGTTTTCTCAAACTATTTCTTATCTGAGTTTGGAAAAAATTAGAAGCACTATTTTTGACTCATCAATTAAATTTGAAGAAACTTGGGGACCGTTCATTCAACATTTTCATATGAATTAATTTGGCCTTTTCCAGACCTTCTTTCTGCTTATTCTTGTTCGGGTATGGAGTTCCGGAGTTTTTTCTTGACACTATCACATACTTATAAACTGTTATTATTGCCCATGTTAGTTTAGTTTAGTGTTTTTTTCAATATATATTTTCTTTTATATATTTTCAATTTTTTTTTTCCTTTTCTTTTGATGATTATTTTTGGTTTTTTTCATATATATTTATATAGACTTGATTGATTAATGTACTTCTTGTTTGTTGATGTTTAATAGGATATTATTATCCTATTACTAATGTAATTTCAACTATTGAATTTATAACCTATTCATTATTATGTTATGTTTTTTCTTATATATATATATATATGAAACTTAATAAAAAGATTGAAAAAAAAGAAAGAAAGAAAGAAAGACAGTCCTCAAACTGTGTCCCTTGAGTACCAACTCACAGAAGGTCTTCAGTGCCAAGTTCATGAGAGACTGGAAACAAAGGGAAAAGGGAAAATTGTTTAATGTTGGGACAACATTTACTTTTGTAGGGGAGTGTGTGACAAGTTAAAGGATAAGACACTAAAGATCTGTTCAGTTCAAAAATTGTTTAAAAAGTTAAAAAGGGCTAAAATACTAACAGGTATTTAATTCATTTCATTGTTTCTTTCATTCTATATTGTGTAAAGTCAAGCCCTGATAGTATTATCAGTGATCTGCAGAGTAGTCTTGATCTGCTAGCCAAAGGTCGATTGCTTCTGTCTCCACCCACATACCCAGGGAACATCGCGGTACTTTCTTCACTTGAGTAAATTCTCAATGAGGAAACCACGTCACGTCTTTGTCGTGATTATTTCTCTCCGCTGTTCAGATATGTTGTCGGTAATTGACGCTGTTAAAGGGGTCATGATAACCCTAATATGTGTAAAGTGCCAAAACAGTGTTTACGTAACATTTGACTAAGTAAGAGCAATGTTTGCCGAGTATATTAAAGCACGTGTGTGAGTGGAGCCGCCGCCATTCTGTGTACCAATACCGCATGTTTTGCTGCTTTGTGAGTTTACATGTACACCTATGTAAATGCATTTTGCACAGTTGTTTGTGTATTATTTATTTAGTAACTTTAAGTTGTGAGAGTTTACTGAGCTAATGCTACATATTATGCACCAGTAACAGTAGAGAAAATGTGAATGATGTCTCAGGGAAATACTATGTATTGCTGTAATTTACAGAGGGTATGCATTCTGTTGTGACCAATTTGTTGTGAAGATATATTTTTTGTAATTTGTGTATATTTTGTTGACTTGAGTAAATTCTCAATGAGGAAACCACATCATGTCTTTGTCGTGATTATTTCTTCCGGGTTTTCAGGGCTGTAACAGTAGCAGTCCATCACCTGAAGCTTAATAGAAGTTGGATAATGCAATTAAACAATGATCTGAAAGACAAGAATAAATCATCAACAGAATGGTTTAGAAAGAAGAAAATTCACATTTTGGAAAGGCAGAGTCAAAGTTCTGATCTTAGTCCTGTAGGAATGTTATGGAAGGACCCGAAGCAAGCAGTTCATCATCTGAGATGTAGCAGTTTTGAAAGGAGGAATGTCCTAAAATTCCTTCAAGCCAATCTTTAAGACTGATCAACAATTACTGCAGATGTTTGGTTGAAGTTATTGCTGTACGACGGGGTCACACCAGTTACTGAAAACAATGGTCGACATACTTTTTCTGGTAAATGCATGTAATATTGAATCATTTTTCTCAATAAATAAATGAACAAGTATAATGTTTTATGTGTTATTATTTAGCTTTAGGACTTATGTGAAGATCTGATCACGTTTTAGATAATATTTATGCAGAAATAGAGAACATTCTGAAGGGTTTACAAATTTTCTAGCTCTACTGTTGCCCTCCATATTTTATCATCTACGTGCTTATCTAAGAGTCTCTGAAATTACTCTAATGTATCTACCTCCACCATCATCCCTGGCAGTACATTCCACATACCCAGCAAACTCTTAAAAAAAACCTATGTCTGAGATAACCCCCGTACTTTTCTCTAATGACCTTAAAATTATACCCCCTTGTATAATCCTGTGGAAAAAGTCTCTGACTGTCCACTCTTTCTATGCCTCTTATCATCTTGTACACCTCTATCAAATAACCTCTCACCCTGGGCAAACAGGAAAATTGGTGAATATCAGACAGAAAGCCAACATTAAAACATACATTGAGACTTAGAAACAAAACCATACTGAATATACTGCTGATACTTTGTAACAGATTGTTTCTTAACAGATAAGTTGGTCAATGTCAGGAGGCAAGAGGGAGAAATGCCTCTGGGATCTAAATACATTTAAAAATGTCGCTGGCCCCAATGAAGTCATAGTGTTAGAGTCAAATCATACTACAGCATGGAAGAAGGCTCTTCAGCCTATCTAGTCCATGCCAAACTATTAATCTGCTAGTCCCTTTGACCTGTACCCGGACCATAGCCCTCCATACACCACCCATCCATGTACCTATCTAAATTTCTCTTAAACCTACATCCACCACTTTCATTGCCCGTTCATTTCACACTCTCACCACCCTCTGAGTGAAGAAGTTCACCCTCATGTTTTCCTTAAACATTTCACCTTTCACCCATAACTCATAATTTCTTGTTCTACTCTCACCCAATGTTGGTGGAAAAGGCCTACTTGCATTCACACTATCTATACTCCTCAAAATTTTTTGTACCTCATTCGAATCTCCCTTCATTTTTTATGCTCTAGGGAATAAAGTCCTAATCTATACAATCTTTCCCTATGGCTTTGGTCCTCAATTTTTTCTGCACTCTTTCAAACTTATTGGCATCATTCCTGTAGGTAGGTGCACACAATACTCCAAATTAGGCCTCCCTAACATCTTATATAATTTCAAGAAAACATCCCACCTCCTGTTCTTAATATTTTGATTTATGAAGGCCAATGTGCCAAAAGCCTTCTTTACACCCTATCTACCTGAGACACAATTGTACACAGAATTTTGGATCTATATTCCCAGATCCCTCTGTTCTACCGCACTCCTCAGTGCCCCACTGAACATCATGTAAGTCTTACCCTGGTTTATCCTCACAAAGAGTAACAGTTGTCTGCATTAAATTCCATCTGCCATTTTTCATCCCATTTTTTTCCCAGCTGGTCCAGATCATGCTGCAAGCTTTAATAGTCTTCCCTGCTGTCCACTACCCCCCTAATCTTGGTGTCATCTGCAAATTTGTTGATCCAGTTTACTAGATTATCATCCAGATTGTTGATAAAATGGCAAACAACAACAGACCTGGCACCGATTCCTGCACCACTCACAGTCAGAGAGCTGACCGTCTAATACAGGCATGGGCAAACTACGGCCCGTGGGCCATATGCGGCCCGTTAAGCTTTTTAATCCGGCCTGCAGAACTTTATGAAATTATATTAATAAACCTTGTTAACGTTTTTTCCCCACAAATCTGGCGTTTTCCCAATAGATGACGCACTCTATATACATTTGTGGCAACCCATTTCCTGGCACATCCGAACCGGCTCACAATTAGCCAGCATTCCGGCTAAGGGAGATAGCCTGCGGGGATTTGCGAGCACAGAGCTTTGGAGCCTCTGCGCAGGGGGGCAGGTTGAGGGAGGCTTAAAAGTGAAGCTAGGGATTTCGAATAAAGTTTTTTTCTTGGACTGCAGTTACCGACTGTGTCATAATTTTAGCGCTGCATGTAGCACACCGCTACACATTGACCTTTGTTGAGGTGCAGCGTATTACTCCACATTTGCGCTTTACTCTTTGTTCGGCTCGACCTATTTGTGTGAACAGGCGGTCAGCGTCATGAATATCAACAAAGCCAGCCACAGATCCAAGTTAACTGACCAACACCTCAGATCCATCCTGAGAATCGCCACAACAAAACTAAATCCAGACTTTGATGCGCTGGCTAAAAAGGGAGACCAACAACATTGTTCCCACTGAAATTAAAAATAAGTTTCTTCGTTGTGTTATGTAAAAAATGCATTTGAAAATATTTTTTTCAATAAGCCTTACATGTTACATGTCATTTCTGTTAAGTGATGGACATGAGTAGTGCGCAGGTGCACGTACGTTCTCAAAATAAAAAATGCGCTCCAGATCAAATAACGCGCTCCGCATACTGGCGCGCTCTCACTGTTCTGTCATTGTGTGGGTCGTTGTTGAGTTTTGGCACAGGGGACAATTGAATAAGAAGGAGCAGGACAAGTAGACCTGCATCTCCTACCGTTTTTGAAATAAAGACAGTCAGGAGGAGAGTGATGATGATAATATCTTGAAGGATAACAGAATTTTCAGTGCTTTAAAATAATAACTGTTACCATTAAAAAAGCTGTATTTTATTCATTTAATTTTCAGTGTTTTAAAAGTCATTTCAATAAATAGCTAAATACCATGGGACTTCAAAGACAGATATTTTGTTCTAATGCATTTGTTCATTTTCAATTGAAATTAAAGCACATGTTTTCTACATATCCCATGATATTTTATTTTCTCTTATGAGGTATATTACCATCCATCTGCTCCTGGTCCGGCCCCCCTGTCAAATTTTAGAACCCTTTGTGGCCTTCAAGTCAAAAAGTTTGCCCACCCCTGGTCTACTACCACTCTCCAGTTTCCCCCACACATTTACTATCTCATCTTGATGTGAAGCAACTGAATCTTTTTGACCAATCTCCGATGCAGGTTCTTGCCAACAGCCTTGCTAAAGTCCATGTAGACAACATCTGCGGTCTTGCCTTCATCAGCTTTCCTGATAACCTCTATAAGATTTGTTAGACACAACCTCCCACACAAATCTCTGTTGACTATCCCTAATCAGTCCCTGTTTATCCAAATGCTTATATATCTGATCCCTTAGAATAACTTCCAATAACTTGGCCACTACAGGTTTCAGGCTCATTGGCCTATAATTTCCTAGCTTATTCTTACAGCCTTTTTTAAAAAATGGAACAATATTAGCTATCCTATAATCCTGACCTGTGGCTAAGAATGTTTTAAATATCTCTGCTAGGGCATCTGCAGCTTCTGCACTTGCTTTCCACATGGTTCAAATGACCACATTGTCAGGATGTGGGGAATTTATCTACCCTAATTTTCTTCAGAAAAGCAAACACTTGCTCCCCTGCACTCTCTATAGGGTCCATGACCATACTGCTGCTTTCCATCACTACTATAGACTCTGTATTTGTCTCCAGGGTAAATAAGATGCAAAAGTCTATTTATGATGCCCTTGTGCTTTTTCAGCTCAATGCATAGGTCTTTGGTCTTCCAGGGCCTTGATATTCTTTTGCCCTTAACATATCTATAAAAGCTCTTGGGATTTTCCTTCATCTTGTCTGCTTGAGCAATCTCACGCCTTCTTTTAGGATTTCTGATTTCCTTCTTAAATGTCTTCTTGCATTTCTTATAATCCTCTGTACTTGATTTGCTCCTTTCTGCCTACACCTGCTATATACTTCCTTCGTTCTCTTAACCAGGGCCTTGATATGAGAATAATTAAAAGACTCTAACCTAAGGTCAATATAACCCTCCCCTCCACCACTCTGGCTGTGCATTCCATGCATCCACCACTCTCTGTGTATCCTACCTCTGAATCCCCCCTATAGTTCCTTCCAATCACCCTAAAATTATGCTCATGGTATTAACCATTTCTGCCCTGGGAAAAAGTCTTTGGCTATCCACTCAATCTAAGCCTCTTATCATTTTGCACACCTTTGTCAGGTCACCTCTCATTTTCCTTTGCTCCAAAGAAAAAAGCCCTAACTCATCAGACATGCTGAGGCTTTTTAAGGCATTCAGCAGATTGCACTTGGGGTATTGTGAACAGTTCTGGGCCCCTTAGCAAAGAAAATAATACAAGGATGCCCCTTTAGAATAGAAATAAAGAGGACATCTTTTTAGCCAGAGACTGGTGGATCTGTGGAAATCATTGCCACAGATGGCTTTGGAGGTCAAGTTATTGGGTATATTTAAAGTGGAGGTTAATAGGTTCTTAATTAGTAAGGGCATCAAAGTTAATGGGAAGAATGGGTTTGAGAGGGACAATGAATTAGTCATATTTAAATAGTGGAGCAGACTCGATGGGCTAAAATGGTGTAGGAGTGTCAACAAAAATTGACACCAGTGTAATTACTTCTAATGTACACCTTATTCCCATGGCAAACAAATGACAACATCGTACATATATAAGCAAAACTCCACCCTCAAAACGTAATAGCATAATAACATGCGCAACATGTAATGCACAGGGCAAATTTAACCCCTTACAGTTTGGGTGAATTCTGCCTAATGAAATTAAGAAGTCCCTACTGTGGCCTCATTCTGCTCCTATGTCTTATGGTCTCTAGTCCAGGGAGTAGGCTGGTAAATCTTCTCTGCATCCTTTCTAAAGCTTCTACATCCATCCTACAAGGAGGCAACCAGATCTAAACACAATATTCCAAGTGTGGTCTAACCAGGACCTTTACAGCTTGATCGCTTCTAACCCCAGATTTTTCCAGAATTTCTTTAAGATTTATTGAACACTATGTTTTTCAAATGCTAGCTGGTGGTGTTGTGGCATCTGCACTGGCCTTCGAAGTGAGTGGTTCTGGGTTCAAATCCGGCTAGCTCCTTGCACACTTGCCATTCGTGCTGGGTTGAGTATTAAGCTAGCAACTCAGCCTCGTAAAAACACAGACACAAGTATTAAAGAAATGGCAAGATTGCCACCCAATATGCCTTAAGGCATGAAAAGGAACAACAATTTTTTTTCAACTGAGTATCTATTTTCAAGTAATCCCTTCTGTCATTTCATCCCTCAGAGGTTGGTGTCTCCATTGGTTACTTGCAGATAGGTCTGTCAGAATTTGTGCTGATTTTAAAATCTCCATCAATCCCAGTACTGAGAGTAGATCAATATCCTCTGCCCAGGATAGAGAATATCTTTGCAAACCGTTCTGGAGGGAAACACTTCAGCAAAGTGGACTTAGCTGAGACTCACCTGCAGATGGAAATGGAGGAAGAGTCCAAAGTTTTTCTCACCATAAACACTTTACAAAGGGCTTTATTGCCATATATGTTTATTTTTGGAATATCATCTGCACCTGCACTCTGGCAGAAAGCTATGGACCAGGTGCTACAAGGCTGTCCAGACACTCAGAGTTACCTGGATGACATTGTGATTACTGGTGAGGACGATAAGGAACATCTCCAAAATCTGAAGACAGCGTTGCAAAGATGAGAAGATTATGGGCTCAGAGCATGACATAACTAGTGTGAATCCTTTATACTAAGCATCACTTACTGTGGTCACACTATTGATGTACAAAGATTATACAAGTATTCTGAAAAAATTCAAGCAGTGGTGGATGCCCCAAAGTCAAAGGACGTGGCACAGTTGCAGTTTTTTTTAGGATTTGTCAATTACTACTGTGTTCCATCCCTACAACTCATCACTACAGATCGGGCAATGGACAAATCAGTGGCTTTCCAAAAGGCAAAGGAAATGGTGACATCAGACACTACTCTCAAATTATGATTGGCATTGTTCAGTGAAGCTTACTTGTGATGCCTCACCTTGTGGCAAATCATATCATGTTATGAGTGATGGAAGTGAACACCCCATCATGTTCCCTTACCGCTGCAGAGAAAAAATACACGCAGATTAACAGAGAGGCCTTGAAACTGGTTTAGTGTGTAAAACATTTCAACCAGCACTTGTATGGGAGAGAGTTTACCCTCATTACTGATCATCAAGCAGAAGTGTCTATTTTGAATTCACAGAAGGATATTCCATTAACAGCAGCACAAATGCAGAGACGGGCTCTGTTTCTTGGAGAACGTAACTACAAGACTGAGTTCAAGGGGTTAACTAATCATGGAAATGCTGATGGACTGTCCCATTTACTCTTAGAAAAAAAAATTCTTGAAAAATTTACAAAAGAGAACACTCTTCTTGATATATTCTCCCTAATGCAAATTGAAAGTCTCCCTATTACGGCAGAGATGATCAAAGGGGAAACCAGAAAAGACTCCACACTCTCTCAGGTCCACATGGCAACACAAAGTGGCTGGAATGTGCAGCAGTAATTCCAGTTCCCCCATTTTTACCCACACCCAGGATGACAGAGGGTTGCCTTATGTGGGGATTGAGAGTTATTGTACCATTCCTGCTGAGAGCTAATGTGTTGGAGGAGTTACATGCCAGTCATCTAGGCATGGCCAAAATGAAAGAATTGGCTTGAAGCTTTGTCTGTTAGCCTGGGATTGATTGGCTCATTAAGCAGCTTCCTATGCAGGGATGCCCACACGTCCTTAATTTGCCAAGAGCAGTGCCCCGCCATCCCTGGGAATGGTCTGTATTGCCCTGGCAGAGGACTCATGTTGATTTTGCTAGACCAGTTATGGGCATAAATTCTTGGCAGTAGTTGATGCAACTACAAACTGGTCAGATGTATTCCCACTAGCCTCCACTATAGCCTTGCATACTGATGATATGTTGAAAAGTCTCTTCTCAAGTACCAGTGTTCCAGAACATTTAGTCAGTGACAATGGATCACAGTTTGTTGTAAAACAGTTTCAATCATTGAAAATGAATGGAGTAAAACATACCACCCAGCTATAAATGGCTTGGCAGAAAGGGTTGTCTAGAGTCTATAGAACAGACTGTGAGCAACATCAGAACACTCTACACTAACACTGCATAGTCACTAATCACTAATTTCTTCTTTGCATATTACAATGCAGCACACTCTACAACCAACAACTCTCTAGTTGTTCCTAGGTTCTCCCTCGCCCTCATGCTTGGATCTCCTCAAACCCAATCTCAGCAGGAGTCTGCAGGACAAACTGCTAAGACAAATTGAGGGCTCCTCAAATAAGGAAGTTTGATGTTTCACTCTTGGACAAGCAGAACTGGTGAAGGACCGCAGATGTGATCAGAAAAATTAAAGACAAAGCTGGACCACTCTCCTACACAGTGGAGATTACATCTTATGTCATTTGCCAATGACACATTGATCAAAAGAGGAGAGCAGAGACAACTGTTAGAGAAAAAAGGTGTCAGAACCATTTGCTGGGGTCCCAGAGTCAACTACTACAACCACCATGGAGGAGGCCCCAGAATCCGAGATTGTTTCACAGCTACATGCCTCTCCTGCCAAGCAGAGTGACACCCTTTGTCAGGAAAGACATATCCCACAAGAGTAAGAAATCCTCTACAGCAATTAAATCTTTAGGCTGAAATGGGACAATTTAAAATTTCCCTTGCTGTGGATGTTTATATAATGGTCGTATTATATAGTTAATATGGCCTTCTACTTCATTGCATTTTTGATTCAGCCATTCTTCCTTTGCAATATTGCACAACTGTCTGGTCTGTCTGTCTAGCTCTCTGTATTGCACTTCATTATTCTTCACTAACCTTCTTTGTTCCAACAGATCTAGAATTTTTTGGGTCATCCACCCCTTGTTGGTGTGTTGGATTTCTGGTAGTGGGATTATCTCCTCTGCTGATTGTTGTATAACATTTAAATCTGTCCCAAATAGGTTTTATTTCATTTTCGTTGAGGTGTTCTTCTACAGCTGTTTTGAATTGTTGCTTAAGTATGCTATCATTTTTAAGTTCTCCCAACGTATACTTCTTTCTCTTTTTTCCATGTTTCAGTTTCTTTAATTTTGTTTTAATGGTAGCTATTACTGGATGGTGATCTGAACCACAGCCTGCTCCTGGGTAGACTTTAGAATTTGTGATATTATTTCTAAAGCGTTCATTGATGGTAATGAAATCTATTTGATTCCTTGTTCTATCTCTCGAGCTAATCCAAGTACACAATCTACATGGATGGTTTTTATACCAAGTTGATCACTTGGTTGTTTCTGACACACCAATCAGTAAACCTTTCTCCATTTTCATTTTTCTCCCCTAATCCAAAAGGACCTATGAAGTTATTAACCCTTTCCTGTTCAACTTTGGAGGTAAAATCTCCCATGACTAGTTTTATAGCCTGAGATTTACATTGCTTATTGTCGAGATCTTCATAAAACTTGTTGATATCCTCTTTATCTGCATCATTTGTTGGCCCATAGGCTTGGATTATGCTAATATTAAAAAGGTTACCCCTTAATTTAACTAAAAGCAGATGATCAGATATTATCAAATATCCCATAAGACATTTTGATACTTGTTTGTTTAAAATAATTCCAACTTCATACATATATGCTGTTCACCTCCAGAATACATTATAAGAGAACCATTCTTAGTGAATTTGCCACTGTCAATCCATCTAATTTCTGACAGGCCTAAGATATTAACTTCCAACCTTTTCATTCCATTTAATGTGTTGTCCAACTTTCCTTTCTGGTGAAGTGTATGGATGCTCCATGTTGTTACCCTTAGCCTTTCCCTATTGCTAACAGGCTCTGGGTGACGGTCTGGTGTCAGCTGCAGCATATGACTACCTCTACCAAGAGAGGTGTTGTTTTGTTGATTAGAATCAACCCCATTCATGCTATTGTCTGATTTCCTTCTTTTGTTTCTTTCCATGATTGACTAGGCAGCAATTTCAACAGCGGTTTGCTGTTGCCTTCTGTTGCCACAGTGCTCATCTAACTGGAGCATTTGACCTCTACTGGTGTTCCCAGTTGGGAATCATACACTAGACGTTGACCAACCTTTGCTGTTTTGTACAAAAGTAACAGGGTTGTTATCATGGGTGACTTTAACTTCCCTAATATTGATTGGCACCTGATTAGTTCCAATGGTTTAGACGGGGCAGAGTTTGTTAAGTGAGTCCAGGATGGATTCCTATCACAGTATGTTGACAGGCCGACTAGGGGAAATGCCATACTAGATCTAGTATTAGGTAACGAACTGGGGCAGGTCACAGATCTCTCAGTGGGTGAGCATCGCTCCCTGGTCTTTAGCATTTTCATAGAAAAGGATAGAATCAGAGAGGACAGGAAAATTTTTAATTGGGGAAGGGCAAATTATGATGCTATAAGGCATCATGGGTGACAAGTGAGCTGGAAAATCTAGTCAGGTGGAAGAAAGCAGCATACATGAAGTTTAGGAAGCAAGGATCAGATGCGTCTATTGAGGAATATAAGGTAGCAAGAAAGGAGCTTAAGAAGGGGCTGAGAAGAGCAAGAAGGGGGCATGAGAAGACCTTGGCGAGTAGGATAAAGGAAAACCCCAAGGCATTCTTCAGTTATGTGAAGAACAAAAGGATGACAGGAGTGAAGGTAGGACCGGTTAGAGATAAAGATGTGAAGATGCACCTGGAGGCTGTGGAAATGAGCAAGGTCCTCAATGAATACTTCTCTTCGGTATTCACCAATGAGAGGAAACTTGATGATGGTGAGGACAATATGAGTGAGGTTGATGTTCTGGAGCATGTTGATATTAAGGGAGAGGGGGTGTTGGAGTTGTTAAAATACATTAGGACGGATAAGTCCTCAGGGCCTGATGGATTATTCCCCCGACTGCTCCATGAGGTGAGGGAAGAGATTGCTGAGCCTCTGGCTAGGATCTTTATGTCCTTGTTATCCACGGGAATGGTACCAGAGGATTAGTGGGAAGTGAATGTTGTCCCCTTGTTCAAAAAAGGTAGTAGGGATAGTCCAGGTAATTATAGACCAGTGAGCCTTACATCTGTGGTGGGAAAGCTGCTGGAAAAGATTCTTAGAGATAGGATCTATGGGCATTTAGAAAATCATGGTCTGATCAGGGATAGTCAGCATGGCTTTGTGAAGGGCAAATTGTGTCTAACAAGCCTGATAGAATTCTTTGAGGAGGTGACCAGGCATATAGATGAGGGTAGTGCAGTGGATGTGATTTACACGGATTTTAGTAAGGCATTTGACAAGGTTCCACACAGTAGGCTTATTCAGAAAGTCAGAAGGCATGGGATCCAGGGAAGTTTGGCCAGGTGGATTCAGAATTGGCTTGCCTGCAGAAAGCAGAGGGTTGTGGTGGAGGGAGTACATTCAGATTGGAGGGTTGTGACTAGTGGTGTCCCACAAGGATTGGTTCTGGGACCTCTACTTTTTGTGATTTTTATTAACGACCTGGATGTGGGGGTAGAAGGGTGGGTTGGCAAGTTTGCAGATGACACTAAGGTTGGTGGTGTTGTGGATAGTGTAGAGGACTGTTGAAGATTGCAGAGAGACGTTGATAGGATGCAGAAGTGGGCTGAGAAGTGGCAGATGGAGTTCAACCCGGAAAGTGTGAGGTGGTACACTTTGGAAGGACAAACTCCAAGGCAGAGTACAAAGTAAATGGCAGGATACTTGGGAGTGTGGAGGAGCAGAGGGATCTGGGGGTCCATATCCATAGATACCTGAAAGTTGCCTCACAGGTTGATAGGGTAGTTAAGAAAGCTTATGGGGTGTTAGCTTTCATAAGTTGAGGGATAGAGTTTAAGAGTCACGAGGTAATGATGCAGCTCTGTAAAACTCTGCTTATGTCACACTTGGAGTACTGTGTCCAGTTCTGGTCACCTCATTATAGGAAGGATGTGGAAGCATTGGGAAGGGTACAGAGGAGATTTACCAGGATGCTGCATTATGATCAGAGATTAAGGGAGCTAAGGCTTTACTCTTTGGAGAGAAGGAGGATGAGAGGAGACATGATAGAGGTGTACAAGATATTAAGAGGAATAGATAGAGTGGACAGCCAGCGCCTCTTCCCCAGGGCACCACTGCTCAATACAGAGGACATGGCTTTAAGACAAGTGGTGGGAAGTTCAAGGGGGATATTAGAGGAAGGTTTTTTACTCAGAGTGTTTGGTGCGTGGAATGCACTGCCTGAGTCAGTGGGGGAGGCAGATACACTAGTGAAATTTAAGAGACTACTAGACAGGTATATGGATGAATTTAAGGTGGGGGTTACATGTGAGGAAGGGTTTAAGGGTCAGCACAATATTGTGGGCCAAAGGGCCTGTACTGTACTGTACTATTCTATGTTAAAGACAATCCTCTACCAAAGTTTGGAATCCATCTCCCTGCTGCTGAAGACTTCAGTGATTTTAGATGACACCACCATCATTGGTTATTTTTCTTGTGCCAAACACTTACCATAGACAGAGCTTCTTCAGTGAGCCAGGGTGCACCTGGACCTAAGTCCTACATGAAGGCAGAGTTGTCTTGGGTGGTAGAAGCTATATTATCGTTATTGGCATTTCTTGATCAGTCAGGACCCAATCATCCTATACATCCCATACTAACAGATCCAGATAAAGTATGTGAGAGGTGGGTTCAGTATATAGAACAGTTGTTTGAAGAAAATAGAGGGGAACACCCAGATATTAAACACCCCAATTCTGGCCCACCTATTACCAAAGAAGAATAACTAAAGCAATGAAAAGCATGGAACATGGTAAAGCCACTGGGCCTGATGAAATTTCAGTGGAAGTGATACAAGCCCTAGAAGATCTGGGCATAGATAATCTTTTTGAACTGTTTAATGGCATATATGAGTCTGGTGTATTGTCTGACAATCTTTTGAAATCAGTATTTATAACTCTGGCAAAAATTCCTGCAACTACTGACTGTGAAAATTATAGAACAATCAGTCTTATGAGTCACATAATAAAAATTTTGTTGAGAATTGTTCTGAGTCAAATTAAGAACAAGTTAAGGTCAGAAACTTCTAAATTGACTGTGCTCTTTGGAATAATTCCTCAAAATATCCATGGTATTTCTGTGTCTGACCAACATGTTATTGTGTTTGTTACATTGATAGCTAGGAGGGCCATCTTTTGAAATGGAAGGATATATCAGCTCCTACTTTGTCACAATGGTTCTCTCAAGTGATGTTGTGTCTTAGCTTGGAGAAAATTAGAAGTCGAACCTTTGAACCTTTATTTGATTTTGAGAAGAGATGGGGTTCATTTGCTCATTATTATCATTTCAGTTAACTGATAGATTTCCTCCATGATCTAAATGTAAATTTTTTTGATATATCTTTTTTTCTTGTTGGCGGTTTGATGTTTATTTTTAGAAGCTTTTTGTATGATGCATGGCTCCGGGGTTGTACCCCCAATGGGTTTCTTTTTTTTCCTCACTTTTCTTGCTTAGTAGGTTTTTTTATTCACAAAATTTTCAATCCTTAAGATAATTTCCTCTTTTATAAGGCATTGTAAGTGTTGTTACTCTGATGCACTTGTGCTATTTTTAAATAATAATAATAAAAAGATTTGAAAAAAAAGAAAAGAAACTTCTAAACTGCAATATGGGTTTATTGAGAATAGAGGAACTAGGAATGCAATTTTCGTACTATGAATGCTTTCAGACAGGGCAATTGAATATCAAAATGATGTATTTTTATGTTTTATTGATTTCACTAAAGCATTCAACAAAGTGCAACATGAAAAATTATTTCAAATTCTCGCTAAACTAAACATTGATGAAAGGGAGCAACAACCGTTTCAAAATTTATACTGTATTGGAATCAAATGGCAGTGGTAAAAATTGATGATAACATAAGCAGTTGTACTAACATTCAAAGAGGAGCTAGATAGGGATGTGTTGCCTCACTGGATTTATTGAATATCTATAGTGAAATGATTCTCAGAGAAACAGAAGACCTAGATGGGACCAAAATTGGAGGTGTTAACATCAACTACCACTCTAATACCACGTGCTGCAGAAGAACTCCAAATCTTCCTAGACAAAGTAATACAAACAAGTGCAGGTTTTGGTCTAACTATCAACTGTAAAAAAAAACAAATAATGTATGGTAATATCAAAACAGCAGGATACTCCCAACTGCCAATTGTACATCGGTAACCAAGAGATTGAACAAAAGACCAGCTTTAATTACTTTGTAAACATGAGGAAATCTGCAGATGCTGGAAATTCAAACAACACACACAAAATGCTGGTGGAACACAGCAGGCCAGGCAGCATCTATAGGGAGAAGCACCAAGTCCTGATGAAGGGTCTTGGGCCGAAACGTCGACAGTGCTTCTCCTTATAGATGCTGCCTGGCCTGCTGTGTTCCACCAGCATTTTGTGTGTGTTCTTTAATTACTTTGATAGCTTTATATCACAAGATGCTAAAGTAAAGTAGAAATAAAAAGAAGAATTGCCATTGCCAAAACCAACTTCCAAAAAATGAAACCCATTTTTACCAACAGACACAATTCTATGACAACAAGGCTTAGGCTACTAAAATGTTACATCTGGTCAATCTTGTTGTTTGCTTCTGAAACAGGGACTATAAGACCAGAACTCCAAAGAAACTTAGAAGCAACAGAAATGTGGTTTCTTAGAAGAATGCTCAAAATATCATATAGAGATGGGGTAACTAATGAGCCATTACTCCTATTTGCCCATAGAAAAAGATCTTTAATTAGAACATTAAATGAGAGGAAATTTAAATTGCTGGGCCGTATCATCAGAAAGGGAGAAATAGAATGCCGTACCTTACAAGACCGCGTGCCTGGAAAAGGCGGACAAGGAAGGTAAAGAAGAAAATATATGGACACTGTGAAAGAACTAACAGATCATTGACGCTGCAAGGGACCGTTCGATGTGGAGAGCCATGATCGCCCAAGCGTGTGACGCGCAAGGCACCTGAAAAAGAAGATTATTTAGTAAACAGTGTATATATGTCTGTTGATTGATACATGGTAGATTATATGTATACTGTATATACGTTTAATTGGGTCATCGGTTAATTGGGACAGCCGCTTTTTTTTTTTGGGGACAATTGTTAGTGAACAAAAATGAATGAAGAAAGTAGTGGGGATTCCCTTTGTTTATTTGGGAGACCTCGGGGCTCTGCAAAATAATCAGGAAGCCGATTGAAATTTGGAAAGCAGAGTTTCGCGACAGTTTTCTCTTAATTGGACCAACAATGTCAGTGATGTGCATTAAAATAGCTACCTTTTAATCTGGAGGCTATCGAGATTTAAAAGGCAAGAGTTTCACGGACGTTTCTCTGAGTTCAGGAGCGACCAATCAGCAAGAGGAAGAGCGTAAGCGGTCCTTTCAATCAGGTCCGCTTCCAGACTTCATAAGCAGAGCTTCACGGCAGTTCCCTCAGTTGGACAATCGACTTCAAACTGTGTAAAAGAGCTACCTTTCAATCAGGAGGGCGGTCGAGATTTAGAAAGCAGAGCTTCACGGCAGCTTTCTCTCAGTTGAATGATAAACACCGGGGATTAATGTAAAAGAGCTACCTTTTAATCAGGAGGGCTATCGAGATTTTAAAGGCAAGATTTTCGCGACAATTTTTCAAGAGTGTAGGTACAGGGAGTTTGGCCTCATCATGTAGGACGTCAATAGAGTAGCTCCTTAGCAACGAGCCAGCTAGTTTAAATAACGTTAGTTGTGCTAACGACCGAATGACACCTGTTAAACTCACCTCAACATGTCTTTTACGGTCACTTAATCCACCATGGGCAATAGAAAAGTTAGTGTTGCAAACAGTGCAGTGAGCAACGCCGTCATTATTTTTGACCCCTATTAGGCAGGGGTAAATTTTAGTGTAGTCTGGGGAGAAGTACATTTTATATTTTCTTTTTTTTGGAACATTCTGCCATGGGTGCAGGACACTAAACTGAACTGATGGACAATGAAAGAGAGAGAGGTCGACTGTAAAGCCCACCCACAGAGAAAACTGATAGATCTACTTAGCATAAAGAGAGACCAATCAGAATTCATTCTCTCTCTCTCCCTCTCCCTCTCCCTCTCCCTCTCCCTCTCCCTCTCCCTCTCCCTCTCTCCCTCCCTGTCTCTCGCTCACTCTCAAAAAAACCGATTTCTGGGATATTGTATATAATTTGCAGGCGTCAGGGAGCTGCAATCATAATGTGGGAGGCTCCCGGAACTTCTGGGGGAGGTGGGATGTCTGTAAAAGAAATCCGCTAATTTAAATGTTCCTCTGGCCATATTGCGTGAAATATTAACTGACAATGCAATGGTTTGCAAACTAGTTTAATGGATGGGCCTTGGCAAAGTATAGATGAAATATCTTGTTTTTGATTGCATTGTTTTAGGGAGGAATTTCAGTGAGAAAAATAAAGCCAATCAAGGAGATGGAATTGTAAGCTTCATCTTAATAAATTTACTGTGGGTGTGGAAGTTGGAATAGCTGCTGTACTGACATAAATTAATTTCCATGGAAGGAAGAAGTTTTGCTAATTGAGTATTTTTCTATGCTGATTATTTGCACCTAGAAACGTTTGCTCTGCAGGGCAAATGCTCAGTTATCTGCTAAATATAGTCTCCTTGCTGTTATCCATCAAGTAAATTGCTTTGAAAGGAATTTGGAATACATTAAATTATGTCCAACAGCAACCCCCCCCCCCCAACAATACTGTATTGGCTTAATAGATTGCAGTTTAGTCTTGAGATCTAAAATGCCATGGGGGTGCCACAGTAGAATAGTAATTAGTGCGCGCTATTACAGTTCCACAGTTCGGAGTTCAATAGCTAGCACCATCTCTAAGGAGTTTCTACATTCTCTCCGTGACTGCATGGTTTTCAATGTCTGAAGTAAATTGACTATCAAATTACATATGTCACCATACACAATCATGAGATCCATCTTCTTGCAGGCATTCGCAGTTAATACAAGAAACACACTAGAATCAAGGAAAAATACCCCTAACGGGATGGACAAACAATCAAAAGATAACAAACTGTGAAAATATGAAAGAAAGGAGGGAAAATAATAAATAACTGGGCAATAAATATCAAGAACATGAGTCCTTGAAAGAGTCTATAGGCTGTGGGAGCAGTTCAATGATGGGGTGAGTAAAGTTATTCCTTCTGGATCAAGAGCCTGATGGTTAAGTTTCTGAATCTGGTGTTGTGGGTCCTGGGGCTCCTGTACTGCACCCAAATGGATTGCAGTAGTGAGATGCCAATGGACAAGATAGTCCAATGCCTTACTTGTCATTATAAATTGTACCATAATGAGGGTATTGTGAAACAGATGAGTTGCTGGATCAGAAGGGCTTGTTCTGTACTGTATCTCTAAATAAAAAATAAATAAAATCTACCAGGCACTAATCAATGATAATCATATATGTTATCCACTCTTGTGCATACAGTCATTGAATAAATTTTGTTTCTTGAAGTTCTTATTTTGCAGTCCATTTTTTTGGTCATACTTTCAGAAATCCTTGTTCAACTGAACTTTTCTCTGAGGCTGGTGATGTCGGAAGAGTATCATGATGACGTTGGGGTTCCCACACAGCTCCTTATCAGATGCTATTTTCAATTTTTCTCATCCACTTGATGACATACACTGATGCTTTTGGTTTAAAGGATTAAAGAAGATTACCTTTATTTGTCAGATGGACATTGAAAATACAGTGAAATGTGGTGTTTTCATCAATGACTAACACTGTCTGAGGATGTACTTGGGCCCGTCTGCAAGTATCACAATGCTCCTGGCATCAACATAGCATGGCTTTGACTAAACTGAACATGAGAGGAAACTGGGGCACCTGGAGGAGAACAGTGCAGTCACGGGTAGTATGTACACAAGAAGACGTGGCACATATTGGTACCAACAACATAGGTAGAAAAAAGGAAGAGGTCCTGAAAAAAGAATATAGGGAGGAAGCGTAGAAGCAGGACCTCAATGGTAGTAATCTTGGGCTTTCTGCCTGTGCAAGCAGGTTTGCTAGAGCTGTTGGAAGTGGTTTAAACTAATATGGCAGGGGGCTGGGATGATAGAGCTGAGGATGAGCCAGCAGGTCTACCATTAGATGATGGGCATAACATGAATGTAAGGAAGGACAAGCTGATGATTGGGTACAAATCCAGACACGAAAGTTAAACACAAATTCCCTAATACCAGTCAACTTGGGGCTGTGCAAAAAGAGTTACGTTTTAATCAGGAATCCGATAGAGATTTAGAAAGCGGAACTTCATGATAGTTTTCTCTTAGTTGGACAAACAATGTCAGAGCTACCTTTCAATCAGGAGGCTATCAAGATTTAAAAGGCAAGTTTCGCGGCAGTAGTAAAAAAGAGCTACCTTTCAGTCCCGGGTTCAACATTTTAAAAGCTGAATTTTGCGGCAGTTTCCTCTCAGCTGGACAATCAACATCAGTGCTGTGCGTAAAAAGTGCTACCTTTAATTTGGAGGGCGATTGAGATCTAGAGAACAGCTTTGCGGCCATTTACTCTCAGATTATTATTGAATGGTAAAAGATTGCAGCATGCAGTTGTGTTGAAGGCAAATCAAAACCCCCGTTTGACTGCAAAAGACCTTCAGTAAGATTTAGCAGACTCTGGAGTGATGGTGCACTGTTCTACTGTGCAGCGACACCTGCACAAATATGACCTCCATGGAAGCGCCATCAGAAGAAAACCTTTCCTGCATCCTCACCACAAAATTCAGCATCAGACATTTGCAAAGGAACATCTAAACAAACCTGGATGCATTTTGGGAGCAAGTCCCGTGGACTGATGAAGTTAAAATAGAACTTTTTGGCCGCAATGAGCAAAGGTATGTTTGGAGAAAAAACGGTGCAAAATTCATGGAAAGAATACTTCTCCAACTGTTAAGCACAGGGGTGGAGTGGGGTGGGTTGGGGGTGGATTGATCATGCTTTGGGCTTGTTTTGCAGCCAGTGGCATGGGGAACATTTCACTGGTAGAGGGAAGAATAAATTCAATTAAATACCAGCAAATTTTGGAAACAAAAATCACACCATCTGTAAAAAAAAAGCTGAAGATGAAAAGAGGATGGCTTCTACAACAGGATAATGATCCTAAACACACCTCAAAAATCCCCAATGGACTACCTCAAGAGGCGCAAGCTAAATGTTTTGCCATGGTCCTTACAGTCCCCCGACCTAAACATCATCGAAAATCTGTGGATAGACCTCAAAAGAGCAGTGCATGCAAGATGGCCCAAGAATCTCACAGAACTAGAAGCCGTTTGCAAAGAAGAATGGGCATAAATCCCCCAAACAAGAATTGAAAGACTCTTTGCTGGCTACAGAAAACGTTTACAAGTTGTGATACTTGCCTAAGGGGGTGTTACTAAGTACTGACCATGCAGGGTGCCCAAACTTTTGCTTCAGGCCCTTTTCCTTTTTTGTTATTTTGAAACTGTAAAAGATGGGAAAAAAAGTAACCTTGCTTTAAATATTAAAGAAATTTGTCATCTTTAATTTTATGCCTTTTGGAAGTCAGGTCATCTTTTATTCGCTTAGTTGTTCACAGTAACAGAAATGTTGACCGGGGTGCCCAAACTTTTGCGTGTGTGTGTGTGTGTGTGTGTGTGTGTGTGTGTGTGTGTGTGTGTGTGTGTGTGTGTGTGTGTGTGTGTGTGTGTGTGTGTGTGTGTGTGTGTGTGTGTGTGTGTGTGTGTGTGTGTGTGTGTGTGTGTGTGTGTATAAAATGACTAGAGAGCAATATGTCACATATTTGTGTTGAGATGCTACCTATACTGATTTGGAATTTATAGCTAAGTTGCAGTGTAGTGTATTCAGTATTTCAGTAATATTTGAGTAATATTACAAATATGTTGCTTGCTTGAGCATTCTTTATTTGTTTACATAACTCACTACAACTTGTATGTAAAAATACATGATTGGCATTTGTCGTTATGCCATCATGTCATATGTGTACATTTCACTAAAGAAAACCTAAGTAGAGCATCGTTTCGGTTCTCCTGTTTTTCTTTTGATTAATTTCTGGAGTTACAAATCATAATGATGTGCAGCCATTTATTTATTTTTATTTTTAATGTTCTTTATTTGCATGGTTTGTCTTCTTTTGCACACTGGTTATTGGTTGCCGTGGCTACAGATATACCGGGGAGCGCATTCTAACTGTTTGCATCCCTGTCTGGTATGGAAGCACCACTGTACAAGATTGGAAAATGCTGCTGAGTGTTGTAACCTCAGCCAGCTCCATCATGGGCCTAGCCTCCCCAGCACTGAGGACATCTTCAAAAGGCGAGGCCTGAAAAGGCAACATCCATTGTTAGTGACCCTCACCACCCAGGACATGCTGTCTTCTCATTACTACCATCGGGAGAACATACGAGAACCTGAAGACACACACTCAACATTTTAGGAACAGCGTTTTTGTTTCTGAGTTTCTGACTCTTTGTTTATATAGTCGTTGGTAGATTCTATTGTATTTCTTTATCTTTTCTGTAAATGTCTACAAGAAGGTGAGTATCAAGGCAGTTTATGATAATTTATACATGCTTTGATAATAAATTTACTTTGAACTTTGAACATGCAGACAACACTGGAGTTTGGGAATAAACTCAGGTCTCTGGCACTGGGAGGCAGCACCTCTACCTACTGTACCATTTAACGCCTCATATTATGTGCTGCTGTTTTGAAGACCCACTTCAAAGAATTTAGAATTTAGATGCCCTTCCTTTCTCCTCTGTCCCATCTTTTCCTGATTCTTTTATACATCTAAGCCCCCAGTTTCAATATCTTTCAATGACTGGTTCCAAATTTCTGCAGGTATCCTGGTTGATAGAAGCACACCATTTAGAAAATAAAATGGGTTCTTTAAGTGAGATCAGCTCCAAAATACTGGGACTAATTAAACATGCATTTTACAAACTCAAAAGGAAGCATCAAAGAATAAATAGGAACATTGTTCAATTTTTCTTGGTTTATTATATTGTTGGAAAAGAAATCATTACCTTACTACTGGAGAGAGAATCAACCTGCCATGGAACAATATAAATTAAAGTAATCTAAAGACGTCTCTCAAGCAGATCATTTAAGGGAAAATGACCCATCTCTACATAATAAATTACTCATGAAAACAATTTATTAAACACTATTAAACAGGATTTGAATTGACATTATGTACAATTAAAGGTGAGCATAAAAGAGCCTTATTATCTGCCAGTACTCTTCTTTACACTAGGGAATTACCCTCAGTACTTAGGATCAATATCAGGTCAAATAAGAAGGGCAGACAAGGAAGAAATGTGAAATAAAATGTCACTAGCTGGAAGATCTGTTCATTTTTTATGTATGGTACATCTCACAAAATTTACAGACCAAATTTTTACTGAATGAAAATGGAGATTGCATTGTTACAATTTCTAAAAATCTGAGCAATTATTTTAGACTTCCTGTATGCGTCAGATAGAGATGTTAAATAAATGCATTTCTCACAGAGGTGTCTCGTATATTGATGGACTAGAACAGAAGGGGCATTGGGATGCTTTAATCTTATGTAGTTACTTGTGCATAAATACTGTATGTTAAAGTAATAAATTAGTAACTCTGCCATGGATGGTCCCAAACACAGCTGCAAAAGGAGGAGGGTTGGGCATGGGGCTAGCAATTCCATCAGCAAAAACCCAGAGCTGGGGAATTGCCAACCGAAGCTCCAAAGATCTCTTCCCTGGGAGAGGAAGGATCTTCAGAAGATAGCTACAACTGGGGACAACTTAAATGACTGGCCCTGGACAGAGGACTCTGGCAAGCTGTTGTTGGTGCCTATGCCCCAGAAGGGGTGATAAAGAAGAAGAATAGAAATAGAGATAATGAAAGGTTTCTTTTATATGAACAGCAAGAAACAAGGGCAAGGTCGGGAAGGAGTTCTTGGAATGTGCTAATGTCCAAGAGAGACAGATGCAATGTTGAAAGTGGTTCTTAACTTGGGCTTGTGGAGGGTATTTCTGCAGGTGGAATATTGTCATGGTATCATTCAGTTTAGACATGGAAAATGATAAGGAACAATTAAGCAGAAAACACTTTGACAGAGGAGCTGCCTAGTGACACAAGATCTTAAATGCTGGAGTGTTGTCAATGTCATTGCAAAGAGTATCTTCAATTTAACTCTATGATAAGAATAACAACTAAATTAAATCAAGCCTCTGTTCTCCAATCCATATATATCACAAGCTTCAATGGCATTTTGTGTTCTGAATATGAATATTCTGGACAATTTTCGAAGAAACACACCTTTGACCTTCAGGTTCTGGAGGACCAGAATCAGGGTAGATTTACCAGTTCAATAAACAAGGAAGTATTTGAAATCATAAACAATGAAGGGACACAGAAGTTTTTCATAAATGTTAATAGGTTAGTCAAATGATATAAGGGATTAATTAGGGACATAGGAAGATATTCAGGAAGAAACAGACCATAGATTTGCTACTATAGAAAAGTACATTGTTAATGTATCAGGAAATGAGAAGGCAGACAAATTGGCTGCAATTAAAATAGAAAAACAGAAAGTACTTCCAAACACTCACAAAATGCTGGAGGAACTCAGCAAGTTAGGCAGCATCTATGGAGGGGTATAAACAGTTGGCATTTTAGGCTGAGACCCTTTATCAGGACTGGAAATGAAGCAGGAAAAAAACAGAATGAGAAGGTTGTGGGGAGAAGGAAGGAAAGATGATAGGTGAGACCAGGAACGTGGGTGGATGGTTTGGGAAGGGTTTATGAGGTAAGAAGCTGGGAGCACTTCCAAATTTGATAGCACTCAGAAAGATCTGGATGAGTGGCTATAGAATTGAAATTCTTCTTGGGAAGATTGGTAGCAGAGAATTGGAAGACCCTTGTTCATAAAAGGGAGGGAATGAAATCCAAAGACACAAGAAACTGCAGATGCTCAAAAAGGAAATGGGTTGCTGAAGGAACTGTGCATGTCAGGCAGCTTCCATGGAGGGAAACAGACAGTCAGTCATTCGTGTTGAGATCCTCCATCTGCACTGGTGTCGAGATGCATTCCAGATGAAGGGTCTCAACCCTGAAATATTGACATCCATTGTCCTTCCACGGAGGCTGTTAGATCTGTGGAAGAACGATGGATAGTCAACATCTTGGGCTAAATCCCTTGATCTGGTCTGCATCTCGAGTTCCTCCAGCAGGTCATTTTTGCTGAGGATGAAAGCTAGTCTTGAAAGATCAGGCATCCTTACTTACCTCAGGGTTGCTGAAGTTTCCAGAGATAACAAATTAAATGTTCCTGAGAAATTCATGAACTATTAAATGAAAACCATCATGGATTAGTTGAGACAGTGGGGTCCATGGATCCCTCGGTTAATGATAAGGATCCATGGATAAAAAAGGTTGGAAACCCCTGAGTTGAAAGTATATCACATTTAACAAAGTTGATAAGAGTTACGTAACAAATCGGTTGACAAGGCTGCAAGGCCTTTAATTGATAATTGATTTTTATACGTACATACACTCAGTGACCACTTTATTAGGTGTACCTGTATAACTACTCATTAATGCAAATATCTAATCAGCCAGTCATGTGGCAACAACTCAATGCATAAAAGCATGCAGATATGGTCAAGAGGTTCAGTTATTGTTCAGATCCAGCATCAGAAAGAGGAGGAACTGTGATCTAGGTGACTTTGACTGTGGAATGACTGTTGCAGTGGTTTGATTATCTCAGAAATTGTTGATTTCCTGGGAATTCCATACACAATCATCTTTAGTACTTACAGAGAATGGTACAAGAAACAAAAAGCATTCAGTAGGCAGTAGTTCTGTGGGTGAAAAGACCTTGTCAATGAGAGGTCAGAGGAGAATGGTCAGACTGGTGCAAACTAACAGGAAGGTGACATTAACTCAAATAACTATGCATTACAACAGTGGTGTGTGGAAGAGCATCTCTGAGCACACAACATATTGAAACTTGAAGTGTATGGACTACAGCAACAGAAGACTATGAACATACACTCATGGCCACTTCATTAGGAACAGGAAGTACCTAATAAAGTGGCCACTGAGTGTAAGTCTAAGAGGTGAACTGAACATATTTGGCACGCCAAGGGCTCGGCCTAAGGACTTCGCTTACCTTCGGAGGACCGAGTTTTCGTGGCTTTGGAGATGGGGGGGATCGGAGGTCGGTGTCCAAGCAGAAGACCTGTGTGTCATGGGAGATGGAAAATCTAAGGCTGTGAGCCCAGAGAGCTGAGATCTTTGGGTACAGAGCTCGGAAAAAAACAATGCAATGGACTTTTAACATGGTAAACCAATGATTTGTTTGTTATGTCTCCCCTCTCACTGTGAAACGGAGACACCTCTTTTTCCCTTATTAGGGGGAGAGAGCCCATGGTATGCTGAATGCTGGGTGAACGAGTAATCTTTGGAGTACTGTGTCTGTGCCTTCGCAGTTACTTTACTCAAGCTTGAGTGCTCAGTGGCAGGTGCCGATGTTTTTGTTGTTTTTTTGCTGGTGGGTGGAGGGGGGATCATTGCTTGTTGCTGCTTACTCACGGAAGGGAAGGGAGCTGGGGGGGACTTTGGGGTTCTAACATTTAACTGTTGTTCATTCTTGGGGGGCACTCCTCTGTTTTTCGTGGATGGTTGAGAAGAAGAAGCATTTCAGGATGTATACTGTATCCATTCCTCTGACCTTAAATGTACCTTTGAAACCTTTGAAATACAGATCCATAATTCATTCAAAAAAGATGTCATAGGTGGATAAGGTGTTAAAGAGATTTTTTTGATACATAGGCCTCCATTGATCAGAGTATTGAGCACAAAAGTTGGGATGTTATGTTAAAGTTGTATGAGAAGTTAGTGTAGCCAAATTTGGAGTATTGTGTGTAGTTCTAGTCACATACCTACAGTAAAGATATCAATAAGAGTGAAAGGCTACAAAGAAAATTTTCAAGGATGTTGTCAGAACTTGAGTGCATGAGTTATAGGGAAAGATTGAATAGGTTAAGACTTTATTCCTTGGAGTATAGGAGAATGAGGGGAGATTTTAAAGTGGTATACAAATTTATGAGGTATATAGACATGCTGAGGTTAGGTAAGTCTAGAAATGCAGGTTGTAGTTAAAGGGTGAAAGGTGAAATATTGAGGGGGAACTTCTTCACTCAGAGGGCGTTGTGTGTGTGGAATGAGCTGTCAGCAGAAGTGCTAAATTCTGGTTTAACTTCAACATTAAAGAGAAGTTTGGATGGGAGGGAGTGGACGGCTATGGACCAGTTCAAGTTGACGGGACTAGGCTGAATAACAGGTTGGCATGGACTAGTTGGCCTGAAGGGCTGTTTCTGTGCAAAAGTGCTCTGCGACTCTTTAAATGGGTACAGAAAGGAAGAGATTAATGGTGTGTGTGTGTTATTTTACAAATGAAATTGAAGTATATAATGTTATTCTTCAAAGATGAGCAATTAGAACAACATTTCAAAATTTACACTACTCAAAATGTACCTGGCAGTCAGCATATTCTGTAAGTAGCGCATCATGGTAACATGGACTGACAAATGAAAGGGGTAATACACAACATTTGACATGAAGTGTAGGGAAGTGGCGTTATCTACAGAATGAAAATGAGGAGCAGTAAAATTAAAAGGAACAATGTTCATGGGAATGCATGAGGTGACGTGCCTGGAAGCTTACAACACGAATATTTGAAAGCGGCAGGACTAAGTTAGAAAAACAGCTTAAAGTAAGCATGAAATTCTGTGCTTTCTTACAAGTGGATACAAGGACAGGAGGAGCGCTAAGCAAAACCTTCGTAAATCACCAACACACAAGAATGTAATGGGTCAGGCAGCATCTATGGAAGGAAATGGACAGTCAACAGTCTGGATGGAGTCTGTTCATCAGGATTGGTGTAAGAGGTAGAAACGGGCAGTGGGGGGAGGGGGTGTTGGGGAACAATGAAGTTAGAGGCTATAGAAGGAAGAATTCTGAGGTGATGGGGTTTCTATAAATTGGTTGCGATAATGTAGGAGACAGTGGTCTAAAGCTTCTCATTGGGGTCCTGGTTCAGGGGTAAGAAAGAGGAGGTGTCCGATTGCTGTTATCTAGCCTCAGCAGTGTACAGGTCAGTTCATTGGTCTACATAGACCAATGTTTAGGTCCCAGTTAGATCTCTGTGATTATTTCCGGATACTACACTACAGAGAGGATGGAAAAAAATCCCAGCAGATATATTAGAATGGCAACAGATATGATAGAAATTTATAAGATTATTAAAGGTTTAGATTGAGAAGAGAGAGCTGGTACCTTTTCCCCAGTGTCCAAATGTCTAATAGAGGGCACGTATTTAAGATGAGAGGGTATAAGTTCGAAGGAGATTTGAGGGGAAAGTTTTATTAGTGGAGAATGGTGGATGCCTAGAATGTGCTGGCTGGGGTTCTGGTGGAGGCATATAGAGGCGTTTAGGGAGCTCTTAGATAGGCGTGTAAGTGCGTAGAGATTGGAGGAATATGGACGATGTAAAGTCATATGTGATTAGTTTAGTTAAGCATTTAATCTCTAATTTAATTAGTTTGTGGTCTGAAGGGACTGTCTCTGTACTGTACTGTTGTATGTGCTACATGGGACCTGGGTAAATAATGGAGATAGTTTCCTGATCAAAGCTTTCTGAAGGAAGTGTAAAAGAATAGGGTTGATTATCTAAAGTGTGTTTAACAGATTTCTGGTCAGTTTCATCTCACCATGGATAAGCCTGAGGATGGACTGAACAAAACTGTTCAAAATCATTAATGTAATGCTGGCCAGAGATATAACTCAAAGATAGTTTGCAAAACATTCAGGTTGCAACAGAGGTAAGGGAGGCAAATGCAATATTAGCATTCATTTTGAGAGGACTAGTATATAAAAGCAAGGATGTAATGCTGAGCTTTTATAAGGTATTGATCAGACAGCACTTGGAGTATTCTGAACAGTTTTGGGCCCCTTATCTAAGAAAGGATGTGCTGGTATTGGAGAGGGTCCTGAGGAGGTTCACGAGAATTATCCTGGGAATTAAAGGGTTAACATCCAAGTAGCTTTTGTTAGCTCTGGCCCTGTATTAACTGGAGTTTAGAAGAATGAAGGGGGATCTCATGGAAACCTATCAAATATTGAAAAGCCTAGATAGAGTGGATGTGGAGAGGATGCTTTCTTTAGTGGAACAGTCTAGGACATGAAGGCACAGTCTCAGAATATGAGGACCTCTCCTTAGAACAGAGGTGAGGACAAATTTCATTAGCCAGAGGGCAGTGAATCTGTGGAATTCATTGCTGCAGATATCTGTGGATGCCAAGTCATTGGGTACATTAAAGCAGAGGTTAATAGGCTGATTAGTAACTGCGTCAGATTATGAGGAGAAGGCAGGAGAATGGGGTTATATACAATTTCGTCCTCTAATTTGTAGTGTTTAAATGAATTGCACTATACTGCTGCTGCAAAACAATCTCATGGCATCTTTCAGTGATATTAATTTTGGTTTTGATTCTGTCTTATGATGTAAAGTAAACAGTTGGAATGAGCACATTAAGTTGTTCGAGATGCACTGACTGTAAGGAGGGAAGAAGTAAATTCAATTATATTTTGTGAGATAAATAACTGAAAGAAAATAATTTTCACTGAGGAAGGAGGTGTAGGACTGCATGGATGGCTCTTTCAAACAGACAGAAAAGGCACAATGGGCCAAAGGGCCTCTTTCTGCACTGTACGGTTCTAGTTTTCTACAATACGATCAATTGCTCAGCAAATTGTGCTTCAGAACAGCACCTGGATCTACCAGCCAGGCTGCTGTTCAAACTTGATATTATATATCTAATCAGTACAAATATCAGCATCTCTTATACATACATTAAGAAAATGATATACAAAGCATTCTACAATAAGTCTTTGTTTTTTTTTCCAGTGAGGCATTAATACCGTATTCTAAAGGAAAAGAGGTTGTCCAAGGCAGGGTCTGCTTCAAAGGAAGCCACATTATTTAGATCATCATACAGATTACGGTGCGTTCAGAGTTGAACATCACACTATCAGTGGTACTCCATCACCATCTGCCTCCTTGGTTGTTCCGACACTTCTCTCTACACAGAAAAGGTCTTTCAAACAACCTGAACCTTAAAAAAAGTTCAACAAAATATTCAGCAATTAACTTTCAAAGTAATGTTGAATATTTTATAAACATTTTTCATATAGAATGTGTCTATCTTTTGTAACTCAAATGAAGCAGAGAAACCCTTCTGATATAAACAGGGGTTTTTACCTGGATAAGATAACAGGGTTTCATAAACACCACAGAAGTTTGAAGACACAACTGTACTGTAAATAAAAGTAGTCTTAATCAGTCCAGATCCCTGAACTATTCACTGAAGCATCATCAAATGACCTCTGTGCACATTTGTTACAAAAATAATTCCTGATTTATCAAAGAAACAAGCTGCTCCCACAATACTTTAAAACAATCTCATTTTCAATTTGGCATGCATTTATTCATGCAACTAGACCCATAAGTGCCTCTTTCATTTGTTCGCTATGTTACACTTGAAAGTTTCATGATTTGTCTCAAAGGCAAAGGGAGTCCGAGGCAATGCATATTGGAGACTTGTGGAAGGGAGGTTCCTTTTGTTCTCACTTTAGATGAATTGGAGACATGCTCAAGGACCTTACTGGGTCCTCTGCTTGTTCAATGACTTGTGACGTTCTGGGAACTCCAGACCTCATTGGGTTTACGCTTTCAAACGTCTCTGGGCTGACCTCCTCACCTCCAAGCAAGAATCGTGATGCCATCCATTTGGGGTAGTGTTCTTGGCATGCTCTGGCGCTCCTGTGGTTCCTGTCTGTGAATGGCACCCTCAGTTCGTGTGTGGGCTGGATCAGATTTTGCACAGACAGGGAGTGTTCTAAAGGTTTGTCTGTCGCTGGGCAAACGTTGACCAGGGATTCGTTCTCTGCACTCTGACTCCTCCGCCATGGGGTGTCCTGAGTGAAACTAAGGTCTGCCCTTTGGCCAGTGACAAGGCATGTGGTGATATTGGAATCAAATCCCTGTGACGTGACGGGAACGATCTGGAGAGGAAGCGGCCTGCTGGTGGTCGGGAAGGATGGCAACTGTTGAGATGTCACTGTCTCCTTAGAAGGTGGGACCATTGGACTAGGCACTGCCATTGTGGGCCTGTCACCCTTGGTACTGGGAACAGCCTGAGGCTGGGTGGTCAGGCTGACGTGTCCATAAGAGGGGCCACTTGGATCATCTGGTGTGAGGATGAGCTGCAGTCCTCGGACACTGGTAGATCTTGATGTACAGTTGCTGAGTCGGGCTGAGTTGAGCCCTTCCACCGGACTTTGATAATCAGAAGTTTGATCAAGCTCCAGTGAAGGCATCTGCAGGGATGCAAGGGTCAGTGCTGAGACTGAGCCTTTCCGCAGACACTGTCTGTAGACGTCCAACAGCGCATCTAGCTTTGACTCAATGGACTGTACCTGCAAATACAAATGTTACTGGTAGTTATAAAAGGCTCCGTGCTGGCCACAGAAGGTGGGATTTCCTTGTGGCCACCTATTTCAATTTGACTTCCAATTTCCATTCTGACATATCAGCCACTGTCACATTGAGGCCACACTCAGGTTGGAGGAGAAGCACCTCATTTTCCATCTGGTTAGCCCCAACCTGATGGAATGAACATTGATTTCTCTAACTTCCAGCAAATTCTCTTCCCTCCTTCTCTCTTTTTCCATTCTCCATTCTGGTTCCCCTCTCAGCCCTTATCGTTGCCTCACCTGCCTCTCACCTGGTACCCCTCCTCCTTCTCTTTCTCCCATAGTTCACTGCCTTCTCCTATCAAATTGCTTCTTCTTCAGCTCTTTACCTCTTCCACCAATAACTTCCCAGCTTCTCACGTCGTTTCCCGCAACCCCCACCCCACCTTCCCCTTCACCTGGTCTCACCTGTCATGTGCCAACTCGTATTCCTTCCCCTCCCCTCAGCTTCTTATTCTGGCTTCTTCTTCCTTCCCTTCCACTCTTTGTGAAGGGTCTTGGCCTGAAGCGTTGACTGTTTAGTCTGCCTGACTTGCTGAGTTCTTCCAGTATTTTACCCAGTCTGGTCTTGACAGCCCACATGGAGTTTTCATGCAGATCTATCATCCCAAGGGTTTTTCACCTTCACACAAAACTGTTTTTATTTTGGGTGAGCCAGTGGAGTTATTTCTGAGTAATCAACATTGTTACCTGTTTCTCCACTTTTACCACCCGTCCCATCATGCTAAAGTCGGCAGCAATATCATTGTCTGGTGGTCCTTTCTCGCGAGACCGCTTTTCTGTCGAGAACTGTCCTTTCCCAAGAATATGATCCACGCTGAATTAAATGAAACAAACAAGATTCAAAATTCAAGACTGTTAATTGTCATTCTCCAGTACACAAGTGTAAAGAAGAACAAACTGACTGTTTCTCTGGATCCGATGTAGTGATAGAAAACACAATTAGCAGAAAAAAAATAATTAAAACCCAAGAGGCACAATAAATATGAATGTAAAATTAATCCTATAAAACACAATGTCCAAGTAACTGTCTGAATGTGGCCAAACATACAGTACATAAGGTTAGTTTATACTGTGTACACAGACTGATTGTATGTGTTGAATGATCTTTATTGTCAGTATACATAGGTACAATGGAACTCTGTTTGGCTTCCTCTCAGGCGGTAGATAAAAACAAAGGAGTAATAGAAAAACAGTATTAAATAGATAAGTAGCAGAAAATAAGTTGCAGCCGCACCAGAACATCACAGTAATGCACAAAGTGCCATTAGTGCAAGTATTTGAGTCCTTGTGTGTGCATGTGTGTGCTCACAGTTTCGGTCATTGTTCTGTGGGAATAGTGTGATGGAGGCCACAGCTCTGGGGTAGAAGCTGTTCCTCAGTCTATTTGTTCTGGCTTTGAGTGTCCTGAACCTTTTGCTGGACAGCAGTGGGTTTAACAGGGAGTGGCCGGGGTGTGTGGTGTCTCTGGTTATGCTGATTGCTTTCCTCCTGAATCTGCTGGAATAGATAGTGACCAGTCCTGGGAGCTCCATCCCGACAATTCGCTGGGCCGATTCAGGTCTTGTTGCTCAGGAGCTGTGCAGCTGGTATACCACACTGTGGCACTGTTGGTCAGGATGGTTTCAGTTGTGCTTCTGTAGAAGTTAAGCAACAGCTTTTGTGGGAGTTTGGCCTGTTTCAGCTTTCTGAGGAAGAAGAGTCCTTGTTGTGTCTCTTTTTACAAGCAGCGAGGTGTTGGTGGTCCATGTCAGCGAGGTGTTGGTGGTCCACGTCAGCGAGGTGTTGGTGGTCCATGTCAGCGAGGTGTTGGTGGTCCATGTCAGCGAGGTGTCGGTGGTCCATGTCAGCGAGGTGCAGGTGGTCCATGTCAGCGAGGTGTTGGTGGTCCATGTCAGCGAGGTGTTGGTGGTCCATGTCAGTGTGGTGTTGGTGGTCCATGTCAGCGAGGTGTTAGTGGTCCACGTCAGCGAGGTGTTGGTGGTCCATGTCAGCGAGGTGTTGGTGGTCCATGTCAGCGAGGTGTTGGTGGTCCATGTCAGCGAGGTGTCGGTGGTCCATGTCAGCGAGGTGTTGGTGGTCCATGTCAGTGAGTTGTTGGTGGTCCATGTCAGCGAGGTGTTGGTGGTCCATGTCAGCGAGGTTTTGGTGGTCCATGTCAGTGAGGTGTTGGTGGTCCATGTCAGCGAGGTGTTGGTGGTCCATGTCAGCGAGGTTTTGGTGGTCCATGTCAGTGAGGTGTTGGTGGTCCATGTCAGCGAGGTGTCGGTGGTCCATGTCAGCGAGGTGTTGGTGGTCCATGTCAGTGAGTTGTTGGTGGTCCATGTCAGTGAGGTGTTGGTGGTCCATGTCAGCGAGGTTTTGGTGGTCCATGTCAGTGAGGTGTTGGTGGTCCACGTCAGCGAGGTGTTGGTGGTCCATATCAGCGAGGTGTTGGTGATCCATGTCAGCGAGGTGTTGGTGGTCCATGTCAGCGAGGCGTTGGTGGTCCATGTCAGCGAGGTGTTGGTGGTTCATGTCAGCGAGGTGTTGGTGGTCCATGTCAGCGAGGCGTTGGTGGTCCATGTCAGCGAGGTGTTGGTGGTCCATGTCAGCGAGGTGTTGGTGGTCCATGTCAGCGAGGCGTTGGTGGTCCATGTCAGCGAGGTGTTGGTGGTTCATGTCAGCGAGGTGTTGGTGGTCCATGTCAGCGAGGCGTTGGTGGTCCATGTCAGCGAGGCGTTGGTGGTCCATGTCAGCGAGGTGTTGGTGGTCCATGTCAGCGAGGTGTTGGTGGTCCATGTCAGCGAGGCGTTGGTGGTCCATGTCAGCGAGGTGTTGGTGGTCCATGTCAGCGAGGTTTTGGTGGTCCATGTCAGTGAGGTGTTGGTGGTCCATGTCAGCGAGGTGTTGGTGGTCCATGTCAGCTGTTTTGACAGCATAACTACAAGGAACTTTAGGTGTTCCACACTTTCCACTACCTCTCCATGTACATGGAGGGGCTGTGTACTCTGTCCTTTGAACTCTTTGTACATTGTGATGTTAGGTACATAAATATCTGTAAATAACTATGACAGAAAATCTTATAGTGACAAGCTGGTGCTTGGCAAGAGGAACTCTTCTAGGTAGTAACAGGGTACAGTATATGAAAACACAGTAGGACAGTATGCCACTCTAGGTAAGAGGTGTGAACAAATTCAGGAAACTACAAATAAAACATGCACTGGGCAGAATAACATTTTTGCAGGGACGAGATGGGCTGAAAGGCCTATTTCTGTGCTGTAGCACTTTTTGGCTCTAAGAGTTTCTGCAGGTACTAGAAATCTTGAACAACACACACAAAACTCTGGAGGAACTCAGCAAGACTGGCAGTGTCTATGGAGCAGAATAAACAGTCAATGTTTTAGGCTGAGATCCTTCATCAGGTCTGGGAAGGAGGAGGAAGAAGACAGAATAAGAAAATGGGGAGGGAAAGGAGCACAAGCTGGCTGGTGAAAGATGAGACCAGGTGAGGGGGAATGTGGGGTGGGGGAGGTGGGGTAGAAAGTGAGAAGCTGAGCTGAGTCCTGATGAAGGGTCTTGGCCAGAAAGGTCATGATCAGGATACTTGCGTATAAATTTGGAAAAAAAATTTGTCGCTTTAGTTCAAAGCAGTCGAGAATAACACCTACTTAACTGTCGCGCTGTCTGAACCCTTAGTGCCTAGTGCTTAGTGCACACGGGGCCTCCACAAGGGTCTTCCATTTCTGCCAGCCTTTAGCTCTGCTGCTCACAGTTACCCAGTTCATGCCTACTTCTTTCAGTTCTGCTTCCACAGATATTCACCATGTCATTTTGGGCCTGCCCCTACATCGCTTTCCCTGTGGGGTCCACCTTAGTGCTACTTTGCTAGTTGATCATTTGGCATTCTCATTACATGGCCCAGCCATCTCCATTGTCTTCTTTTCACACAAACTGAGATTGATTCCATATTGCAAGATGTAAGCAAGTCTTGGTGATAGACGTTTTGTCTGGAACGTGTCAAGTTTCTTGCAGATGTCTTTCATCATCTTCCAACATTCACTTCCATAAAGTAGCACGCTTAGGACGTTGCTTTTAAAAATTCTGATTTTGGTGTTAAGTTTGAGTTGTGTGGATTTCCAAACTGCATTGAGGCTGCCAAATGCTTGATTTGCTTCAGATAGTCTTGCTAATACGTCCTTACCACTGTCTCCATCAGTGCTGACTTTTACTCCCAAGGTACGTGAACTCATCTACCTCTTCCACTTGCTGATTACTGATGATTACTGGTTGGAGGTTGGAAGCATTCATCTTCATGATCCTCGTTTTTTTCACTTGAATGTTCATCCCAAGTTGCGATGCATATGATTAAAGTCTGTCTGTTTTCTCCTGAATGTCACAATGACTACTCGCTAGCAGACTGATATCGCCAGCAAAAACTAGGTTGAGGTAAGTGTCCATTGAATACCCCGTTTCTTTATTGTGATTGTTTCCCTCATAAGCCAATCCATTGCTAAAATGAAGAGCAAAGTTGATAGGATACACCTCTGTTTAACTCCTGTGAAAACCCTGAAGCTTTCTGTCAGCTGCTTTCCACAAATCACCTTGCACTGAAAGTCACTGTACATCATTTGGATAATGTTTACAATTTTTTGGGGAAATCCGTATCTTTCTAGAGTGTTTCTTGGTGGATATTATCAAATGCTTACTTGAAGTCCAGAAATAGTACATAAAGATTGCTGTTCCACTCTGCAGATTGCTCGAGAATTTGTCTTAGTATGAATATATAGTCCATGCAAGATCGACCTTTCCTAAAGCCAGCTTGTTCTTTCTGGATGATATCTTCCATAACCTCTGAGAGCTGATTTAACGAGATGCGACTGAAAACTTTGCTTGTAATTGAGAGGAGCGTAATACCTTTCCAGTTGTCGCATATACTTAAATCTCCTTTCTTCGGCAGTTTTACAGTAAGTCCAGTTTTCCACTCCTCGGGTATTTCTTCACTTTTCCAGATGGTGTTGAAGGATTGACACAGCACATGGCACATTTCTTTGCCACCTCCCTTAAGCATTTCTGCACTTATCTTATCCTCTCTGGGTGCCTTTCCTGATTTCATTTTCTTAATGGCTTGCTGGACTTCAACTGTGGGTGGTTCTGTGGAGATATCAGGGTCTTCATTACTCTCACAAATCTCAGGGGTTTCTCGAGGTGTTGGTCTATTCAAAACTGCTTCAAAATGTTCTTTCCAACTGGTGGTTACTCCTTTCTCGTTTTTGATAATATTGCCATCCTTTGCGATATCATGCTTGTTTCCATAGTTCCCCTTCATGCACTTGGTTATTTTGCATAAAGTTCTCATATCCATATTTTTTGCAGCTTCTTCAGCTTTTGAGGCAAGTGTCTCAAAATACTGCAGCTTCGTGTAACATCCTTGTCATTCTCGACATATTCAGCAGCAAGTCTCTCCTTCAGACGACGGGAAGTTACACTCAGCATTCTTTTCTTGGTTTCTTTCCTTTTCGTTATTTTCATTCAGGTTGTCTCACTAATTTCCATTTCTTTTGGTATCCCAGGATCACTTTACTAGTCTCCTTCATCACATTATTAAAGTTGTGGATTGTCATGCCAGAATGCTAAATCTGTTTGTAAGTTTGAGAGTAAATATTGCCTGTATCTCAAAATTTTGAAGTTTGCTGTAATCAAAGCATCGGCCTCTGCTTAAGCCCATTCTCACTTTCCTCAATTTTAGTTTCACTTTTGCTACAAGGTGATGGTGATCGCTGCCAACATCCGCTAGACTTTTTACCCGAATATCGTTGAGTGATCTTTTCCATTTGTTGTTGATAATGATATGGTCAATCTGACTCTCTGTTTTCCCATCTGGGGATTTCCACATGAGTTTATGGATATCTCTATGCTGGAAAATGGTGCCTCCTACTGTAAGACAGTTCATTTCACAAAAGTCACAAAGTCTTTCTCCATTGTCATTCATGACTCCAACACCATGTCTTCCAATAGTGCTTTCACGATTGCTGTTTTCACTCCCAACCCTTCCATTAAGGTCCCCCATTATAATGAACACATCGTGTTTCGGGATCCTTTCCATGGCAGCTTGAAGGCTGTTATAAAACTCATCTTTAGTTTATTTTTCCACATCCTCAGTAGGTGCATATACCACTATTATGGACAGTTTAGCGAAATTAGAGTTTAAACAAACATATAGGAGTCTTTCATAGATGGGGTTCCATTCTAATAAGGCCCTCGAGGCATCCTTGTCCATGATGAGTGCCACACCTTGTAAATGGTGGTTTTCCTTGTGGCCTGACCATATGATTGTATCGCCAGAATCTGTCCAATGTGTTTCCTGTATTCCAAGCAGCTGCAGTCAGTAGTTGTACATCTCTTTGATAGTCTGTGCAGGCTTTCCAGTTTGATATAAAGTTTGAACATTCCAGCATTGAATATGGATAGTTTCTTTGGGTGAAGGAAGATCAGCCCTCAGTCCAGAGCTGTCCTGGTGGCTTTGATCTCCATCCATCATAATTTCTGTTCCAGTTCTGCATCACTCCTCTCACCGGCATCAATAAACTTCCTTGTTTCGGTTTTTGTAGCGGTAAAGATTTTACAGGGTAGGGTTGCTGGCCCTACGCCCAACCCCCAACCTGGAGGACCAGGTGCTGTATTCGTCTGGCCCTTCACCTGGAACCTGCCCAGCAAGGTTGAACCTACTAGGGACTGAGGTCCCAGCTGGTATGGCTCCCAGGATCATTAAGGCACACAAACCTCCCCACCACGATAAGGAACAGCACATGGGGAAGCCTATTTAACTGTACAGCACACAAGATGCTATAGGAGCTCAGCAAGTTCCTCCATCATTATGTGCATGTTACCCTGGATTTTGAATGTCTGTAGAATCTCTTGTGTTTATAACTGCACAGCAAGAAGGTGTCGTATGAAATCATATCTAATGTATATACTCTGATAAGATTAAATTCAGAAAAAAATGGCAGTTGACAAATAAACTCTCAGGGTCCACCCACTGTAAACTCTTACTTGCCGAAGTCACAACTTCGGGTATCGTGGGGGGTGAGGGGGGGCGCAATGGTGCTTCTGTGCGAGTCTACCTAAATACACAGAGGATGTAACATTCCAAACGGACAGAAATTGGTGGATGCAGCCCAGTCCATCACAGGCAAAGCCTTCCCTCCCCAGCTCTGAAAACATTTACAAGGAAACAAGAATCCATCATGAAGGACGCCATCATCCAGGGCTTGTTCTCTTTCTGGTGCTACCACTGGGGAGGAGGTACAGGAGCCTTAGGTCCCACACCACCAGGTTCAGGAACAGTTATCACCCTGAAACCATCCGGGATAACTTCAATCACCTCAAATCTGAACTGACTGCACTCCCTATGCACTCACTTTCAAGGACCCTCCAACTCATCTTTTCAGTATTATTTATTTATTTATTTATCTACCTATTAATTATTTGGTTTTTGTATTTGCAGTTTGTCTTCTTTTACATATTGGTTGTTTACCATTCTTTGTGTGCAGTTTTTGTTCAACTATGAATGGATCTCATGGTGACATATATGTACTTTGATAATGAGCTTACTTGGAACTTTGAAAGGGGAAGAATAGGAATTTTGTGGCACGATGATGACCCTTTATATTCCTCTGACTTTCACACAGACAAACTGTTCTTGCAATGCTTTAATGCAATGTTTTGTTCTACCCCCGAACATCTGTCCTCCTCTCCTACCCCCAGGTTTTCCACAACCCACCCTATTGTCCATGTAACACAGTAGTCCAATGTCTACAATGTCCTGTTAGTGACCCAGTGGTGTTTGAGACCTACCCTTAGGAAGATTTGCAAGAGACAGGTGCAGCCTAGTCCTATTCTCACTGCAGACAACCTACAGACACACTTTCAAGGGTTCTGCAACTTACGTTCTCAGTATTACTTATTCTTAATTGCACAAATTGTCTTCTTTTGCACTTTGGTTGTCAGTCTTTATGTATGTATGGTTCTGCATAAATTCTATATTATTTCTTTATTTTTCTGTAAATGTCAGCAACAGAAATGAATCCCAATTTATGATATGGTAACGTATACGTACTTTACTGATAAGTTTACTATGACTTTGACTTTGGGTTGGAGGTACTGAGTAGACCAGGGAGCATCTACGGAGGTAAATGGACTTTCGATATTTCAGGTAGACTGGGAAGAAAGCGATGAGCAGCTGATAGATGGATCCAAGTGAGGGGGGTATGGTGATTGGCAGGTTATGTGGGGGGGGGGGAGCGAATGAAGTCAGAAGCTGGAGGTCAAAGGTAAAAATAGTTGAAGAAGTTGGAGCGAAGGAGGATGAGAGGTAACTTGATAGAGTTGTACAAGGTGATAAGAGATGTAGATTGAGTGACAGACAGACTGACAGACATACTTTATTGATCCTGAGGGAAATTGGGTTTTGTTACAGTTGCACCAATCAAGGATAGTGTAGAAATATAGCAATATAAAACCATAAATAATATGCCAAGTCCAGGACCAGGCTATTGGCTCAGGGTGTCTGACACTCCGAGGGAGGAGTTGTAAAGTTTGATGGCCACAGGTAGGAATGACTTCCTATGACGCTCGGTGTTGCATCTCGGTGGAATGAGTCTCTGGCTGAATGTGCTCCTGTGCCTAACCAGTACATTATGGAGTGGTTGGGAGACATTGTCCAAGATGGCATGCAACTTGGACAGCATCCTCTTTTCAGACACCACCATCAGAGAGTCCAGTTCCACCTCCACAACATCACTGGCCTTACGAATGAGTTTGTTGATTCTGTTGGTGTCTGCTACCCTCAGCCTGCTGCCCCAGCACACAACAGCAAACATGATAGCACTGGCCACCACAGACTCATAACATCCTCAGCATCGTCCGGCAGATGGTAAAGGACCTCAGTCTCCTCAGGATGTAGAGACGGCTCTGACCCTTCTCGCAGACACCCTCAGTGTTCTTTGACCAGTCCAGTTTATTGTCAATTCGTATTCCCAGGTATTTGTAATCCTCCACCATGTCCACACTGACCCCTTGGATGGAAACGGGTCACCGGTGCCTTAGCCCTCCTCAGGTCCACCACCAGCTCCTTGGTCTTTTTCACATTAAGCTGCAGATGATTCTGCTCACACCATGTGCCAGGGACTTTTTCCTAGGGCAGAAATAGCTAATACAGATGATTGGAAGAATGTCTAGGTAGGAGGATGTCAGAGGTAAGTTTTTTTTACACATAGCAGTCATGCATGGAATTCGCTGTTAGGGGTAATGGTGGAGTTAGATACATTTGAGATATTTTGAGACTCTTAGGTAGGGACATGGATGATAGAAAATGAGGGCAATGGGGTAGGGAAATGTTAGATTGATTCAATCTAGATGGATCAATCCAAGATGGCAGCGCGACACAGCTTGCAGCGGCCACTCTGGAGCTGATTATCTGTTCTTTGTGAAGTGGGGTGCCGTGCGCAATCATAATCGATTGAAAATAGATGTGGGAGCACAGAGGAACATCTGGAAATCTCCAGGAAGACCTTCTTTATTGCTGTTGCTGCTGTGAGGTCCGGGACTCTGCTGGGAAGAACAGGCCCCCAGTCCTCGGGGTTCTGTTGCTGATGGCCATTGGTGGGGGCCTCTTAATACGCTCGGCAGAGGATGGTGCTCGGAGAAGCTGTGCCGGAGCGGATGGTCGGAGGTTCGACAGGCTTGGAATCCGCTGCGGTCAGGTCACTTTCATTGTGTGCTGCGTCTGCGAGGCTGAGTCGGGCAGCACTGTGGAAGTCCATAGTGGGGGTATTCCCTTCTGCCGCTGGCGTGGGATGGCGAGTCTGTCAGGACCCTGGGAACCTGTGGAAACTGTGTAGTGTTTTCTTTCGAACTTATAGTCTTTTAACATCTTTGGACTATTTTTACTGTGCCCATGGTCTGTTTTTTTTTAATCAATTATGCTATTGTTTGCACTGTTGTAACTATGTGGTTTTGTGCAGGTCTTGTAGCTTTAGTTTTTGGTCTTGTTTTTGTCTGGTGGGATTAGAGCTCCTTTCCGGGAAATGCGCTAAGATGGTAGCGTGATATTAATACACAGCAGCCTCTCTGGACTCTGGATTGGGGATTAACTGCATTGAATTTGTGGTTTCTAAATGCCAATGAACTGAATCTGAATCTGAATAATAGGTTAAAGGGTTAGCATACCATTGCAGGCCAAAGGCCTTGTACTCGACTGTGCTGTTTTATGTTTCATCAGGTATATTTAAAGCAGAGGTTGATAGCTTCTTGATTAGTAAGTTTGTTAAAGGTTATGGGGAGAAGACAGGAGAAAGGGCTTGCAGATGATCATAAATCAACCATGATAGAATAATGGAGCAGACTTGATGTACCAAATAGCCCAGTTCTGCTCCTATGTCTTAAGAAGCTGGGAGGCGATAGGCAGAAAAGGTAAAGGGCTGGAGAAGAAGGAATCTGATAGGAGAGGAGAATAGACAATGGGAGAAAGTGAAGGATAAGAAGTTTTAATGTTTTTATTCTGTTTGTAGACAAAGGATAGATGTTGGCCTGGACTCTAGCCTAATGCCTTGTCCAAATGGATCCATGGGACCTTTAATGGATGTTCCTTTCTGTTCATTGATGCTGCCTGAACTGCCGAGTTCCTCCAGCAGTTTGTGAGTGTGTTAACCTTTAATGGACACCTGAGGGAGGGGTGGGAAGGGCAGTGGTGCATTAGTAGTGCAGTGGGAGTGTCAACCCAAAATTTAACGAGTATTCACAGACTTCCAAGAGTGCTAAAAATGAACCAGTAGCTGTCAACTAAATCTGGATGAAGTGGAGTTTTTGGAAGGCATGCTCACCGTGACTGCAGACTTTTGATCCTACCAAGCATGTCCAAATGTCCAGATGAATATTGCTCAATCACATCTTTCACATCGTACGGTCGCAGAGTCTCTTTGAACTTTCTCTTTGCAACATGGAACTTCATAAACCTGCAAAACACCCAGATAATTGAGTCAGCCAACACACACAGAATGCTGGAGGAACTCAGTAGGTCGGGCAACAAATACGGAGATGAATAAAAGGTTGATGTTTCAGGCAAAACCTTTATTAGGACAGGAAAGGAAGGGAGGAAGATGCCAGAATAAGAAGGTGTGGGGAGGGGGAGGGGAAGGAGTACAAGCCAGAAGATGATAGGTGAAGCCAGGTGGGTGAGGGAGAGAGCTGAAGTAAGAAGCTGGCAGGTGATAGGTGGAAAAGTGCCAAAGAAGGAATCTGATAGGAGAGCAGAGTGGACCATGGGAGAAAGGGAAGGATAAGAGGAACTAGAGGGAGAAGATCAGCAGGTGAGGAGAAGGGATGTGTAAATGGGGAGCCAGAATGAGGAATAAAAAAAAGGGAGAAGGGGTGAGGGGAGAAATTGCTGGAAGTTAGAGAAATTAATGTTCATGCCATTAGGTTGGAGGTAGAATATAAGGTGTTGCTCCTCCTCTGTTATCAGTATTCTGACTGGGAGGTTCGTCATTTGAGTGTAACTGTTTATCAACTCCCCCAGCATCTTTCGTCATATAGTGAGTAGTTATCATAATTCTTTACAGTGCCTGTGATTGGGTTTCAATTCTCACTGGTTTGGATGGAGTTTGTACATTCTCCCCATTACTGCATGGGTTTCCTCTGGGTGTTCTGCTTTTCTCCCACATTCCAAAGATGTACAGATTAGTAAGTCGTGAGCATGCTGTTTTGATGCCAGAAACATGGCGACACTGGCAGGTTGTCCCCGGTACATGTTCAGACTGTGTTGGCCATTGACACAAACAACGCATTTCACTGTGTGTTTTGATGTACAGGTGACAAATAAAGCCAAACTTTAATCTACTCTTGGATCACATCACAAGCAGTTATCTGGATTTAGGGTCTAATTGACTAGGTTCACTGAATTCTTCATTTTAACCAATGACTGAATTAAGCAGAGAAAAACTTAAACACCTCAATGGATGGAAATGCAATTGGAAAAAATCTAGGAAAAGGATAAAAGAACCGAAAGGTACCAGATGAACAAACTCACAGTCTGTTGAATTCATCTGCTAGCATGTGATCCAATTGATAGTTTACCAATCACTTGAGTCTGTCCCCATCAATTAGCCAACAATAGATCCTCTCTTCCTTCCTTCCTTCCTTTTTTCCTTCCTTTCTTTCTATTTATGTTTATCTGTTAATTTACATATTTAGTCATTTGTTTATCTATCTATCTATAACATAATAACTTTTATGCCCTCCAATGTACTGCTATCACAAAATTTGATGACAATTGTCAGTGATAATAAATCTGGCTCTGATTTGGACTCTTTGATTCTCTGCATCTTTCTAACATTTTCCTTTCTCAACTATCCATGTATCACTACAAATGCATTACACTCAGCACATTCATCCAATTCATTAATACAGAATAGAAATGGCTGATGCTCTACCTCTGATTACTCTTCATTTTAGTTCACCAACCTACAGAAGGCCACCCGATCCCCAGCCATAAACTAACTGCTAGGGGAACTCAATGGCTCAGGCAGCATCTGTGGAGGGAAACGGACAAGTTGGTGTTTTGGGTCAAGACCCTTAGCTGGATTGAAAGGTAGAGGGGAGGTGACCAGTATGAAGATGTTGGGGTGAGGTTGGGCAAGAACTGGCAGGAGATAGGTGGAATTAGATGAGAAGGGTTGATATTCAGATTTAGGAAGGAAGGGTAGAAAAGATTGGAGGTGATGGGTGGAGGCAACAAAGGTCTGGGAATGTTGGAATCTGATTGGGTGGAGGCAACAATAATGGAATCCAATTGGAAAGGAAGATGAAGCATTGAAACCAAAGAAAGAGATGTGGGGTGGACAGATGGTAACAGGAGGGGAACAATGACAAAATCAATCTCCTGTGAGACTGTACCTAATGGCTCTAATCACAGTTTTGAACACGGGTGTAAGCTCCTCAACAAAGAGCTCTGGGTGAACTGCCCTCTCATCAAAGCCTTCATCTGGAGACATGATAGCATCTGTGGAAGAAATGAACAAAATGGTTATTTCCCACTGCACAGTTCTGCATAAACCAGAAGAATGAACTTTGCTTCTTAGAAATACTTGATTTCTCCTACATGCTAAACTCGACACTCAAGGAATAATCCATTCTCTGAGAAGTTCAGAGTTCAATGCAAGATCCTCAGAGGATATTCAGGAACCATCATTCTCAATGTCACTGCGACATCCTCCCTGCAGAAACGTCAAGTGCTCGGGCCTGTTGTGGAAATACGTAGAATGGACAAGCCCACAGAAAGTGGTGGATATAGCCAGTCCATCACAGTAAAAGCTCTCCCCACCATTGAGCACATCTATAAGGAGCCCTGCCACAAGACAGCAGTATCCATCATGAAGGACCCCCACCATCCCAGGTCATGGGCTCTTCTCAATGCTGCTACCAGGAAGAAGGTACAGGAGCCTTTAGGTCCCACACCACTAGGTTCAGGAACATCTGTTACCTTTCAGATATCTTTCAGCCTCCTGAACCATGGTGGATAACATCACTCACCTCAACACTGACAGATTCCACAACCTATGGACTCTCTTTCAAGAATCCTACAACTCATTTTTTCAGCATTATTTATTTAGCCATCTGTCTATTAATTTTTAAAAAAAATTGCAGTCTGCATATTGTTTTTTGTCAGTATTTATGTGTCATTTTTCATTAATTCTATTGTATTTCTTTGTTTCAGTATGAATACCTGCAAGAAAATGAATTTCAAGGTAACACCAGGTGACATACACGGGGTGATTGATAAGTTCATGGCCTAAGGTGGAAGAAGTCAATTTTAGAAAACCTAGCACATTTATTTATCTGAAACAGAAATACCACAAAATTTATTAACTTCAAACTTTCTGCATAATCACTCAGAGTTGAAATGCACGTGCATGTAACGAGAGCTGTATAACTCATCTCCTTCTACCTTAGGCCACGAACTTATCAATCACCCCTCGTATACGTCATTTGATAATAAATTTAGTTTGAATGTTGAACGGGAAGAGTAGTAAATCTGAAAGGAACACAACCCCTTACTTTCACACAGACAATCTGTTCTTGCAATGCTTTAATGTAATGTTCTGCTCTACCCCTGAACATCTGTCCTCCTCTCCTACCCCCAGTTTTTCCACAACCCACTCCATTGTCCCCATAACACAGTAGTCCAGTATCTATGATGTCATATTAGTGACTAGTGGTGTTTGAGATACAATTTAGGAAGATTTGCTAAAGACAAGCTCAGCTTTGTCCACTCTCACTATCCAGTCTCTCCCCCCTGTCTCTCCCAGTGTCCCTGAAGGTTTCCCCCAAGGGTCTTCTCCATTGTTGCAGAATGTCCACCCCTGTAGCCCAGAAGATCTTGAACAACACACACAAAATGTTGGAGGAACTCAGCAGGTCAGGCAGCATCTATGGAAAGGAATAAATAGTCCTTTACCTGAAATGTTGACTATTTATTCCCTTCCATAGATGCTTCCTTAATTGTTGAGTTCTCCAGCATTTAGTGTGTGTTTTGCTATGGATTTCCAACCTCTGCAGAATCGCTTTGCGTCCTCCCTTTTTGAGAAAAGGGAAGATCTCTCCCTTTTTGCACTACTTATTTTTTTTAATCAAACTTTTTATCATAATTTACAGTAATTTAAAAAATCTATTGTACTGTACTGCTGCTGCAAAACAACAAATTTCAGGACATTTATCAGTGATAATGAACCTGATTCTAATTCTGATTCTCTAGTGACCCTCAAAGTTCCCGAACATCTTTTCCATTGCCCCAGATGGCCATTACCTGTGACCTCTGACATCTCTCCCATCACTCTCAAAGTCTGTCTCCGAGTACCCCAGAATATCTTTCCTGATGGCTAGGGATTGTTTCTACATTCCTGGAGTGTCCCACAACCTGATCTGTTTCCAATCTCCTCATTTTCCCTCCCTGTGACAACTCTGCCATCCCCCCGGAGTGTCCCCACAGAACGCTGCCATCACTCTCTCACCGGATGAGGTGCCCCGTGCCTGGCTGGTCTTACACCGAAGTGAAGGTCGCAGTCGAGTCTGGTCATTGAAACTCCAGCTCTTCTGCATCTTGCTGGGGCTAGTCTCTGCGGTGGGTTCGTTGCTAGGTGACGGGCGGTCGGCGCCGAGCGAGGCTTGTCTGCCCTTCGCCCCCTGACCCCTGGGGCTGGCCATTCGTACCCGATCCTTAAAACTTAATTTGTAGCTATGCAGTGAAAGACAGGAGAAATACATAATATTATTCCTGTAATGAAGTGTCAACAGATCAATTTTGTCTTTCATCTGTCCATGATGGGCACTGGCCTCCCTCCATCAAGGACAAATTCTGAAGGCGATGCCTCAGAAATTTGGCACCCACATCACCCAAGACATGCCCTCTTTTCATTGCTACCATTTCAGAGGTTGTCTGAATACTTGTACTTAATATTTCAGGAACAGCTTCTTACCCTCCACCACTAGATTTATGAATGGTTTATGAATCCATGAATATTACCTTACTATTTTTGCTCTCTTTTTGCGCTAATTACATTTATATATATAATTGTAATTTATAGTTTATTTGTTTATTTTATATAATGGACAGTACCTTTGCCACAAAACACCAAATTCAACAAATTGCACATTTGTTAGTGATAATAAATCAGATTCTGATTCTGATTTTGATTCTGACTCTCAGCCTCTCTCCACAGGCTGCTTGACTCTAAATGCTTTGCAGAATAGAAGGAGATTTCCCTTTTTGCTGGAAGCACAGAGTAATGGAAAGATTTGAGAGGAAAGAGTGAGTTAACAGAGGGTCTGAAACAGAGAGTCAGTATGTGAATAGTGGCTGTAATGACGTACTGAGGCTTTATAAAGTATGAAGTTCAAAGTAAATTTATTCTGGAAGCACATATATCTACAACCCCAAGACTTGTTTTCTTCCATTCAGTAAATCCAAGAAACACAACAGAATCAATGAAAGACTGCACCTCAATAGGACTGGCAAACAATCAATGTGCAAAAAACAACAAACTGCAAATGCAAAGAGAAAAAATAAGATAATAATAAACAAATGTGCAATAAATATTGAGAACATGAGATGAATAGTCCTTCGGTGATGGGATGAATGAAGTTGAGCGAAGTTATCCTCTCTGGTTCAACAGCCTGATAGTTGAGGGGTAATAACTCTTCATGAAACTGGTGGCTTGGATCCTGAGACTTCCGTACATTGTTCCTGATGGCAGCAGTGAGATGAAAGCATGAGATCATGTCCTGGGGCTGGAGGTCCCTAACGATGGATGCTGTTCTTCTGTGACTGCCCTCCATGTAGATGTGTTCAGTGGTGGGGAGAGTTTTACCTGTGATGGACTGGGCTGTATCCATTACTTTTTGTAGGATTTTCTTTGAAGGACATTGATGTTTTCATACCAGGCCATGATGCAACCAGTCAATATACTCTCCACCAAATATTTATAAAAGTTATCAAAATTTCAGATTTAATGCCAATTCTTTGGAAACTTCTGAGGAAGTAGAGGTGCTGCTGTGTTTTCTTCATAATTGCACTTTCTTGCTGGGCCCAGGACAGAACCTCTGAAAAGATAACACCGAGGAATTTACAATTGCTGATCCTCTCCACCTCTGATCCCCTGATGAGGACTGGCTCATGGACCTTTGCTTTCCTCCTCCTGAAGTCAATAATCAGCTGCTTGGTCTTGCTGACATTGACTGAGAGGCTGTTGTTGAGGTACAACTCAGCCAGATTTTCAATCTCCCTCCTATATGCTGATTTGTTAGCACCTTTGATTTGCCAATAACAGTGGTTTCATCAGCAAACTTAAATATTGCATTGGAGCTGTGCTTAGCCTTATAGTCATAAGTATAAAGCAAGTAGAGCAGGGGACTAAGCACACAGTGTCATGGTGCACCCGTGCTGATGGAGATTGTGGAGGAGATGTTGTTGCCAATCCAAACTGACTGGGGTCTGCAAGTGAGGAAATCAAGGATCCAATTGTACAAGGAGCTATTGAGGCCAAGATCTTGAAGCTTATGGATTAGTTTTGAGGGAGTGATGGTCTTGTAGTCGATAAAGAGCTTCCTGATGTATGCATTTTTGCTGCCCAGATGTTCCAGGGTTGAATGAAGAGCCAATGAAACAGCATCTGCTCTGGACCTATGACCAAGTGGGTAAATTGGAGTGGATCCAATTTACTTCTCAGTTAGGAGCTAATATGTTTCATCACCAACCTCTCAAAGCATTTCATCACAGTAGATGTAAGTGCTACTGGACAATAGTCATTGAGGGAAGTTACCACGTTCTTAGGCACTGGTATAATTGAAGCCTGCTTGAAGTAAGTGGATATCTCAGACTGCCAAAGCCAGCAGTTAAAGATATTGGTGAATACCTCAGCAAGTTGATAAATACAGGTCTTTAGCACTCGGCCAGGTACCACATCTGTGTTGGAAGCTTTCCATAGGTTCACCCTCCTGATGGATGCTCTCGTGTCTGCCTCAGAGATGAAACTCACAGGGTCATTGGGGGCTGTGGGAGTTCATGAAGTTTCTTCCATGTTTAGATGGTCAAAGTGAGCATAGAAGGCATTGAGTTCCTCTGGGAGTGAAGCCTTGTTGTCACCTATGTTTCGTGGTTTTACTTTGTAAGAGGTAATAGTATTCAAGAACTGCTTCAGCTGTCCAGTGTCCTTCAGTGATTCAATTTTGGTCCAGAATTGCCATCTCACACGTGAGATAGCTTTCTGGAGATTGTACCTGACCTCTTGTATCTTACTTGGTTGCCAGAACTGAACGCCACTGATCTGGTCCTCAGCAGATAGTGGATCTCCTGGTTCATCCAGGGCTTCTTGATATGGAAGACTCTGAATAATCTGTGGGGACACACTCATCTTCAATTGTTTTATAAGGTCTGTGACAACAATGGTGTATTCATTCAGAACGACAAATAATATATGGCATTCATCAGACCCCACTTGGAATATGTGAGCAGTTTTTTGCCCCTTATCTAAGAAAAGATGAGCTGGCATTGGAGAGGATCCAGGGATGGTTCACAAGAATGATCCCAGGAATGAAAGAGCTTTTCATACTCTGTACCTGTACTCCTTGGAGTTTAGAAAGATGAAGAGGGATATCATTGAAACTTATTGAATATTGAAAGGCCTAGACAGAGTGGATGTAGATATGGAGAGGATTTTCCTATAGTGAGGGAGTTTAGGATCAGAGGGCATGGCCTCAGAATAGAAGGATGTCCTTTTCGAACAGAGACGAAGAGGAATTTCTTTAAGTGGAAGGTGGTGAATCTGTGAAATTCATTGCCACAGTCAGTTGTGTAAGCCAATTGGCTGTATTTAAGGCAGAGGTTGATAGGTTCTTGATCAGAAAAGGCATCAAATATTATGAGGAGAAGGCAGGAGAATGTCACAAATATTGGGGGAGGACCCCACTTTTTGTGATATTCTCCTGCCTTCCCCACTCCTCTCTGTTTTTTTACTATCCTCTGTAGAGCCTTGCGGTCTGATGCTTTGCAGCTTCCGTACCAACACAATGCTGCAGCCAGCAAGGACACTGCTCCTGTAGAAAGTTGTTATAGTGGAGTTGGGAAGCCTTGCAACTCTTCACAATGAGAGGTCTTACGCAAAGCTGTGGAGATTATTTTTTATTATGTAGAGATACAGCATGGTAACAGGCCATTCCTGCCTAACGATTTCGAGCTGCCCAATTACACCTATGTGGCCAGTTAATCAACTAATTAAATAAGGGGCAGTTAATCTACTAAATAAGGGGCAGGTGGCATGGTTGCATTGTGGTTAACATAATGCTTTACAGTACCAGTGTAAGACTGGGATTCAATTCCCACTGTTCTCCGTAAGGAGTATGTACGTTCTACCCATGACCATGTGGGTTTCCTCTAGGTGCTCTGATTTCTTCCCACATTGCAAAGACATACCAATTAGAGTTAGAAAGTGGCGAAGCTGAAAGCATGGTGATGCTTGTGGTTGGTCGTTGATGCAGAAATAAGGCAATTTTCTGTGCATATATTTTGATGTTTTGAAGCTGAGCACGATGCATTGTGCTTTATTAGCTTTTTTGCAGTGATATTTTATGTTATTTGCTGTGTGTGATATATGTTTTGTCTGGAGGAATGTTGTTTTATTTGATTGTATCTATGTACAGTCTGATGACAGTAAACTTGATCTTCAACTTGAACTTCACTCTGAATAGGCTGCATTATTCCCTGGAAATCCTCATTATCTGCATTGTAGAGCTCAGTAGATCACTGTTAGCAGACAGTGTGGATGTCACATGCTAGGGATATAACTATGGGGGGGGGGGCTTTGATCGAATCACAGCCACTCCTCAACAACTGCTGTTGCTTAACACAGTACCCTGAGCCCCCTCGTACATTGATGTTCAAATACATCAAGGATATTCAGACTAAGTTTGTATGCTCTGTATGAAGTTCAAAAGAACACTAGACCATAAGACACACAATAGGAGCAGAAATGAGCCATTTGACCCATCAAGTCTAGTGCTCTGCCAATCCACCGTGACTGAATTATTAACCTTCTCAATCCCATTCCCTTGCCTTCCTCCTGTAACCTTTGATGCCCTTACTAATCAAGAATCCATCAACCCAGAGATATGGACTCCAAAGCCCTCTGTGGCAATGTTCCACTGATTCACCACCTATTGTTGATCCTTTTCACCATGCAAATGAAAGGAAGCTCTGCTGCAGGGTTTTGAATAAAAATGTCAATAATTCCTTCCCTGGCAAATGTTGCTCGATCCACTGAATTATCCAAATAGGTTGTTCAATTCACTATTTCATCCTAGCTCTCATCCCTGTCCATTCCCCCAAGATCCCCATCTAAGCTTTAGTCCATACCACTCTAAACCTTTCCTACCCATGTACCTTCAGAATGTTGCTAATGTAACTGCGTCAACCACTTTCTCAGGCATCTCATTTCATATACTGATGACCCTCTGGGAGGAAAATTTGCTCATCAGTTTCCTTTTAAATCTTTCCTCCTCACCTTAATCTATGCTCTCTAGTTCTTGACTCCCCAATCTTGGGAAAGGACTGCACATTCACCCTATCTATGCCCCTGATGATTTAATGCCTAGGACATCACCCCTGCATGTTCCAGTGAAAAAGGTTCAACCCTGCTCAACCTCCCTTAGCAGAAGATATGAAGGCTGGTTGTGTTGTGGATAGTGTAGAAAGTTGTTGTGGGGGTCATAACGACGGACTTGCAGAGGGCTGCTGAACGTAGTCAGCAATCATGCTCATCTGTTTATGTGTTCCAGCACATTAGTGTTTCATTTTCGTTGTATTTAACTCAATAGACATTAGACAATAGACAATAGGTGCATGAGCAGGCCATTTGGCCCTTCGAGCCAGCACCACCATTCAATGTGATCATGGCTGATTATCCACAATCAGTACCCTGTTCCTGCCTTCTCCCCATATCTTTTGACTCCACTATCTTTAAGAGCTCTATCTAACTCTTTCTTGAAAGCATCCAGAGAATTGGCTTCCACTGCCTTCTGAGGCAGAGCATTCCATTGATACACAACTCTCTGGGTGAAAAAGTTTTTCCTCAACTCTGTTCTAAATGGCCGACACCTTATTCTTAAACTGTGGCCTCTGGCTCTAGACTCCCCCAACATTGGGAACATGTTTCCTGCCTCTAGTGTGTCCAATCCCTTAATAATCTTATATGTTTTATCCAGATCTCCTCTCATGTGTCTAAATTCCAGTGTATACAAGCCTAGTCGCTCCAATCTTTCAATATATGACAGTCCTGCCATCCCGGGAATCAACCTCGTGAACCTACGCTGCACTCCCTCAATGGCAAGAATGTCCTTCCTCAAATTTGGAGACCAAAACTGAACACAATACTCCAGGTGTGGTCTCACCAGGGCCCTGTACAACTGCAGAAGGATCTCTTTGCTCCTATACTCAACTCCCCTTGTTATGAAGGCCAACATGCCATTAGCTTTCTTCACTGCCTGCTGTACCTGCATGCTTACTTTCAGTGATTGATGAACAAGGACACCTAGTTCTCGTTGTACTTCCCCTTTTCCTAACTAGGCACCATTCAGAGAGAAATCTGCCTTTCTGTTCTTGCCACCAAAGTGGATAACCTCACATTTATCCACATTAAACTGCATCTGCCACACATTTGCCAACTCACCCAAACTGTCCCAGTCACACTGCATTCTCCTAACATCCTCCTCATATTTCACACTACCACCCAGCTTTGTGTGATCTTGTTTCCCCTCCTCTTGTTTCAGTCTTTTAGGTTCTTGATCAAAGCATAGCAACGTCAATGCTCCCTGTTTACCTTTGTGCTTGTTCTGGGAAAAAAGACTACTGTTTGGATTGAAATTGTAATGGAGGGGTATTTTTTTAGCATTAAGTTACCATTTCCGAGCTGCAGTGTTGGGATTAGCTTTCAGTTTGAGAGTTTTAGTTAACAATCCTGTTAGCACAGTATTAGTCATTTTTTCCTTTTGTTCTGCACAGCTCTTATTAAACTTCAGTGAACTGTTCATCCACTTTTGTGTCTCTTCCTCTGCATTTGGGCCATAACAGAACACTCGGTTCAGCAAGACTCGACCAACTAAAATGAACTCAGCAGAGACAGAGCAGCTTACTTTGGACCTGAATTTCGTTGGGCAGATAGGATAGAAGCTAAAGTCAGTAGAGGCTGGTTTGGCAGATGTGGCTCATGCAATGCGACAGAGTGGCAAGACGAGTCTGAACAGGCCAGGTGTTAGTACTCGCAGCGACTGATCAGAGACAGCCAGAGTCAAGTGTCGGCCATCACTGCTGCAGTTCAGCAGCTCACTACTGACAGCCACAATCAGGTGGCAGCCATTGCCACCCTTGCCGCTGCAATTCAGCAACAACAGCCTTTAGCCAGGACAGTCCATCTTCCTCTGTACCAGTCTCATCAATCTCAGCCATTAATCCACTGATTTCCTTAGTGGCTTCCTGATCAGAAACGAGTGTTCCTGCACCAGACAGATACTCTTGGGTGACCCTGACTGCTGCAGGAACTTTATTACCCAGTGTGAGCTGACTTTCCAAGTCCTGCCAGGTTGGTTCGGTGAGGATGCGCATAAACTGCCTTACACAGTGAACTTCTTAGACCGAACCCCACTCAGCCTGACAATGCTTAATGAGAACAAGGTTCCCCTGCAGCCCAGTCCTGTCAAAAATTTGTGGTTGAGTTCAAGAGAGTGTTTGATCTTCCAATTCAGAGTTAGTGATGGACTGTGCAGTAAATTTCCACAAACTTGTGGCTGAGTCGAGATGGAATGAGCGATCCCTCACCACTGCTTTTCAGTATGTGCTGAGCACAGGGGTTCGGCATGAGGTTGCAGTGCATGACAAGCAGGACAGCCCACATGACCCGATAAATCTGGCCATTTGAACTGACAACTGGGCAATTGAGTGGCACAGATAATGAATGCCTTGAGCTTCCTACTCTTTAGATCACCATCCATCTTCACCTTCTCCGCCATCACCCTGTACCCAGTCCATAGAGCAGCCTATTCAGGTCAGGCATATATCTCAGGAAGAATGAGATCAGAGCAGGTGAGCGGGTTTCTACCTCAACTGTGGGGATCCAGGACACCTCCGGGCAACATATCCCAAGTGCCCAGTAAAAGAGGATAGCCATCAGCAGGAAGGGGAATTCTGATGGGTTGATTTTCCCTGCAAACATCTTCCTCTAATCATGTAATGCTCCCAGCTCTTTGTCACCAGGGTCCCAGACCCATGAGCTTCAGGCATTTATTAACTCTGGGACAGCCAGGAACCTCATTGACATCACTATGGCTCAAAGGTGGAGAGTTCTGACTCAGCGATCAAGACAGAATATCTCAAGTCTTTGGATGATCAGCCTCTGGGCACTGGCAAGATCCAGTTTTCCACAGAACCCCTCCAACTTGTAAATACAAAGTACACTGCAGATGCTGTGGTCAAATCAACACGTACAAAGCTGGATGAACTCAGCAGATCGGGCAGCATCCGTTGAAATGAGCAGTCAATGTTTTGGGCCGAGACCCTTTGTCAGGACTCAACTCCAACTTGTGCAAGAAGGCAACTTTCCTTCTATCTTGTTCATTCACCTGATCTGCCACTGTCTCAACACAGCATCTCAACCAGCGGCCCCTGGCTATCTCAACACAGCCCATTGATTGACTGGTCTCTGAAGACATTCTAAGAGTGGGTCCTAGCATGCCTATCTACCTGTCTGAGCCCAGTTCAAGCCCCTGTCATCATATCCCCTCCTGTGCCGACTACTAGTATGGATCTGTCTGGCGTTCAGGCTCAATATGCTGACCTTCTTGAGGTGTTCAGTAAGAAGAAAGCTATCTACCTTCCTCCACTCCGATCATACAACTGCGCCATTGACTTCTTACCCATTACTTGTCAGCTCTTTACCCTCTTGAAACAGTGTCCATAGAGTCATCAAGGAGTCATTGGCCTTAGGATTTATCCATCTGTCAACCTTGCTAACAGGGGTGGGCTCCTTTTTTTGTGAGCAAGTAGGATGGCATGTATTGATTATTGGCCACTTTACAATGTCACAGTGAAGAACCACTACTCTCTTCCCCTGCTTGTCTCTGCATTTGAATGTCTCCAAGGAGCAAATGTATTTTCCAAGATAGATCTGTGCAATCCGAGAGAGGAATGAGTGGAAGACAGCATTCAACATCTCCATTGGCCACGATATGATGCTTTTTGTTCTGGCCAGTGCTACTGCTCTTTTTCAGGGCCTAGTCAATGATGAGCTCTGGTACATGTTGAACCAGGTTAGTATTTGTACAACATTCTTAACTATTCCCACTCTTACCAGGAGCAAGTCCAGCATGTCTGGAGGTTTCTCAGAAGGCTCTTCGAGATCAACCTTTATGCTAAGCCAGAGAAGTGTGAGTTCCATTAAGAAGTGGTGTCATTTTAGGCTATATTCTTACCTCTTCCAATGTCCAAATGGACCCACGTAAATTTCGGGCAATCACAGTATAGCCTAAACTACGTACGTCAACCTGGCAAGGCTGGCCATGGACTTTGCAAACTTCTGTTTGCAGCTTCATCAGAAACTTCAGTTCCATTGCGGCCACCAAGAAGACCTCTGTAGGATTCCTATGGACAAGTGAAGCAGTCAAAGTAATCTCAGAACTAACGTGGCACTTCACCAGTGCCCCGATGCTGCAACATCCAGATCCATTCCATCCATTCATCATTGGATTTGATGCCTCAGGTGTTGGCATCGGAGCAGTACTCTTCTAGTGTTATTCTCTGGATAATTGGCTGCACCCCTGTGCTTTTCTTTCCCATTGCTTGATCCCTGCTGAACGTTACTACGGAGAACTTCTAGCTGTCAAGGAGGCCCTGGAAGCATGCTGACCCTGGTTGGAGGGGGCAGAGATGCCCTTTCTGGTCTGGACAAGAGCCTCTCCTATATTTGAGAAAGATTGAAACTTAGAGGCAAATGCGGAAGAGAGTGAGTTGTTCTTGGAGTGGCCGCTGGTTTGTGTTGGTTCTCTCAAGGGGGCTGCTGGTTCGTGTTGGTCTTTTCAAAGGAGCCGTAGGTTTGTGTTGGTTCTCTTGAAGGGGCTGCTGGTTTGTGTTGGTTTTCTCAAAGGGGCCACTGGTTTGTGTCACTTCCCTTGAAGGAATTGGTGGTTTGTAACACTTTCCTCAGAGGGACTGCTGGTTCATGTCACTTCCCTTGGAGAGTCCAGTGGGCCCCAATGCTCTTGGAGGGCCCACTGGTTCATGTTGCTGCCCTTGGAGGGCTGGCTGGTTTGTGTCGCTTCCCTCAAAGTGGCTGCTGTTTGGTATTGCTTCACTCAATGGGGCCGCTGGTTGAGATACTGTCCTTAGAGATCTTATCAATATGTAAAATTATGAAAGGGATAGATAGGATAGAGGCAGTAAAATTGTTTCTACTGGTAGCTGAGACTAGAACTAGGGGACAAAGCCTCAAGATTTGAGGGAGTAGATTTAGGACGGAGATGAGGAGGAACTGCTTTTCCCAGAGAGTGGTGAATCTGTGGAATTCTCTGCCCCATGAAGCAGTGGAGGCTACCTCAGTAAATATATTTAAGACAACGTTGCATAATGGGGAATTAAGGGTTATGGGGAAAACACAGGTAGATGGAGCTGAGTTCATGGTCAGATCAGCCATGATCTTATTGAATGGCAGAGCAGGCTTGACGGGCCGGATGGCCGACTCCTGCTCCTATTCTTATGTTCTTTAAATGCTGTGTCCTGATGCCCTTGGAGGGGCCACTGGGCTCTGATGCTCTTAGATATATTATTGAAATTCTAAGATTTATGGATTGACTTCTTTCAGTTCTATGTTTTTTTTCGTGTTCTTTCCCATTCTTTCTTGTTGCCAATTTGCAAGCTGTGGTTTTGGGTGATCTGTTAATTTTTGTGCAAGGGAGGGGCTTGGGGGTTGTGAGTTTTTCTTTCTTTTTCTTTTTGTGATTGATGTCTTTTTTTTCAACTACTTCTGTGGTTTCTGTATTTTATGGCTACCCGGAGAAGACGAATCTCAGAGTTGTGTTCTGTATACATATTTTGATAATAAAATGAACCTCTGAATCTTAGAATATTTGGGACACAACAAGACTCAACTCCAGTCAAGCTGGTTGGGCTCTCTTATTCATCTGGTTTAATTTCACCTTCCTGGCAGCAAGAATACCAAGGCCGATGCACTCTCCCATCAGTTTGATGCATTTGAGTACATTGCCAGTCAAGAACCCATTGCTCATCCATTGCAGCTCCAGTGATTTGGCAGATGTGAGAGCTGCTCAACGCTCAGATTCAAGCCCAGGTGGGGGACCTCCTAAACAACTGTTTGCTCCTACCATGGTGCACCCCAGAGTATTGGAAAGAGGTCACTCTTCCCATCTGATTGGCCAACCAGGAACTCAACGGACCTTGGAATTTATAAAGGAAAGATTTGGTGGCTGTCTGTGTCCCAGGGTGTCAATGACCATGTCTCTGCCTGTTCCACTTGTGCCCAGAGTAAGACATCATGTCAGCACCCTGCTGGTCCCAACTCTTGGTGGATTTCAGCACTGTTCTGCCTCCATCAGATGAGTCCACATTCTGGTAGCTGTAGACTGGGTCTCTAAAGCAGTGCCCAAGCTCCCGTCAGCTCATGATACCTTCATGGTTCAGCATGTGTTCAGGCTGCTTTGTTTCCCTCAGCACATAGTGTCTAATTGAGGACCACAGTTCATGACCCATTTTTGGAAGGCACTCTGTTCTCTTTTTGGAGCCACAGCCAACCTCTCATCTGGTTTCCACCACAAATTTAATGGACAGACTGAGGGAGTGAATCAGTAGCTGGAGACAACCCTGTGCTGCCTTGTCTCTTTCAACCCTTTGTCCTGGAGTTTCCAATTGGTTTGGGCAGAGATTGTCGCAATAACCTCCACTGGCTTGTCCCACTTTGAATGCCTGAAGAGATTCCAGCCACCGCTTTTCCCCGACCAAGAGACTGATGTGGGAGATCCTGCTGTTGAACAGTTGGTTCAACATTACAAGGACAGATGGAGATGAGCCAGGGCTTTTCTGCTGTGCACTCAGAAGCAATATGTCCGATACACTGACAGGTGAGAGCCCTCAAGTCAGGGGAGTAAGTCTGGCTGGTGTCTAAATATCTTCTTTTGAAAGTTGAGAGTTGTAAGTTGTCCCACTATGTGGGACCATTTGTGGTGGAGAAGGCCATCAACAGAGTTTCATATAGGCTGCAGCAACAATCATTAATGAAGATCCATTTTCTCAGCCCCTCCACCTCCCTGTTCGATGGGTCCCTGGTCTATTCTGTGCCTCCTATACCTCCTGGTATCTCGCCTGGTGTGGGGCAGGGTCCAGCATCTTGTGGATTGGGAGGGGTATGGCCCCGGGGAACATTCTTGTGTTTCAGCCAATGACACCCTGGACAAGTGTCTCATCCGGGACTTCCAGTGGGCACAGGTCTCTGGTGCCTTGGGAGCAGTGCCTAGGAAGTGGGACCCTGCCACAACCATGGACTCTACAATGAAATCAGGGAGCAGGCTACTGAACAGAGTTGGCAATCATGCTCGTGAGTATACATGTTTCAGCTAATTGTGTTTTATTATGGTTGTAGTTAATTCTCTTCCTCTGATTTCAGTCTTGTTGAGTCTTGACTAAAGCACAGCAATGTCAAAACTCCTTGCTTACCTTTATCCTTGATCAGGGAACAAAGATTACCGGTTAGATTGACATTGTAAAGGAGGGGTGTTTACTTAGCCTTAAGCTATTGCTTTTGAGCCGCAGTATTGGCATTAGTTTTAAGTTCGAGAGTTTTATTTAATGGTCTTGTTAGCCCTGAGTTGATTGTTTTTCCTTTTATTCTGCACAGTTCTACAGTTCTCATTAAAATTTGGTGAACTGTTCATCCGCTTCAGCGTCTCTCCCTCTGTATTTGGGCTATAACTGAACACTTGTGTCACTGGGTTACAATGGGACATTGACAGGATACAAAGCTAGACTAAAAGTGGCAGATGGAGTTCAATCTGAAAAAGTGTGAGGCGATTCATTTTGGATGTTGAACTTCAAGGTAAAGGGTTACTGACAGGATTTTTAACAGTGAGGAGGAACAGAGAGTGGCGTGTGTGGAACACACTGCCAGGGTGGTGTTAGAGGCAGATACGTTAGAGGCAGTTAAGAGACTCTGAGATTGGCACATGAATGAAAGAAAAAGGAGGGCTATGTGGGAGGGAAGGGTTTGATTGATCTTGGAGTAGGTTAAAAGGCTGGCATAATATTGTCTGCACTGTGCCATGATATTCTGTGCACTAGTTCTATCTTCTTCCTCCATAACACAGTCCTGCAGCTCCCAGCAATATCCTTGCAAATCTCCTCTGCACTCTTTCCACCCAAATGACAATTTAGACCATAAGATCATAAGACATAGGAGCAGAGTTAGATCATCTGTCTTTATCACAGTGGCCAAAGCAATTATTCTCAACGTGACCTTCCCAATTTTTTGTACCACTGCAACATAACATCTCAACTTTTATACTCAATGCCTTGACTGATGAAGGTAGCATGTCAAACGCCTTCTTCATTACCCTGGGAACCATGGACTCATAGGTCCCATTGTCCTTAAGAGTTAAAATGTGCAGATACACACAGCAGTCACTTTAATAAGTACCTCCTTGTACCCAGTAAAGAGGCCACTGAGTGTACGTTTGTGGTCTTCTGCTGCCGTAGCCCATCCACTTCAAGGTTTGGCATGTTGTGTGTTCAGAGATGCTCTTCTGCATGGCTATCTGAATTAATGTTACCTTCCTGTCAGCTTGACCCAGTCTGGCCATTCTCCTCTGACTTCTCTCATTGATAAGGTCTTTTCACCCACAGAGCTGCTGCTCACTGGATTTTGTTTTTGTTTTTCTGCATCATTCTCTATAAACTCTAAAGACTGTTATGCATGAAAATCACAAGAGATCAGCTGTTTCTGGGGTACTCAAACCTCCCCGTCTAGCACCAAGAATCATTCCACAGTAGAAGTCCACATAGATCACATTTCTTCCCCATTCCGATATTTTGTCTGAACAACAACTGAGCTTCTTGACAACATTTGCATGCTTTTATGCTTTGAGTTGCCCCATGATTGGCTGATTAGATATTTGCGTCAATGAGCAGGTGTACAGGTGTATCTAATAAAGTGGCCACTGAGTGTCTGTCACTCCTGTTGCCAGGGAATAGTTATACCATGCCCTAAGAAATGTGCTAAACACAAATTACTATAAAGTAGTCACATAATGGTTCCAGTCACATCATATGGTAGAAATTATGTAAATCAATTGGAAGATTCAAATTTTACAAAGCTCTTCAAACTTGCTTCGAGCATGAAGTTTGATAATGAAGAGCCCTGTCTGAGGATTAGTCCTGGACGAATCAAGGGAAATATTGCAAGAAAATGCCTTAGTATAGAGTGTTGTTAGAAAGTGAACGATTTATCATGAGGATAAGATTGTAAGAAGGGAATTGGACAACTACTGAACTATATCTGACTAGTGATCTGCCAAATGTTTCCTGGTCCGCGAAGCCTCTTCTGTCCAAAGTCACGTACCAAATTCTTGGCTGTCTGCTTCTTGTGAGCGATAAGCAGGACTCAAATGACAGAAGCTTCATGCTGAATGCAACAGTTTGTGAGCATGCAGAGTGCACAGAAGTCAGGTTGAGGGGTGCAGTTAAACACATGCATTCCTTGCAGACAGCTAAAGGTGTGAACAGCCCCTGCAGTTAATGAACAGTCCCCAGAGAGACATTCAGCTCCACATCATGGGCAGTGTTTTATTATACATGGTGAATAATAGCCCTTTCATTGTACCTGTATTTACCCACAAACCTTCTACAGGGTTTTCCCTGCACTTCCTGCTAGTCATTTCAGTAATACATGTTTTAAAGTTAAAAAATATCTCAACTCTCCAATAATAAGTAAAACTTGAAAAAAAATTATTGTCAATGGCTGTAAAAGTTAATGTTCAACACCAGAGAAATTGTCTGATGTGGATTAATATTTAAAGATTAAAGATAGTTAAGAAGATTAAAATAAAGACAAGAAGGAACAGGCCGCAACTCATTTTGGCACGTTTGCTGCCTATTATACAAAGGCATTAGGCACGTATCACTATGTATATCAGATGCATGTTTCCCTGTAGGATAAAATGGAAGATAGGGTATACTTTCTTCATTTTAGTTGCCCACGTGTGCTTAAGGAACTTGCTTTTTGATTCTCAGTGCAGAGATGATGAGTGCTGACGGCCAACTCTAACACAAAATCCAGCCAATGGGTTTCATGGAAGGGCTATTGTGGCTGTGGGGTATCATTACAAGATTCTTCCTGAGTGCTGTTCAGTAACTGGGAGAGACCTTTGTCCCATTTCTGCATTGATCTGGGGACAATGCTGAGAAAAGCAGCTACCATAGTCCATCCTAGTTAGTTGGGATCCGCAACCAGCAAGCAAGGTATGAGAGGGTAAAAGAAAGGAGGGGACAGGTGAAAGAGAAAGAGGAAGGGAGAAGGGAGAAGGGAGAATATGGAAGACCAAGCAAACAGTCCCATAAACAATTAAAGCTTCTAGGAAGTTTTATATGAAAGCCCCTTAATAGAGCAGTAGGGGATAATTGAGCATGCAGCTGTTGTTAGCAGCATTCCCAAAGATCATGTGAGCAGATACTGGATACCTATATTTCCGGGAGGTGTATGTCCTGAAGAGCTTCTGCTTATTATTAAAGGGCTTACTAGGAAGTGAGGGGAGATAGAGGAGTATTTTAAAAACGGACCAATGCACCAAACAGTTTGAGTAATCATGTCTGACGATAACCTTTCCTTCCTCCTACTATCACTTTTCACAGCAACCTTGTATTTTGGCTAAGAGATAATGCATGCCTGGGGTGGGGACCCTCTCTTATAATGCGGGCAGAGGACATTATATCAGGATTGGCTAATCCTTCCATCTCAATATCGGGGATCAAGTTCCTGTTGGCACCTCAGCTTTTGCTGATGGCTTAGAACCGGTTGATTATGAAAGGATGTTTGAGACCTAGGGGCTGCAGAGCATAAGATGAATTCTTGGGTGGGGAGGGAGCATAATTATGTACAGCAGCTAAGTGACTAAGTATGCAGACAATATGAAGTTAGGTAGATGGACAGGTAGTTATAGAAGCAGGGAGTTTGAAGGACTTAGAAAGATTAGGAGAATGGGTTAAGGAGTGGCAGGTGGAATATAGTGTAGGGTTGTGTATGGTCATGCACTTTGGTCAAAGGAATAGTGGCATAGAATATTTTCTAAATGGGGAGAAAATTCAGAGATCAAAGGTGTGTAGAGATTTGGGATTCCTTGTGCAGAATTCCCTAAAGGTTAACTTGTAGGTTACGTCATTGGTAAAGGAGGGAAATGAAATGTTAGCATTCATTTTGAGAGGAAAAAATATGAAAGCAAGGATGTAATGCCAAGGCTTTATAAAGCACTGGTCAGGCTGCACTTGGTGGATTGTGAGCAATATTGGGCCCTTCATCTCAGAAAGGATGTGTAGGCTGGAGAGATTCCAGGGGGGGTTCATGAGAATGATCCCAGGAATGAAAGGGTTAACATATGAGCAGAATTTGATGGCTCTGGACCTGTACTTATAGGAGTTTAGAAAAATGAGGAGGGATGTCATTGAAATCTACCAAAAAGCCTAGATAGAGTGGATGTGGAGAGGATGTTTGCTGTGGGGGGAGTCTAGGACCGGAGGGCACAGAATACAAGGACCTCCTTATGTAACAGGTGAGTGAAATTTCTTTAGCCAAAGAATGGTGAATCTGTGGAATTCATTGCAATGGATGGCTGTGGAGGCTAAGTCATCGTGTATATTTAAAGTGGAGGTTGACAGATTTTTGATTAGTAAGGGTGTCAAAGGTTATGGGGAGAATGGGGTTGAGAGGGATAATGAATCAGCTGTTTGAATGGTGGAGCAGACACAATAGGCTGAATGGCTTAATTCTGCTCCTATATCTAATGGGCTTTACACTTTGGGCTGGCAGTGGGCTTCAGCACTCTGTTTCCTCTTGGGCAAAGGATACTTGTTTCATTACAGGCCAAACAAACTCATCACACTATATCCTCACACGCACTTGGACATTTAGGCTGAATCAGCTGGGAAGTGGGTTAGGGAGCAAATCTTTTTTCTTAAAGTAAACTCACTGGATAAAGGAAGAAAGATGGGGAAAGGGGAACAGCTTAATCTCCCTGCCATGTCAATCACAACTTCTTCACTCCTTTAACAGGATTTACACCAGGTTGCAGTGAGATTTGAAAAGCTGAGGACCTGAATATAAACAGTAAATAGCTTACGCAGTTTCTGCTATTTGGTAAGAGGGAACAAACCTGGCGAAGGGATCTCCTTGGTCTTTTCTTCAGGGTTAGTTGGCAAAAGGAAACAGAGTCATACAGAAAGCAATGAAAAGAAACAGTGATTGAACAATTTCACGCACAGGAAGTCATTATAACCGACGTAGTCATCTCCCAGCTCACCCCAGGATAGCGGACAGCTCTTGCAGAAGAAGCTGGGGCACATTAAGTGTAACTAAGCAAAACCAGCAGTGGGAAGCAGAGGGTCAGAGGAAAATGCAGCAGCCAACACAAGAGGCAAAGCACGAGGGACGGAGGGCCACACCAGAGGGAATGCATAGGATGCATGCTCCAAACCTGCACTCCCGGGGAGGGCAGAGGAACCCCATTCACTCTCTTTCCTTATTCTTCCTCACCCTCCTCCCCATCCCTTCCTCATGGGCTTGGAGCCCCCCCCTTTCCCTCTGCACTTCTCACAATCCATGTGTGTTTGTGTATGCGCTTGTGTGTGTGCATATGAGTTGTGTGTGTGTGTGTGTGTGTGCATGCTGCTTGTGTTTGATGTGTGTATGCATGTGGATGTGTGTATGCATGTGGATGTGTGTATGCATGTGGATGTGTGAGAATGTGTGTGTGTGTGTGTGTGTGTGTGAATGTGTGTGTGTGTTTGTGTGTGTGTATATTTGTCTGTACGTGTATGTATATACATGCGTACGTTTGTGTCTGTGGCATTCCCTCCCCAGAGTGCAGCCAGGAAAGCTCTTAACTATCATCCTAAATTCACGCCATGCAAGTAAAACACTAGAGAAATAGTGTTGACGGAATCCAGTTGTCCCTCACCCCTTGCTGTCAACACTTGCTGATCTGTGCCCTGATATTTTAACCATTTTCTCTTCACAGAACAAATTAATTCAGGAATGCTGTCACAAAACTGGGCATGCAGTAATCGATAGTTGTTCCACCAAAAACTCCTGGTGCAGGGACAGGAGAGGCTAGATTCAGAGCAAAGCTCTCTCTCTCTCTCTCTCTCTCTCTCTCTCTCTCTCTCTCTCTCTCTCTCTCTCTCTCTCTCTCTTTCCCTATTCTGCCCCCATCAAAAGACTATTCAGACCAGTGAAGTGCCTTTAAACCCATAAACCTGTGGCTAACAACTTCACGATAACTGCCCATGTGGAATGGGGAGCGAACACAGCACTTTGATAATGGTCAGTGTAAATGACTCTGAATTCTATAGCATGACTTAATCTATTATTTATTTCCAGTGAGAATTTATTCAAATTCCTATTGACACATTTAAGATTTAAAAAAAACCCTATAAAAATAGAAAACACTAGAAAAATTTAGTATTTCTGAAAGTCGGCACGTGTCTGAGGGGAAACAGAGTTACCATTTCATGTCTGAGGCTCTACACCACAGAAGTATTAGCCCTGCTTCTCTTTCCAAAGTTGCTGTCTGACCAGTGTTTCTGGCAATTATCAAAATGTCAAAAGTCAAAGGTCAAAGGCAATTAGTTCAGATTTCCAGCATTTTTCAGCTTTGTTAGTGACTTTCAAACAAAAATAAAACTGTTATAATCAGTGGAGAAATTCTGCACATTTCTGTTTTCACTCTATTGCTGGGTGTGGTTTTCCGGTGCAGGGGACACTGGATCTTGCCAACAACTATTTGGACAGCTGCAGCAAAGACAGGGCATGTCAGCTTCAGAAAACATGGAAGAGATAACCAGAAGCAGGAACACAGATGCCAACATACAACACCGGCTGCCATTTTTGTACCTACTTTGCAGGGGCTGCAGATATGCAAGGCGTTCAAATATGGCTTCCAAGTTGCTATGGAAACCGAGTTCTCATCATCAGCAGCATAACTATGCCACACATACTACGTGCAGATGCTTATATATAGAGAAAAAAACAAGGCCGGGAGGGAGGGATGGGGGAACAGAAATGGGGGATATAAAACAAAAATGGAAAAGAAAAGCAGATTAGTCAAAACAATCCAAAAGTGTGGTGCATTCATGATCAAAGCACTTTGATACATGCCTGATCGGTGACAGGATGCTCTCGTAGAATCGCCAGGTAGCACGCAGGTAGGTACGACTCCCGTCCGTGGAGTAAAACCGCCAAGCAGCCTTGGGTTTAGAGGAAGGTGAGTGGGATAGGAAGGAAGCACAAAAGAAGACCAGCGTCAAATAGGTCCAAACTTGTTGTTAAGAGAAATCGCAAGACAAGGAAGATTTGGTTTCTAATCTACTGTTTTTATATGGGGATTGATGTCGGGCACTAGCTCTCTCTCACATATTTCACCCTACCTTCTCCCCTCCCCCATTGGGCTGAAGATTCAAAAGCCTAAAAGCTCGTACCACCATGCTCAAGGACAGTTTCTACCCTGCTGTTATCAGACTCTTGAACAGACCTCTTGTATGATAAGATGGACCTTACAACCTACCACGTTATTATCTTGCACCTTATCGTTTACCTGCTCTGCAGCTGTTACACTTTAATCTGCATTGTTACTATTTTACCTTGTTCTAGCTCAATGCACTGTGGAATGGTTTGATCTGTATGAATAGTACGCAAGACAAGCTTTTCACTGTATCTTGGTACATCTGGCAATAATAAGCCAATACCATAACAAAATCTCATCAATTAATAAATATTATTGTTTTTGGATGTGACAGTAGCATAGTGGTTAGCACAATGCTATTACAGCTTGGGGGTGTCAGAGTTTGGGGTTCAGTTCTGGTGTCCTCTGTAAGAAAGCTTGTAAGTTCTTCCATGAGCATGTGAGTTTCCTCCAGGAGCTCTGGTTTCCTCCCACAGTCCATAGATGTACTGTTTAGTAGGTTCATTAGTCATTGTAAGTTGTCCTGTGATTGGGCTAAGGTTAAATAGGTGAGTTGCTGAGCAACTCATTGGGTTGGAAGGGCCTTCTGCGCTGTATCTCTAAATTAATAAAACTTAAAATCTAGCCAAATGCCAAGCACAGAATGGATGCCCCTTGTTGTCCCTGCTATTATTCTTCATATAACTGAAGTGATCCTCTTGCATTTGAACCAAGTATTTCATATCAGGAACAATCTTTGTTGGGATAATATTCTGCTGAAACAATTTCTACACTTAAACAAACCAAGTACAATGCTATGTATAATTAATAGAAGAGGGCTGCCAAAGTTGGTACCATGAAGACAACTGCATAACATCTTCACTTCATCATCAACAAGGAGGATTTCCTAGTGTCCAGGTGGACAACCATTTTATTTCCAATTCTCATTCCCAATCTGACTTGTTGGTCAATGGCCTCCTCTACTCCCAAGATGAAGCTACTCTCAGGTTGGTGGAGCAAAATCTCATATTCTGTTTGAGTAGCTTCCAACCTGACAGCAGGAACATCTAGTTCCTAACTTCAGGTAACTTTTGCCCCATCTTCCTTTTCTCTTCTTCATTCTGGCTTTCCTCTTATCTCTTCTCCACACATGTCTTTCACCTCCCTCTGGTGCTTCTCCTCCTTCTATTTCTTCCATGTTCCACTTTCCTCCCCTAACACACTTATTCTTCTTCAGCCCTTTACCATTTCCATCTCCCAGTTTTTTACTTCATTCTCTCCCCCACCCACCTATCTACCTTCTTCCTTATCCTGGTTTCACCTTATCTGCTTTTAGATGGTACTCTTTTTCATCCTCCCCATCTTCTTATTCTGGCTTCTTCCCCCTTTCTTTCCAGTCCTGATGAAGGGTCTCGGCCAAAAACATCAACTCTTTATTTCTTTCTCAGTTGCTGCCAGACCTGTTGAGTTTTTTTGTTTTTAATTGCAATCGTGAACAATAGCCAGATCAGAAATGCTGATCAAGTCAACTAGTTCCCAAAGACAACTCTGATAGGCCAATCAGATGGTTCACTGCTGCTCAGCGATAGAACATATAAAAAAATCGTATGTACAATTAAGAAACATTAAAAAATAGTAGAAATACTGGAGTCATGATGATCATGATGAAGTCTGCTGGAGAGAGTCATTTATACACACGCTGTCCTCGATAATTCAGAGAGATTGAAGGATAAGGTTACAGGATGACCTTCAGTAATTTGTGTGTGTTACTAAAAATTAGTAAAGATTACTGCCTGAAGAGTGGGGCACTGTATCTCAAGGATCTGTAGAGGGAATAGAAGGAAGTTTCTAGATAGATCAACTTAAGCCTGAGGTTAGACCTACCAACCAAATTGTGTAATTATAGAGTCATAAAGTTAGACAGCACAGAAGCAGATTGTTCGGCCCAACTGATCCGTGCCAACCAAGATGCTCCATGCAAGCTAATTCCATTTGTCAGTGCTGGGTCCATAACCGTCTAACCTTTCCAATCCATGTACCTGCTCAAGTGTCTTTTACAACTTGTTATTGTAGCTGCCTCAACCACTTCCTCTGACATAATACCTTCTGTATTAAAATGTTGCCCCTAAAGTTCATATTACATCTTCTCCCTCTCAACTTAAACCTAAAGCAACACACACAAAATGCTGGAGAAACTCAGCAAGTCAAGCAGCATCTATGGAAGAAAATGATCAGTCGATATTTGAGGATGAGATAATTCATCAGGACCTGTCCTTCCTTAAAACTACACCCAGGATTCTCTAATCCTGGGAAAAAGACTGTGTATTCATCCTATCTATATGATTTCATACACCTCTATAAGATCATCTCTTAGCCTCCTACACTCTAAGAAATTAAGTCTTAGTTTGTCCAACTTCTCTTGATCACACAGTGCCTTAAGTCCAGGCAACATCCTTATAAACCTTTTCTACACTCTGCAGTTTAATAGCATTTTTTTTCCAAACCAGAGTGACCGAAACTGAATAGAATACTCCAGCTGGCACCCTGTACAACTGCATCATGATCACCCAACTTTAATACTCAGTGGCCCGACTGCTGAAAGCCAGCATGCCAAAAACCTTCCTCATCACCCTCTGCTTTCAAGGAACCATGTTCTACAACATTCTACAGGCCTATCTATTCATTATGAATGTCCTACCTTGGTATGACTTCCCAGAACCCAACACCTTGCACTCCATTTGCCTTTCCTCAGAATCAGAATCAGGTTTAATATCACAGGCATACTATATGTTGTGAAATGTGTTGTTTTTACAGTAGCAGTACATTGCAATACGTAATAATAAAAACCTGTAAGTTAGAATAAAAAGTATATATAAAAATGAAAATTTAATCAAAGAAGTAGTGCAAAAAGAGAGGACAAAATACTGAGTTAGAGTCATGGGTTCATTGTCCATTCAGAAATCTGATGGTGGAGGGGAAGAAGCTGTTCCTGAAACATTCATTGAGTGTGTGGCCTCAGGTTCTTGTATCTTCTCCGTCACTGAGATGTTTAAGCTCTTGCTTTGCCAGGGTATGGTACCTGCAGGCTTCAATTGTAACAGTACCCGAGAAGAGTGTGGTAACCTGCCTCAGTGACTATCGCCCGGTAGCACTTAGATCCACAGAGATGAAGTGTTTTGAGAGATTGGTGCTGAAACATGACAACTTCTGCCTGAGAAGTGACTTGGAAACACTCAAATTTGCCTATCAGAGCAAGAGGTCCACAGCAGATGCCACCTCATTGGCTCTTTATTCAAGCCTGGAATGTCTGGCCAGCAAAGGTGCGTATATTAGAAGGCTCTTTATCACTACAGCTCGGCATTCAATGCCATTATCCACTCAAAGCTAATCAATAAGCTCCAAGATCTTGGCCTCAATATCTCCTTGTGCAATTTTATCCTGGATTTCCTCACCCGCAGACCCAGTCAGTTTGGATTGGCAACATCTCCTCCAAAATCTCCATCAGCACAGGTGCACCATAAGGCCGTGTGCTTAGCCCCTGCTCTACTCACTTTACTCTTATGACTGTGTGGCTAAGTACAGCTCCAGTGCCATATTCAAATTTGCTGATGACACCACTGTCATTGGCTGAATCAAAGATGTTGGTGAATCAGCATACATTGAACAGTGGTGCCATAACAACAACCTCTTACTCGATGTCAACAAGACCGATTTCTGTAGTTCTCTATGACTCTCTCCTATTACCAAACTGAACTTGCTCTCCTTCTCAAAGTTCAATGACACCTCAGCATTAGGACTACCTGGACCAAAGCAATAATGAGATCTAGAGTAGAATAGTCTATGTGGAATCCAAACTAAGCAACACTCACAAAATTCTGGAGGAACTCAGCAGGTCAGGCAGAATCTATGCAGAGGAGGAAGCAGTCAATGTTCCAGGCCAAGACCCGTCATTAGGATTGGAAAGGAGGGGGAAGAAGCCAGAATAAGAATATGGGAAAAGGAAATGAATATAAGCCAGTGTGTGATAGGTGAAGGGGAAGGTGGGTGAGTGGAGGAGGGGTGAATGACGTTAGAAGTTGCGAGGGGTAAAGGGCTGAAGAAGACAGAATCTGACAGAAGAGGACAAAGGGAAGGAGGAGGGCAGGTGAAGAGAAGTGAGGCATGAGAATGGAGCCAGATTAGGGAATGGAAAAAGAGAGAAGAGGAGGGGTGATAAATTACCAGAAGTTAGAGAAATCATTGTTCATACTATTAGGTTGGGAGCTACCCAGGTAGATTAGGAGGTGTTGCACCTCTAACCGTAGAGTGGCCTCGATAGAGAAGGCCAACAAACTAAATATCTGTGTGTGGATAACTATGGGAGGAATGTGGTCAGGCAGCATCAATGGAGAGGAATAAACTGCCAACTTTTCAGCCCAAGACCTTTCATCAGGACTGAAAAGGAAGAGGGAACAAATTCAAGATTCAAGTTTCAAGATTTATGATCGCTGTCATTTCCAGTACACAAGTGTAAAGGAGAATGAAATAATTGTTATTCTGGATCCAATGCGGCACAGAAAGAAACAGAATAAGATAATGAACACAATGATAAAAAATACAATTTATTTAAGTACATAATATAGCTAAATACACAGATTGATTGTATGTCAATGAAGTGACACCTAAGCACTGGAGTGTTAGTACAAATGGTGACAGACAGGAAATGATAAAGTCCTGGTGGTTGGGGGTGTGAAGTGGTGGGTTAGTGGGTGGAAGTGTTGATTAGCCTTTCTGCTTGGGGGAAGTAACTGTTTTTTCTCTATTTGGCAGTCCTGGCATGGATGTTATGTAGCTTTCTTCCTGATGGGAGTGGGACAAACAGTCCATGAGCAGGGGGGTGGGATCCTTCATGATGTCACTGGCCTTTTTCCAGCACCTTTCGGTATATACGACCTTGATGGTGGGTAGGCTGGTGCCAGTAATGCATTGAGCAGGTTTGACTACCCGTTGTAGAGCCTTCCTCTGAAAGCTAAAATAAGAAATGGGGGGAGCGGAAGGAATGCAAGCTGGCAAGTGAGTGGCCAGGTAAGGAGGAGGGAGGGTGGGTGAGGGAGAGGGATGAAATAAGAACCTGGAAGGTGATAGTACCCTGCCTTACTAAAGTGCTACCAATAAATTTCTATTGCTGAGTCTTCACCATTAAGTTTTATTCTGTGAATCAAGTCTGTGACAGAGATACTAGACTTCATTAAAAACACTATTGTCTTTGGCAGAGGCTAGACCACATTTTGTTAAGCAACAAGTAATCTGCTGAAGCACCACAGCAGGTCAAGCAGCATCTGTGAGGGGGAAGGAATTGTCGACGTTTCGGATCAAATCCCTGCGTCAGGACCCTGCACCCATCTTGATGCGGGGAAGCATGGTAATGTAGTGGTTGGCACAATTGTTTTACATCACCAGCAGTCTCTAGGAGTTCAGTATCTGCTGCTGTCTGTAAGGAGTCTGCATGCTCTCCTTGTGAAAGTGTGGGTTTCCTACAGGCACTATCATTATCCTCCCAGTTTCAAAGATGTACAGCAAAGGTGTAGTGAGTTGTAATTTCAGTGATATGGTGAGCAGTTTCAACAACATAAGATCATGGAAGGTACAATTTTGATGACATTGACTGGAATGTCTTCCATGATGAGGATGTCTCTAAGCTCATGGAAGGGGTCACAAGTTTCATCTGGAAGTGCATTGGGGACGTTGTCTCCGGGAAATAGGTCAGGGTCTATCCAATCCAGAAACCCTGGATCAACAGTTCCGTGCGAGCAGCACTTACTGCACGACACAGCGCTTACATTGCCAGCAATCAGCAGGAGCTCATGAAACGTAGCTACAATCTGCGTAAAGTCATCAAAGCAGCAAAACAACAGTACAGGGACAAGATCCAGGCACAACTTTCCACCGACAACACACGCAGCTTATGGCAATGTCTGCACACCATCACCGACTTCAAAGCTTAATGCAACATTGCTGCCTCTCTCCCAGATGAGCTAAATCTTTTTTACACTCAATTCAATGTTGCCAACACTGAGTCCCTGATGTGACCAGCAGCCTGGTCATCTCTGAGGCCGAAGTATGCAGGTGTTTCCTATGAGTGGACAGTCGCAAGGCTGCAGGATCAGACGGTGACCCAGGGCGAGTATTCAGGATGTGCGTGGTACAACTGGCAGGTGTGTTTACAGACATTTTTAATCTCCCCTCTCCCAATGTAGAGTGCCCTCCTGCTTCAAAACATCCACCATTGTTCCGATACCTAAAAAGACTGCAGTAACAGGTCTGAATGACTGGCATCCTGTCGCACTCACCTCAATAATAAGCAAATACTTTGAAAGGCTGGTCAAGGACTACATCTGCAGCGTGCTACCACCCACACTGGATCCCCAACAATTCACCTACCGATACAACCGATTGACGGATGACACAATAGCCACTGCTCTCCACACCATCCTTACACATCTGGAGAAGAATGATGCTTATATAAGAGTGCTGTTCTTAGACTACAGTTCAATATTCAACACCATAATTACCCACAGGCTTGACAAGAAGCTCAGAGATCTCGGCTGTCACCCTGCCTTGTGTAGCTGTATCCTGGACTTACTGTCAGATCATTGGCAGGTGGTAAAAGTGGACTCCCTCACTTCTGCCCCTCTGACCCTCAAGACAGGAACCCCTCAAGGCTGTGTACTAAGTCCCCTCCTTTACTCTCTATATACCCATGACTGTGTTGCTCCAATCTGCTAATTAAATTTGCTGATGACACTACACTGATTGGCCTAATCTCAAATAGTAATGAGGCAGCCTACAGAGAAGTCATCACCCTGACATCCTGTCAAGAAAACAACCTCTCCCTCAATGTTGCAAAAACAAAGGAGCTGGTTGTGGCCCACAGGAGGAATGGAGACAGGCTAACCCCTATTGACATCAATGGATCTGGGGCTGAGAGGGTGAACAGCATTAAATTCCTTGCCATAAACATCACTGAGGTTTTCACATGGTCTAGACATGCAGGTTATGTGGTGAAAAAAGGCATGACGGTACCTCTTTCACCTCAGACAGAAAAATCCTAAGAATTTTCTATAGGGATACAAATGAGAGTATCCTGAATGGCTGCATCACTGCCTGGTATGGGAACTGTACTTCCCTCAATCGTAGGATTCTGCATAGTGTGGACAGCCCGCTGCTTCTGTAGACATAACTTCCCACTGTTTAGGACATTTACAAAGACAGGTGTGTAAAAAGGGCCCGAAGGATCATTGGAGACCCGAGACACCCCAACCACAAACTGTTCCAGCTGCTCCCATGCAGGAAATGGTACCACAGCATAAAAGCCAGGACCAACAGGTTCCGGGACAGCTTCTTCCATTAGGCCATCAGACTGCTTAGCTCATGCTGACACAATTGTATTTCTATATTATATTGATTTCCTGTTGTTCATATTATTTATTATAAATTACTATAAATTGCACATTGCACATTTAGCCAGAGACATAACATAAGGATTTTTACTCCTCATGTATATGAAGGATATAAGTAATAAAGTCAATTCAATTCATACAGCAATTCTTCTGCAGACAATTTATAAGATGTTCCTTCTATATAATAAAGACTCATACATACACAGCCCTCACTGACACCATAGGATGACATAGTAGTGTAGCATTTAGTGTAACGATTTACAATGCCAGCAATTGAGGTTCAATTTCTGCCACTGTCAGTAACGAGTTTCTGCACATTCCCTGTGACCATGTGCATTTCCTCCGGGTACTCTGATTTCCTCTCACATTCCAAAGATGTATGGTTTAGGATTAGTAAATAGTGGCATGCTATGTTGGCGTTGAAGGAATAGTGACACTTCTGGGCTACCCTTGGCATGCAAATCGGGAAATCTGATCACTTGGCTGTCCTTCTCCTACCTGCACACGGACAGAGCAAAGCTCCAGAGATTAGAACAACAAAGAGGTGATGTCGAGAGGCAGGGGAGCGGCTATAGGATTACTTTGAGTCGGTGGACTGGGCTGTGTTCAAGGACTCATCTATAGATCTGAACAAATGCACCATGGTTGTCACAGACTTTACAAAAGCTGTTGTAGATAAGTGTGATCCCAACCAGAAACCCTGGATTAACCATGAGATCTGCAATCTGCTGAGGGCCAGATCAGAGCCATTCAAATCTGGTAATCAAGAAAGTTAGTAAAGGTCCAGGAATGATCTTCAGAAAGCAATCTCCTGGGTGAAGTAGAAATTTCAGTTTAAACTTGATTCAGTGAAGGATGCTCAACATTTGTGGCACAGCTTGAATGCTATTACTTCTTATAAAGTACAATCAAACAACATTGGTGACAACACGGGTTCTCTTCCAGCTTGCTTTGACTGTCAAAACATGAAGGAACCATCACGAACTCTGACATCCCCCAAAGATCCTGTGATTTCAGTCTCTGAGGGTGACGTGTGAGTACTTTGTCAGGAGGGTGAACCCATGAGCGTCACAGTTTAAGGATAAAGGGGAAGCCTTTTAGGACCGAGATGAGGAAAAACTTCTTCACACCACTTCAGAGAGTGGTGAATCTGTGGAATTCTCTGCCACAGGAAAGTGTTGAGGCTGGTTCATTGGCTATATTTAAGAGGAAGTTAGATATGGCCCTTGTGGCTAAAGGGATCGGGGGTATGGAGAGAAAGCAGGTACAGGGTTCTGAGTTGGATGATCAGCCATGACCATACTGAATGGCGGTGCAGGCTCAAAGGGTCGAATGGCCTACTCCTGCACCAATTTTCTATGTTTCTATGATAAGCATCCCAGATGGGATACCTAGCCATGTACTAAAGAGTTGTGCTAATCAACTGGCTGGAATATTCAGTGAGATCTAAACCACTCACTTCAGTAGTATGAGGAACCCACCTACTTCAAGTAGGCTTCATTAGTGCCTAAGAAGTCCATGGAAAACTGCCTCAATGACTAACACCCAGTAGAACTTACATCCACAGTGATGAAGTGTTTCAGAGTTTGGTGATGAAACACATCAACACCTGCCTGAGAAGCAACTTGGATCTGCTCTAATTTGCCTACCGGCACAACTGATTAAAAACAGATCCCATCACATTGGCTTTTCACTCAACCATGGAACACCTGGACAGCAAAAATATATACATCAGGATGCTCTTCATTGACTACAGTTCAACATTCAATACCATCATCCCCCCAAAAGGCGGATACGCTGGGTTCTTTAAAGAGACTCCTGGATAGGTACATGGAGCTCAGAAAAATAGGGGGCTATGGGTAACCCGAGATAATTTCTCAGGTAAGGACATGTTTGGCACAGCACTGTGGGCTGAAGGGCCTGTATTGTGCTGTAGGTTTTCTGTGTTTCTATGACATATTTTTCTGTATGTTCAATGCAAAGATTCCAAGATTCAAAGTACATTTATTATCAAGGAATATTTCAATGATACACTTTGAGATTTGTCTGCTTATAGGCAGCCACAATGCAAGAAACCTGAAGAACTCAATTAAAAATAGACCAAAACTACTGCGCAGAGATAGAGAAAGAGTGAAAAAAAATGATTTTGCAAACAATAGAAGCAAGCAACAGTATTCCAAACCGCTCCCCAGATCAGTCGGAGTAGGCCCAGGCCTTGGTCTCAGTGGCTCAGCGGCTGGAGCAGTTCACCACCAAGAGATGAATGGACAGAGCGCGTGATAGTTTACCACAACTTTCTTTAAAAAGGTGTTATTAGTAATGCTTTTAGATGAATTTCTTGCCCTTCCAACTACCAGTAAGCTGTTGCACACCTTTGGTTGTGCCAACTTAACCCGAGGGGGGGGATGAAATCAGTGGGTTGTGCAGCATCTGTGAGGGGAAAGTTTTGATGTACATGTAAAGCTAATCTTCTACCTAAAATGTCGGTACTTCCTTTCCCCGATAGACTTTGCTCACTGAATTCCTTTAGGACGTTGTTTGTTGCTCTGCAGCCTCTCGTGTCGATATTCTTATCATTGCCTTGTCCAAATGGACTGATGTCCCTGACACCATTCCCCTTCTGGACTTACCTGAATGAGGCTTGCTGCTGGATGCCTCCTCTTCTCAAAATGTTTCTGCCGATGCTGTTCTTGAACCTTTAACGCAAACCCCGAGCCGAGAATCCCCTGTGAGAAAGGCCAAGAAAGCAGTCATTTGTGCTTGCTCTAACTGGTCAGAAGCCCACACGCGTGGCTTGCTTCCCAACCAACTTCCTGCTTCTGCCTTCCCATTCTAGTCCAGCAACGTTTGGAACAGCTCCATCATTTTGCTCCATAATCCACATTGTCTGAATGAAACAATGGTTTGGAAAAAGCTGCAGAGGGCACTATGCTCCCCTCCACTGGGGACATCTTCAAAAGGTGATGCCTCAAGAAGGCAGTGTATATCATGAAGTACTCTCACATTCAGGACATGACACCATCTCATTACTCCCATCAGGGAGGAGGTATGGGAGGCTGAAAACACACAGTCAACAGTTTAGGAACATCTTCTTTCCCTCCACCATCAGATTTCTGAATGGTCCATCAACACTACCTCACTATTTTGCTTCCTTCTTGCACTGTTTATTTATTTACATATAAAGTACATTCTTTTTATATATTATTTTAAAGAGGATGCTGATTTACCATTATGCTGTCTGGATTAGAGAGCATTTCTTATGAGGAAAGGTAAAGTGAGCTAAAGCTTTTCTCTTTAGAGCGAAGGAGGATGAGAGGTGACTTGATAGAAGTGTATAAGTTGATAAGAGGCACAGATAGAGTGGACAGCCAGGAACTTTTTCCCAGGGTGGAGTATGAGGAGGCATAACTTTAAAGTGACTGGAGATAAGTATGTGGGGGGGGGGGGGGAGATAGGAAATGTCAGAGGTAGGTTTTTTCACACAGAATGTGGTAGGTGCGTGGAACAGCCTGCCATTTTTGGTGGAAGAGGCCGATACCTTAGGGATGTTTAAAAGTCTCTTAGATAGGCTCGTGGAACAAAGAAAAATTGTGGGTAATGTGGGAGGGAAGGGTTAAAGATCTTAAGAGTAGGTTACCAGGTTGGCAGGACAATGTGGGCCATAGGGCCTCTACTCTGCCGTTGTGTTCTATGTTCTAAAACACTAATGTACTCTATTGTAGAATTGTTGAACAGGAGGGGGGATAAGTGGAGAGAAAAAAAATTAGTTTATTTCAACCTACAGCACAGAACAGACCATTCTGGCCCACTAAGTCGAGCAACCCAGCAACCCACCGATTTAACCCTAGTTTGATCCCAGGACAATTTACAATGACCAATTGACCTACTAACCAGTACATCTTTAGACTGTGGGAGGAAACCACAGCATCTGGAGGAAACCCATATGTGTGTGGGAAGATTGTACAAGCTTTCTTACAGAGGACGCCAGAATTGAACTCTGAAATCTGCCACCCCGGGCTGTAATAGTGTCGTGCTAACTAAATTAAATTGATTATTTCTATGACAGTTTCCCAAATGTAAAAATTAGTCAATGGCTGAAAGTATTTACAGGTGTTGGCCGGATTTAGAGGTTTATAGAACCATAAATTTCTTAGCCTAGGTGAATCTATGGAAAGTGGGGACAGTCAGATTGTCTCCCTAAAGCATCTGTTGTGTTGGCTGTCCAAGAAGGGTATGGGGAGCCACAATCGCTTTACAGTGTCAACAATCACCAGTTGGGATTTGATTTCTGTCATTGTCTGTAAGGAGTTTGCATGTTCTCCCCATGACTGTGTGGGTTTCCTCCAGGTATTCCGGTTTCCTCTCACATTTCAAAGACGTACAGGTTAAGGTTAGTAAGTTACGGGCATGCTATTCTGGTGTCAGAAGCATGGCAATGTGTGCCTCCAGCACATCCCTGGACTGTGTTGCTTGTTGACACAAAAAGATACATTTTACTGTACGTTTCGAAGTTCATGAGACAAATAAAATTCATCGCTGTTTATCTCCCTGGTATAGTCTAAGGTACAAGTTCTTCACAGGATAGTTCCTGAGACCATCAGCTATAGAAACTGGTTTAGGCTCTTTGTCTTTTCCGCCATTACCTCGATGTCTGATTCTTATTCTTCAACCCCATTCTCTCACCTTCTCCCTGTAACCATTAACCCCCTGACTCTTGTGGAAATGGGAGGAGAATGGAGTTTGGAGGGATAGTAAATCAAATAGCATAGCAGACTCGATGAGCCTAATGGCACATTCTGCTCCTATGCTTTATGGTCTAAGCTGCTGTGGACGTGGGTGAATCCCACCCTGAAATTCTCTCAACATTCTCATGAGTGTGAAGCTCTCATAAGCACACAGAGAAAGAACCCGATTTGACAAGCCTCCCGATCTCGCTGGTTCCCATGTTAATGCCAGGAGCCACTCTGACTGCCGGTATTTGTTGAATCATCTGTGCAGCTCCAAGCTGAGCCACAAAGAGCCATTTCAATAAGATTGCCGGTCAGCATGTGTAAAGGTGGGTCCTCTGCTGGGCAAATGGAGCACCGCGTGCATTGAGACTGTACAGGCCCGTGTGCTACATTCTGCTCCTCATGGAAACAGCACAGTCTGCTTCCACAACATCTACATCTCCATCACCAGCCCGTCACCTCTTTCTGGTGCCCCTCCTCCTTCCCTTTCTGCCATTGTCCAATTTCCTCTCCTAGTAGACTTCTTCTTCAACCTTTTACCTTTTCCACCTATCACTTTCCAGCCTCTTACTTCATCCCTCCTTCCCACCCACCCATATACCCCCCATCCCCCTTATGTGGTTTCACTTATCACCCATTGGCTTGTACTTCTCCTCCATTACTTATATTGGTTTCTGCCCTCTTCCTTTCCAATCTTGATGAAGGATCTCAACCTGAAATGTTGACTGTTCATTTCCCTCCACAGATGCTGCCTGACCTGCTGAGTTCCTCCAGCATCTTGTGTGTGTTGCTTTGGATTTTCAGCATGTTGTGTTTATGATAAGCTAGTCCCATTTCCCCTCATATCCCTCCGAATCTCTCTGATCCATGTACCTGCTTGCGGATTATTTTAATTAACTCCTCAGTTACAGCCATCCTGTGCTCACAGGGACTACAGTCTGAGGGGAGCCACCTCACCATTTAACCCTTTAACTCCTGCATCATTTGGGAGACTGCATTACTTATCCCTCCAACCATTATTTCCTCATAGGAGGGCTGGAAAGCAGATGCCTAAATGCTGATGCCAGCTGCTCCTGCTCTTAATCTATCACTCCTCTTGTAGTGAAGAGGTCTCCGGCTCCCGCTGTAATGCAGTCACCTCAGCACCACAGATGGAGTGACCATACTCCAGTTTCATTCTACCTGTCCGCTCATGCTCTCTCCAACCTCGCAGGTAATTACCGCAGGAAGTGCAAAGAAAGAGATCCCAAGGAGGGCAAATCCAGCCGACAGCAGCCTCCCCAGCCAGGTGGTGGGAGTCTTGTCCCCATAGCCGATGGTTGTCAGTGTGATCTAGAGGTAAAACAAGGATTACATCTGAGAGCCTGTGAATACAGATGGTTCCCACCAAGACCATAAGACCATGGTCCCTTTTCGACCATTGGACTATAAGATGTAGGATCAGAATTATGCCATACAGCCCATTGAGGCTACTCCACCGTTTGATCATGGGAAATTTATTTACCTCTCAACCCCATTCTCCTGCTACCCCTCTGAAACCTTTGACTTGCTTAAGAGTCAGGAACCTATCATCATCTGCTTTAAATATACACAATGACTTGGCCAATTTCTTATTTCTTTACAATGATAGATTTTATAGGTTTTTAAAAGTTATAGAATTTTTCTCAGGTGTTGATGGGGATTGGCATGGGAGATCAGAGAGCTTGCAAGGCAGGAAGAAGATAGGGAGGGATTGGATCAGGAAGAAGATAGGGAGGGATTGGATCAAGAGAGGGAGGGATTGGATCAGGAAGAAGATAGGGAGGGATTGGATCAGGAAGAAGATAGAGAGGGATTGGATCAAGAGAGGGAGGGATTGGATCAGGAAGAAGATAGGGAGGGATTGGATCAGGAAGAAGATAGGGAGGGATTGGATCAAGAGAGAGTGAGAAGGTCGGAGCGATGTGGGAGGCAGGATGAGGGTGTTGATCAGTAGGAGAGATGGGAAGAGGATGAGGATCAAGATGGAAGACAGAGAGAGGGAGGTTATTGCTGGGGGTGATGGGAAGTGGAGGGATTAAGTGAAAAATGGGAAGGGTGGTGTTTGGGGTTAGAGAGGTGGAAGAGCGAGGGGGAGAGGGTGAGGGGGAGAGAGTGACGGGGAAAGAGTAAGTGGGAGGGTGAGGAGAGAGTGTGACAGGGAAAACAGGAGTTAAGAGAGTGAGAGGAGAAGGATGATGAAGAGATTAAGGGAGAGGGAATAAGGGAAAAACAGAGGGGAAAATGAGAGTGAGAAGGTGTAGGAAGAGTGTGGGGTGAGAGCTGGGGCCGTCAGAAAGGACCCTGATTGGAGATTGGGAAGTAAGCATCTGCAGTTTCCCCACGACCTGCTGACATTCGGTGTCCTCGTGATATCCACATGTCGCAGGGCAGAGGCAGGTTGTTTAGCACATTGAGGTCAACTGTTCTGTATTTCCCTTTCTGGTAAGAACCCATTGCAAAGCCCAGAAGACTGAACTCACTGTGCCCCACCACAGAGCGTCTGCGTATGTGGCGAACTGCACATTGGAATCCTTCTCCACCAGGTAGACGAGGAAAGAGGAGAAAATGAGCACCAAGAATCCGATGTACCATGCCGTGATCAGTTCCTGCAGGGAGACAGAACGAGGCATTGGTCAGGCCATACTGGGAGCAGTTTTGGGTGCCATATCTATTTATCTATTCCACTTAATTTGCGACACAGTCAGGGCGGTGCTGCTCCTTTCAAGTTGTGCTGCCCAGCAACTCCCAATTTAACCCCAGCTTAATCATGGGACAATTTACAATGACTCATTAAACTACTAACCTGTATGTCTTTGGACTGGGAGGAAACCAGAGCACCTGGAGAAAACCCATATATTCTATGGGAAGGACGTCCAGACTCTTACAGAGGATACCGGGATTGAACTCCAGACTCCGCTGCCCCGAGCTGTAAGAGTGTCACACTAATCTCCACGTGACTGTGGCGCCCATCTAAGAAATCTAAGCAAGAATGCATTGCCTTGGGAGAGAGTCCAGAGGAAGGTCATGAGAATGATTCCGGGAATTAAAGGATTAAAATATAAGGAACATTTGATTGCTCTAGGCCTGTGCTCGCTGGAGCTTAGAAGAATGGGGGGGGGGCAGATCTCATTGAAACCTATCAAATTTTGAAAGGGCTAGATAGAGTGGAAATGGAGAGGATGTTTTCAACAGAAGGGGAGTCTAGGACTAGAGGGCAGAGCCTTAGAATAGAAGGACATCCCTTGAGAACAGAGATGAGGAGGAATTCCATTAGACAGTTGGTGGTGAATCTGTGGAATTCATTGCCATTGATGGCTGTGGCAACTATGTCATTGAGTATATCTAAAGCGGACCGGGTAGATAAGATCTTGATAAGTTTAATGGTGAGAGGTAGGAGAATGGGGTTGAGAGGGATAATAATTCAGCCATGATCAAAGGTCGGAGCAGACCTGATGAGGTGAATGGCTTGTCTTATGGTCTAATAACACAGCGCCTGTGTCTGCTTGGTCTTCCAACTATACAGGGCACAAAGCAGGTGGAGGATGTGTACTGGAGTAGGTATGGCCTTCAGGGTTAAGGGCCAGTGTTAGGTGAGTTAGGCTGGGCTTCTTTTTTCCACCATGTCCATGAGTGAATGGCCTTCTGCATCAAAAGTGTTCCATAGCTCTGCTTGGCAATGGTGTGTGTGTGTGTGTGTGTGTGTGTATGTGTGTGTGTGTGTGTGTGTGTGTGTGTGTGTGTGTGTGTGTGTGTGTGTGTGTGTGTGTGTGTGTGTGTGTGTGTGTGTGTGTGTGTGTGTGTGTGTGTGTGTGTGTGTGACAATTGATTCCAAGTGCCTAGGATTTGAATCACGCCACTGATAGCCACAGTGAGGAGGGTTTCGTGGTATCCTGTTGCACAAGATATTTCTTCTCTGTCTCCTTCCTCAAGGTCACCAGAGTAGGATACACAGTCTCAGAAGCTTCATTCCCACCTGTCATGTCATCTCCTGGGCCAGAGCTAACTCCAGACTCCTCTCCAACTGCACCATACTGTAACTCTCCTATATATATTTTAAGTAATGAAGGACAGCATTGGGCAGTGCACATGCCATCAGTGCAATGAGGCACGATGATCCTTTGATTCTCAGGGTCTATCCGAGTCTGTGAGTCAGAGGCCAGAGGCATGAAGGGAAACTTGAGGCCTGATGTCTGCAATCCTATGAGTCTGGGCCAGGGACTGTAGGTTGGAGGTCCAGAGGCAGCCTGTTCTGGGGTTGGAGGCCTGACTGTGTGAGTTGGTAGGTAGGTGGGAGGGAGGAAAGGGGGTTGTTTCACTGTTGCGTTGTTTCATTGTTGCTGTTCTTGTTGCTTGTGTCATTTTGCTGAATGTTGTGGGCATACTATGTTGGTGCTAGAATGTTGGCTACACTTGCGGCACATCCTTAGGTTGTGTTGCTTGTTAATGCAAATGATACATTTCACCGTATGTTTCAATGTCGATGCGATAAATAAATCTGAATCTGAGTTGGATTCCTGGATGGCAAAATGAACCTGGTGATTCATTGGTTAATGAGTAGGTTGGGAAATACTATATTCTGGAAGTGGTCCACAGTACCTCAGGAATTTCCAGATGGAAATGCACAGTGCAACTGCTTTCCATTGACCATTCTGGGAGCTACTTGATATGTGAATAGTGGATTGTTGACTAATCCCAAGAATCAGTCTCTGTCAATGGCAACAGACCCAGACAGGGGATGTGGAAAATCCCCTTTGGTGGTTGGACTTCGGAACCAGAGGTATCACACCAGCTGTCCCTCCTGAGGCTTCAATTACACTCACACACATTACATCAACTTTCTCATGTACTCATAAATAAATCTAGAATTAAAAGCTAGCATCAACAACAATAACTCTGAAGTAACTGGATAGTTCCAAAAACTTGCTAATGCCACTTAGGAGAGGAAATCAACTGTCCTTATCTGCTCTGGTCTATGTGTAGCTCCAGATCTATCAATGTTGACTTGCCATTGGCTCCTTTCTACAGGGATGGTCAATAAATGTCGGTCAATTTTCACATGAATAAAGAAAACAACATAGAAGATCACAACATCATATTGCAGTGGCTGCAAAAGCTTGCAAAAGCTGCAGAGGTCTGTAAACTCGGCCAGCTCCATCATGGTCACTAGCCTCCCCAGCACTGAGGACGCATTCAAAAGGCAATGCCTCTAAAAGGTGGCATTTGTTATTATGGATACCCTCTACCCAAGACATAATTTCTTCTCATTACCACCATTAGGGTCCTACAGCAGTCTAAAGATCTACACTCAATATTTTAGGAACAGTTTCTTCCCCACGGCCATCAGATTTCTGAAAGCAGTTCACAAACTGATGAGCATATTTTATGTATTGCACAGTACTACTGCTGCAAAACAACAAATTTCACAATATACATCAGTGATAATTAACCTGATTCTGATTCCGATTAAGGATCAGCTTTATTCACTATATACTATACATTTACATGTATTAGGAATATACTGTTTTGGTCAGGGCATGACATGCAATAAAAAAATAACAACATTCAACAATTATAAAAAATAAAGACTGATGTAAAGTTAGAGGTTGCAGTACAGATATGGAATAAAATATACATAAATACATAAATACTACCCTGTATTTACCGTATAAAGAGCATTATAAAATGTGGTTTAAAGTGTTTAGAGTGCAGTGATAGGGGTAATAGATAGAGGGCGCAGTGTGGGGCTAAATAGAGTGGTTGATCGGATTAACCGCCTGGGGAAGAAAGTGATTTTGTAAAAGGAACTAATTTGTGTTGGTCAATGCTAACTCCAATTTACTTTGTCATCTGCACTAACCCCTTTCCATCATCTCTCTGAGGAGACTTCTTTCTGGACTGACCACGTGTTTCCTATCCCTAGACGCTATATACCCGTGTCCTGGTGTTCTGGGCAAGGTGATGCAGTACCTTGCTCCCCCAGTACCTTTAGGATCCTGGTGAAGAGTGGCTTTCTGTTTTGAAACCTTCTATCTATGCATTATTCCAACATGAAGGTAGTCCTGGCCAGTAATGTTCATCACGTAGAGATGGGAACTATGAACTTAAACCTCTCCTCTTGCCTCAGAACAGGAGTGTAAAATGAAGGGGTTAGTATGAAAAGGTGGTCAGGTTATCAGTGAATAAAATCCTGGTGCAAGATCAAAGCTTAACTTTAAATGCAACATATACAGGGAAAGATACAGTGAGCAACACAATTCAAGGATGTGCTGGAGCAGCCTGCAAATGTCACCACACTTTTGGCACCATGCCTAAAACTCACTAACACTAACCTGTACATTTTTGGAATATGGGAGGTAACCAGAGCACCCAGAGGAAATCCACTCAGTCATGAGGAGAACATGCAAGCTCTCTACATGCAGCGGTGGGAATTGAAGTACGGTCGGTGATTGACGGCAATGTAAAGTGTTACGCTGTTGGCTGATGGTGTAGTGGCATCAGCACCAGACTTTGGGGTGAATGGTCCCAGGTTCGAATCTGGCTGGCCTCTTGTACGCTTTCCATCCATACAGGGTTGAGTGTTGAGCTAGCAACTTGGATCGTTAAAAAAACAGAACAATGCTAAGGGAATGACAAAACTGCCACCTGATGTACCACAAGGCACAAAAAAGAACAACGACGAAGTGAAGTGTTATGCTAACTGCTACAATACCATGTTGCCTTGAATCAAGTTGGGTGCAGGGTCCTGGTACAGAGGTTTGACATGACTCTGTCAAGATGGCACCTGTGTACGATGCTCCTTCAGTTGACATCTTCTGGATATATCATGAAACCATATACTTCATTTCTTTTATGTCTTTTACATTTGTTTTTCATCTTGGATGTGATTCTGGAACTGTTGGAGCCTGTGATTTGCTGTTTGGAGATTGTTTGGTTGTTCCAACGCTCTGCAATCTCTGAGAGGATTCTGGGAAGCAGGGGCAGAGTGAACAAATCTCATGGTGGGCGATGATCTGCAGGATGAAGTGTTGCCGATGTTTGACTCCATTTCATTGATTAAAGTGATGAGGGAGATTGAAACATCGTGGTGAATGTGGAAGTTTGGAGATTATATGGGTGCTTCAGCACTCTGCAGTCTCTGAGAGGATTCCAGGATACAGAGGCATCATGAACCTTGTAGCGGGCAGGCTGAGGGATGGGGGGCAAGCTGATACTTGACTTCATTTCATCAATTAAATCTTCTGTTGTGTGCCGATTAAACAGACAAGGGAGCTTGAAGCATCAAGGTGTGTGCGGAGGGTGAGTACTGGCTGCCTGTTGTTTGATTGCTCTGTGCTGGAGATGGGAGAACCTGCCGCTGTGCCAGAGAGTGTTGCTCAGATTTTTTTGCATTTTGAACATGGACTTGAACTATAGACTTTTGTTCAGTCTCATAGTTTTTTATGCTCTGTGTTTTTTGCCCAATCTTTCTCATTTTTATTGTGTGGGGAATGTAGGGGATTTGGGGGTCAATGTGCCTTTTTTTGTTAATTTTTTTGTGCGGGGTAGAGGGATTTGGGGGTTGATGACTGTGCTGCCTTTCTTTTCTTTCTTGGTTTCATGGCTACCCAGAGAAGAAGAATTTCAGAGTTGTATTCTTTGATAAACAAATTAACCTTTGACCTTTGACTTTTGACATATTTAAGTTTTCTAATGACATCACTGTTGTGGGGTGAATCAAAGGTGGTGATAAATCAGCACACTGGAGGGAGATTGAAAATCTGGCTGAGTGGTGCCACAATAATGGTCTCTCATTCAATGTCAACAAAACCAAAGAGTTGATTATTGACTGCAGGAGGAGGAAACCAGAGGTCCAAGAGCCAGTCCTCATCAGGAGATCAGAACTGCAGAGAGTCGGCAACCTTAAATTCCTCGCTGTTATTATTTCAGAGGATTTGTCTTGAGGACAGCATGTAACTGCCATTACAAAGAAGGCATAGCTCTACTTTTTTAGAAGTTTGCGAAGATTTAGCTTGTCATCTAAGACCTTGAAAAACTTCTATAGATGCGCAGTGGAGAGTATACTGTCTGGGTGCATCACAGCTTGATATGGGAACACCAATCTCCTAGAACGGGGAGTAAACCTACAAAAGTAGTGAATACCACCCCTTACATTACAGGTAGAACTCACCCCACCATTGAGCACATTTACAAGGAGTGCGAACGCAGGGAAACCACATCCATCATCAAGGACCCCCGCCCACCATCCAGGCCATGCTGTCTTCTCACTGCAGCCGTCAGGAAGGAGGTAGAGAACCCTCAAGTCCCACATCGCCAGTTTAAGGGACAGTTATTACTCTTCAACTATCAGGCTCTTGAACCAGAGAGGATAATTTTACTCAGATTCACTCACCCCAACATTGAACTGATTCTATAACACATGGACTCACCTTTAAAGACTTTACTGTTGTGTATTTAATATTTCAGTAATGTTTGAGTAATCTTGTAAAAAGTTGTTGATTAAGCATCGTTTGTTTGTTTAGATAAGAACATAAGAAATAGGAGCAGGAGTAGGCCATTCAGCCCATCGAGCCTACCCCATCATTTGTTTGGATAATTCATTCTAGGTTATATGTTTAAAAAAAAGTGAATTGCATGTGTCATAATGCTACCACATGATACATGTGCACCTCAGCTGAAGTAAGTACAGACTACATGAGTTATCTCCCGGCTCTCTTGCTTTCATTTCAATTAGTTTTTATGTTTTGGAGTTACAAAACATAACAGTGGCGACAAGGTATTTTTAAAGCAAACCCGAGATGTCTACCTACCTGTGGAGGTGCAGTTAAAAAAAGTTTGAAAAAAGCAGTGCAGTATGTGTTCTTTGGAAGGGAAGACACGATCGAGTTTAAAATCAGGCAGGAAACTGAAGAGTTCATGGGTTCATAGTGAGTACAGGGTGATAAGAATCATAAAAAAATGAGCAGAACTGGCTGGCTACATTGGAAAGATTGACACAAATGTGTTCATGTATACTGAGCTATTTGAACAGTATCTTGTAGCAAGTGAAATAGCCAATGAGAAATGAGTACCAATTACGCTAAGTGCATTGCATTTAAAGGCATACAACTTGCTTCAAAGTTTGACTGCCAACTGAAATGAGCTTTGCTGATATGATGAAAGTAATGCAGGAAAAGTTAGAACCAAAACCATTGTATATTGCAGAATGCTTTAGGTTTCATAAGTGGAATCAAGGGGAGTCAATTTCAGAGTATGTGGCTGCGTTGAAGAAGTTGTCTGAGCATTGCCTGTTCAGTGATGGACTGAATGATGCACTGAGAGATCATTTAGTCTGTGCAATCTTATTAGCATTCAAAAGTAGCTCCTAATAGAAGCAAGCACAACTTGCATTTAAAAGAGCAGTTGAAGTAGCACTATCAATGGACACAACAGACAGTTATGAATGAAAATGAGCGTGAACAAAATTGCAGTGTCTAGATAGAGACCTGCCTGGCCAAACAAACTGTGCCTCCTTTGTGACAGGGGCTCACACGCACCAAACCAATGCCAGTGTAAATGTGAAACTTGAAGAAAATGCAGCAATGTAGGACACATACAAAAAACAAGTTGGGAAAGCAAAGATAGATGGATTGCGCAGACAAGGGAAAAAGATAGAAAATCAAGTTGCAGTTTCAAAAATAGCGCTTACCTGCATACTGTTGATGAAAAATCTGATAATGACACATGATTGGGTAGTCCTGAGATTTACAATGTGAACACTAACAATAAATAAGCAATATGGCTTTCACCCGAAGTGAATGGCAAATTAATTAAAATGGAATTGGACGCTGGCTTTGCTGTCTCAGTTATTCCACAAAATGGATTTGAACAACATTTCAAAGATACTGAACTGAAGCCTGTAGATATCCAACCAAGAACTTATACTGGAGAAAAGATAACTCCTGTGGGAATGACATTTGTAACAGTGAAATACAACAACCAACAAGCCATCTTGGGCTTGCATGTGGTAAAACCAAGAGGGCCAGTATTGTGGGATGTGACTGGCTGAGACAGCAACAACTTGATTGGAGATTCATTCACTATTTGCATGCCACATCCCCTGCAATAGAGTCAACTGAAAGTGAATTAAGAAAAGTAATGGATGATGCCACAGTAGTCTCCATGCTGTACACCCTGAATTATTGCCCAACAGAGGGATAAGAGGTGTTGGGTGCCAACTTCTGTGCCTCTGGATGGAAAGCAAGGAAGGACCATGCTGTTTCAAGGAAGTGTAAGAGTTATGAAAGCAATGATCTGACTATAACGGTTTTTGTAGGCAACATATCTGAGAAAGCCTCTTATAGGCAGTGTGCAAACTGAGGCATGGTTTTAAGCTGGAAGAGAGCTCAAGGAGCTTCAGCAAAGTTACAAGCATTTGGCTTTTGTGAGTATAAAGAACCAAAATCGACTGTGTGCATTGAGGTTATTTCATGAACTTCAAGTGGGAGACAAAAAGTTGCATGTAAAAGTCGTTGCAAAGACCAAAGTCCAGCTGGATGAACGGAAGGGCAAGACGAAAGGACTCAATGGAGATATGAAAACAGAAGGTTTTTTGGATGATGTTGTGGATAAGGAAATAAAGAAGAGCAATCAGGTTAGAAAGGGAGCAATTGAAGGATTAATAAGAGAGTACTCCAGTGACTTATTGGGCCTTGCCAAGATCAAGATGTACAAACTGGAAGAAAAAGAAATGCAAAGAAAGGTATCCAGAGCTGTCAGAACCACATCCTGCAGTCTCCAAATCAACACCTACAACCACCATGGAGGAGGCCCCGGAACCTGAGAATGTTCCACAGCCGCAAGTCTCGCCTGCCAAGCAGTCATTCCCCCAGTCAGGAAAGACGTTATCTCACAAGAGCAAGAAATCCCCCTCAGTGATTAAATCTATAGGCCTGAATGGCAAAATTTAAAATGTGCTATGCTGTGGATGTCTCTAGTTGTATTCTATAATATATTGTGTATATTGTAGAGATGGATCCTCTATTGAGATGGAGAATGTAACTAAGCAGGGAGGAGTGTTGTATCTTTAATATTTCAGTAATACTTGAGTAATCTTGTAAATATACTGTTGATTAAGCGTTCTTTGTTTGTTTAAATAATTCATTATGGGTTATATGTAAAACTAAATGAATTGCATAAGTCATGGCGCTACCATGTGATCCGTGTGTGCCTCGCTTGAAGTAAAAAAGTGAACATACACAAATTATCTTTTGAAGCTTTTGCTGTTTTCCTTTCAATTAGTTTTTATGTTTTGGGGTTACAAGACTTAACATCTACAACTTGTCTTTTTGACATATATTGTTTATTTATTTATTTGTTCGCTTATTTATTAATATTATCATTCTTCTCTTTTTGTGTTTGCATAGTTTGTTGTCTTGTGCACACAGGTCATTTTCCTACCTCTGTCACGTACAGTTTTTCATTGATTCTAAGGTGTTTCTTTCTATTTACTATGAATGCCTGAAAGAAACTGTATCTTAGGGTTGTACATGGTGACATATATGTAATTTGATAATAAGTTTACTTTAAACTTTGAACCAGATGCTGCTCGACCTGCTGAGTTTTTACAGCAGATTATTTGTTGCTTAAAAAAAATGTAGTGTAACCTTTGGCAAAAGGTAATTGATTTTCACATCGAAGTCTGGTGTCTCTGTGACAGATTTGTTTCACGGAATAGAAACCCGATTGGTAGTCGCTGGTGCTGTAAAGCAATTGCACTAAGCACTGCGCTGCTGTGCTGTTCCCACAATTAGTGGAATAAGATGAGGGTTGGTGAGATGAGATGGGGTGTGGTCGATGAGCCTGCTCTGTACCGATGTTCCCATTCACCCACCTTACTGTGTGCATAGACCACGGAGCCCAGCAGCTTCCAAGTGCCCCCTCGGCGGTCCATGCGCACCATACGGAGAATCTGCAGGAAGCGGAGACTACGGAGGGCAGATGTGGCGAATATGTTCTGCTGAGTGCCGGCGGCAATGACTGCAATGGAGGCGATCAGTACGATGATGTCTGTAGAGGGCAAGAAGATCGGAGTCAGTTTAAATCAGGGCTTAGCGAAGTTCCTTGCTCACGTGAAACCTGCCCTAACCAGAGGTCCATGAGATAGTCCTTATTAGGGGGTCAAAGGTTAAATTCCTTAGTGTTAACATTTCAGAGGACCTGCACTGGGACCAGCTCATAAATACCATCAGAAAGAAGCTGTGACAGCATCTCTACTTTCTTTGAAGTTTGTGTAGATTCAACATGTCATCTAAGCCTTTGACAAACTTCTATAGATGCACAATGGCTGGTTGCATCACAGCCTGATATGGATACACCATTGTCCAGGAATGGAAAAGTACAGAAAGTGATGGATACATCCCAGTCCATCACAGGCAAACCCTTCCCTACCATTGAGAACATCTACAAAGAACACTGCCAGCCACAAGAAAGCAGCATGCATCATCCCGGCCATGCTTTCTTCTCATTCTCACTATCACCAATTTTGCACAATAAATCCTATTGTATTTCTTTAGTTTCCTGTAAATGCCTGCAAGAAAATGAATCTAAAGATAGTATATAGTGAGAGGTATATGGTGGCAGAATGCAAGTGTCATCATGCCTACGATGCCAACATGGCATGCCCACAACTTTATAACCTTTAGGTCTTTTGGAATGTGGGACAAAATCAGAGCACCCAAAGGAAAACCATGTAGTCATGGGAAAAATTTACAAACTCCTTACAGGCAGCAGTGGAATTGAATCCTGGTTGCTGGCACTGTAATAACATTACACTATCTGCTACACTACAGTGCTGTCTAGCACCGTATCCTTGTTATCTGGAATACACCAGAGGAGGTGCTGGAGGTGGATACAGTCAAAAAATTTAAGAGACACTTAGATAGAAGCTTCAATACACAGTGTATAGAAGGATACAGTCTTAACACAGGCAAATAGGATTAATATAGATAGGTACAATGGTCAGCATAGGGAAGATGGGCTGAATGGCCTGTTTCTATGCTGTATGAACCCATGACTCTGCACCCTCACCATTCATACCATTCAGCTGGTATAGAACAGCCATAGCATGGTCTGATTTTACTCTCATCCTTCCTAACTCTTTGGAGCATGTTACAATTTAACATTGGATTTCATTAAGTGATGGTTCTATGTAGCTTTCATTTTCTACATTTCAAGCAAAAAAAACTCTCATCATTTACAGTAGTGATATGAATTGAATCTAATTGAATCCCTGAGGAGTGGTTAATTTTGAGAAGTGCTTGAAATGATCTTTTAATTTGGCACATGGTGCGTTAAGAGTTTATCCGCTTTCCAGTTAGTGAAGGGAAAACAGCTGTTTCATAATTTCAGGCTGAAGATGATTTATTGGTGAGAATGTTCTGGCGTGGTATCAGGCTGGCAGGAAGAGAGGGGAGATCTGTTGTGTTTTCTGTGTATTATGCAGTGGTTTCACAAACTGCAGGTGTCATTGCTCCTATCCCATAGGAGAACTCAGCACAATGCTGAACTAGGTAGTATGGACATGTTGGACCATTCCTCTCAATCCCAGTCTCCAGCCTTCTGCCCATATCCTTTGAAGCCCTTACTAATCAAGAATCTATCAATATTTGCTTTAAGTACACCCAATGACTTGGTCTTCACAGCCATCTGTGGCAATGAATTCTACAATTCTTCAGGCTCAAGAAATTCCTACCCATCTTTTTGCCAAAGGGGCATCCTTGTATTCTGAATCTGTGTCCTCTAGTCCTGGACTTTCCCACTAATGGAAACTTCCTCTCCGCTTCCACTCTTATCTCAGCCTTTCAATATTTGGAAAGTTTCAATGAAATTCCCTCTTCATTCTTCTAAACTCCAGTGAGTACAGGAGTAGAGCTGTCAAATGCTCTCTGTACATTAACCCTTTCATTCTCACTAATTTTCATGAGCCTCTTTTGGACCCTCTCCGATGCCAGCACATCCTTTCTTAGATAAGGGGCCTAAAGCTGCTCATAATACTGTAAATGGGGTCTGACCAATGACTTATAAAGCCTCAGGATTACAGTCTTGTTTTTATATTCTAGCCTTCTTAAAATGAATGCTAAGTTGTCTGTTTGTAAGGAGTCACTTCTAGGTGGGTTTGCTTCCAAGAAAAGCTTCTCCCTCAGCTGTTGGACAGTGCACATGGACAAAACAAGTGGGGGGAACCTTAGAAAAGGAGGTGAAACCTTAAATCGATCCATACACAAAGGCAAGAAATTAAAGTTAGTGGGCCAGAAGCCAATGTATGTGAGTGAGAAAGGGGGAAAATGGGAAGAATATCTGTTAAATTCTGGGCCTCAGATACCATGTGAGTTTGGGGCCTGGAGTTCCAAGTCCCATGATTAGCAAGTATTGGTGTGAATACTGGAGATCAAAGCCCAGATGCTGAGTAGCAATGTAGGTGATTCCATACACTGAGGCCCAATGGTCAAATCCGCTGGGTCACTGTGTCTGGAAGTCACGGGCCCGATGTTTGGGATTTCAGGGCTTTGTAACATAATGGAGATCAAAGCCCAAAGGTTGAATACCAACGTTGACGAGTCAGGAAGTCAAGATCCAATGCCCTGGCTCAGCTGGAGCTCTGATATTTGCCAGTCTGGGACTGTGGAGACACCTGTCTTGGAGTAGGAGACTCCTGTGTGTGTGTGTTAGCAGGAGGGAGGAAAGGGGCTTGTTTTGCTGTTCTGATAAAGGTTCTCAGCCTGAAATGTTGACTCTCTAATTCTTTCCATAGATGCTACCTAACATGCTGAGTTCCTCCAGAATTTTGTGTGTGTTACTCAGATTTCTAGCAACTGCAGAATCACTTGTATTTTAAAATTTTGTTTTGCTGTTGCTGTTGTTGTTCTGCTGAACATTGTGGTGCCACCAGAATGTGTAGTGACACCGGTGGGCTGTCCTCAGCACATACTTAAGTTGTGTTGGTCATTGACACAAATGATGCTCTTTGATGCTGGTTTTGATGTACAGACGATAAATAAGTGAATGTGAATCTGAAGCTGAATATCATGCAGAGGCCACATTTGCTGGGTGGCTACCTGGCAACCGACCTCCATCTCACCCAATGTATGATAAGGCTTGTCCAGAAGGTTAGATCACATGGTTTCCAGAGGGAGTTCCAGCTTGGGGGAATGGGTCAGAGGGTGGGGAGGGAGGGTTGTTTTTCATATTGGAGGCCTGTGACCTGTGGTGTGCCACAGGGATTGGTGCCCCTGTTGTTTGTCATCTATATTAAGGATCTGGATGAGGATGTAGGTGGCAATAACTAGTAGGTTTCCAGATGGCACCGAAATTAGAAGCATGGACAGTGAAGAAGTTTGAAGCGATGATCTCAGGTACCTGCATTGGCTTCTGCCTCCTTCCTTTTCAGTCCTTATGAAGAGTCTTGGCTTCAAACGTCAACTGTTCATTCCCCTCCATAGATGCTGACTGACCTGCTGAGTTCCTCCAGCATTTTGTGTGTGTTACTCAAGATTTCCAGCATCTGCAGAATCTCATGTGTTTAACATTTAAAATCTCTTGATCTTTAGTTTGACTTTGAATCTGGCTACTGTAGTCCCATAAACTTAACTGGGCCTAGATACTACTTGAAAGATTTACATTAAAAGCAAGTCAGTCATTGACCAAAATTTAGCCACTTGGATGAAAAATGCTGACAATTTTGCAGAGAAACCACTTGCAGATGAATTAATAAAACTGCACCAGGTTATTACACTGATATATTCAAAAATATTGCTTTCAGCAGTATGCAAATAAGCTGTCGAGCAAACTTAAGAGAGAAAAAAAAATTAATTTCAGAAAGCAAGTTTGTTCTGTGCCAGATTGATCGTGGACCCAGAGTAGAAATTCGAGACTGGGACACATTTTCTGATTTAGAACAGAAGATTCATGATTCAAGTTTACTTATCAAGTGTACTGTAATATACATTCAAATGTATTGTTTGAATTAACAACCAACAAACCTGAGGGTGTATTGGTGGCAGCCTGCAAGAGTCACCACAGATTCCAGCGCCAATATAGCATGCCCATGATGTTTGGCAGAACAATAGAAACACAGCAAAACAGACCATGACAAGCTACGAAACAATAAAAAAACCTCCCTCCCAGCCACGCACAAACAGTCCTCTATTCCCAAAACAGACCATCTTCTTTGGCCTCCAGCCTCCAGCAATATTGGTTTCTAATCAGACAAGCGTGTTAACAGAGATTTACGATACAGGGCTCCAGCCAATGGACCTCAACTTCCATACTTGCAATTTGACCCTCTGCTGTTGATCACGGAACACTAGGCCTTGATCTCTGGACTTGCTGATGATGGGACCCCCACAATGGGCCTCATTGATTCATGCATTCCCAACACCCCTCTCTGTCCACACAACTATCTCCACAAACCCAAAAATACATGAAAAAACAATTAAAGCTGAGCTGTGACCTCAATGGCGGTCACAGCTTGGTGCCATCTTGAGCATCTCCATCTTTCATTTATAATATTTCAGGGCAAGAGTTTTCAGGGTGTCAGGATTGGAGGAGACGCATTGTGGGCAATGAGCCCAGTTATATTGCAATTCAGCCTGTCAATAAAAAGTGCTTAGTCAAATTTTATTGCACAGTGTGTGGCATCTGGCTCCACCTTACCAAGAGCTCTTGGGATAGAGAGATTGCAGCATGTTTTAAATCACTGTCAGTTTGGAACTAATGCATCTGCACTTTGAGAGAGATGGATCAGAGGCTACCAACACACTTTGTGTCTTTTTTTAACTATAAATAATCACCATTCTCTTCCCCCACCCTGGATACATGCCAGCTATCCCACTGTGTGTTTTACTATCTTTTCTTGGGTTGTGGGTTGATTGCCCATTGCTTTGCTGAAGTAAGTACACATTTCAAAAGTGCTGCCTGTGTGATTTTGGAAATGATTCTCCTTGGATTTCCCCAGGGTTCCTCCTGTCAGAGTTCTTCACAGTAGCCATGGTCTCATCTGCAATCTCCACACCAAAAGGAACAAGGATCAACTTTATTCGCAGTACACACTTGGATGTTTAGGAAATTGTTGTGTTGTGTTTATTTAGAGAAAAGGCCCTTTTGGCTCAACAAGTGGTGCTGCCCAGCAACCCACTGATTTAACTCTAGCCTAATCACAGGACAACCTGCAATGACCAATTAACCAGTGTGTTATTGGACTGTGGGAGGAAACCAGAGCACCCAGAGAAAACCTCCACGCATGTGGAAGAATGTACAAACTTTGTTACAGAGGATGCTGGAAGTGAAGTCTGAACTCCGATGCTCCAAGCTGTAATAGCGTTGCACTAAGTGCTACCACAGTGCCCTAGTGCGTTCGTGTAACAAACAACAAAAAACAACAATATTTAAGAATAAAGAATTTTATAAATTATAAACTTAGGGTATGGGTATGGAATAAAATATGCATAAATACACAAATCTCATAGGTGTCACCCCCGCCTGCCCATATTAAGATCAGAGCATACTCGCAATATCCTACTCAGAATTAACTGGAGACTCTTCCTGGGGCTGTTTGGTAGTGTAGCAGTTAGTGTAATGCTTTACCGCACCAGCGATTGGAAGATCAGGGTTCAATTCCCACTGCTGCCTGTAAGGAACTTGTCCATTCTCCCCATGACTGCATGCTCTGACCTCCTCCTACATTACAAAAAAGTGCAGGTTAGTAAAGGGTACCACACACAAAATGCTGGAATAACTTACCAGGTCAGGCAGCATCTATGGAGAGGAGTGAACAGTCAACATATCGGGCCAAGACCCTTCCTTGGGTGAGTAAAGGGTTAGTGGGCATGCTCTGTTGGTGCCAGAAGCATGGTGACACTATGGGCTGCCCCCAGCACATACTTGAACTCTGCTGGCCATTGGCGCAAACAACACATTTCACTGTATGTTTTGATGTACAAGTGACAAACAAATATTTATTGTGAAATTCACCTTATATCTGGAAGATTAATTAGAGAAATATGATGTGTTGCATTGAATTTACTGGTAAAGGAGGGGAACACTCATAGATCAAGGTGTTGATACCTGTTAGTCTGCTACGGTCATAGAGTCACTGAGAACTACAGCACAAGCAGGATCTCTGGCCCATATAGTTCAAGCTGAATTATTATTCTGCATAGGCCCATTAACCAGCACCTGGACAGTAGCCATACCCCTCCCCTCCCCACTGGAATCTCTCTTAAATGTTGAAATTGAACCTGCATTCAACACTACTGCTGGTAGCACATTTTACACTCACATCACCCTCTGAGTGAAAAATTCCACCTCAGATTCCACTTAAACTTTTTACCTTTCACTCCTAACCATGACCTCTAGTTTACTCTCAGTGGGACAAAGCATGCTTGCATTTACCCTTTCTAAACCTCTCATAACTTTATGTACAGTGTATTCCTGTTAATGGGCCATTGATTAATTGGGGCAGCTGCTTATTTGGGACAACTCTTAAAGAACGAAAGCTAATCGAGAAAGTAGTTGAGATTCCTTTCATTTATTTGGGACACAATGCAGCTTAACTGGGACAGGAGACTATGGCCAAACAGTTTCTAGCTGATGTCAGTATGTATTTGTGTGGCCGTTAGGCGCGACACTAAATTCGGAGCAAACAATTTTTAAATAGCGTCATTTTGTATGTGTTTGTGTTTAAAAAAGGAACTCTCATTGATAGTTGGTGAGAAATAAACAATAAGATAATTCAGAACTGTTTTATTCACAGTGGCTTCAAGCATTGGAAATGCCAGAAATGGCAGGAAGTGAAAATGAAATAATTTCACTGCTTTAACAAGTTAGGAACTACAAAGTATTCGAAGGTGTTGACAATCATCTTGAACGTTATCTTTGGTCCCTGCAGACGCTCAGCTCTCACCTGTGGCTCCAAGTAGCTGTTTACATGTGACAGTGGCCACACAACAGTACACCAATTAACCAAGTGAGGGTAGCCAGTGGGTCTCCTACCACAGTGAGAGAAGGACATGCATGTCATAGCATGCAAAGTCAGCTCTGGTGGATTGGGCAGATGAAATCTACAGGAAGATCCAACAGCTAGGAAGGAGGTTCTGCAATTGTCCATTGAGAGCGAAGGGCATGAAGGGGTTCAGAGGAAAACGTGTCAGGTAAGACGGACAATCACCCAATGTATTGGGTGTGTTCTAATTTGTTCTGTTTTTATTTAAATAGATCATTTGTTACTTAGTTAAAAAGTAGTTTGTGTTTTTAATATATTTTTAACTATTTCCATGAAACTTCAACTTATTGGGAAGGCTGATGAATTGGGCCAAATTGTATTAGTCCCGATGTGTCCCAATTAGCCAGAATCCACTGTACCTTTATCAAATCTCCCCTTATTCTCCTCAACTCCAGGGAATAAAGTCCTAACCTGTTCAACCTTTCCCTATAACTTATCACCTTAAATCCTCTCAACATCCTTGTAAATTTTCTCTGTACTCTTTCAATCTTATTAATATCATTCCTGTAGGAAGGTGACTAGAACTGTACACAATGTTCAAATGTGGCCTCACTGTTGCCTTTTACATAACACACCAACTTTTGAATTCAATACTTTGATTTATGAACACCAATATGCCAAAAGCTCTCTTTACAATTATTGGATATGAACCTATTTTGCTAAAAACAGGACAAAGGATTGTCAGTATTGAAGCAGGGCAATGAATCTTTAGACCAGTTCACTCAATGGCACTCTGCCCTTCAAAAATCAGTATATTAAGTGCAGGAGTTGGGATGTTATGTTGAAGTTGTATAAAACACGGGTGAGGCCTAAATTGGAGCATGGTGTGCAGTTCTGGTCACCTATCTATAGGAAAGATATCAATAAAATTGAAAGAGTGCAGAGAAGATTTGCAAGGTTGGTGATGCTGGGACTTGATGATCTGCGCTATAGGGAAAGGTTGAATAGAAGCATAGGGGAATGAGGTGAGATTTGATAGAGGTATATAAGATTATGTTCTATCCACTGCAAATGTTGACGAGATAGAGTTAGATGATATGTTGGGTTTATGATCTTTTACTGAGCTGCAGGTAATAAGTAATGCTGCTGAGGGATGTACCTCTACTCAAGTGCAACCTTGCATTATGCATATCTACCTGCATCCCTATCTGCATACATGCATGTGTGCAGACCTATATACCTCAAAGTTCAGAGTAAATTTATTATCAAAGTACATATATGTCACCATATACAATCCTGAGATTCATTTTCTTGTGCACATTTACAGTAAATCCAAAAAATATATAAATTCAAAGGAAGACCACATACAACAAGACAAACAACCAAAGTGCAAAAGCCACCGAACTGTGCAAATTCAAAAAGAAAAAAAAAGGGAAATAATAAATAAATAGGTAGGTAGGTGGATAAATAAATAAATAAACAAGCAAGCAAACAATAAATATCGAGAATGTGAGATGAAGAACGCCTGAAAGTGAGTCCATAGGACGTGCGAACAGTTCAGTGATGAGGTGAGTGAAGTTGAATGAATTTATCCTCTCTGTTTCAAGAGCCTGATTGTTGAAGGTTAATAACTATTCCTGAACCTGCTTGGGTAGGTCCTGAGGCTCCTGTACCTCCTTCCTGAAGGCAGTGACGAGAAGAGAGTATGGACTGGGTGGTGATGATACCTTTATCTGTTGATCTATCAATCCAGCTATCTATCTATCTATCTATCTATCTATCTATCTATCTATCTATCTATCTATCTACCATGCCTGCAAATTCTTTGAAGCCAAATTTGGAGTTCATTCAATTCTGTAGAGCTGCATTCACAGAACTGGATTTTTGTTTTGTCCAGCATTGCAATAATGTGCAGAAATAGCCAACTTTCTATTATGTAAATGTACTGTTGACAAAGCATTCATTAAACATTTATTTCATGTTCCCATGCAAAAGTTTTGCTGCAGCATTTGAAACATATTAATTATTTTGAAACAATTAGACTAAATAGATCACTAGCTGTCGAAGGGGAAAACGTGCAGGCAGCGGAGGGCCAGGGTCTGTGTCTGTGCTGTAGTATTCTATGTCTCTAATCATCAATACATATATTGAAATGTATAGTTTGTGTTAACTACCAATGGGAACTAAGGATGCGCTGGTGTTGTTGCTCATGAACTGGACTCTGAAAACTCATTCCTCAATCACACTTCATTTTCTGATGCACAGAGAGAACAGCATGGCCCTGTCACCAGACAGTTCTGAACAGAGAAATGCAATTTTTATACAGAATGGACTAGCAGATGCGATTATTGACCATTTGATGAACTCTGTATGTTCAAGGTCCTCATTTGCAAGATGATTGACCATCATAATACAGTGACCATCAGTTTAAAGTCTCTAGAAACTACAAGCTAATAACCTAAACTAACTGTGAAGTTAGTAAAATAATTGTGTGTGTCTTGCATTCTTCTGTTACATCCTCATCTGTCTTCGTATGCCAAATGGCTCAGGTTCCCTGCTGTATAAAGGGAAGCTGTGTTCTTCAAAGAATTCTCTTGCCTGGGTTAATTGCCACTATCTGTAAACTATCCTTGGCTGGACATTGCTCATTTTTCAGAATCCTTTGTTTCTGACAGTCCAGATGAAGGGTCTTACCTTGAAGCGTGGACTGAACGGTTCCCTCCACGTGACTTGCTGAGTTCCTCCAGCATTTTATTTGTTGCTAATGTTTCTCCACAGGTACTGTCTGACCTGTCAAGTGTTTCCTGTGTTGTCTGCTTTTGATTTCAAATTTCTAGCACCTGCAGATTTTTTATTTTCCTCCCTTCTTTCTCTAATGAAACCTCATGAATGTACAACACCTTGGTGAAATGCATCCTGAATCACCTTCGCTCCACCCAGCACAACAGATGGAATTTCCTGGTGGACAACCATTTTAATTCTACTTCTGATTCACATTCCAACAAGTCAGTCCATGGACTCTACTACCACAATGGACCACTCTTAAGTTGGAGGAGCAACACCTCATATTCTGTCTGGGTAGCCTCTAAATTGATTTTTCTAATTTCTGGACATTTCTTCCCCCTTTCCCTTCTCTCTTTTTCCATTCCCCATTCTGGCTTCCCTCTTACCTCTTCTCATCTCACATCCCTCTGGTGCCCCTCCTCCTTCCCTTTCTCCAGTGGTCTACTCTTCTCTCCTATGAGATTCCTTTTTCTTCAGTCTTTACCTTTTCCACCTGCCACCTCTCAGCTTCTCAATTCATCCTCCATCCCCAACCCACCCACTTTCACCCTCACCTGGTCTCACCTGTCACCTGCCTGCTTGTACTCATTCCCTTCCTCCAAACTTCTTATTCTGGCTTCTTCCCCATTCCTTTCCAGCCCTGATGAGGGGTCTTGGCCTGAAACATCAACTGTTTATTCAATTCCATAGGTGCTGCCTGACCTGCTGAGTTCCTCCAGCATTTTGTGTGTCATCCTGAATCACTGATACCTTTGACATGAAATATTTGTCTCTTCGGTCTTTGAGGTTAAGGAGTCATTTTATAGGTTACCCTAAATCCCATTTAAACAATACATTGATGGTCAATTGAATGCTTGTTTAAAATTAAAACTTCATTATCTGTTCCTGTGTATCATTTAGATAATGTATTTAAGCCTACATGCTATCAAAGACATACCTACAGAACGGTGCTGGAACATGCCTGTAACATCATGAAGGATCCAACCCCGTTTGGCTCGTGGACTGTTTGTCCCACTCCCATCAGGGAGGAGACTACGTAGTATCAACGCCAGGACCACCAGACTCAAAAACAGTTACTTTCCCCAAGCAGTAAGGCAGATCAACACTTCCTCCCACCAACTCCACCACTACTTTATTATTTCTTGTCAGTGGACGTACAATCAATCTATAGTATATAAGTCATTTTCTATATTTATATTTATTGTGTATTTTTAAATTATTATTTGTTCTTTAACTTTTGTGGGTTTTTTTGTGCTGCGTCAGATCTGGAGTAACAATTATTTGATTCTCTTTACACTTGTGCACAGGAAATGACATTAGATAATCTTGAATTGTGTGTCTAAGCAGGGTCATTGTAATTTCCAGAAAAATGTTTTGAACTTCATTTAGACAATTTTTTTCCAAGATTTATTGACTCTGTCACCTTGGCGACTGGTAACAGCATTAATGACTCTTCCAAATGGACCTGTTTAACACCTCATTACTCACTGAAGTCCTGTTTTACCTTGCTGGATAGAATTTAACTTAATGATTCCTGAGACTAAACCTGCAGTAATTCATCACGAGAGAGCAGGGAGGGACTTGGCTTAACTTGATTCACAAACTCCACTTGCAGGGTGAGGTAGTTTCACATCATTAATTGTTGCTACAGAAGGATAAAAGGGTAGGAGAAAATGGGGAGGGAGGAGGCTTGAAGAATGTTTTAACCAGTTGGGTTGAAGGTCCTTTCCAAATCTTTATTGGCCCTTGTGAATTTAGACCATGCTCGCACATTTAACTACTAATCTAATTTAATCACTAATCTAATTTAGTTACAAATCTAATTTAGTTACTAATCTAGCAAGTTTATACAGATGTACTATGAACAGCATTCTAACTGATTACATCACTGTCTGATACGAAGGTGCCAATGCACAGGTTCGGAAAATGCTGTGGATGGTTGTAAACTCAACCAGCTCCAACACCTTCGAGGATATCTTCAAAAGGCGATGCCTCAGAAATGTGGCATCCATCATTAAGAACCCTTACCATCCAGCACATGCCCTCTTGTTGCTACCATCGAGGAAGAAGTACATACGCCTGAAGACACACACTCAATGTTTTAGGAACAGCTTCTTCCCCTTCACCATCAAATTTATGAATGGACAATGAACCTTGAACACTGTTTCACTAATTTTGGTCTCTTTTGGCTCGGTTTATTTATTTTAATATATATTTCTTATTGTAATTAATGTATATTTAATGTATTGCATTGTCCTGCTGATGCAAAACGTTACGTTTCACGACGTATGTATGTCAGTGATAATAAACCTGATTTTGATTCTGATTTTAAAAATTTCCTAGATTCTCATATCTAGAAACTTTTCCATCTCCTTTGTTGACCAGGTAGTTATCCTTCCTCCCTGCTCTCTGATCTTGTGCCAGCCTTGTAACTAAGTGGTTTGGAAGAACTTCACTGCCTGGAACAAACTAGTATCGGCACCTGGGCAGCACAGTTAGCGTAGCTGTTAGTGCATGGCTTTAGAGTGTCAGCACCTGCGATCACTGATTGGGCTTCAATTCATGCTGCTGTCTGTAAAGAGGTTGTATGTTCTCACTGTGACCATATGAGTTTCATCTGAGTGCTCCAGTTTCCTCCCACATTCCAAAGCTGTACGATTAGGGTTGGTAAGTTGTGGGCGTGCTGTGTTGGTGCTGGAAGTGTGGCGACACCTGCGGGCTGTGCCCAGCGCATCGTTGGTCATTGATGCAAATGTGTTTCACTGTGTTTAGATATGCAGTACATGTGACAAATAAAGCTTATCTTTATCTTTTATCTTTAAACAATCTACTACCCCATCATTTGTGGGAGTGCAAGCACTTGAGCTGAATATGATGTTATCCAAAGGGGTTATCTTTAGGTGGGTCCTCAGCTGGCTATAGAGGCTGATCCAGGATCCACAATAACCAGCATGTTAGAGTGTATTCCCTTAATGGAGAAGGCCTATATGTAACTTCGTTTAATGTAGGGAGTCTGATGCATGGGCAGCCACCCACAGTCCTTGGCAGATCAGGATCAGGGTACAGTGGCATGGAGTACAAGATAGCTGAAGATCCTTCACTGCAGCAGCCTTCCTCCATCTTCACCACCATTGTAAGACCACTGGTGGCGCAGTGGCATCAGTGCTGGACTTCGGAGCGAAGGCTCTTGAGTTCAAATCCAAGTCAGGCCACTCCTGAGTACGCTTTCCATCTGTGCCAGTTTGAGTGTCAAGCTAGCCACTTGGCCTCGTAAAAAACAAGGGTTGAGTCAGGAACGTTCATATCATGACCCGGTTAATCCTAAAGGAGACCAATCCTGACACTACGCGCCAGCCAAGAATGGCTGACTGTCTGGTGTGACAAGCTATGATGACCGCCATTGTGATGTGTCATCACCTTCCGCCAGCTCTACCGTTGAGGTCTTGGTTGGATTGCTCTCTGTCTGGAACCTCCACCTTGACTTTATCGCCAAAGGTGACAAGGAGTGAAGCCCAACATGGTGAAACTCCGCATGTCATCACTCTTGGAATCTCAGGAACTCACAATCCTCTCCACCACACTGTGTCCAGGTGAAGATCTTCGGAGAACCCTTTGTTCATCACAATCCTCTCTGCTTTGATTTGCTTTGATGTAAACAAAGCATTGCAATTCATGTTGTGATGTTTTGATCTACACATGACAAATAAAGCAAATCTTTAATGTACTTGGATGCCATCCATTGGAATTCCCATCACCCTTTCCATTGGCACTTCTTGCCTATTTTTACATCAGCCAGTATCCTGGCAACCCCTTTGCCTGCGGAGATTCTGTGGTAGATGTCTTCAGTGTGGTAAGCAGCGATACAAAATCTTTGTGGTATGTCACAGAAGGTTCTCGCAAATTTCTACAAATACACCTTGGAGAGCAACACGTACAAAATGCTGGCCAGTCGTGCAAAGTATTCTCTCTGGGTAGCCTCCAACTTGATGGTTTGAACAAGAATTTCTCTAAATTCTGCTAATTTCTCCACCTCCCTCCTTCTCTCTTTTTCCATTCCTTATTCCATTTACCCTCTCACTTCTCTTCTCATCACCTGCTCATCACTTCCCTCTGATTTCCCTCGTTATCCCCTTTCTCGCATGGTCCACCCTCCTCTCCTATCAGATTACTACTTCTTCAGCCCTTCACCCCTTCCACCTATCACCTCTCTGCTTCTTACTTCTTCTGCCTCCCCCACCAATCAGAGTCAAGTGGCATCTGTGGTTGAGGGTGCGTGTGTTGGGGAAGAATTGTTGATATTTCAGGTCCAAACCCTGCATCAACTGACATCTGTTGTGTTTGAGCTCAGTGCATTGTGTAATATTTGATTTGTATAAGTGGTATGCAAGACAAGCTCTATCACAGTATGTGGAACAACAATAAACCCCTTTAACCCCTTCTTCGTTCCTGGAGTCATAGTATTTCTCCTTCAGTTATGTCAACTGTGATAGAACCATCTCTGCTTTCAGGGCCATCTCTCTTATACTTTGTTTGTCAGTCTTTCACTTCAGTTTATCTGGGCTAGGTTCTCTCCTTGAATTCACACAAACATCCATATTGGAACAGGGGTAGCTTGCTATCAGTAAGATTATGGCTAATCTGTCTGCACTCAAAACTCCATATCACTGACCACTGCTGGAAACCTGTCAGCTCTCCCCCAACCTCTACCCTTGGCTATGTCTTGCTATGAGGAGTCAGGTGGGAAGGTAGAGACAGAGGTTGGAAAGTGATTGGTGTAATCAGATGAGGGAAGGGTGAGGGGCAGATGGAAACAGAAGGAGGGAGGGAATTGGAAGGGTAGGCAAAGGGAGAAATCCAGGTGGACTCTGACAATCTTCTATCCAGGTGCAGTGGAAAGAATATTGACGTTGCATCACAGCCTGTTATGAAAACACCAATACTTTTGAATGGTCAAGCTTACAAAAAGTGATAGATATGGCCTGGTGCATCATGGGTAAAATTCTCCCCACCAATGAGGGCATCTACATGGAGTACTGTCCCAGGACAACACCATTGATCATTAAGGACCCTCACTATTCAGGCCAAGCTCACTGCTGCTACCAGAAAGGAAATGGAAAAAAAATGGAATAGAACGTTAGCACTACAGCACAGAAACAGTCCCTTCGGCCCACCCAGTCTGTACCAACCTGCTTTACTGCCTAGTCCTCAGTCAGATCATAGCCTTCCATACCTCACTCATCCATGTTCATGCCCTTGGGTTGAAGACCACCCAGATGAAATGTGAGGTTTTGCTCCTCCAGTCTCCGGACAACTTCAGAGGAGGTTCATGAGAATGATCCAAGGAATGAAAAGGTTAATGTATAGGACCTTTAGATTTTAGATGGCATTGGGCCTGAACTCGTTGGAGTTTAGAGGAATGGGGGTGGGATTTCATTGAAACCTATCGAGTAATGAAAACCCTCGATAGAGTAGACATGGAGAGCACGTTTCCCATGTTGGAGGTGTCTAGGAACAAAGGGTACAGCTTCAGAATGGAAGAATGCCCCTTTAGAACAGAGATGAGCAATTTCTTTCACAGAGGGTGGTGAATCTGAGGAATTCATTGCCACAGGTGGCTGTGGACACTATCATTGCGTATATTTAAAGAAGAGGTTGATAGGTTCTTGATTAATAAGGGTGTCAAAGTTTCAGGAAGAAGAAAGGAGAATGGGGTTAAGAGGGATAATAAATCAGCAATGGTGGAATGGTGGAGCAGACAGTGATGGGCTGAATGGCCTAATTCTGCACTTATGTTTTACGGTCTTAACTCAGGACCAATATCCACACCTGTGTTTCTCCCAATAATCGGCCACTACGCCCTATTGGTAGACCTGGCAACACTTCCACAACCCTTCTTTAGTCGGGCAGGCACTTACCAATGATGCAGAAAGGCTTCCGCACAAAGCGAACGCGGCCCATCCACCCACGATACCGACAGCAACAGCCCGCCGCCCATATCCGCATGATGAACTCCAGTCCAAACACCACGATCATCACAAATTCCTGTCACACAAACGGAAAATGTAATCGAGACCAGTTCCCATTAACAGCACCCAACAGCTTTGCTGACCTAATGGATAGCAACAAGGCTGGATCAATGAACACAGGATGATACCACATAATCAGTCATGTTTGAATCTCACAAATTGCTGGAGGAACTCAACAGGTCTATAAAAAGGGAAAAAAAGAGTTGATGTTTTGGGCCAAGACGTTGACTCTTTATTCCTTTCCTGTTAAGTTCCTCAATTGTTTTGAGTATGTTACTCTGGATTTCCACCATCAATGACAACCAGGCTTCACTCCCAGATGAGCCCAATGACTTTTATGTTCATTTAGACTATCAAAATATGGAGGCACCTTCAAGAACTCCCAGAGCCTCCAATGAACCTGTGATTTCAGTCTCTGAGGCTGACATGACAGTGTCCTTCTGGAAAGTGAGCCACTGAAATCATTTGGCCCAGATGAGGTATCCAGCCGAGTGCTGGCTGGAATGTTCGCAGATATCTTTAACTTCTTGCTTCAGCAGTCTGAGCTACCCACCTGCTCAAGCAGGCTTCAATTGTACAGGTACCTGAGAAGAATATGGTAATCTGCCTCAATGTCTATCATCCAGTAGCAATAACATCCATGGTGATGAAGTGTTCTGAGAGGTTGGTGATGAAACATATCAACTCCTGCCTGAGAAGTGACTTAGATCCATTCCAGTTAGCCTACCAGAGCAACAGTCTACAGTAGATACCATTTCATTGGTTTTTCACTCAACCCTGGAGCATCAGGACATCGAAAGTGCATACATCAGGATACTCTTCATCTACACCTCAGCATTTAATACTACTATCTCCTCAAAACTAATCAATAAGCTTCAAGATCTTGGCCTCAATACCTCCTTGTACAATTGGATCCTTGATCTCCTCACTTGCAGACCCCAGTCAGTTTGGATTGGCAACATCTCCTCCACAATCTCCATCAGCACAGATGCATCACAAGGCTGTGTGCTTAGCCCCCTGCTCTACTCACTTTACACGTATGACTGTAAGGCTAAGCACAGCTTCAATGCCATATTTAAGTTTGCTGATGACACCAGAAATGTTGGCCAAATCAAAGTCAGTGATTAATCAACATCTAGGACAAAGATTTAAAATCTCGCTGAGTGGTGCTACAACATCAAACCATCACTGAATGTCAGCAGGACCAAGGAACTGATTAGCAACATCAGGAGGAGGAAACTGGAGGATCGGAAGATCCTTGGTGTTATCATTTCAAAGGACCGGTCCTGTGTCCAGAATGGAAGTGCCATTTCAAAGTAAGTATGCCTCTACTTTCTTAGAAGTTAGTGGAGATTCAGCATGTCATCTAAAACTTTGATAAACTTGTATAGATTTATAGTAGAGAGTATATTGCCTGGTCACACCACAGCCTGGTATGGAAACACCAGTGCCCTTGAATGGAAACTCCTACAAAGATAGTGGATATGGCCTAGGTTATCACAAGTTCCGGAGTGCCTGGGCAACTTGAGTAGCAGCAGTACTCTCAATGGATATGATTAAATAATCTTGTTCCAGCCTGATACAGCTAAAAAGCACAACTGCTTCCAAGGTCTGTACAGTCAACAAAGATGTTTTAATGTGTTTAAACAAACTATCACTGCTTAAAACTGATGGATACAACACCGATTGTGGTCGGAAGTGTCCACATAGATTACCACGGAAGAAGCGGGGCTACAAGTGCGTTTAATGAAACATAGTTTCAAACTCCCTATACCAACCATCTTGTTGGCAAACGTGCAGTCCCTGGTGAATAAAATCGGCAATCTCAGAGCTAGATTGCTTAATCAAAGGGACAGTAGGACCATGTGCGTCCTTTGTTTCATGGAATCCTGGTTTGGAGCACTTCTGTACCGGATGCAGCAATTCAGATTGATGGGTTTACTATACACCATCAAGATAGATCAATAGAGTCTCTCTAAAGCAGAGGTGGAGGAGTATGCCTCATGATCAACCCTTCTTGGTACACAAATATATCAGTGCCGTCACAATTCTGCTCACCAGACCTAGAATATCTAGCAGTTAAGTGCTGTCCTATTTACCACCCTACCTTTAGGGAGTTCTCTGGGATCATTTTGGTAGTGGTATACATTCCACCTCAGGGCAATATCAAACAGGCTTTAGATGATCTGAACAATGGGATCAACATGGATGAAACAGCACATCCTAATGTCTTCACCATTGTTTTGTGAGATTTTAACCAGGCCAGTCTGAAAAAATCACTAAGAACTACCATCAACAGATCACTTGCAATACTAGAGGAAACAACACACTGAACCATTGCTACACCACCATCAAGAATGCCTACCGTGCTATTCTACGCCCTCACTTCAGGAAGTCTGATCACCTGGCTGTACTTCTATTCCCTGAGTATCGGCAGAAACTGAAGATTGCAGCACCAGTAGTGAGGACCAAGAAGGTTTGGACAAGGGAAACACAGGAGTGCCTACAGGACTGCTTTGAATCAGTGGACTGGACTGTATTCAAGGATTCATCTTTGAACCTGGTTGAGTATGCTGCTGTTGTACTGATGTTATTAAAACCTGTGTGGATGAGTGTGTGCCCACAAAGGCTTACTGTACATTCCCAAACCAAAAGCCGTGGATGAACCAAGAGGTACGTCATCTGCTGAAGGCTACATCTGTGACATTCAAGTCTGGCGACCCAGGTCTGCACCAGAAAAGCAGGTATGATCTGTGGAGGGCTATTTCAAGGGTGAAGAGACAATTTTGAATGAAGTTGGAGGCGACATCAGATGCACGGCTTCTCTGGCAGGGTTTGCAAGACATCACTTCCTACAAAGCAAAACCCAACAGCATGAATGGCAGTGATGCTTCACTACCAGATGAATACAATACCTTCTATGCCAGCTTTGAAAGGGAGAACACAACTACAGCTGTGAAGATCCATGCTGTACCTGAAGACCCCATGATCTCTGTCTCAGAGGTTGATGTCTTTAAAGAGCGTGAACCCTCGCAAGGCAGAAGGTCCCGATGGAGTACCCGGTAAAGCTCTGAAAACCTGTGCCAATCAACTAGTGGGAGTATTCAAGGAAATTTTCAACCTCTGACTGTTACAGGTGGAAGTTCCCACTTGTTTCAAAAAGGCAGCAATTATACCAGTGCCTAAGAAGAATAATGTGAGCTGCCGTAATGACTATCGCCTGGTAGCACTCACATCTGCAATGATGAAATGCTTTGAGAGGTTGATCATGACTAGACTGAACTCCTGCCTCAGCAAAGACCTGGACCCATTGCAATTTATGTATTGCCACAATAGCTCAATAGCAGACACAATCTCAATGGCTCTCCACACGGCTTTAGACCACCTGGACAACACAAACACCTACAGCAGGATGCTGTTCATCGACTAAAGCTCAGCATTTAATACCATCATTCCCAAATCCTGATTGAGAAGTTGTTAACCTTTGTACCTCCTCTGCAATTGGATTTTCAACTTCCCAGCGGAAAACCACAATCTGTGTGGATTGGTGATAACACCTCCTCCTCACTGATGATCAACACTGGCGCACCTCAGGGGTGTGTGCTTAGTCCACTGCTCTACTCTCTGTATAGACATGACTGTGTGGCTAGGCATAGCTCAAATAGCATCTATAAATTTGCTGATGATACAGCCATTGTTGGTAGAATCTTAGATGGTGATGAGAGGACATATAGGAGTGAGATATACCAACTAGTGGAGTGCTGCCACAGCAACAACCTGGCACTGAATGTCAGTAAGACAAAAGAGCTGATTGTGGACTTCCGAAAGGGTAAGTTGAAGGAACACATACCAATCCACATCGTGGGATCAGAAGTGGAGAGAGTGAGCAGTTTCAAGTTCCTGGGTGTCAAGATTTCTGAGAATCTAACCTGGTCCCAATATATTGATGCAGTTATAAAGAAAGCAAGACAGTGGCTATACTTTTAGGAGTTTGAAGAGATTTGGTATGTCAACAAATATACTCAAAAACTTCTATAGATGTACCTAACAGGCTGCATCGCTGTCTGGTATGTGGGGTTGGGGGGGGGGGGGGGTGGGAGCTTACTACACAGGACAGAAAGAAGCTGCAGAGGGTTACAAATCTAGTCAGCTCCATCTTGGGTACTAGCCTATAAAGTACCCAGGGCATCTTCAGGGACTGGTGTCTCAGAAAGGCAGCATCCATTATTAACGACCTCCAGCACCCAGGGCATGCCCTTCTCTCACTGTTACCATCTGGTAGGAGGTACAGAAGCCTGAAGGCACATACTCCGCGATTCAGGAACAGCTTCTTCCCCACTGCCATCAATTCCTAAATGGACATTGAACCCTTGGATATTACTTCACTTTTTTTAATATACAGTGTTTCAGTTTTTTGCATGATTTTTAATCTATTCGATATACATATACTGCGATTGATTTACTTATTTATTATTATTATTATTATTATTTTCTATATTATGTATTGCATTGACACATATCATGTCACATGCTGGTGATAATAAACCTGATTCTGATTCTGAGTAAAAACCCTCTCCATGATTACATGGAGTGCTGTCTCAGGAAAGCAGCATCCATCATCAAGGACTCCCGCCACCCGGATGTTGCTGTCATCTCACTGCTGCCATCAGCAAGAAAGTAGAGGTGCCTTAGAACACACACCATCAGGTTCAGGAACAGTTATTACCCCTCAAACATCAGGCTCCTGAACCAAAGGAAATAATTTCACTCAACTTCTTTCACCCAACAAATTATGAACTCACTTTTAAGGACTCTTCATCTCATATTCTCAATATTTATTGCTTTATTTCTTTTTTGTCCTTTTTTTTGTATTTGCACAGGTCATTGTCTTTTACACATTGGCTGTTTGGCCATTCTGTTGGCTGTGGTCTTTCATTGATTCTATTGTGCTCCTTGTATTTACGGTGAATGTCTGCAAGAAATAGAATCTCAAGTTTGTTTATGGTGACATAAATGTACTTCGATAATAAATTTGGTTTGAATATGAATATCTATTGCTCTCTATTAATAAATATTAACAAAACTATCTCCAAACATTGGAGAAAGTTTAAAGATCCACTTTATTTGTCACATGTAAATTGAAGCATCAAAATACACAATGAACCATGTTGTTTGTGCCAACGGGCAGATAATCTGAGGGTGTGTTGGTGGGTCAGCCCACAAGTGTCACCATGATTCTGACACTAAACAGAGCATCCCCACAACTTACTAACCCTAACCTGTACACCTTTGGATTGTGGGGAAACCTACACAGTCACGGGGAGAATGTAAAAACTCCTTACAGACTGTGGTGGGAATGGAACCTCAATTGCTGATCACTGGTGCTACAAAGTGTTGCATAAACCACTAAGCTACTGTGCTACTATTATATTTGTAGAAAGATGAAAGCTGGGAGGTGGTTTGGTGGACTCCTTCAAAATTCTAGAGTATTCCCATAGGTTGGAAGTTCCAAATCTCATTTCATTTTCCCTCTGACATCTCTCATCTCACCCTAAGAAAGTTAGACCTCCCCTTCACCATCTTCTCAATGAATTTCAAGTTCGATATGAGCATGAGCTCTTCTTACACCATCTTATCTACCTGTGCTGCCAGCTTTTGGGATCCTTGTGTTCTGAGGTTTGTCAGTTCCTCAAAACTCCCTAGTGCTCTAATGTATGCCCCACCCATATTATCTTCTCAAATTACATCACCGCACACACATCAGGATGGAACTCCATCTGTCATTGCACAAGTGATCAGTATAATCCAGTAGACGTGCTCATTTGCCTCACTTTCAACAACATCACCATTACATCCTCTCAAATTCCTGGTTATCAAAATCTCAAGAGGATCTATCTTGGGCTCAACACAAAGATGACATGCCAGCAGCTGTACTTTATTAGGAACTTGTGGAAATTTGTTATTTAAAAAGACTTTCTACAGATGTACTATCGTTAACATTTTGACTGGTTGCATCACAGCTTGGTAAGGACACTCTAATGCACAGGCCCAAAAGAGGCTGCAGAGGGTTATAAATTCAGAGACAGCTGAATCGTGGGCATTCACCTCCCCATCAAGAACAAATTCAAATAGCGGTGTCTCAAGACTCTATCATTAAGGCCCCTCTCACCAGCCTCCACATGCCCTCTTCTCATTACAAACATCAAGAACTCTCAACATTTTTGGAACAGCTTCTTCCATTCTGCCATCAGATTTCTAAACAGTCCATGAACACTACCTCATTATTCCTCTTTTGCACTCTTTATTCTTATTTTTACTGCAAATTATGGCAATTTTTAATGTCTTGCACTGTACTGCTGCCACAGAACAACACGGTTCACAACATATGTCAGTGATAATCAGGCTTCCATGGAGCTGCAAAGTTACCTTGCAGCTCTGAACTCAATTCATTGACTAATGCTTTCTTAACCACCCTATGAACTTGCGCGGCAAATTATAAGACCATAAGACATAGGAGTGGAATTGGGTCAATCAACATACTGAGTCTGCTCCGCCATTCAATAATGGCTGATTTGTCTTCCCTCTCAATTCCACTACAGCTCTAACTCCTTCCCTCTCAACTCCAGCCTTCTCCTCATAACCTTTACTAATCAAGAACTTATCAACCTCTGCTTTAAATATACTCAATGACTTGTGGCAATGAATTTCACAAATTCCCCCTCACCTCTATTCTAATGTGAGGTCCTTGTATTCTGAAACTGTGCCCTCTGTTCCTATACTCTCCCATGAAAAGAAATACCCTGACTATGTCCACTCAGTCTAGGCCTTTCAATACCTGATAGGTTTCAATGAGATCCTTCTTTATTCTTCTAAACTCCAGTGAGCACAGGCCCAGAGACTTTATGTTATCTACAAACATTCAAGTTCAAAGTTCAAAGTAAATTTATTATCCATTTAATTCATTTTCTTGTGGGCATTCACAGTAAATTCAAAGAAAGAGATCAGGAAGGCTAAAAGAAGACATCAAGTTGCTCTGGCAGACAAGGTGAAGGAATTGAATTGAATTGAATTGACTTTATTTCTTACATCCTTCACATACATGAGGACCACACAGCTGGTGTGTACAGACCACGTGAGGTCCTCGGTGACGTGGATGTCAAGGAACTTGAAGCTGTTTACCCTCTCAACCCCAGATTCATTGACGTCAATAGGGGTTAGCCTGACTCCATTCCTCCTGTAATCCACAACCAACTCCTTAGTTTTTGCGACATTGAGGGAAAGGTTGTTTGCATGATACCACTGTTTCAGAGAGATGACTTCTTCCCTGTAGGCCACCTCGTTATTGTTTGAGATTAGACCAATCGATGAGGTGTTGGCAGCAAATTGAATAAACAAATTGGAGCTGTGGGTGGTGATACAGTCATGGGTATACACGGAATAAAGGAGGGGACTTAGTACACAGCCTGAGGGGCTCCTGTGTTGAGAGTCAGAGGGGTGGAGGTGAGGGAGTCCACTCATACCACCTATTGGCGATCTGACAGGAAGTCCACAGTCATGGCTGAGGTCTCTGAGCTTCTTTTGAGTCTGGATGGAATTATGGTGTTGAATGCTGAACTGTAGGACAAGAACAGTATTCTCACATAAGCATCCTTCTTCTGTAGCTGTGTAAGGACGGTATGTAGAACAGTGGCTATTGTGTCGTCTGTCAATCAGTTGTGTTGGCAGGTGAATTGTAAGGGGTCCAGTGTGGGTGGTAGCACGCTGCAGATGTAGTCCTTGACCAGCCTCTCAAAGCATTTGCTTATTATTGAGGTGAGTGTGACAGGACGCCAGTCATTCAGGTATGTTACCTTGGTCTTTTTTTGGTACAGGACAATGGTGGATAATTTGAAGTTGTTATTCTGAACCAGAAAGATGACTTCTTCCCTGTAGACCACCTCATTATTGTTTGAGATTAGACCAATCAATGTAGTGTCATCAGCAAATTTAATTAGCAGATTGGAGCTGTGGGTTGCGACACAGTCATGGGTATACAGGGAGTCTACAATAGGAACTCTACAGGTATTCTACAGGTATGTTGAGAGCAAAGGGATTGCTAGGGATAAAATTGGTCCTCTGGAAGACTAGAATGGTAATCCGTGTATGGAACCAAAACAGATGGAGACGATCTTAAAAGCATTCTTGCACAGAGGTGAGGCAAAGCAGCATCGACTTAATGGATCCAGTATAGAAGAGGTATTGCAAATCTGGGTGGATAAATCCCCGTGCCTGACAAATTGTTCCCTTTGCTCCTTTGGGAAGAAAGTGCAGAAGCACTAGCAAAGATATTTAAAACATCTTTAGTGACAGGAGAGGTACCAGAGGATTGGAGGATAACTAGTGTTGTTCTGCTATTTAAAATAGGCTCTAAACAGAATCCTGGAAATTATAGGCTGCTGAGTCTGACATTAGTTATTGGAAGGTATTCTAAAGGGCCGGATATACAAATATTTGGATAGAATTAAACAGATTAGGTATAGTCAGCATGGCTTCATATGTGGTAGGTCATGTCTGACCAAACTTATAGAATTTTTTGAGGTTTACCAGGAATGATGAAGGCAAGGCAGTGAATGGACTTTGGTAAGGCATTTCACAAGATCCTGCATAGGAAGCTGGTCAAGAAGGTTCAATCGCTTGGCATTCAGGATGAGGTAGTCAATTGGATTAGACATTGGCTTTGTGGGAGAAGCCAGAGAGTGCTAGTAGAAGCTTGCCTCTCCGACTGGAGGCCTGTGACCAGTGGTGTTCTGCGGGGATTGGCGCTGGGTCCTTTGTTGTTTGCATCTTTATCAATGATCTGGATGATAACGTGGTTAACTGGATCGGCAAATTTGCGGATGACACCAAGATTGGGGGTGTAGTGGACAGTCAGGAAGACCATTATGGCTTGCAGTGGGATCTGCATTAGTGGAAAATTGGGTTGAAAAATGGCAGATGGAATTTAATGCAGATGTATGAGGTTTTCCACTTCAGTAGGACCAACCAGGGTAGGTCATACTTAATGAATGGTAGGGCACTCAGGAGTGTGGTAGAACAAAGGGTTCTGGGAATACAGGTACATAATTCTTTGAAAGTGGTGTCTCAGGTAGAGAGGATCATAAAGAAAGCTTTTGGCACATTAGCTTTTATAAATCAAAGTACTGAGTACAGAAGATAGGATGTTGTGTTGCAGTTGTACAAGAAGTCGGTGAGACCTAATTTGGAGTATTGTGTGCAGTTTTGGTTACCTACCTACAGGAAAGATTTAAGCAAGGTTAAAAGAGTGCAGAAAAAATAATTACAAGGATGTTGCCCAGTCTGAAGGACCCAAGTTATAAGAAAAGATTGAATAGGTTTGGACTATATTCTTTAGAACATAGAAGAGGAGATATGATAGAGGTATACAAATAATGAGTATAGACAGGATAAATGTAAGCTGTTCTTTCCCCACTGAGGTTGGGTGGGACTACAACCAGAGATCATAACTTAAGGGTGACAGCTGAGAAGTTTAAGAGGAACATGAGTGGAAAACTCAGAGGGTCATGAGAGTGTGGAAAGAGCTGCCAGCACAAGTGGTCCATGCGAGCTCGATTTCAACGTTTAAGAGAAGTCTGGATAGTAGGGATATGGAGAGCTATGGTTCTAGTGCAGGTTGATGGGAGTAGGCAGTTTAAATGGTTTTGGCATGGACTAGATGGGCCAAAGGGCCTGTTTCACTGGGGTGCTTCTCTAGAACTCAATGACTCTAAACACAATAAAATCAATGAAAAATCATACACAACAAGATGGACAAACGACCAAAGTACAAAAGACAACAAATTGTGCAAATACAAAAAGAAAAGAAAACAACCAAAATAATAATAATAATAAATAAATAAGCAATAAATATTGAGAACATGAGATGAAGATTCCATATGTTTTGGGAACAGTCCAGTATTGGGATGAACAAAGTTGAATGAAGTTTTTCCCTTTGATTCAAGAGCTTGATGGTTGAAGGGTAATAACTGTTTCTGAACCTGGAGGTGTGGGTCTTGAGGCCCCTATATATCTCCTTCCTAATGGCAGCAGCCAGAAGAGAACATGGCCTGGATGGTGGAGGTACTTGATGATGGATGCTGCTTTCCTGTGCAGCGCTCCATATAGATGTGCTCAGTGTTAGGGAGAGTTTTATCCATAATGCTTATAGGCTTTAAAAGTAGTAAGTGTCCACTACTGTTTTGTAGGCTTTTCCATTTAAGGGCATTGGTGTTTCCACACCAGGCTGTGATCAAACCAGTCACTGCACATCTATAGAAGTTTGTCAAAGTTAGAGATGACATGGCGAATCTTCACAAACTTCTAAAAAAGTAGAGTCACTGTTGTGCTTTCTTTTTAATATCACTAACATGCTGAACCCAGGACAAATCCTCTGAAATGGTAATGCCAAGGAATTTAAAGTTGCTGACCCTCTTCTCCTTTGATCTCCTGATGAGGACTGGCTCATGGACCTCTGGTTTCCTCATCTTGTAGTCAACAATCAGCTCTTTGTTTTTGCTGACAGTGAGTGAGAGTTTGCTGTGGTACTATTCAGTCAGATTTGTAGTTTCCCTCTTCTCTGCTGATTCAACACCACTGATTCAACCAATGACACTGGTGTTGTCAGCAAACTTAAATATGGCATTGAAGCTGTGGTTAGCCTCACAATCATCAAACCACCCTGTCTGCCACTAACATTTATACCGCAGTCAGAGTTACTTAGATCACATTTCTTCCCCATTCTAATCTTTGGTCTGAACAACAACTGAATCTCATGACCATGCCTGCACGCTTTTATGCATTGAGTTACTGCCACATGATTTGCTAATTTAGATATCTGCATTAACTAGCAGGTGTACAGGTGTACCTAATAAGGTGGCATTTGAGTGTCTAAAATATGGATGTGATAATGACTGCTCCTCAGTCTCTTATCATTCTTCAAAAAGGTGATAGGAGGAGTGGTTCATACTTCTGTCAAGCTGTACTTACTCACCTGTGCCCTGCTCACTCCGTGCCCTTTGTTCCAGTACCGCTTTGGTGCCAAATATAATTTTTTACTGATTTCGCATCTGTGATTTTGTTGTGTCAAGGGTACCAAAGCCAAAGTCAAAGTAAATACTATCAAAGAACGTATATGTCACCATATTCTACTTTGAAATTCATTTTCTTGCAGGCATTCACAGTAAGACAAAGAAATGCAATAGAGTCATTGAAATTCTACCCACAAACAAAGGCTGACAAACAACCATTGTGCAAAAGAAGACAATCAGAACCAGGCTTATTGTCACTGGCTTGTGACGTGAAATTTGTTAACTTAGCAGCAGCAGTTCAATGCAATACAATATCTAGCAGAGAGAGAAAAAATAATAATAAGTAAAATAAAACACAATAATAAATAAACAAGTAAATCAATTACATATATTGAATAGATTAAAAAATGTGCAAAAACAGAAATACTGTATATTAAAAAAAGTGAGGTAGCGTCCAAAGCTTCAAAGTCCATTCAGGAATTGGATGGCAGAGGGGAAGAAGCTGTTCCTGAATCGCTGAGTGTGTGCCTTCAGGCTTCTGCATCTCCTACCTGATGGTAACAGTGAGAAAAGGGCATTCCCTGGGTGCTGGAGGTCCTTAATAATGGATGCTGCCTTTCTGAAACACCACTCCCTAAAGATGTTCTGGGTACTTTGTAGGCTAGTGTCCAAGATGGAGCTGTGCCCTATACTGTAATTATAGTGTGCTCCTAGTTTATGGTGAACAGTTATGATGGCTGTGGGAACACAGGAAGTAGAGAAGGATTTATGGATGTGCAAAATGTCAAGGAATGATGCATGCATGCAGTGCGTGAGAAACAAGAAGATGATGGAATGACAGGTGTGTGATGGATATGCAAATGAATGGTTTGTGGCTTTGTTAATTGCTGATGGATCTGAGTTATTAATAGTTATTGAGTGTGACTGATGGGTGAATGTGTGAGTGATGTCAGCAGTAATTTTATCCAAAGTTAGTATTAATTATTCGGTTCATTGCCACAATCCAGTCTCTTCAACCTGCTGTCCACTTCTGGCACTTAACAGTTGTACTAGGTTTATAGCTGCCTCAATTTCTAGTTTGACAAGACACTAACAATATACAGTTAAAATGCAATGAACATTGCCCCCAATCACATCGTCAGGTTTTGTTGGTTGTCAACTAAAACAATACTTTTTACTGTATGTTTCGATGTGCATGTGATAAATAAATGAATCTGATTTTCACTGTGAGCTCAGGAAGGAAACAGTCACAGTCTCTTCCCTTCTTTTTCTTTATTTATTTGGAGATAGTAGTGCGATCACTCAAGTTGTGTATGATGTTCTCCTAAGGGGTAGTCTATTGTTAGGTCTTCAGCTGGATGGAGAGACCAATCCAGGATCCACATATTCTGGTGCAGTGTGGGACTAGGGGCTTTCAGAGCTCACAATCTTGCCCACCTCACCAGTCTGATTGCTACAGGATTTAATCTGGGATGTTAGGGTGGATCCTCTTAATGGAGAATGCCTGTGCGTGATTGTCTTTAACACGGTAAGACCGATGCATGGGCAGCCACCACATGGTCCTTGGCAGATGGGGGTCAGGGTTCACTGGCACGTAAGGCAAGACGACTGGGGATCCTTCACTGCTCCAGCCCTTCTCCAACCTTTCTGCATCACAATCTTCTGCCTGCTCCACTTCTGAGGTCTTGGCTGGATCACTCTTTGCCCGAGACTTCCCCTTGACCATGGGTGGCCCCACCAGGTGTGAAATGAGAGATGACTGAACTCCAAACGGCATCTCTCTCAGGTTTTCAGGAACTCACAAGCCTCTCCACCACGACAAGATGACAGCCCTCAAAGAGATACAGCACGGTAACAGGCCCTTCCAGTCCAAAGAGCCTGCGCTGCCCAGGCACACCCAATTCACCTGCTAAACTGTGCTTCTTTGGAATGTGGAGAGAACTGGAGCACCAGAGGAAAGTCATGCACCAACAGGGAGAATGTACAAACCCCTTGCTGACAGTGACAGGAATTGACTTCCAGTTGCTGGTCAGAAGGATTTGATGGCTCTGCCATCCACGCATGCACAGTGCATTCAGTGATCTGTAACTGAATTCCCCCCCCCCCACACCCCCCCCCCCCCCACCCATGAGAAAGAATTTAGAAAGAAGCTCTCACCAGGATGAAGAGACAGTGTGAAGCGAGAATGGTGTGTTCCGGGATTGTCGAGAGCACAGACAGAACCAAGCAGCCAAAGACCAGCAGGAACCTGTCAACAAAAGGAGGAACCAGTCAGAGAAATGGCAAGTTAGGGGTGCGCTGTGGCTGGAGGGATCAGTCCGAGGGAATGTCTACAGCTGGGAGGGCCAGCCTGACTGGGACCGAGCACAGTTGAAATGGTTGAGTACAGTACTGGAAATTATTGGATAAAAGATTAAATAAAGAGGAAGTTCAGCTTTATTGCCACATGCAAGTGAATCACAGAGTGAAACACATTGCTTGCATTAAATCAGCGAGGATTGTGCAAGGGGGGGGGGCTGCCCACAAGTGCCGGCTTGTTTCCAGCGCAACATAGCATGCTCACAACTTACTGACCATAGCTCTACATCTTTAGAATGTGGGAGGAAACCGGAGCACCAATGGAAAACTCATAGAGTCATGAGGAGAACGTACAAACTCCTAATAGAGAGCAATGGGATCGAACCCTGATCGGTTATCGCTGTAAAGTGATTGCACTGACCACTACAAAGCCATGCAGTGGTATGGAGAAAGAGGATATGAAACTTCAGAGAGAGTGATCAGAGAAGTCCCTGCTAGCATCATCCCTCTGTTTGAGGCAAGTAACTTCTGATGAACAGAAAATGAAACTTTAAGGCACAAGATTTTATTAAATATTAGAATATTAACCCATGATTGGCATCTTGGGATGAAGTGCAGAGTTGGAGGCCCAGCGTCTGGAAGTTTGAGAGTTAAGGGATAAGGACTGGAGGCCCAGAGGCAGCCTGCCCTGGGGCTGAGGGTCTATCTGGGTGTGTGAGGAATGGGAAAGAGGCTTAGTTTGCTGTTGTCTTGTTTTGTTGTTGTCGCTGCTACTCGTGCTGTTCTGCTGAACATTGTGGCTGTGCTACATTGGTGCTGAAATGTATGGTGACATGGGCTGTCTCCAGCACATCTTTGTTAATTCAAAGTCCAAGTCAAAGTAATTTAATTATCAAAGTACATACATGTCACCACATGTTACCTTAAGATTCATTTTCTTGCAGGCACTCACAGGAAAGTAAAATAAATACAATAGAATTTATGACAATCTGTACATAAGTGAAGACTGACACATGACAAAAGAAAACAGATAGCGCAAATAAAAAAAAATCCTGAGAATATGAGTTGTTGAGTCCTCGAAAGTAAGTCTGTAGGTCCAAACAACACACACAAAATGCTGGAGGAACTCAGTAGGCCAGGCAGCATCTATGGAAAAGAGTAAACAATCAATGTTTAGAGCTGAGACCTCCATCAGGACTCCTAGAATCGGTTCAGAGTTGTGGTGAGTGATATTAACCACACTGGCTCAGGATCCTAATGGTTGTAGGGTAATAACTGTCCCTGAAGCTGACGGTGTGGGACCAAATGCTTCTGTATCTCCTGCCCAATACATTTCTAAATAACACATTTCACTTCATGTTTCGATGTACATGTGATAAATAAATCAAAATCTGAATCTGAATCTGACTCTGAATTTGCTGATTCTGGCTACAGTTTTACTTTAGCAATTGTGCAAGTGCACTTGAACTGAATTTTGAAGCTGACTTTTACTTTGAACTTACAGCAAAAATGTTGCCATGAAGAGATAGCAAACTCCAACTTTCAAATTTATTAGCTTTGTTCACCATCTACATTTACACGTATTAGGTATTTGTCATGGTGTGTTGGAGTGCCATGCAACAAAAATGTACAATGTTCAGCAATTATACAGAATAACAAGTTATATAAAAATAAAGTATGGATATAGAATAAAATGTGCACAAATACATTAAAATCAGCATGTAACCAGCATTATAAAAAGAGGTTTATAATGTTTACAGTGCAGCGTAGTGACTGAGGTAACAAATAGAAGGGGTGGGGAGAGGAACGAAATTGGTTGATCAGATTAACTACCCCGGGGAAGAAATTTTTAAGATGGTATGAAGTTCTTGTTTTAATAACACTGTAGCTCTTTCCAGAAGGAAGCTTTTGGTTAAGATTCACATCTGCAAAGTCCAATGAATTTTAGAAATCGTTATGAACTGAATCAGCAGACACTCAGTACATAGGTAAAACCCTTTACTCTGAAGTTGCTCTGAGAACTATCTACACCCGGAGGGTTGGTTTAGTTCAAACCCAGACCAGTAGCCAGGCAAAACAAAGATTTTAGTTTTTCAGTATCAGTTTATCGTTGTCACATGTACTGAGAATCAGTGAAAAGCTTGTCTTGCATACTGTTCATACACATCAAGTCATTACACAGTATATTGAGCCAGAATAAAGTAAAACAATAACAACACAAAATAAAGTGTAAAAGCTGCTGAAAATAGTGCAGTGCAAGTGAATAATAAAGTGTAGTATCATAACCAGGCAGATTATGAAGCCAAGTCCATCTTTTATTTTGACTTTAATATAGAGATACAGTACAGTTGTGTGTACAGTTTTGGTCTCCAGGGTTAAGGAAGGACATCCTGGCTGTAGAGGAAGTGCAGCGTAGATTCACGAGGTTAATTCCTGGGATGTCAGGACTGCCTTATGTAGAGAGGTTAGAGAGACTGGGCTTGTACACACTGGAATTAAGGAGATTGAGAGGGGATCTGATTGCAACATATAAGATTATTAAGGGATTGGACAAGATAGAGACAGGAAATATGTTCCAGATGCTGGGAGAGTCCAGTACCAGAGGGCATGGTTTGAGAATAAGGGGTAGGTCATTTAGAACAGAGTTAAGGAAAAACTTCTTCTCCCAGTGAGTTGTGGGGTCTGGAACACACTTCCTTGGAAGGCAGTGGAGGCCAATTCTCTGGATGCTTTCAAGAAGGAGCTAGATAGATATCTTGTGGATAGGGGAATCAAGGGATATGGGGACAAGGCAGGAACCGGGTATTGATAGTAGATGATCAGCCATGATCTCAGAATGGCGGTACAGGCTCGAAGGGCCGAATGGTCTACTTCTGCACCTATTGTCTGTTGTCTTTTGTCTAGTACAGTAACAGGTCTTTCTGGCTCGATGAGCCTGCACTGCCCATTAACACCCATGTGATCTATTAGCCTTTTGGATGGTGGGAGGAAACTGGATCATCCTGAGGAAACCCATGCAGTCACAGGGAGAATGTACAAACTCCTTATAGACTGTAGCAGGTCTGTGGCACTGTAAGAGTGTTACACTAACTGATACGTGATTGTGATGCCCCAAGAGGTCCATTCAGGAATCTGATAACAGCTGGGTAGAAGCTGTACTTGAAGCTGGTGGAATGTGCTTTCAGGCCTTTCTTTTAACCTGTACAAACAAGCTGGATGAACTCAGCAGATCGGGCAGCATCTGTTGACTGCTCATTTCAACAGATGCTGCCCGACCTGCTGAGTTCATCCAGCTTGTTTGTACGTGTTGATTTGACCACAGCATCTGCAGTGTACTTTGTGTTTTCTTTTAACCTTCTGTCCAATGGGAGAGAAGAGAGAATGTTCAAGGTGGGTTGGGTCTTTGATTAATGCTGGCTGCTTTAGGGATGCAGCAGGAAATAAAGACATGGAGGGAGATTGGTTCCCGTGATGTGCTGAGCCGTGTCCACAGCTCTCCGCAGCTTGACGTACAGAACAGCTGCATACTAAGCCACTGCATCCATACAGGATGCTGTGTATGGTGCATCAATAAAACTGATGTTTTTATTGTATCTTGACACATGTGACAATAATAAACCAGTTACCAAAGTCTGTGTGGGACTAGTAGCTTATGAGATGCATTATAAAAAAGCTGTTTATCCAAATTGATTGTACATCCTAATACTAGAGATTGAACCACGCAGCAGAAAGATCCAATGTGTGAGCTAGTTTCTCACTGTGAAGAACAATGGTCTGACAAATGGCAAGCTCTGTATGTGTGTGTAGTCTTGATCAACAAAAGAGATTCTGCAGATGCTGGAAATCCAGAGTAGCGCACACAAAATGCTGGAGGAATCCAGCAAGTCAAGCAGCATCTATGGAGAAGAATAAACAGTTTTGAGGTTGAAGTGTGTGGGTGGAATGAAGTGAAAAGCAGGGAGGTGATAGGTGAAAAAGATAAAGTGCTGACTAAGAATGATTCTGATAGGAGAGGAGAGTGGACCATCAGAGAAAGAGGAGGAGGATAGGAACCAAAGGGAGGCAATGGGCAGGTGAGGAGAACAGAAGAATTAAGAGGGTAACTAGAATGAGGAATGGAAAAATGAGAGGAAAGAGGAGGGAGAAATTACCAGAAATTATAGAAATCAATGTTAATGGCATCAGGTTGAAGGCTACCCAGATGAAATATAAGCTGTTGCTCCTTCAACCTGAGTTTGGCCTCATCATGGGTGTAGAGGAGGCCATGGACAGATTAGTCAGAATGGAAATGGAAGTTGATTTGAAATGGATAGCCAATGCTCTTTGCAGCAGGCGGAGTGAAGGAGCTCAGCAGAGTGGTCCCCCAATCTGTGTTGGAATTCACTGATGTAAAGGAGGCCATACTAGGACCGGATACAACAGTTGACTCGCAGGTAAAGGGTCACCTGTTTGTGGCCCTGAATTGTGGTGAGGGAGAATGGTAGGGGCATCCAGCTTGCAAGGATAAGTGCCAAGATGGAAATCAGTGGGGAGGGATGAATGGACAAGGGAGTCACTTACAGAAGTGACTCCTTCTGTAGGAAGGCAAAGAACGGGAGATGGGGTGTGGAGATGTGTTAGCAGAAAAGATGTGCTTTGTTGCTTTGTGGTAGGATCCTGTTGGAGGTGGCAGAAGTTATGGAGAATGATGTGCTGTTATAGTAGCTCATAGGGTTGTAGGAAAGGACAAAGGGAACTCTATTCTTGTTATGATGGCGGGAGGATGGCGTGAGAATGGAGCCTGGGAAATGGAGGAAATGTGGGTGAGGGCAGCATTGATGGTGGTGGAAGGGAAAACCCATTCTTTGAAAAAAAGAGGACATAGATGTTTTAGAATGGAAAGCCTCACTCTGAGAACAGATGTTGTCGAGACAGAGGAACGGAGAGAAGGGAATAGCATTTTTACAAGTGAGAGGGTGGGAAGAGTATAGTCAAGATTAATGTGAGAGTCAATTGGTTTGTAAAAGATGGCAGTAGATCAAGAGATAAAGATAGAGAGATTAGAAAGGGGTGAAGAAATTTCAGAGAAGGACCACATAAATTTGAGGGCAGGGTGGAAGTTCGGGGTCAAAGTTGGTGAAATTGGGTGCAGGAAGCAGCACCAATGCGACCATTGGTGAAGCAGAGGAAAAGCTGGGCTGTGTTACCGGTGTAGGCTTGGAAAATGGGATCATCCCATATAGTTTCTCCTTTAAATTCAGGCTCCATCTATAAGTCGAACAGATGGCAAAAGGCATGGTTCAGAGCGGAAGAATGTTACATGAACTGTATGTGGGAAGCTCATACACCGTGCGTTTGCAACAAATATCAAAAATGTTTTACAGTCTTAATCACTCCCCAAGTACCAATATCGAAAATGCATGCATGCTTGTGATTTTGGCAGTGGCTGAGTGGGTATGCAGACCTTTGTCTCTGTTACCTTTGTTGCTCCATGTTACAAGACAGCAGTACTTTATGTAACAAAGTACATAAAGGGCCAGGGCTGGCATACCTACCATATATTGAAAAACTCTAGATAGAGTGGGAAAGTCTGGGACCAGAGGTTACAGGTTCAGAATAGAAAGACCATAAGACATAGTGCAGAATTACGCCATTTGGCCCATTGAGTCTGCTCTGCCCTTTGATCATGGTTGATTCCTGGACAGTTCGAATCCCCAAGCCATAAACCTATAAGACCACGAGATTTAGGAGTCTGATCTGCTACTCAAACATGGGTCATTTATTATCCTTCTCAACCCCATTCTCTGCCTCTTTCCCTTAAATTTTGATGCTCTCACTAATCAAGTACCTATCAACCTCCGCTTTAAATATACAAGATGGCTTGAGTGCATGCTAGCCTCTACACTACCATGGCCATTGCAGCTAGCTCCATTTGACTAATAGCCTTCTAAACATTTACTATCCAATGGAGGCTATTCCTAGAGATGGGGAGGTGTTGCTATTGGCCTCTTCTGGACATGTTGGCATTCTGAACAGTGCATGACAAGGTACTCGATCTGAAGATTTATCCCAGGCCACCAGAAAAAGCTTTGAGCTAATGCTTTCATTTTGACCATGCCTAGATGATCAACATATAGCTCCTCTAACACTTTATCTCTCAGCTTGGATGGTACAACAATTCTTAATACCCACATAATGCAACCTCCATCAAGGGCAAGTTCATCCCTGCAAAAAGCTCAATTTAGCTGGTTCGGTTGGAGCAGTCAAACTTCTAAGCAAACTGTATTACTTTCCACCTATTAATCTCAACAACACTGGCACTCGTTTTTCATTGGCTATTTTATTTCCTTCAAAATACTGCTTAATTCACTCAGTATTCATCAACCAGTTACCTCTTGTGTAGTCAAACACATCCACCTTTGATTACAAGATGGCCAGCCATTTCTGCTTGCTTGCTTATCTATCTATCTACCTATCTATCTATCTATCTATCTATCTATCTATCTATCTATCTATCTATCTATCTATCTATCTATCTATCTATCTATCTATCTATCTATCTATCTATCTATCTATCTATCTATCTATCTATTATCACCCAGAACACATTATTCATGAACCTGTTAACTTTGTCAATTTCCTTTCGTGCTACACTTCAACAAGTGGGTAGTCATTTTGGGTTTGTTTAATACTTCCTTGTTGCTACTGTTATGTTTTATAACTTCATAAACTGATCAACAGAAAAACATAGGACTGGGAAAAAACATATCTATTCTTTGTTGTTACATTTAGTAAGGTGTGCTCTTATGACACAATGGCATAATGATGTATGCCCATAGCATACTTCTTACATATAACCTGTAACGATTTATGCAAACAAGTAAAAATGCTTACATCTAGTTACAATATTACTCAAATATTATTGAAATGTTAAATACACACAGATTCCTCCTTCTGGCGCAGTGAGCCAGGGTTGATGATTGGGCGATTGTCACCTATTTAGTTTTGAAAGGATACTTGAGGAAATGGATCATTCTATACCATGCCTACCATCTGGAGAAAAGCAAGCAAATCTGTGGACGATACTTCCACAAAAACTGCTGGTATAATAGAGATTCATTTCTGTATAATTGTAATAGGACAATTAAATAAATGGCTGTTATTAAACCAGCCGATTAATGAGCTCCTTACTCCACCATCTGAACTTCAAGAGTGGGACTCCAGCAGACAACATTTAATGAGGGGCAAGCAATAAGCAATAAAATCACCAGCAGCTGTTCCAAACACAAACAGCCATTACATTAACAGCCCCCTCTGGCCCCTTTCACAGTCATATCATTTTCTCACTTGTGTGTGTAATCCAGGACTAGGTTATAAACTGTTCAGGGAGTGACTTTTACATATTAGCTGATTGCTGGCTCTCTGATTGACAGTGATGAGTCCTTCTGGTCTGTTCTTTCTCGAATGGTCAGAATGTCACTACCAATATATACTACCCCAGTTACTCACCCCTTCACCTCTTTGCTGACTCTGGACTTGCTTAGTTGGTCTGGAGAAAGGTCCTTGTTATAGTTCATCCCAAGGAGATGTGTAAAAGATGACCCTTTGATCTATGGGCTTTTTCCACACACACATACACACACACACACACCTACACAGACAGACTCACACACACACATACAGACCGACAGACAGACACACACACACGCACACACATACACACGCACAAACACAGACAGACTCACACACACACAGACAGACACACACACACTCACACAAACACAGACACACACACACGCACACACATACACACGCACAAACACAGACAGACTCACACACACACAGACAGACACACACACACTCACACACACACACAGACAGACACACACACACTCACACTCACACACACACACACACACAGACAGACACACTCACACTCACACACACACACACACACACACAGACAGACACACACACACTCACACACACACACTCACACTCACACACACACACACACACACAGACAGACAGACACACACACACTCACACACACAGACAGACACACACACACACTCACACACACACACTCACACTCACACACACACACACACACACACACTCACACACCTCAAGTTCTATTGAACTTTTAAGATGGCGCCTGTGGTCTCCATTGAGGTCATGGCTCAGACTTAGCTGCTTATTTAGGTTTTCCTTTTTGGTTTGTCATTCGTAGGGATGGGTTTGGGGACCGAGAGGGGTCATGTTCAGAGTTAGGAACAAGGATTTGGGGGAACTGGAGGACAGGCCAGTGTCTAAGCCTCTGCTTTGAAGGCCAGTAGTTAGGTGAGGTCAGATAGTGGGTCCACACTAGGGTCCCAAGATTGGCGAGACCTGAGTTTAAGACCTCGTTTTTGTGGTCCCGTCATCATGAGTCCAGGATTCGATGCTGGGAGTTTGGGCTCTCATCCAGGGTCCTCATTTGTCATCATCTGCAAATCCTGGGACAATACTGAAGATCAAACCGAAAGGTCGACTGAAGGTCTACATTGAAGCACGAAAATCATTCGGAAGTCCAGACCAAAGCCTGAAGGTTGATCAGATCCATAAGCTGAGGATTCATAGATCTGAGTCTGTAAAGCCACAAGTCCACTACAGGCTGAAGAAGGCCTGTCCTGGGGTTAGAGCAGTGGTTCCCAACGTGGGGCGTACGCCCCACAGGGGGGTAATTTGATTTTTAAGGGGGGAAATTTGAGAATGAGTTATTAACAGTGAATTTTTTCTAGTAAGTCTGTGTGAGTATGAGTGTGTGTGCGAGTTAATACATATGTGTATATACAGTATGCATACATAAAAATACTTGTGTGTATGTACATGTGTAATTGCATATGTACTGTATATATAGTGAATCACCATCATTACAACCATCAAATGGCTTTCATAATTAAATTAATGAATTGACTGATGTAGGAAGGAACAAATGAACAAGTCCAAATGCGTAAGAAACTCGTACGAGATCGCGCCAATGCTGTTTTTTGCAGTAGCTTTCGGTTCTTGGTGGTGTGAAGGTGTGTACATTGCGTCATCTTTCTTAAACGGTGTATCTGTCTTTGTATGCTGTAGAAACGAATTGGCATTGTTTTATTTATTTATTATGATTTTAATATCACTTAATGTTCTTTTTTTTTTACAATTTCTTAGTAATTTCTTCCTCAGAACTTTAACAGTCCTTTGGTTCTTTTATTTTTCTCTTTCATGAATGCCATGTTCTTTGGAAGCTTGTTTAAACCAAGTTAATGGTCTTTTAGACTTCCTCCAGGTGGATAGGAGTTCACTTTTTGAAAAATAAGAATTATATATCACCACAGGGGGCATCAGGATTTTAGAGGTGATCAGGTGGGGCATGGTCAAAAAAAGGTTGGGAACCACTGGGTTAGAGGACTGTGTATCTGCTGTGTGAGTGTGGGGAGGTGGAAGGGAGGGAGAAATGGGGCTTGTTTCACTCTTGTTGCCTTGTTACATATCCTGTTTTGCTGTGTTCTGTGTTGTTCTGCTGAATGTTGCCAGCATACTGTGTTGGCACCAGAAAGCGAGGTGATACCTGCTGGCTGCCTCCAACACATTCTAGTTTGTGTTGGTTGTTAACTCAAATGGCTCACTTCACTGTACGTTTTGATGTACATGTGATAATAATTGAATCTAATATATATTTTATTGCAAATAGAATTGATCTTTGACATTAAAAAGGGGCAGGAAGAAGGGCTCTCCCTATCAGATCCTTCCTGCAGGGCTGGGGCCTCACTCCCAATCTATGCTCTTTTTGCGATGGCTGTGGTGTGGATGAGACAGTAGCCAACCTCTTCTTAGGCCAAGATGGCCTGGAAAATGATGCAGTAATCCTTGCCGAGGTTTGTCCTGAGCAGCTGTGTAACAGAGGACTTTGTGTTCGACAGGCAGTTCCCAGGGACACACACCGAGACAAACGTCCATGTGGTGAAAGATGCTCTTTGATCTGCCTGAAACCTGCTGGTCTTCCGGTGTAAGGAGACATCAATGAATGAATCCTGCCGACTGGCACATTCCACGGTGCAGGAGTGTGTGCCGAAGGGTTCACTGAACCTCCAAGCTGTCGTCATCAAAGGCTCTGTGGGGAGGTGCCACAGTGCAATACCCTGATGCCACAGGGCATTGAGCTGGGTCAATGTTGAATTTACTGACATGTGCAAAGTCATGTGTGCGCAGGTACAATGAAGATCTGACTTGCAAGCAGCATCACAGGCACAGGGCATCAAATAAGCAGCATTCACACAAACACATTTAGAACTAAAAAAACGAAGCCCACCTTAGTGCAAAGTGAATGGTTCAGATTCAGATTTATTTATTTAACCGATTTCTTCCCACATTCCAAAGACATCTCTGTCAGGAGGTTAATTGGTCACAAGGGTGCAATTGCGCAGTGCGGCCTCATTAAGCTAAAAGGGCCTAATTACTCGCTGTGTCTCTAATAGTAATAGTTATGAAGGCCATAGTTGGAGTAGACAATCTGTTTCCCAGGGTAAAAACATCTAAAACCAGAGGTTATGCATTTAACGTGCGCAGGGGTGGGGGGTATGTTCAAAGGAGATACGTGGCAAGTTTTTTGCACTAGAGTGGAGGGTGCCTGGAATCCACTGCCAGAGATTGTGAGGGTGGCAGATACATGAGAGGCTTTTAGGTACCCGGATGTGCAGAGAATGAAGAAGTATGGAGCTTGTGTAGGTAAAATAGGATAAGTATTTAATTTCACGCACATCATCGTGGGCTGAAGGTCCTGTTCCTGTGTGGCACTGAAGTATGTTCATAAGCACCAGAGATCTGCAGATGCTGGAAATCCAGAGCAATGTCACACAAAATGCTGGAGGAACTCAGGAAGTCAGGCAGCGTCTCCGGAGAGAATAAATAGTCAATATTTCGGGCCGAGACCCTTCATCAGGCCTGAAAAGGATCTGGGAGGAAGCCAGGAAGTTTGGAAGAAGGCTGACAGAGCTGTTCTATGTTCTTGCAAGGCCGTCTGTCCACATGTTTTGATGGACAGGAGGCAGCTGTTGTTTTTGTCTCTGACTCCACCCTGGCATTCCCAACCAGGAATCCCCAATTTTCCCCAGGGAAAAGGGATATTTAACATGCTGACGGTTAGAGTGAATTGGTTGGGATTTTCAGCTGTTGCCGCTTACCGCAGACCCTTACTGATTTATGAATTAATGCTTGCAGCTCCAATTTGTCCGTCACTAAATTCAAAGAGCTCCTAGCAGCTGCTACTGAGACCCTGATGAAGAACTGAGCCTCTATCCCACATCAACGCCTGCAGTTCAACAGGGAGAACAAATCTCGGTTCACCACAATACCTCTCTCGGAAACTCAGCCTCATTACTAAAACGGGTCTCAACTTTGAAACATTCTGCCTTATTAAAGATTAAAGAGATTAGCTTTATTTGTCACACGCACATCGAAACATACAGTGAAATGGGTTGCTTGTGCTAAATCAAGTATCGTCCCTGGGGGCAGCCCACAAGTGTCGCCAAGCTTTCGGCATCAACTCACTAATTCCAACTGTACGTCTTTGGAACGGGGGAGGAAATCGGAGCACTCGGAGGAAACCCATGTGGCCACAGGGAGAAAGTACAAACCCCTTACAGGTCAGCAGTGGGAACTGAGTCGCAATCGGTGACCACCGCTGTTGTAACGTGTGACTGCGCTAACTGCTACACTGCTGTGCTGCCCCATTAAGATTTGTTCCATCTTAAGCACAAGAGGCCGTTACTGCCTTTATGCTGTGCCAGCTCTTCGATGCCAAATTAATCCCAGTCTCCTGCTCTTTCCCTGCCATTTGTATGACTTCAAATATTTCTTCAATTTCCCTCCTGAAGGTTACTTTTCAAACTATATCTACCAGTTTTTTTCATCTTTTTGCGTACCATGACTCTTCCAATATTTTTACTAGTCATCTTAAACATTGATGCTCTTTTGATTATTTTTTGTACCTATTAGTGATGGTTTAATGATATAGGCCTTTAAGGGTCTTTGAACCTTTATTGGTTCTGGCTTTTTACTCTTTAGTAGTATTCTGTACTTTTTGAGCCAAATGTAGAAAATCTTACATTTGGCTACCTTGAAATCCATTTGCTATGTCTTTTCCCATTCATTTAATCCATTGTTTCTTTGTAATTTAATGCTTCTAGCTGTCTGATTGGAGACACGGTTTAGAATATTTTCGGTCCACTGTGCAAGTGCTTAGGTGGCTGTCAACCTTAGTATCAACAACAATCAAGAACGCATGGTTTCTTATCTAGAGTCAGAATCAGAATCAGAATTGATGCCAGTTATCAAAATTCAAAGTAAATTCATTATCAAAGTACATATATGTCACTATATAATATCTTGAGATGCATTTTCTTGCAGGCATTCACAGGAAAACAAATAAACGCAATAGAAATGTGAGAAACTATATACAAAAACTAGCAATGTGCAAAAGAAAAATTGTGCAAATCAAAATAAATGAGTCAATAAATAATATTGGGAACATGGGTTGTCAAGCCCTTGAAAGTGAGTCTGTAGGTTGTAGAATCAGATCAGTGTTGACGTGGGTGAAGTTATCCACACAAGTTCAGGAGCCTGATGGCTGTAGGGTAATAACTGCTCTCGAATGCTGAGGATGTTCTATGAGTCTGTGGTGGCCAGTGCTATCATGTTTGCTGTTGTGTGAAGGGGCAGCAGGCTGAGGGTAGCAGACACCAGCAGAATCAACAAACTCATTCATAAGGCCAGTGATGTTGTGGGGGTGGAACTGGTCTCTCTGACGGTGGTGTCTGAAAAGAGGATGCTGTCCAAGTTGCATGCCATCTTGGACAATGACTCCCATCCACTCCATAATGTACTGGTTAGGCACAGGAGTACATTCAGCCAGAGACTCATTCCACCGAGATGTAACACAGAGCGTCACAGGAAGTCGTTCCTGCCTGTGGCCATCAAACCTTACAACTCCTGCCTCGGAGTGTCAGACACCCTGAGCCAATAGGCTGGTTCTGGACTTATTTCCACTTGGCATGATTAACTTATCATTATTTAATTATTTATGGTTTTATATTGCTATATTTCTACACTATTCTTGGTTGGTGTGGCTGTAACAAAACCCAATATCCCTCGAGATCAATAAAGTATGTCTGTCTGTCTGAACCTGGTGGTGTAGGACCTGAAGGCAGCAGGAAGAAGAAAGCATAGCCTGGTTGGTGGATCACTGGCATATGTCATGAAATTTGTTGTTCTGCAGCAGCAGTCTGTGCAATACATAAAATAATTACCACAAGTTGCAATAGGAAATGTTAAAAAATAATTAAGTAGTGAGAAAATGAGAGATAAAGTAATGAGGAGGTGTTCATGGGCCATTCATAAATCTGATGGTGGAGGGGACAAAGCTGTTCCTAAAATATTTAATGTGTTTATTTTGGCTCATGAATCTCCTCCCTGATGGTAGCAATGAGAAGAGGGCATGACCTGGGTGGTGAGTGTCCTAAGTGATGGATGCTGCCTTATAGAACATAAAACAGTACAACACAGTACAGTACAGACTCTTTGGCCCTTGATGCTGTCTGTCCCTTTAATTCACATTAAGATCTATTTGACCATTCACTCTCATGTAGGCCTCCATTTTTCTTTCATCCCTGTACCTATTGAAGAGTCTCTTAAATGTCTCTAATGTATCTGCCTCAACCACCAATCCCTTGAAGCATCACTTTTCCATATTTTCAGCTTTCTAAGTTGATGGTTTAGCTCTGGCCCTAAGATTGAATCTTATGATGGAGGAGTTGTTGGGAAATGAGAGCTGTGGCAAAGTTCAAAGATCCAAGTAAAATTTATTATCAAATACCTATGCTATGGAGGCCAACTCAGTAGGTATATTTAAAGCAGAGAAAGACAGCATAGCATATTCAGTATTTCAGTAATATTTGAGTAATATTGTAAATATATTATTTGAAAGAAAGCTGAGTATACTTGGCTTTCAAGTTTTTCATTTGATTAGTTTATGGAGTTAGAAATCATATCAGTGGTGATGAGGAAGATTTAAAATGAACCCAGGATGACTACCTATCTGTTAAATGCAGCACATTTTTTTTTGAAAGGGGAGAAATGTTTTAGTTTTAAAAAGTGCCGCACATTTTTTTCTTCAGATGTGGAGAAATGATCGAGTTAAAAAAAGACAGAAAATGGATAAAGTTCACACTTCATAAGCAGTGAGTACCAGGTGACAATAATAATAATAAATAAACAAAAACAGAAATGGCCGGCTACATCTGATATATAGATGTGTTCAATTGCACAACAGGTAACTAGATGATGTATACTGAATGAATTGAGTAGTATTTTAAAGCAAATGAAATAGCTGATGAGAAATGATTGCCAGTGTTGCTGAGTGCAATAGGTGGAAAAGCATGCAGTTTGCTTAAAAGTTTAAGTGCTCCAACCAAACCAGCCGAAATGAGCTTTGCTGATGTTGTGAACATAATGCAGGAACATTTAGAACTGAAACCATTGTTGATTGCAGAATGCTTTAGGTTTCATAAGCAGAATCAAAAGGATTCACCCTCTCCTTCACCTACATTCAGGGCCCAAAAAAGTCCTTCCAGGTGAGACAATACTTCACTTGCATTGTACTCAGTATTCCCGATGCAGTCTCCTCTACTTTGGTAAGACCCATTGTAAATTGGGGGACCACTTTGTTGAGCACCTCTTCTCCATTTTCCCAGTGGCCAGACATTTTAATTCTGATTCCCATTCCCATTACAACTTGCTTGTCCACGGCCTCCTCTTGTGCCACAATGAAGCCACCCTCAGGGTGGAGGAGCAATACCTTATATTCCGTCTGGGTAGCCTCCAACTTAATGGCATGAATATTGATTTCTCTTTCCGGTAAAACATTTTTTCCCTCTCCTCCCCTCTTCTTGTATTCCCCACTCTGGCCTCTTACCCCTTCTTACCAACTTATCCCTTTCGCCTATGGTCCACACACCTCTTATTGGGTTCCATCCTCTCCAGCCTTTTACCTTTCCTACCCACGTGGGTTCACCTATCACCTAGCTATCTTCGTTCCCTACCAGGGGGATGGGAACCGGAGTGCCAGAACAGTTAGTGGAGAAGTTGTGGAGGCAAATGTTGGTAAGTCCTCAGACAAAGTTAGGATCAAGAGGTTGAGCATGGTGCATCTAGTGCATATATTTCAATGCAAGAAGTATTGTAGGGAAGGCGGATGAGAGGCCATGGATCAACACCTGGAATTATGACGTTGTAGAAGTGGCATGTCTGGCAGCTCAATATACTGGGGTTTCATTGTTATAGACACGATAAAGCGGAAGAGATTAAAGGAGGAGGGGTGGCATTACTTGTCAGAAAAAAAGTCACAACAGTTCTCTGCCAGGACAGACTAGAGAACTCAACTGGTGAGGTGTTATGGGTGGAAGTGAGAAACAAGAAAGGCATAATCATGTTAATGGGGCTATAATACAGACCACCCAATAGTCCTAGGGAGTTAGAGGAACAAATTTGTAAAGAGATCGCAGACTACTGCAAGAAACATAAGGTTGTTATTGCAGGTGATGTTAACTTTCCACATATTGACTGGGAATCTCATAATGTAAAAGGGCTCAATGGGATAGAGTATGTCGAACGTGTTCAGGAAAATTTCCTTCATTAATAAGTAGAAGTCCCAGTGAGTGAGCATGCCATACTGTATCTGCTTTTAGGGAATGAGTCAGGGCAGGAAATAGAAGTCTGTCCAGGGGAACACACTGCATTCAGTGACCGTAATGTCATTAGCTTCAAAGTAAACATGCAAAGAGATAGGGCTGGTCTCTGGTCCATGGGTTGAGATTCTAAATTGGAGAAAGACCAATTTTGATGGTATCAGAAATGATCTGGCAAGTGAATTGGGACAGGCTGGTTTCTGGCAAAGGTGTACTTGGAAATGTTGAGAGTACAAAGCTCGTTTGTGCCTTTGAGAATAAAAGGTAAAGATAAGAGAGTAGGGAACCTTGATTTTCAAGAGATATTGAGGCCCTGGTAAAGGTGGGTAGTAGGAATAGTGAAGCAGCAGCAAATGAGGTGCTTATGGAGCACAAGAAAAGCAAGAGAACACTTCAGAAAGAACAAACAAGAGAGAATCCGCAGATGCGGGAAATCCGAGCAACACACACAAAGTGCTGGAGGAACTCAGCAGGCTAGGCAGCACCTATGGAAAAAAATACAGTCGAGGTTTCGGCAAGACTGGAGAAAAAAAGCTGAGGAGTAGATTTAAAAGATGGGAGCTGGGGAGCGAGAAATCCCAAATGATAGGTGAAACTTGGAGGAGGAGGGATGAAGCAAAGAGCTAGAGAGTTGATTGGTGAAGCATGGTCTTCTGTCTCTATTACCAATCAACTTTGCTTCATTCCCTTCCCCCTCCAAGTTTCACCTATCACCTGGCATTTCTCTTTCTCCTCCCCCCACCCTTCAAAACTACTCAGTATTTTTTCTCAAGCCCTGCTGAAGGGTTTTGGCCTGAAATGTCGACTGTACTTCAGAAAGAAATCAGGAAGGCTAAAAGAAGTGTGAAGTTGCTCTAGCAGACAAGGTGAAGGAGAATTCTAATGGATTCTGCAGATATGTTAAGAGCAAAAGGATTGCAAGGGACAAAATTGGTCCTCTGGAAGACCAGAATGGTAATCCGTGTGTGGAACCAAAACAGATGGGGGAGATCTTAAATGCATTCTTTGCATCCATATTTACTCAGGAGGCAAATACAGAACCTATAGAGGTGAGGCAAAGCGACAGATTACAGAGGAGGAGGTATTTGCAACCCTGAGGCAAAACAGGGTGGAAAAGTCCCCAAGGCCTAACAAGGTGTACTCTCAGACCCTTTGGGAAGCAAGTGCAGAAATTGCCGTGGCCCTAACAGAGATTTTTAAAACATCCTTAGTGACAGGAGAGGTACCAAAGCATTGGAGGGTAGCCATTGCCCGTTGCTTAAAAAAGGCTCTAAACAGAACCAGGAAATCAAGGGCTGGTGAACCTGACATCAGTTGTGTGAACATTATTGGAAGGTATTCTAAGGGACCAGATATATAAATATTTGGAAAGACATGGACTGATTAAGGAGAGTCACCATGGCTTCGTGGGCTGTAGGTCATGTCTAACCAATCTTATAGAAATTTTTGAGGAAGTTACCAGGAAAGTGGATGAAAGCAAGGCAGTGGATGTTGTTTACATGGACTTTAGAAAGGCATTTGGCAAGGTCCTGCATGGGAGACTGGTCAAGAAGGTTCAATTGCTTGGCATTCAAGATGAAGTAGTAAATTGGATTAGACATTGGCTTTGTGGGAGAAGCCAGAGAATGGTTGTAGAAGGTTGCCTCTCTGACTGGAGGCCTTGACCAGTGGTGTGCTGCACAAATTGGTATTGGGTCCTTTGTTGTTTGTCATCTCTGTCAACGATCTGGATGATAATGTGGTTAATTGAATTAGCAAGTTTGTGGATAACACCAAGACTGGGGTGTAGTGGACAGCGAGGAAAGCCATCATGGCTTGCAGAGGGATCTACATCTGCTGGAAAAATAAGCTGAAAAATGGCAGATGGAACTTAATGCAGACAAGTGTGAAGTTTTGCATTTCAGTAGGACCAATAAGGGTAGGTCTTACACAGTGAATAGCATGGTACCGAGGAGTGTAGTAGAACAAAGGGATCTGGGAATACAGGAACATAATTTGTTGAAAGTGGCATCACAGGTATATAGGGCCATAAGAAAGCTTTTGACCCATTGCCAGACAAAAATAAATGGTTGCCTTATGTAGGGATTGTGAGTTGTTTACCATCCAAGCTGAGAGCAAAAGTGTTGGAGCAGTTGCATGCCAGTCATCTAGGTGAGGTCAAAATGAAAGCATTGGCTTGACGCTTTGTCTGGTGGCCTGGGATAGATCAGCAAATTGAGCTGCTTTCCATGCATTGTCCAGGATGGCTACACATCCAGAAGATGCTAAGAACAGTGTCTCTCCATCCCCGGGAATGGCCTGATTCGATGTTTCTGTCCTGGATAAGCAGTCCTGGTTAGGGTCTACAGATCACAGACTGGGTACTTGGAAAGGCTAAGGACTGAACTGGACATCTTTCCTACACAGTGGAAATTGCGTCTGATCTCATCTGGAGAAGACACAATGATCGGCTAAGGAGAGCAAAGTCAATTGTTCAAGAAGAAAGGTGTTCAGAGTAGTCAAAGAATCAATTCCTACATCCACCAGAGTGGAGGCCCCAGAACTTGAGACAGTTTCAGCCACAAGCTTCACTTGCCAAGCAGAGTGAACCCCCACCCCACCCCACCCCACCCACCTGGCCCTCGGCAGGAAAGTCATTATCAAGTCAAGACACTTTTTATTGTCATTTCGACCATAACTGCTGGTAGAGTTCACAGTAAAAATGAGACAACATTTTTCAGGACCATGGTGCTACATGAAACATTACAAAAACTACACTGAACTATGTAAAAACAACACAGGCAAAAAAAAAACTACACTAGACTACAGACCTACCCAGGACAGCATAAAGTGCACAAAACAGTGCAGGCATTACAATAAATAATAAACAAGACAATAGGGCAGTAAGGTGTCAGTCCAGGCTCTGGGTATTGAGGAGTCTGATAGCTCGGGGGAAGAAACTGTTGCACAGTCTGGTCGTGAGAGCCTGAATTATAAAATTATAAAAGAGGAAATTACGACACATTTGGATAGCAGTAGAAGGATCAGTCCAAGTCAGCATGGATTTATGAAGGGAAAATCATGCTTGACTAATCTTCTGGAGTTTTTTGAGGATGTAACTATGAAAATGGACAAGGGAGAGCCAGTGGATGTAGTGTACCTGGACTTCCAGAAAGCTTTTGATAAAGTCCCACATAGGAGATTAGTGGGCAAAATTAGGGCACATGGTATTGGGGGCAGAGTACTGACATGGATTGAAAATTGGCTGGCTGACAGGAAACAAAAAGTAGTGATTAATGGGTCACTTTCGGAATGGCAGGCTGTGACCAGTGGGGGACCGCAAGGTTCGGTGCTGGGACCGCAGCTGTTTACAATATAATATTAATGATTTAGATGAATGGATTAAAAGTAACATTAGCAAATTTGCTGATGACACAAAGCTGGGTGGCAGTGTGAAATGTCAGGAGGATGTTATGAGAATGCAGGGTGACTTGGACAGGTTGGGCGAGTGGGCAAATGTATGGCAGGTGCAGTTTAATGTGGATAAATGTGAGGTTATCCACTTTGGTGGCAATAACAGGAAGGCAGATTACTATCTAAATGGAGTCAAGTTAGGAAAAGGGGAAGTACAACAAGATCGAGGTGTTCTTGTACATCAGTCAATGAAAGCAAGCATGCAGGTACAGCAGGCAGTGAAGAAAGCTAATGGCATGCTGGCCTTTATAACAAGAGGAAATGAATAAAGGAGTAAAGAAGTCCTTCTGCAGCTTTACAGGGTCCTGATGAGACCCCACCTGGAGTATTGTGTGCAGTTCTGGTCTCCAAATTTGAGGAAGGACATTGTTGCTATTGAGGGAGTGCAGCGTAGGTTCACAAGGTTAATTCCCGGAATGGCGGGACTGTCATATGTTGAAAGATCGGAGCAACTGGGCTTGTATACACTGGAATTTAGAAGGATGAGAGGGGATCTGATTGAAACATATAAGATTATTAAGGGATTGGACACGCTGGAGGTAGGAAGCATGTTTCTGCTGATGGGTGAGTCCAGAACTAGAGGCCACAGTTTAAGAATAAGGGGTAGGCCATTTAGAACGGAGATGCAGAAAAACTTTTTCACCCAGAGAGTGGTGGATATGTGGAATGCTCTGCCCCAGAAGGCAGTGGAGGCCATCTCTGGATGCATTCAAGAGAGAGTTAGATAGAGCTCTTATAGATAGCGGGGTCAAGGGATATGGGGAGAGGGCAGGAACGGGGTACTGATTGTGTATGATCAGCCATGATCACAGTGAATGGCAGTGCTGGCTAGAAGGGCTGAATGGCCTACTACTGCAACTACTGTCTATTGTCTATTGAATGTTTTGGTGCCTTTTCCCAGATGGCAAGAGGGAGAAGAGTTTGTATGAGGGTTGCGTGGGGTTCTTCATAATGCTGTTTGCTTTGCTGATGCAGCGTGTCGTGTAAATGACTGTAATGGCAGGAAGAGAGACCCCAGTGATCTTCTCAGCTGACCTCACTATCCTTTGCAAGGTCTTGCAATCTGAGATGGTGCAATTTCCGAACCAGGCAGTGATGCAGCTGCTCAGGATGCTCTCAATACAACCCCAGTAGAATGTGATGAGGATGGGTTGGGGGGAGGGGTGGGAGATGGACTTTCCTCAGTCTTCGCAGAAAGTAGAGATGCTGCTGGGCTTTCTTGGCTATGGAGCTGTTGCTGAGGGACAGGGTGAGATTCTCTGCCAGGTGAACACCAAGAAATTGGGTGCTCTTAACGATCTCTACCGAGGAGCCGTCGATGTTCAGTGGAGAGTGGTCGCTCCGTGCCCTCCTGAAGTCAACAACCATCTCTTTGTTTTGTTCACATTCAGAGACAGGTTGTTGGCTCTGCACCAGTCCGTTAGCCACTGCACCTCCTCTCTCTATGCTGACTTGTCATTCTTGCTGATGAGACCCACCACGGTCATGTCATCGGCGAACTTGATGATGTGGTTCGAGCTGTGTGTTGCTGCACAGTCATGGGTCAGCAGAGTGAACAGCAGTGGACTGAGCACGCAGCCGTGGGGGGCCCCTGTGCTCAGTGTGATGGTGTTGGAGATACTGCTCCCGATCTGGACTGATTGAGGTCTCCCAGTCAGGAAGTCTAGTATCCAGTTGCAGAGGGAGGTGTTCAGGCCCAGTAGGCTCAGCTTTCCAATCAGTTTCTGAGGAATGATTGTGTTGAATGCTGAACTGAAGTCGATGAACAGCATTCGAACGTATGTGTCTTTTTTGTCCAGATAGGTTAGGGCCAGGTGGAGGGTGATAGCAATGGCGTTGTCTGTTGAACAGTTGGGACAGTATGCGAATTGCAGGGGTTCCAATGAGGGGGGCAGCAGGGCCTTGATGTGCCTCATGACGAGCTTCTTGAAACACTTCATGATGATGGATGTGAGTGCAACGGGACGGTAGTCATTGAGGCAGGACACTGAAGACTTCTTCGGCATGGGAACGATGGTGGCGGCCTTGAAGCACGTTGAAATGATGGTGCTGCTCAGGGAATGTTAAAGATGTCAGTGAGAACATCTGCTAGCTGGTCTGCACATCCTCTAAGCACTCTTCCAGGAATGTTGTCTGGTCCAGCAGCCTTCCATGGGTTGACCCTGCACAGGGTTCTCCTCACATCGGCCACAGTGAGACACAGCACCTGGTCATTTGGAGTAGGGGTGGACTTCCTCGCTGCCACGTCAATTTCCGCCTCAAAACGAGCGTAGAAGTTGTTCATCGCATCTGGAAGGGAGGCATCACGTGCACATGTTGTCCTGTAGTTAGAGATGTCCTGAACGCCCTTCCACATGAGCTGTGTGTCGCTGCTGTCCTGGAAGTGGCTGTGGATTCACAGGGTATGTGCACGTCTGATGGCCCAGGACAGTATCCCACAAGAGTAAGAAATCTTCCACAGTGATTAAATCTTTAGGCCTCAATGGGATAATTAAAAATTTACTATGTCTGTATAGTAGTTATATTATATAGTATAGTATACAGTGTATCTACTCTATTTGTTTTTATATATATAATTGTCTTATGTATATTTGAGCCTTTAGCTCTTCATCAAGGAAGAGGCTTGAATGAGAGAAAGGGAAAAAGCTGTAGATTTGTTTACCCCCCCCCCCCCCCCCCGCCCCCACAGTTTATTTATTGTTTTCTTTCTTTATACTTGCTCAGTTAGACAGTAGGGATGCTGGGCAACAAAGTTGAATGCTTCTTTTATGGGATGTAGGAAGGTAGTGAGACCTCCAGGGTCCCTAACAACTTCACCAGCAAGATGTTCATCCAGCTGGAACCTTTAACACTCTGCATTAAGGATATAGAGCTGGAACTGCATGAACTCCAGATCTTTCGGGAGGCTGAGGGGATGATAGATAGGACATATAGACAGGTAGTTACACCCAAGGTGCAGGACACAGGAATTTCAGTGACAGTCAGGAAAGGTAAAGGGGTTTAAGGAGCCAGTGCAGACTACCTTCATGGCCATCCCCCTCAACAACAAATATACTGTATATATATATATCTTCCTTGCTGTCTACTACATCCCCAATCTCAGTATCAACCACAAATTTGCTGATCCAGTTAACCACATCATCATCCAGATATTTGATATGGATGACTGGAGAGCAATATGTTACAAATTAAGTTGATATGAGTTCTATTTTGATTTGGGAGTTTATAGCTAAGCAGGGAGGAGTGTAGTGTCATCAATCAGTAATATTTGAGTAATATTGTACATAGATTATTTGATTAAGCATTCCATGTTTGATCACATAATTCATTATGGGTTATATGTAAAAGTACATTCATGGTATACATCATCACACCATCATGTCATATGTGCACGCCTTACTAAAGAAGAGAAAACTAAGTACATGTGAGATTCAAATGAGACGACATGATTTGAGAGTTAGTGGGCAGAAGTTTAAGGGAAACACGAGGGGGTATTTCTTTACTCAGAGAGTGATAGCTGTGTGGAATGAGCTTCCTGTAGAAGTAGTAGAGGCTAGTTCAGTTGTGTCATTTAAGGTAAAATTGGATAGGTATATGGACAGGAAAGGAGTGGAGGGTTATGGGCTGTGTGCGGGTAGGTGGGACTAGGTGAGATTAAGGGTTCGGCATGGACTAGGAGGGCCGAGATGGCCTGTTTCCGTGCTGTGATTGTTATATGATTATATGTGCATCCCCAGCTCCTGTGTTTCACTTTTGATTAGCTTCTGGAGTTGCAAAACATAACACATAGATTCTTGATTCATAAGGCTATTAATGGTTATTGAGAGAAGGCAGGAAAATGGTATTAAGAGGGATAATATATCAGCCATGGTGAAATAGTGGAGCAGATTCAATAAGCCGAATGGCCCAATTCTGCTCCTATTCTCATATGTCACGATTCAGCTGGAAGGGCACATTACTGTGTTGTGTCTCAAAATAAAAGAATAGAATGAAGGGAAGGGAGTGTGCTAGTTTCCTACTTGAGCTCACAGTGAAGTTCAGATTCATTTATCACATGTACATCAAAAACATTGAAGCCTATCTCTAAAATAAAAATAAAATGCAAGCTTTTTATTTGTTTCCTCTTTTTCATTCTCTTACTCTTCACAATGCCCCTTTGTCTTTACAAATTTGCTCCGAGATTTAAAGAACTGTCTACAAGCAGTTTGGCTACTGGTCCAGTAATGTTTGTCATGGTGTTCACTTCTCTGATATATTCATTCCCACATCGCATAAATGCAGCAATTAAGCCTTGTCACAAGCCTGACTGAAGTTGTGTTGTGCCCATGTCTCAGTGAAGTACAATGGAACTGTATGTCTGGGGTATTGTTGTTCATCTACAGTTAGCCTCAATGGACTGGATAATCCATCAGAGGCACTCCATCTCCTGCCATCTGTTCACTCTCTTCAAAGTTCAAGCATCTCGATATTCATCAACACCTCAAGGCTCCCTTTCAGAAATGAAAGATCTGGAGGAAATGAAAGTTAATAAAGCCAGATAAAATGATCTCTTTCAAAACACTTCACAGACAAATTCAGTAGGAGCTGTTTAAATCGATTCAGCAGGGTAACTAAGGCACTGTTGTTGCCAATTAACTGGATTCCGAAAACTCACACATTCCTCAATCATATCTTATTTTATTTGTGCACATGGAGAACATCCCAGGCCCCTATTATCACACTGTTCTGAAGTCTGAACAGAGCAAGGTCAATTGCCATTCACAACACAGGGGTTTAAAAGTCAATAAAAACAACAGGCTAGCAAACGATGATATTTTGAAGTTAGTAAAGTAATTGTCCCTGTATCCTCTGATTACATCCTTATCTTGTCTCCATTGCTAAATGGCTCCAGTAGCCTACTATAACAAGGGAAGCTCTTCAAAGGCCTTTCTTGCCTGGACATTATCTTAACCCTTGCCTTGCCTCAACTTCCACAGCACAATTTATTAATTCTGTAAATCGAAGAGCATAATGGCTGGAGTCAGATCATTGATTTGCCACAAAAGTAGCAGAACTGTGGTTATTAGAATTGTTCTTCAAAGATGCAGAGATAGACACAGATTGCTTCGACTTTACCTTTTCACTAACTGCACTTCTCGAAAAGCCTGGAGTCTACACACTGCAAAGAGTCACTAATGCACACCTCTCTCTCCATCAGCAACTCTGGTTCCCAACAGACTAGCAATCTGGCGCTAATTGGTCAATGTCATGCAGAGCAATTGACTGGTGCGTAAAGGTGGTATTAGAGATGAGACCGGACAACTGCTCATTTTTTTTAAACCTTTCCAGTACCTGAGCTGTCAAGGATCCAAGATCAATCAGAATCAGAATTAGGTTTTTAATCACTGACGTATGTCATAAAATTCATCATTTTGCAAGCAAAAAGTGATTAATGAGATAGTGTTCATGGGTTCATGGACCATTCAGAAATCTGATAAGATCATAAAGTTCAAAAGTTCAAAGTTCAATGTAAATTCATTATCAAAATACACATATGTCTCTATATACAATCCTGAAATTCATTTTCTTGCAGACATACTCAATAAATCTATAGAATAATAACAATAACAGAATCAATGAAAGACCACCCAACTGGTGTGTTCAACCACAGAGTGCAAAAGACAACAAACTGAGCAGATACAAAAATAAGAAATAATAATAAAGAAATATGCAATAAACCTTGAGAACATGAGATGAAGAGTCCTTGAAACTGAGTCCATTGGTTGTGGGAACATTTCAATGATGGGGCAAGTGAAGTTGGGTGAAGTTATCCCCTTCGGTTCAAGAGCCTGATGACTGCAGGATCGTAACTGTTCCTGAATCTGGTGGTGTGACGCCCGAGGCTCAACTACCTTCTTCCTGATGGCAGCAGTGAGAAGAGAGAATATCCTGGGGGGTGGGGGTTCTTAATGACCGATGTTGCTTTCCTGTGACAGCATTTCATATAGATGTCCTTAATGTTTGGGAGGCTATACTGATGATGGACTGGGTTGTATCTACTACTTTTTGTAGGATGTTCCATTGAAGGATATTGGTGTTTCCATACCAGGCTGTGATGCAGCCAGTCAATATAGTCATAAAGTAAGACATAAGAGCTGAAAAAATATGATGTTACAATAAGAATAGTGCAAAAATAGAGCAAAAATAGTGAAGTTGTGTACACGGGGTTATTGTCTGTTCAGAAATCTGATGGTGGAGGGGGAGAAGCTGATATGTAGAATGTGTGTTTTCAGGGTCCCCGTACCCTTCTCTCTGATACTGGTAATGAGAAGAGAACAATTGGTGCCCTGTCGTACTCACCTCAATAATAAGCAAGTGCTTTGAGAGGCTGGTTTAAGACTATATCTGCAATCTGCAGCATGCTACCACCCATGCTGGACCCCCTACAATTCACCTACCGACAGAACCGGTCTACCAATGACACCATAGCCACAGCACTACACGCTGTCCTCACCCACCTGGAGAAGAGGGATGCCTACATTAGAATGCTGTTCCTGGACTACAGTTCAACATTCAACACCATAATTCCCTCCAGACTTGACAGGATGCTCAGACAGACAGACAGACATACTTTATTGATCCTGAGGGAAATTGGGTTTTGTTACAGCCACACCAACCAAGAATAGTGTAGAAATATAGCAATATAAAACCATAAATAATTAGATAATAATAAGTAAATAATACCAAGTGGAAATTAGTCCAGGACCAGCCTATTGGCTCAGGGTGTCTGACACTCCGAGGGAGGAGTTGTAAAGTTTGATGGCCACAGGTAGGAATGACTTCCTATGACGCTCAGTGTTACATCTCGGTGGAATGAGTCTCTGGCTGAATGTACTCCTGTGCCTAACCAGTACATTATGGAGTGGATGGGAGTCATTGTCCAGGATGGCATGCAACGTGGACAGCATCCTGTTTTCAGACACCACTGTCAGAGAGACCAGTTCCACCCCCACAACATCACTGGTCTTACAAATGAGTTTGTTGATTCTGTTGGTGTCTGCTACCCTCAGCCTGCTGCCCCTTCACACAACAGCAAACATGATAGCACTGGCCACCACAGCCTTGTAGAACATCCTCAGCATCATCCGGCAGATGTTAAAGGACCTCAGTCTCCTCAGGAAGTAGAGACGTCTCTGACCCTTCTTGTAGACAGCCTCAGTGTTCTTTGACCAGTCCAGTTTATTGTCCATTCGTATCCCCAGGTATTTGTAATCCTCCACCATGTCCACACTGACCCCTTGGATGGAAACAGGGGTCACCGGTGCCTTAGCCCTCCACCACCATCAACAGCTCCTTGGTCTTTTTCACATTAAGCTGCAGATGATTCTGCTCGCACCATGTGACAAAGTTTCCCACCGTAGCCCTGACCTGCTCCTCACCTTGTGCAGCTGGATCTTAAGCTTCTTTTTGGATCACCGACAGGTGGTAAGGATGGGCTCCCTCACCCCTGCCTCTCTGGCCCTCAACAAAGGTGCCCTCCAGGGTAATATTCTGAGTCCCCTTCTCCAATCCTTTTACACCCACTACTGGTCTGCCACACACAGCTCCAATCTGTTGATCAAATTTCCAGATGACACAACCTTGATCGGCCTTATTTCTAGCGGTGAAGAGACAGCCTACAGAGGAGAGGTTGACACCCTGACGATGTGATGCCAGGATAACCACCTCTCCCTCAATGTCCAAAAAACAAAAGAGCTGATTGTGGATTACAGGAGGAACGGAGACAGCCTCGGCCTGGTCAATATCAATGGGTCTGCAGTTGAGAGGGTGAGTAGTTTCAAGTTCCTCAGTATACACATCACCAGTGATCTCACCTGGACTGTACACACCAGCTTTGTGGCAAAAAGCACAACAGCGTCTCTTCCACCTCAGGTGACTGAAGACGTTTGGCATGGGTCCCCCAATCTTCAAGCCCTACTACAGGGGCATCACTGAGAGCATCCTGACTGGCTGTATCACTACCTGCTACAGGAACTACACCAACCTTGTTCGCTGGGCACTGCAGAGAGTGGTACTGACAGCCCAGTGCATCTGTGGATGTGACCTTCCCTCCACTGAGGACATTTACAGCAGCAGATGCAGAAAGAAGGCGTGGAAGATCGTCAGAGACACCAGTCACCCCAACCATAAACTGCTTCAGCTGCTTCCGTCTGGCAAATGGTACTGCGGCATTAAAGCCAGGACCAACAGGCTACGGGACGGCTTCTTTCTACAAGCCAATAGACTTTTAAATTCACATGTCTGTACATTGTGATGCAGTCATAATGCAAAGATCTTTACTCCCTCACATTGTGGGATGGCTGTAAGATTTTAAATAAATTCTAAATTCTAAATCTCCTGATTGATCAGTTCCTTAATGATTGATGCCACCTTTTCGAGGCATTGCCTTCTGAATATGTCCTTGATGCCCTGGAGGCTAGTGACTGCGATGGAGCTGGCTGAGTTTAAATCCTTTGCATATTTTTTCAATCCTGTGCAGTGGCCACACCATACCTGATGGTTTTGCGATCAGCTCAAATATTCCCCACTGTATAAATTTTCAGGATTCTTTGGTGACATACCAAATCTTCTCAAACTCCTAATGAGATATAGCCGCTAGTGTGCTCCCTTTGTAATTGCTTCAATACATTGGGCTCAGGGTAGACGTTCTGAGATGTTCACAAACAGCTCACTCTTTCCACTGCTGACTCCTTGATAAGATTAAAGGAGAAACTTTATTCACCATGTACATTTACATGTATTAGGAGTTTGCTGTGGTCAGGGTGTGGCATACACCAAAAAACCCCCCACAACATTCAACAATTATAAAGAATAGGAAGTATACAAAAAGATGAAGTTAGAGGTTAATGTATGGAACGGGAATAAAATCTGCATAAATACATAAAAACCAGCACGTATTTATGTGTAAACAACATCATAAAAATAATGTAGCATAGTGGGGTGGGGGTAGTAGATAGAGGGGGTGGGGGGGTGCAGCTAACTAGAATGGTTGATCAGATTAAATACCTGGGGAAAGAAACTTTTAAGATGGTGTGAAGTTTTCTTTGAATAGTCCTCCAGCACTTTCCAGAAGGGAGCTTTTGGAAATAGCAGTTTGATGGGTGGATAGTGCCCATAATGTTTTTTCCTGCCTACTCAGTGTTTGATTTAAAAAGAATTGAATTCTGCAGTCTTCAGGAAAGAGTCAACCAAAGCACGATCAATGTAAACAAGGGTTTGTGAAGCACATGCCAAGGGAAATGTTAGAGGGCTATCCTGAAGGAAAATTAAAGTCTTCTTCCGAATGGAAAGATCTGTTTAACCTGTTGTTTAACAAACTTCACAACACGTGCTGGCGATAATAAACCTGATTCTGGGTCTTTCTCACATTCACAATCCAATGGGTGTGTGTATCGGCCCCAACCTCGCACATCGAGGATAAATGCCCAGGATACACCAGGCTGTAGTTTCCAGATTTGTATCTGTCGACACTTCTCACTGCCTCATTAAAGCGGTCACCATAATCGAGAGACCCCACCCATTCTGGGCATTTCTTCTTCTTTCGCCTTCCATCAAGCAGAAGATGCAAAAGCTGAAAGCAAACGCCAGCATTTTGAAGGACAGCTTCAACCTCGCTGTTCTAAGACAACTGAATGGACAATATAATGGATTCCTGACTTCATGAACTTGCAGCTTATTATCTTTCCGAGCTGCACTTTCTCCACAACTGTAACACTTTATTCTGCCTTCTGCTGTTGTTTTTGCCTTGCAGTGATGTGATGAAATGATCTGTATGGAAGGCAATTGTTTTCATTGTACCACAAATCATTTGACGATAATAAAACAGTTACCAATTACTAAGAGCACTTAGTAAAGGGATGATATGAAAGGCCCAAGGTCAATGGATAAGACGTAGTAGTAACAAATGAGGCTCTAAATAAACTGATAATATTAATGACACCTTACTAAATACATTCCACTTACTTTCTACTCATATGCACTGAATGTCAATCAAACCAAGGAACTGATAGTAGACTTCAGGAAGGCAAAGTCAGGAGAATACAAACCAGTCCTTATTGAATACACCCCAATCCTTATCGATCAGACACCGATCCTTATCCAACAGACACCGATCCTTATCGAACAGACACCGATCCTTATCGAACAGACACCGATCCTTATCGAACAGACACTGATCCTTATCGAACAGACACCGATCCTTATCGAACAGACACTGATCCTTATCGAACACACACCGATCCTTATCGAACAGACACCAATCCTTATTGAACACACACCGATCCTTATCGAACAGACACCGATCCTTATCGAACACACACCGATCCTTATCAAACAGACACCGATCTTTATCGAACAGACACCGATCCTTATCGAACACACACCGATCCTTATCGATCAGACACCGATCCTTATCGAACAGACACCGATCCTTATCGAACACACACCGATCCTTATCAAACAGACACCGATCTTTATCGAACACACACCGATCCTTATCGAATAGACACCGATCTTTATCGAACACACACTGATCTTTATCGAACAGACACCGATCCTTATCGAACACACACCGATCCTTATCGAACACACACCGATCCTTATCGAATAGACACCGATCTTTATCGAACACACACTGATCTTTATCGATCTGACACCGATCCTTATCGAACACACACCGATCCTTATCAAACAGACACCGATCTTTATCGAACACACACTGATCTTTATCGAACAGACACCGATCCTTATCGAACACACACCGATCCTTATCAAACAGACACCGATCTTTATCGAACACACACTGATCCTTATTGAACAGACACTGATCCTTATCGAACACACACCGATCCTTATCGAACAGACACCGATCCTTATCGAACGCACACCGATCCTTATCAAACAGACACTGATCCTTATCGAACACACTCCGATCCTTATCGAACACACACCGATCCTTATCGAACACACACCGATCCTTATCGAACACACACCGATCCTTATCGAACACACACCGATCCTTATCGAACAGACACTGATCCTTATCGAACACACTCCGATCCTTATCGAACACACACCGATCCTTATCGAACACACACCGATCCTTATCGAACACACACCGATCCTTATCGAACACACACCGATCCTTATCAAACAAACACCGATCTTTATCGAACACACACTGATCCTTATTGAACAGACACTGATCCTTATCGAACACACACCGATCCTTATCGAACAGACACCGATCCTTATCGAACGCACACCGATCCTTATCAAACAGACACTGATCCTTATCGAACAGACACCGATCCTTATCGAACACACACCGATCCTTATCAAACAGACACCGATCTTTATCGAACAGACACTGATCTTTATCGAACAGACACCGATCCTTATCGAACACACACCGATCCTTATCAAACAGACACCGATCTTTATCGAACACACACTGATCTTTATCGAACAGACACCGATCCTTATCGAACACACACCGATCCTTATCAAACAGACACCGATCTTTATCGAACACACACTGATCCTTATTGAACAGACACTGATCCTTATCGAACACACACCGATCCTTATCGAACAGACACCGATCCTTATCGAACGCACACCGATCCTTATCAAACAGACACTGATCCTTATCGAACACACTCCGATCCTTATCGAACACACACTGATCCTTATCGAACACACACCGATCCTTATCGAACACACACCGATCCTTATCGAACACACACCGATCCTTATCGAACACACACCGATCCTTATCGAACAGACACTGATCCTTATCGAACACACTCCGATCCTTATCGAACACACACCGATCCTTATCGAACACACACCGATCCTTATCGAACACACACCGATCCTTATCGAACACACACCGATCCTTATCAAACAGACACCGATCCTTAGCGAACACACACCGATCCTTATCGAACACACACCGATCCTTATCGAACACACACCGATCCTTATCAAACAGACACCGATCCTTATCGAACACACACCGATCCTTATCAAACAGACACCGATCCTTAGCGAACACACACCGATCCTTATCAAACACACACCGATCCTTATCGAACAGACACCGATCCTTATCGATCCTTATCAAACACACACCAATCCCTATCGAACAGACACCGATCCTTATCGATCCTAATCAAACACACACCAATCCCTATCGAACACACACCGATCCTTATCGATCCTTATCAAACACACACCGATCCCTATTAAACACACACTGATTTTTATCGAACACACACCGATCCTTATCAAACAGACACCAATCCTTATCAAACAAACACTGATCCTTATCAAACAGACACCGATCACTATCGAACACACACCGATCCTTATCAAACAGACACCAATCCTTATCGAACAAACACCAATCCTTATCGATCAGACACCGATCCTTATCAAACAACACTGATCCTTATCGATCATTATGAAACAGGCACCAATCCTTATCGAACAGACACCGATCGTTATGAAACACACACTGCTCCTTATCGATCCTTATCAAACACACACCGATCCCTATCGAACACACACCGATCCTTATCGAACACACACCGATCCTTATCGATCCTTATCAAACACACATCGATCCCTATTAAACACACACTGATTTTTATCGAACACACACCGATCCTTATCAAACAGACACCAATCCTTATCAAACAAACACTGATCCTTATCAAACAGACACCGATCACTATTGAACACACACCGATCCTTATCGAATACACACCGATCCTTTTCGAACACACACCGATCCCTATCGAACACACACCGATCCTTATCGAACACACACCGATCCCTATCGAACAGACACTGATCCTTTTCGGTCACACACTGATTCTTATTGAACAGACACCTATCCTTATCGAACAGACACCGATCCTTATTGAACAAGCACCAATCGTTATCGAACACACACCGATCCTTATCGAACACACACCGATCCTTATTGAACAAGCACCAATCGTTATCGAACACACACCGATCCTTTTCGAACAGACACTGATCCTTATCAAACACACACCGATCCTCATCAAACACACACCGATTCTTATCGATCAGACACCGATTCTTATTGAACAGACACTGATCCTTATCGAATAGACACCGATCTTTATCGAACAGACACCGATCCTTATCGAACACACACCGATCCTTATCGAACACACACCGATCCTTATCAAACAGACACCGATCCTTATCGAACACACACCGATCCTTATCAAACAGACACCGATCCTTATCGAACACACACCGATCCTTATCGAACACACACCGATCCTTAGAGAACACACACCGATCCTTATCAAACACACACCGATCCTTATGAAACACACACCGATCCTTATCGATCCTTATCAGTCACCAATCCGTATCGAACAGACACCGATCCTTATCGATCCTAATCAAACACACACCGATCCCTATCGAACACACACCGATCCTTATCGATCCTTATCAAACAGACACCAATCCTTATCGAACAGACACCAATCCTTATCCAACACACACCGATCCTTATCAAACAGACACCGATCCTTATCGAACACACACTGATCCTTATCAATCCTTATCAAACACACACCGATCCCTATCAAACACACACTGATCTTTATTGAACACAACCCAATCCTTCTCGAACACACACCGATCCTTATGAAACACACACCGATCCTTAACAAACAGACACCGATCCTTATCGAATACACACCAATCCTTTTCAAATACACACCTATCCCTATCGAACAGACACTGATCCTTATGAAACACACAACGATCCTTATCGATCACACACCGATCTTTATTGATCAGACACCGATCCTAATTGAACAGACACCGATCCTTATCGAACACACACCGATCCTTATCGAACAGACACCGATCCTTATCGAACACACACCGATCCTTATTGAACACACACCGATCCTTATGAAACACACAACGATCCTTATCGAACAGACACCGATCCTTATTGAACAAGCACCAATCGTTATCGAACACACAGAGATCCTTTTCGAACAGACACCGATCCTTATCGAACACACACCGATCCTTATCGAACACACACCGATCCTTATCGAACACTCACCGATCCTTATTGAACAAGCACCAATCGTTATCGAACACACACCGATCCTTTTCGAACAGACACTGATCCTTATCAAACACACACCGATCCTCATCAAACACACACCGATTCTTATCGATCAGACACCGATTCTTATTGAACAGACACTGATACTTATCGAATAGACACCGATCTTTATCGAACAGACACCGATCCTTATCGAACACACACCGATCCTTATCGAACACACACCGATCCTTATCAAACAGACACCGATCCTTATCGAACACACACCGATCCTTATCAAACAGACACCGATCCTTATCGAACACACACCGATCCTTATCGAACACACACCGATCCTTAGAGAACACACACCGATCCTTAGAGAACACACACCGATCCTTATCAAACACACACCGATCCCTATCGAACACACACCGATCCTTATCGATCCTTATCAAACAGTCACCAATCCGTATCGAACAGACACCGATCCTTATCGATCCTAATCAAACACACACCGATCCCTATCGAACACACACCGATCCTTATCGATCCTTATCAAACAGACACCAATCCTTATCGAACAGACACCAATCCTTATCCAACACACACCGATCCTTATCAAACAGACACCGATCCTTATCGAACACACACCGATCCTTATCAATCCTTATCAAACACACACTGATCTTTATTGAACACAACCCAATCCTTCTCGAACACACACCGATCCTTATGAAACACACACCGATCCTTAACAAACAGACACCGATCCTTATCGAATACACACCAATCCTTTTCAAATACACACCTATCCCTATCGAACAGACACTGATCCTTATGAAACACACAACGATCCTTATCGATCACACACCGATCTTTATTGATCAGACACCGATCCTAATTGAACAGACACCGATCCTTATCGAACACACACCGATCCTTATCGAACAGACACCGATCCTTATCGAACACACACCGATCCTTATTGAACACACACCGATCCTTATGAAACACACAACGATCCTTATCGAACAGACACCGATCCTTATTGAACAAGCACCAATCGTTATCGAACACACAGAGATCCTTTTCGAACAGACACCGATCCTTATCGAACACACACCGATCCTTATCGAACACACACCGATTCTTATCGATCAGACACCGATTCTTATCGAAATGACACCAATCCTTATCAAACAACACCGATCCTTATCAATCCTTATCAAACAGACACCAATCCTTATCCAACACACACCGATCCTTATCGAACAGACACCGATCTTTATCCAACACACACCGATCCTTATCCAACACACACCGATCCTTATCGAACAGACACCGATCCCTATCGAACAGACACCGATCCTTATCGAACACACACCGATCCCTATCGAACACACACCGATTCTTATTGAACAGACACCGATCCTTATCGAACAGACACTGATCCTTATCGAACAGACACCGATCCTTATTGAACACACCCCGATCCCTATCGAACACACACCGATCCTTTTCGAACACACACCGATCCTTATCGAACAGACTCCAATCCTTATCGAACACACACCGATCCTTATCGAACAGACTCCAATCCTTATCGAACACACACCGATCCTTATCGAACAGACACCAATCCTTATCGAACAGACACCGATTCTTATTGAACAGACACCGATCCTTATCGAACAGACACCGATCCTTATTGAACACACACCGATCCTTATCGAACACACACCGATCCTTATCGAACACACACCGATCCTAATCGAACACACACCGATCCTTATCGAACACACACCGATCCTTATCGAACACACACCGATCCTAATCGAACACACACCGATCCTTATCGAACAGACACCGATCCTTATCGAACAGACACCAATTGTTATCGAACACACACCGATCCTTATCGAACAGACTCCAATCCTTATCGAACACACACCGATCCTTATCGAACAGACACCAATCCTTATCGAACAGACACCAATCCTTATCGAACAGACACCAATCCCTATCGAACACACACCGATTCTTATTGAACAGACACCGATCCTTATCGAACAGACACCGATCCTTATTGAACAAGCACCAATCCTTATCGAACAGACACCGATTCTTATTGAACAGACACCGATCCTTATCGAACAGACACCGATCCTTATCGAACACACACCGATCCTTATCGAACACACACCGATCCTTAGAGAACACACACCGATCCTTATCAAACACACACCGATCCTTATGAAACACACACCGATCCTTATCGATCCTTATCAAACAGTCACCAATCCGTATCGAACAGACACCGATCCTTATCGATCCTAATCAAACACACACCGATCCCTATCGAACACACACCGATCCTTATCGATCCTTATCAAACAGACACCAATCCTTATCGAACAGACACCAATCCTTATCCAACACACACCGATCCTTATCAAACAGACACCGATCCTTATCGAACACACACCGATCCTTATCAATCCTTATCAAACACACACCGATCCCTATCAAACACACACTGATCTTTATTGAACACAACCCAATCCTTCTCGAACACACACCGATCCTTATGAAACACACACCGATCCTTAACAAACAGACACCGATCCTTATCGAATACACACCAATCCTTTTCAAATACACACCTATCCCTATCGAACAGACACTGATCCTTATGAAACACACAACGATCCTTATCGATCACACACCGATCTTTATTGATCAGACACCGATCCTAATTGAACAGACACCGATCCTTATCGAACACACACCGATCCTTATCGAACAGACACCGATCCTTATCGAACACACACCGATCCTTATTGAACACACACCGATCCTTATGAAACACACAACGATCCTTATCGAACAGACACCGATCCTTATTGAACAAGCACCAATCGTTATCGAACACACAGAGATCCTTTTCGAACAGACACCGATCCTTATCGAAAACACACCGATCCTTATCGAACACACACCGATTCTTATCAATCAGACACCGATTCTTATCGAAATGACACCAATCCTTATCAAACAACACCGATCCTTATAGATCCTTATCAAACAGACACCAATCCTTATCCAACACACACCGATCCTTATCGAACAGACACCGATCTTTATCCAACACACACCGATCCTTATCCAACACACACCGATCCTTATCGAACAGACACCGATCCCTATCGAACAGACACCGATCCTTATCAAACACACACCGATCCTTATCGAACAGACTCCAATCCTTATCGAACACACACCGATCCCTATCGAACACACACCGATTCTTATTGAACAGACACCGATCCTTATCGAACAGACACTGATCCTTATCGAACAGACACCGATCCTTATTGAACACACACCGATCCCTATCGAACACACACCGATCCTTTTCGAACACACACCGATCCTTATCGAACAGACTCCAATCCTTATCGAACACACACCGATCCTTATCGAACAGACACCGATCCTTATCGAACAGACACCGATTCTTATTGAACAGACACCGATCCTTATCGAACAGACACCGATCCTTATTGAACACACACCGATCCTTATCGAACACACACCGATCCTTATCGAACACACACCGATCCTAATCGAACACACACCGATCCTTATCGAACACACACCGATCCTTATCGAACACACACCGATCCTAATCGAACACAGACCGATCCTTATCGAACAGACACCGATCCTTATCGAACAGACACCAATTGTTATCGAACACACACCGATCCTTATCGAACAGACTCCAATCCTTATCGAACACACACCGATCCTTATCGAACAGACACCAATCCTTATCGAACAGACACCAATCCTTATCGAACAGACACCAATCCCTATCGAATACACACCGATTCTTATTGAACACACACCGATCCTTATCGAACAGACACCGATCCTTATTGAACAAGCACCAATCCTTATCGAACAGACACCGATTCTTATTGAACAGACACCGATCCTTATCGAACAGACACCGATCCTTATCGAACACACACCGATCCTTATCGAACACACACCGATCCTTATCAAACAGACACCAATCCCTATCGATCAGACAACGATCCTTATCAATCCTTATCAAACACACACCGATCCCTATTAAACACACACTGATTTTTATCGAACACACACCGATCCTTATCAAACAAACACCAATCCTTATCGAACACACACCAATCCTTATCCAACAGACACCAATCCTTATTGAACAAGCACCAATCGTTATCGAACACACACCGATCCTTTTTGAACAGACACTGATCCTTATCAAACACACACCGATCCTTAGCAAACACATTGATGCACCATCAATAACTCACACTGAGACGTAAGGCGAGATATCGGCTTTTATTGACTGGAAGAAGGAACCAGGAGTGAGTGTCTATCATACAATGTCCCGGAGACTGAGGCCGAGCGTCAGGCCTCAGACCTCCTTTATACAGGGGCCTGTGGGAGGAGCCATAGGAGCAGTCAGCAGGGGCGTGTCCAGACAGGCACATAGTTCACCACACACGCACCGATCCTTATCGAACAGACACCGATCCTTATCGAACACACACCGATCCTTATCGAACACACACCGATCCTTATTGAACACACACCGATCCTTATCGAACACACACCGATCCTTATCGAACACACACCGATCCTTATCGAACACACTCCGATCCTAATCCAACAGACAGCGATCCTTATTGAACAGACACCGATCCTTATTGAACAGACACCGATCCTTATTGAACACACACCGATCCTTATCGAACACACACCAATCCTTATCGAACACACACCGATCCTTATCGAACACACTCCGATCCTAATCCAACAGACAGCGATCCTTATCGAACACACACCGATCCTTATCGAACAGACTCCAATCCTTATCGAACACACACCGATCCCTATCAAACACACACCGATTCTTATTGAACAGACACCGATCCTTATCGAACAGACACCGATCCTTATCGAACAGACACCAATCCTTATTGAACACACACCGATCCCTATCGAACACACACCGATCCTTTTCGAACAGACACCGATCCTTATCGAACAGACTCCAATCCTTATCGAACACACACCGATCCTTATCGAACAGACACCAATCCTTATTGAAAACACACCGATCCCTATCGAACATACACCGATTCTTATTGAACAGACACCGATCCTTATCGAACAGACACCGATCCTTATTGAACAAGCACCAATCGTTATCGAACACACAGAGATCCTTTTCGAACAGACACCGATCCTTATCGAACACACACCGATCCTTATCGAACACACACCGATCCTTATCGAACACACACCGATCCTTATCGAACAGACACCAATTGTTATCGAACACACACCGATCCTTATCGAACAGACTCCAATCCTTATCGAACACACACCGATCCTTATCGAACAGACACTAATCCTTATCGAACAGACACCAATCCTTATTGAACACACACCGATCCCTATCGAACACACACCGATTCTTATTGAATAGACACCGATCCTTATCGAACAGACACCGATCCTTATTGAACAAGCACCAATCGTTATCGAACACACAGAGATCCTTTTCGAACAGACACCGATCCTTATCGAACACACACTGATCCTTATCGAACACACACCGATCCTTATCGAACAGACACCGATCCTTATCGAACAGACACCCATTGTTATCGAACACACACCGATTCTTATCGAACACACTCCGATCCTTATCCAACACACACCGATCCTTATCGAACACACACCAATCCTTATTGAACACACACCGATCCTTATCAAACAGACACTGATCCTTATCGAACAAACTCCTATCCTTATGAAGCACACACAGACCCTTATGGATCCTTATCAAACAGACACCAATCCCTATCGATCAGACAACGATCCTTATGAAACACACAACGATCCTTATCGATCCTAATCAAACACACACCAATCCCTATTGAACACGCACCGATCCTTATCAAACAGACACCGATCCTTATCAAACACACACCGATCCTTATCGAATACACACCGATCCTTATCGAACACACACCGATCCTTATCGAACACACACCGATCCCTATCGAACAGACACTGATCCTTTTCGGTCACACACTGATTCTTATTGAACAGACACCGATCCTTATTGAACAAGCACCAATCGTTATCGAACACACACCGATCCTTTTCGAACAGACACTGATCCTTATCGAACACACACCGATCCTCATCAAACACACACCGATTCTTATCGATCAGACACCGATTCTTATCGAAATGACACCAATCCTTATCAAACAACACCGATCCTTATCGATCCTTATGAAACAGGCACCAATACTTATCGAACAGACACCAATCCTTATCGAACACACACCGATCCTTATCGAACACACACCGATCCTTATCGATCAGACACCGATCCTTATCGAACAGACACCGATCCTTATCGAACACACACCGATCCTTATGAAACACACACCGATCCTTATCGATTCTTATCAAACACACACCAGTCCTTAACAAACACACACCGATCATATCGAACAGACACCGATCCTTATCGAACAGACAGCGATTCTTATCGAACAGACACCGATCCTTATCCAACAGACACCGATCCTTATCGAACACACACCGATCCTTATCGAACAGACAGCGATCCTTATCGAACAGACACCGATCCCTATCGAACAGACACCGATCCTTATCGAACAGACACCGATCCTTATCGAACAGACACCGATCCTTATCGAACACACACCGATCGTTATCGAACACACACCGATCCTTATCAAACAGACACCAATCCCTATCGATCAGACAACGATCCTTATCAATCCTTATCAAACACACACCGATCCCTATTAAACACACACTGATTTTTATCGAACACACACCGACCCTTATCAAACAAACACCAATCCTTATCGAACACACACCAATCCTTATCCAACAGACACCAATCCTTATTGAACAAGCACCAATCGTTATAGAACACACACCGATCCTTTTTGAACAGACACTGATCCTTATCAAACACACACCGATCCTTAGCAAACACATTGATGCACCATCAATAACTCACACTGAGACGTAAGGCGAGATATCGGCTTTTATTGACTGGAAGAAGGAACCAGGAGTGAGTGTCTATCATACAATGTCCCGGAGACTGAGGCCGAGCGTCAGGCCTCAGACCTCCTTTATACAGGGGCCTGTGGGAGGAGCCATAGGAGCAGTCAGCAGGGGCGTGTCCAGACAGGCACATAGTTCACCACACACGCACCGATCCTTATCGAACAGACACCGATCCTTATCGAACACACACCGATCCTTATCGATCACACACCGATCCTTATTGAACACACACCGATCCTTATTGAACAGACACCAATCCTTATCGAACACACACCGATCCTTATTGAACACACACCGATCCTTATCCAACAGACAGCGATCCTTATTGAACAGACACCGATCCTTATTGAACAGACACCGATCCTTATTGAACACACACCGATCCTTATCGAACACACACCAATCCTTATTGAACAGACACCGATCCTTATTGAACACACACCGATCCTTATCGAACACACACCGATCCTTATCGAACACACTCCGATCCTTATGAAACACACACCGATCCCTATCCAACACACACCGATCCTTATCGAACAGACACCGATCCCTATGAAACACACACCGATCCCTATCCAACAGACACCGATCCTTATCCAACAGACACCGATCCTTATTGAACACACACCGATCCTTATCGAACAGACACCGATCCTTATCGAATACACACTGATCCTTATCGAACAGACACCGATCCTTATCGAACACACACCGATCCTTATTGAACACACACCGATCCTTATCGAGCACACACCGATCCTTATCGAACACACACCGATCCTTATCGAACACACTCCGATCCTTATTGAACACACACCGATCCTTATCCAACAGACACCGATCCTTATCGAACACACACCGATCCTTATCGAACACACACCGATCCTTATCGAATACACACCGATCCTTATCCAACACACACCGATCCTTATCGAACACACACCGATCCTTATCGATCAGACACCGATCCTTATCGAACAGACACCGATCCTTATCGAACACACACAGATCCTTATGAAACACACACCGATCCTTATCGATTCTTATCAAACACACACCAGTCCTTAACAAACACACACCGATCATATCGAACAGACACCGATCCTTATCGAACAGACAGCGATCCTTATCGAACAGACAGCGATCCTTATCGAACAGACACCGATCCCTATCGAACAGACACCGATCCTTATCGAACAGACACCGATCCTTATCGAACAGACACCGATCCTTATCGAACACACACCGATCGTTATCGAACACACACCGATCCTTATCAAACAGACACCAATCCCTATCGATCAGACAACGATCCTTATCAATCCTTATCAAACACACACCGATCCCTATTAAACACACACTGATTTTTATCGAACACACACCGACCCTTATCAAACAAACACCAATCCTTATCGAACACACACCAATCCTTATCCAACAGACACCAATCCTTATTGAACAAGCACCAATCGTTATAGAACACACACCGATCCTTTTTGAACAGACACTGATCCTTATCAAACACACACCGATCCTTAGCAAACACATTGATGCACCATCAATAACTCACACTGAGACGTAAGGCGAGATATCGGCTTTTATTGACTGGAATAAGGAACCAGGAGTGAGTGTCTATCATACAATGTCCCGGAGACTGAGGCCGAGCGTCAGGCCTCAGACCTCCTTTATACAGGGGCCTGTGGGAGGAGCCATAGGAGCAGTCAGCAGGGGCGTGTCCAGACAGGCACATAGTTCACCACACACGCACCGATCCTTATCGAACAGACACCGATCCTTATCGAACACACACCGATCCTTATCGATCACACACCGATCCTTATTGAACACACACCGATCCTTATTGAACAGACACCAATCCTTATCGAACACACACCGATCCTTATTGAACACACACCGATCCTTATCCAACAGACAGCGATCCTTATTGAACAGACACCGATCCTTATTGAACAGACACCGATCCTTATTGAACACACACCGATCCTTATCGAACACACACCAATCCTTATTGAACAGACACCGATCCTTATTGAACACACACCGATCCTTATCGAACACACACCGATCCTTATCGAACACACTCCGATCCTTATGAAACACACACCGATCCCTATCCAACACACACCGATCCTTATCGAACAGACACCGATCCCTATGAAACACACACCGATCCCTATCCAACAGACACCGATCCTTATCCAACAGACACCGATCCTTATTGAACACACACCGATCCTTATCGAACAGACACCGATCCTTATCGAATACACACTGATCCTTATCGAACAGACACCGATCCTTATCGAACACACACCGATCCTTATTGAACACACACCGATCCTTATCGAGCACACACCGATCCTTATCGAACACACACCGATCCTTATCGAACACACTCCGATCCTTATTGAACACACACCGATCCTTATCCAACAGACACCGATCCTTATCGAACACACACCGATCCTTATCGAACACACACCGATCCTTATCGAACACACACCGATCCTTATCGAACACACACCGATCCTTATCGAACAGACACCGATCCTTATCCAACAGACACCGATCCTTATCGAACACACACCGATCCTTATCGAACACACACCGATCCTTATCGAATACACACCGATCCTTATCCAACACACACCGATCCTTATCGAACACACACCGATCCTTATCGATCAGACACCGATCCTTATCGAACAGACACCGATCCTTATCGAACACACACTGATCCTTATGAAACACACACCGATCCTTATCGAACAGACACCGATCCTTATCGAACACACACTGATCCTTATGAAACACACACCGATCCTTATCGATTCTTATCAAACACACACCAGTCCTTAACAAACACACACCGATCATATCGAACAGACACCGATCCTTATCGAACAGACAGCGATCCTTATCGAACAGACACCGATCCTTATCCAACAGACACCGATCCTTATCGAACACACACCGATCCTTATCGAACAGACAGCGATCCTTATCGAACAGACACCGATCCCTATCGAACAGACACCGATCCTTATTGAACAAGCACCAATCGTTATCGAACACACACCGATCCTTATCGAACACACACCGATCCTTATCAAACAGACACTGATCCTTATCGAACAAACTCCTATCCTTATGAAGCACACACAGACCCTTATGGATCCTTATCAAACAGACACCAATCCCTATCGATCAGACAACGATCCTTATCGAACACACACCGATCCTTATCGAACACACACCGATCCTTATCAAACAGACACCAATCCCTATCGAACAGACACCGATCCTTATCGAACACACACCGATCCTTATCAAACACACACCGATCCTTATCAAACAGACACCAATCCCTATCGATCAGACAACGATCCTTATCAATCCTTATCAAACACACACCGATCCCTATTAAACACACACTGATTTTTATCGAACACACACCGATCCTTATCAAACAAACACCAATCCTTATCGAACACACACCAATCCTTATCCAACAGACACCAATCCTTATTGAACAAGCACCAATCGTTATCGAACACACACCGATCCTTTTTGAACAGACACTGATCCTTATCAAACACACACCGATCCTTAGCAAACACATTGATGCACCATCAATAACTCACACTGAGACGTAAGGCGAGATATCGGCTTTTATTGACTGGAAGAAGGAACCAGGAGTGAGTGTCTATCATACAATGTCCCGGAGACTGAGGCCGAGCGTCAGGCCTCAGACCTCCTTTATACAGGGGCCTGTGGGAGGAGCCATAGGAGCAGTCAGCAGGGGCGTGTCCAGACAGGCACATAGTTCACCACACACGCACCGATCCTTATCGAACAGACACCGATCCTTATCGAACACACACCGATCCTTATCGAACACACACCGATCCTTATTGAACACACACCGATCCTTATCGAACACACACCGATCCTTATCGAACACACTCCGATCCTAATCCTTTTCTTTCTTTCTTTTTCAATCTTTTTATTGATTTTCACATATACACAAAAAAAATAACATAATAATAAGTAAATTATAAATACAATAGACTTGAAATCACATTGATAATAAGATAATAATATCCTACTAAACATCAACAAAAGAAAGTACCTTAATCAAGTCCACATGATTATATGAAAAAAAAACAAATAACCATTAAAAAAGAAAAAAAAAATATTAAAAAATATGTGAGAAAAAATATATATTAAAAAAAAACACTAAACTAAACTAACATAGGCAATAACAACAGTTTACAAGTATAAGATAGTGTCAAAGAACTCCGGAACTCCATACCTGATCATGAATAAGCAGAAAGGTCCGGAAAAGGCCAAATTAATTCATATGAAAATGTCGAATAAACGGTCTCCAAGTTTCTTCAAATTTAATTGATGAGTCAAAAATAGTGCTTCTAATTTTTTCCAAACTCAGATAAGAAATAGTTTGAGAAAGCCACTGAAATGTAGTAGGAGGATTTACTTCTTTCCAATTTTGTAGTATAGACCTTCTGGCCATTAATGTTACAAAAGCAATCATTCGTCTGATTGAGGGGGAAAACTGATTGCCATCTTCATTTGGTATGCCAAAAATTGCAGTAATAAAATGAGGTTGTAAATCTATATTCCAAATTGAGGAAATAGTAGTAAATATATCCTTCCAATAATTATGTAAAGTGGGACATGACCAAAACATATGGGTCAATGAGGCCACTGCTAAATGACATCTGTCACATAGAGGGTTAATATGAGAATAGAATCGAGCAAGTTTATCTTTAGACATATGAGCTCTATGTACAATTTTAAATTGTATTAAAGCATGTTTAGCACATATAGAAGAAGAATTAACCATTTGCAAAATTTTTTCCCATTTATCTGTTGATATGTTGTATTGAAGTTCTTTTTCCCATTCTTGTTTAATTCTAACTGATATTTCTGGTTGTATCTTCATAATCATATTATAAATGAAAGCTACTAATCCCTTCTGACAAGGATTTAAGGTAAAGATCAAATCTGTAGTGTCCATCAAAGTTGAATTAGGAAAAGATGGTAAAACTTTATGTAAAAAATTTCTAATTTGTAAATATCTGAAAAAATTAGATTTAGGTAATTCAAATTTATTAGAAAGTTGATCAAATGACATCAAAGTATCTTCAAAAAAGAGATCACGAAAACATTTTATACCTTTCCTTTTCCATATGTTAAAAGCTTGATCTGTCCAGGAAGGTTTGAAAAAGAAATTAAATAAGATAGGGCTATCAAGAACAAAGTTTTTCAAAATAAAGAACTTACGAAATTGAAACCAAATTCGTAATGTATGTTTAATAACAGGATTAAATATTTGTTTATTAAATTTAACTAAATCCGCAGGAAGACAAGAACCAAGAACAGAGAATAGAGAATATCCCTTTACCTCATTACATTCCAAATTTACCCACTGTGGGCACAGTGGTGAATCCAAATCTAATTTCCAATACAATAAATTACGAATATTATTTGCCCAATAATAAAATCTAAAATTAGGTAAAGCTAAACCACCATCTTTTTTTGATTTTTGTAATTGCTTTTTACTTAACCTAGGGTTTTTATTTTGCCACACAAATGAAGAAATTTTTGAATCAATGCTATCAAAAAAAGATTTAGGAATAAAAACTGGTAGGGCTTGAAATAAATATAAAAATTTCGGTAAAATCATCATTTTGACAGCATTAATCCGACCAATTAATGATAAAAACAAGGGAGACCATCTTGTAGTAAGTTGATGAATTTGATGAAGCATAGGTAAAAAATTCATTCTAAATAAATCTTTATATTTCTTGGTAATTTTTATACCTAGATAAGTGAAGTTATCAGTAACAACTTTAAATGGTGTCCTATCAGTCAATAAAGTTTGTGCATTTAAAGGAAATAATTCACTCTTATCTAAATTTAGTTTATAACCAGAGAAAGTACCAAATTGAACCAACAAGGATAAAATAGCAGGAATAGACCTATCAGGGTCAGAAATATATAACAGCAAATCATCAGCATAAAGAGATAATTTATATAACTTCTCATTACGGGTAATACCAAAAATATTAGGAGATTCACGAATAGCAATAGCTAAAGGTTCTAATGCAATATTAAATAATAAAGGACTTAAGGGACAACCCTGTCTCGTACCACGAGATAATTGAAAAAAAGAGGATCTGTGGTTATTCGTAAAAACAGAAGCAACAGGTTTATGATATATTAATTTAATCCATAATATAAAATTAGGACTAAAATTAAAATTTCTCAATGTATTAAATAAATATATCCATTCAACTCTATCAAAAGCTTTTTCAGCATCTAATGAAATAACACATTCTGGGATTGTGGGTGGTGAAGTATGAATTATATTAATCAATTTTCTAACATTAAAAAAGGAATACCGATTCCTCATAAAACCAGTTTGATCTTCTGAAATAATCTGAGACAGTACTTTTTCTAATCTAATAGCTAAAATTTTTGTAAGAATCTTAGAATCTACATTTAATAATGATATAGGGCGATAAGATGTACATAAAGTAGGATCTTTATCTTTTTTAAGAATTAGAGAAATATTAGCTTCATAAAAAGATTGAGGTAATCTCTTCTTAGCAAACGCATCATTAAAAATTTCACATAACCAAGGAGAAAGCAAAGAAGAAAAAGTTTTAAAAAATTCTACTATATAACCATCAGGACCAGGAGCTTTCCCTGAGTTCATTGATGAAATAGCCTCTCCTATTTCCACTATAGAAATAGGAGCATCTAACAGACTATGATCTTCATCAGTCAGTTTAGGAATATTCAAATTGTTAAAAAAATTATCTATCATGGACTGGTCACCATCAAATTCTGAATGATATAAAGATTTATAAAAATCTTGAAAGGTATTATTAATTTCTTTATGATCAGTAGTTAAATTACCGTCTGATTTGCGAATTTTAATAATTTGTCGCTTAGTCGAGATAGCCTTTAATTGATTAGCTAACAGTTTACCAGTACGGTCACTATGAATATAAAATTGAGCCCTGGTCCTAATTAATTGATTTTCAATTGAAGAAGATAATAGTAAACTATGTTCCATTTGAAGCTCAACTCTCTTCTTATAAAGTTCTTTGGTAGGAGTCACGGAATAAATCTTATCAATTTCCTTAATTTTATCCACCAATAAAGCAATATCTAAATATCTTTGTTTTCTTTTACCAACAGAATATGAGATAATTTGACCACGAATAAAAGCCTTAAAAGAGTCCCAAAGTATTCCTCTATCGATTCCTTCAGTACAGTTTGTAGAAAAGAACAAGTCAATTTGCTGTTTTATATAAGTAATAAATTCTGGGTCTTGAAGCAAAGTAGCGTTAAGTCTCCAAGATCTGGTGTTATTGGAATAGTCCGAAATCTTAATAGATAACTTCAAAGGTGCATGATCCGAAATAGTAATAGAATCATATTTACAATCAATAACATCCGTTAATAACCGATGATCAATAAGAAAATAGTCAATTCTAGAGTAGCTATGATATACATGTGAAAAAAAAGAAAATTCTTTATCTTTAGGGTTCAAAAACCGCCATATTTCTGTAATTCCCGAGTCAACCAAAAATGAATTAATAAGTAGGGCTGATCTATTCGGAAGAGTGCGAATAGGTTTAGATCTATCCATCGAAGGATTCAAACAACAATTAAAATCTCCACCCATTATCAACATATATTCATTTAGATTAGGAAGAGAGGTAAATAAACATCTAAAAAATTCAGGGCAATCAAAGTTTGGAGCATAAATATTAACTAGAACAACTTTCTGATGGAAAAGTAAACCAGTTATCAACAAAAATCTACCCTGTGGGTCAGAGATAATTTCATGATGTGTAAACGATATTGAGGGATCTATAAAAATAGACACACCCCTAATTTTGGCGGTACAATTCGAATGAAATTGTTGACCCTTCCAGACCTAAAAAAACGTTGATTATCCTCCCTCCTGATATGGGTCTCCTGTGCAAAGATAATATTAGCATTCAGTCTATGGAATACTTTAAATATTTTTTTGCGTTTAATCGGATGATTTAAACCATTAGTATTCCAGGAGATAAAGTTAACAGATCTATCCATCATACCAATATTAATTGTGTGTATCATAAAAGGTTAAAAAGACACATAACCCACAATTCAGGAAGGAGGAAAATTGATTCAGGAGCAGCCGGAGAACATGACACCTCAACAATATTAGTAATTTAAAGTCGGCCCATAAACTAAAAGCAAAAAAATAAAAAGCAAAAGCGTGAAAAAAGATCCCTACCCCCTCCCCCCACCCTTCGAAAAAAAGCCAAGCGGCAGGCGCATAATCTAATACTAATATTACCCCCATTTCAAGATGGCAGCTCTATAAAAAAAAGATTAGAAGAAAACTATATATCACCCAAATTAAAATATAGAGTTGCAAAAAAAAAACACACACCAATCCTTATTGAACAGACACCGATCCTTATTGAACACACACCGATCCTTATCGAACACACACCGATCCTTATCGAACACACTCCGATCCTTATGAAACACACACCGATCCCTATCCAACACACACCGATCCTTATCGAACAGACACCGATCCCTATGAAACACACACCGATCCCTATCCAACAGACACCGATCCTTATCCAACAGACACCGATCCTTATTGAACACACACCGATCCTTATCGAACACACACCGATCCTTATCGAATACACACCGATCCTTATCGAACAGACACCGATCCTTATCGAACACACACCGATCCTTATTGAACACACACCGATCCTTATCGAGCACACACCGATCCTTATCGAACACACACTGATCCTTATCGAACACACTCCGATCCTTATTGAACACACACCGATCCTTATCCAACAGACACCGATCCTTATTGAACACACACCGATCCTTATCGAACACACACCGATCCTTATCGAACACACACCGATCCTTATCGAACACACACCGATCCTTATCGAACACACACCGATCCTTATCGAACAGACACCGATCCTTATCCAACAGACACCGATCCTTATCGAACACACACCGATCCTTATCGAACACACACCGATCCTTATCGAATACACACCGATCCTTATCCAACACACACCGATCCTTATCGAACACACACCGATCCTTATTGAACAGACACCAATCCTTATTGAACACACACCGATCCTTATCGAACACACACCGATCCTTATCGAACAGACACCGATCCCTATCGAACAGACACTGATCTTTATCGAACAGACACCGATCCTTATCGAACACACACCGATCCTTATTGAACACACACCGATCCCTATCGAACAGACACTGATCCTTTTCGGTCACACACTGATCCTTATTGAACAGACACCGATCCTTATCGAAGAGACACCGATCCTTATCGAACACACACCGATCCATATCGAATAGACACCGATCCTTATCGAACACACACCGATCCTTATCAAACAGACACCGATCCTTATCAAACAGACACCGATCTTTATCGATCAGACACTGATCCTTATCGAACAGGCACCAATTCTTATCGAACACACACCGATCCTTATCAAACACACACCGAACCCTATTGAACACACTCCGATCCTCATCAAACAGACACCGATCCTTATCGAACACACACCGATCCTTATCGAATAGACACCGATCCTTATCGAACACACACCGATCCTTATCCAACAGACACCTATCCTTATCGAACACACACCGATCCTTATCGAACAGACACCGATCCTTATCGAACACACACTGATCCTTATGAAACACACACTGATCCTTATCGATCCTTATTAAACAAACACCAATCCTTATCGAACAGACACCAATCCTTATTGAACACACACCGATCCTCATCAAACACACACCGATCCTTATCGATCAGACACCGATTCTTATCGAACAGACACCGATCCTTATCGAACAGACACCAATCCTTATCAAACAACACCGATCCTTATCGAACAGACACCAATCCTTATCAAACAACACCGATCCTTATCGATCAGACACCGATTCTTATCGAACACACTCCGATCCTTATCAAACAGACACCAATCCTTATCGAATAAACACCGATCCTTATCGTTCAGACACTGATCCTTATCGAAGAGACACTGATCCTGATCGAACAACACCGATCCTTATCGATCCTTATCAAACACACACCGATCCCTATTAAACACACACTGATTTTTATCGAACACACACCGATCCCTATCGAACACACACCGATCCTTATCGAACACACACCGATCCTTATCAATCCTTATCGAACACACAATGATCCCTATTAAACACACACTGATTTTTATCGAACACACACCGATCCTTATCAAACAAACACCGATCCTTATCGAACACACACCGATTCTTATCGAACAGGCACCGACCCTTATCGAACACTCACTGATCCTTATCGAACAGACACCGATCCTTATCGAACACACACCGATCCTTATGAAACACACACCGATCCTTATCCAACAGACACCAATCCTTATTGAACAAGCACCAATCGTTATCGAACACACACCGATCCTTTTCGAACAGACACCGATCCTTATCGAACACACACCGATCCTTATCGAACACACACCGATCCTAATCGAACACACACCGATCCTTATCGAACACACTCCGATCCTTATGAAACAGACACCGATCCTTATCAAACACACACCGATCCTTATCGAACACACACCGATCCTAATCGAACACACACCGATCCTTATCGAACACACTCCGATCCTTATCCAACAGACACCGATCCTTATCGAACACACACCGATTCTTATCCAACAGACACCGATCCTTATTGAACACACACCGATCCTTATCGATCCTTATCAAACAGACACCGATCCTTATCGAACAGACACCGATCCTTATCGAACAGACACCGATCCTTATCGAACACACACCGATCCTTATGAAACACTCACCAATTTTTATCGATCCTTATCAAAGAAACACCAATCCTTATCGAACAGACACCAATCCTTATCGAACACACACTGATCCTTATCGAACACACTCCGATCCTTATCGAACACACACCGATCCTAATCGAACACACACCGATCCTTATCGATCCTTATCAAAGAGACACCAATCCTTATCGAACAGACACCAATCCTTATCGAACACACACTGATCCTTATCACACACCGATCCTTATCGAACACACACCGATCCTTATCGAACTGACACCGATCCTTATCGAACAGACACCGATCCTTATCAAACACACACCGATCCTTATCGAACAGACACCGATCCTTATCGAACTGACACCGATCCTTATCGAACAGACACCGATCCTTATCGAACACACACCGATCCTTATGAAACACTCACCAATCTTTATCGATCCTTATCAAAGAGACACCAATCCTTATCGAACAGACACCAATCCTTATCGAACACACACTGATCCTTATCGAACACACTCCGATCCTTATCGAACACACACCGATCCTAATCGAACACACACCGATCCTTATCGATCCTTATCAAAGAGACACCAATCCTTATCGAACAGACACCAATCCTTATCGAACACACACCGATCCTTATCAAACACACACCGATCCTTATCGAACACACACCGATCCTTATCGAACTGACACCGATCCTTATCGAACACACACCGATCCTTATGAAACACACACCGATCCTTATCAAACACACACCGATCCTTATCAAACACACACCGATCCTTATCGAACAGACACCGATCCTTATCGAACAGACACCGATCCTTATCGAACACGCACCGATCCTTATCGAACAGACACTGATCCTTATGCAACAGACATGGATCCTTATCGAATTGACACCAATCCCTATCGACCAGACACCGATCCCTATCGACCAGACACCGATCCTTATTGAACAGACACCGATCCTTATCGATCCTTATCAAAGAGACACCAATCCTTATCGAACAGACACCAATCCTTATCGAACACACACTGATCCTTATCAAACACACACTGATCCTTATCGAACACACACCGATCCTTATCGAACTGACACCGATCCTTATCGAACACACACCGATCCTTATGAAACACACACCGATCCTTATCAAACACACACCGATCCTTATCAAACACACACCGATCCTTATCGAACAGACACCGATCCTTATCGAACAGACACCGATCCTTATCGAACACGCACCGATCCTTATCGAACAGACACTGATCCTTATGCAACAGACATGGATCCTTATCGAATTGACATCAATCCCTATCGACCAGACACCGATCCCTATCGACCAGACACCGATCCTTATTGAACAGACACCGATCCTTATCGAACAGACACCGATCCCTATCGAACAGACACCGATCCTTATCGAACTGACACTGATCCCTATCGAACAGACACCGATCCTTATCGAAGAGACACCAATCCTTATCGAAAACACACCGATCCTTATCAAGGAGTCACCTGTGGAAATGGTGAGTAGGATCAAGTTCCAGGGTGTCAACATCTCTGAAGATCTATCATATTGATATAATTAGCATATTGATGCTATTAGACCAGGAGACATAAAAGCAGAATTAGGCCATTTTGCCCATCTTGGCTGCTTTGCCAGTTCATGAAGATTGATTTATCATCCCTCTCAATGCCATTCTGCTTCCTCCCTGTGAAACATAGAAACATAGAAAACCTTCAACACAATACAGGCCCTTCGGTACACAAAGCTGTGCCGAACATGTACTTACTTTAGAAATTACCTTGGGATACCCATAGCCCTCTATTTTTCTGAGCTCCATGTACTTATCCAGGAGTCTTTTAAATCACCCTATCTTATCCATTTCCAGCACCGTCGCCGGCAGCCCATTCCACACACTCACCTCTCTCTGCGTAAAAAACTTACCCCTGACATCTCCTCTGTACCTACTTTCAAGCACCTGAAAACTGTGCCCTCTCATGTTAACCATCCCAGCCCTGGGAAAAAGCCTCTGACTATCCACACAATCAATGCCTCTCATCATCTTATACATCTCTATCAGGTCACCTCTCATCCTCCGCCACTCCAAGGAGAAAAGGCCATTCACTCAACCTATTCTCATAAGACATGCTCCCCAATCCGGACAACATCCTTGTAAATCTCCTCTGCACCCTTTCTATGGTTTCCACATCCTTCCTGTAGTGAGGCGACCAGAACTGAGCTCAGTACTCCAAGTGGGGTCTGACCATGTCCTATATAGCTGCAACATTACCTTTCAGCTGAATTCAGTCCCACAATTGATGAAGGCCAATGCACCGTATGCCTTCTTAACCACAGAGTCAACCTGCACAACAGCTTTGAGTGTCCTATGGAGTTGGACCCCAAGATCCCTCTGATCCTCCACACTGCCAAGAGTCTTACCATTAATACTATATTCTGCCATCATATTTGACAGACCAAAATGAACTACTTCACACTTATCTGGGCTGAACTCCATCTGTCACTTCTCAGCCCAGTTTTGCATCCTGTTAATGTCCCGCTGTAACCTCTGACACATTATCCACAACACCCCCGAACTTCGTGTCATCAGCAAATTTACTAACCCATCCCTCTACTTCCTCATCCAGGTCATTTATAAAAATTATGAAGAGAATGGGTCCCAGCAAAGATCCCTGAGGCATACCACTGGTCACCGTCCTCCATGCAGAATATGATCCCTGTACAACCACTCTTCGCCTTCTGTGAACAAGCCAGTTCTCGATCTACAAAGCAAGGCCCCTTTGGATCCCATGCCTCCTTACATTCTCAATAAGTCTTGTATGGGGTACCTTATCAAATGCCTTGCTGAAATTCAGAAACACTACATATACTGCTCTATCTTCATCAATGTGTCACATCCTAAAAAAAATCAATTAGGCTCGTAAGTAAACTTTGACACCCTTACTAATCAAGAGCCTATCAACCTTTGCTTCAAATACACCCAGTGACTTGACCTCAGCATCCATCCATAGTAATGACTAACAACGATTTTCAATCCTTTGGCTAAATAAATTCCTCCTCATCTCTGTTCTAAAGTGACAATCCTCTATTCTGAGGTTGTGGTCCTAGACTTCTCCACTATGGGAAATATCCTTTACACATGCACTCTTCCTAGGTCTTTCAATATTCAATAGGTTTTAATGAGATCTGCCCTCCCCCCCCGCCCATTACAAAGAAGGCACACTAGTGGCTATACTTCACTGGGAGTTTGAAGAGATTTGGTATGATCCCACCGACTCTAGCAAATCTCTACATGTACACCAAGGAGAAAAAGATATGGAGATAGGTGCTTTCTGTAAGTGGGTGTGGATGTAATCCAGTTTGGAAAGTTGTCGTCATGCATTTCTGTAAAACTTCAGGTTAAAATCCTGATGCTCCAGACTAAGCCTTCATTCCACTAGAGGGAGTGCGGGGAGAGGTGATAGTGGACTCATCCCTGGTAAGTGAAGACAGAGATTAGCTTTATTGATCACAAGTACATCGAAACATACAGTGAAATGTGTCGTTTGCATCGAAACAAATCAGTGACGACTGTGCTTGGGGGCAGCCCACAAGTGTCGTCATGCTCCTGGCGCTAACATAGCATGTGCACAACTCACTAACCCTACCTCTATCTGTATGTGTTTGGAGGAAACTGGGACACCTGGAAGAAACACACGCGGTCATGCAGGAAATGTGCAAACTCCGTACAGACGGCGGAGAGAATTGAAGCTCAATTGGTGATTGCTGACGCTGTAGGATGACTGCACAAGCCACTACACCACTGTGTTGCTCTATTTATCCCTCAGTAGTAGTTATCCTTCAGTCAGTCTCCGAGGCATGGATGACCTGGCTGCATACTGGCTACTGTACTTCCTCTGTTACACAGCTCATGCTCTTCTTAGCAAAGTCCATCAACTATGAAGTACTTTGAGACCTCCGGTGATTTTGAAAGGCACTTCATAAATCCAAATCTTCATTTTCCATAATTCTTCATTCAGAGTGTGGAATGAGCTCTGAGTGAAAGCGGTGGATGCAGATTTAATTGCAACATTTAGAAACGTAGAAACATAGAAAACCTACAGCACAATACAGGCCCTTCAGCCCACAATGTTGTGCCAAACATGTGAGAAATTTGGATAAGTACATGGATGGGAGGTCTATGGAGGTCTTATGGTCCAGGTGCAGGCTGGAGAAACAAGGCAGAATAACAGGTTTGCATAGACTAGATGTGCTGAAGGGTCCATTTCTGTGCCGTAGTGCTCCGTGACTCTATAATATTTCTATCTATGCACTTTAACCTGCTCATAACCTCTCTTTTCCCCTTAACTTTGAATTAAAGTACTCACAGTCCTGTCTCCAGAACCCCTCTGTGCCCTCTCTGGCTCCCTGACAGACTTTTCCACGTCCTCTTTATCAAACTGTGACTCCTCCCTTCCACTAATCAATAGTTGCCCTCCACAACTCTTGAAAACAGAAGATTCAAGATTGTTCAATGTCATTTCCAAGTGTAAAGGAGAACAAAGTAATAACTACTTCGGATCTGATGCAGCACAAAAAAAGTACAATTAGATAAAGAACACAATAGATATAAATAGATAAGATAGCTTGTGTACATATATTGATTATATGTCCATAAAGTGATGCTAGGTACTGGAGTGTCTGTATTTCATATGACTGACAGGAAATGATATGGTGGGTGAGTTAGTGGGTGGAGGTGTTCATCAGCCTTACTACTTGGAGAAAGGAACTGTTTTACAACTAAAGTTCCTTTATAACTAAAGGTGTACCTCACCTGAAAGTTCCCACAGATGGCCCTCCTCTTTCGGTTCTGCCTCCAGTTTTGTTTATCGCCTCTCCTACTCAGAGCAGGTGTGGGCATCAGATTTGGGCCTGTGCCAGGCTTGGAGAATGGCACTCTGGCATCTGCTCAGCTTTTCCTCAGAGATGCGCCCAGGGAATCCCTACACTGCGTAACCTACCTGCATTCCTGGGATGGCTTACAGGTCCAGATCGCCCTCACCAACTCCAGACACCAGCCAATAATAACTTCATCCCAGCCATTGTGTCCTCAACTCAGCCACACAACAGTAAAACTGATGAAAGGATATTTCAGCCAGGGTTAGTCTCATGTTTCCTTCTGCAAGCTAATCATAGACTTATACTACATGAAAACAGGCCCTTCACTCCTCTGGTCCATGCTGACCAACCTGCCCCATCCAAGCCAGTCCCTTCACCAATGTGTTGCCCATAACCCCTTAAACCTTTCCTACCATGTACCTGCCCAAGTATGTTTGTATATTTAAATGTTGTTATTGTACTTGCCTTAACCACCTTCTCTGGCAGCTTGTTTCATAGACTGACCATCCTCGGTGTAAGAAAAAGGTACTCCTCATGATCCTATTAAATCTCTCCCCTCTCACCTTAAACCTTTGCCCTCTAGTTCTTGATTCCCCAACCCTGGGAAAGATACTAAGTCCACTCACCCTATCCAGCCTCTCATGATTTTATACATCTTTATAAGATGGGGCAGCATGGTAGCATAGTGTTTAGCACAGCGCTTTACAGTACAGGTGACCTGGGTTCAATTCCCACCACTGTCTGTAAGGAGTTTGTACATTCTCCCTGTGACCGCGTGGGTTTCCTCCCACAGTCCAACAACATACTGGTTAATTGGTCATTGTAAATTGTCCCGTGAATACACTATTGTGAATTGTGGGATTCCGGGCGCCATGACTCGAAGGGCCAGAAGTGCCTACTCTGTGCTGTATGTCCATCAATCAATAACTATCACCACTCAGTCTCCTATGCTCCGCATAGTGAATTCCTAACCTGAACAACTTCTCCCTCTAACTCAGTCCTTCACATCCTGTGTATCTTTTCTGCACTCTTTCCAGGTTAATAACATTGTTTCTGTAACAGGCTGACCAAAACTGAGCACAATACTCCAAGAGTAACATTACCAGCGAATTGTACCAATGCGTCACACACAACCTTCCAACTTCTGTACTCAGTGACCTGGCTTATGAAGGCCAACATGCCAAAGAGCCTTCTTCACCACTCTCTCCACCTCTGACTCCCCTTGTACATCAGGATCCCTCTGTTCTACAACATTTCCCAGGGCCCTACCGTTCTCAGTGGGAGTCCTGGATCTAGCTTTTCAAATGCAACATGTTATAGTGAGAACACAGAACAGTACAGCACAATATATGCATTTCAGCCCACAATGTTGTGCTTTAACCTACTCCACGATCGGTTTAATCCTTCTTTCATAGCCCTCCGTTCATCCTCACTCATGAGTCTTTTATATGTCCCTAATGTATCTGCCCCTACCACCACCCCAGCAGTGCATTCCAAGCCCTTACCACTCTCTGTGTAAAATTCTACTTCTGAGATCCCCTCCAACTCCCTTAAAATTATGCCCCCTCGTATTAGTCGTTGTTGCCCTGAGGATAAGTCACTGGTTGCTCACTTGCACTATGCCTCTTATCATCTTAAACACCCCTATCAATTCACCTCTCATCCTCCTTTGCTCCAAAGAAAAGCCTTTGAGCTCTATCTGAATTGATATTCTATTTGCCATTGCTCAGTTGATAAAGATCCCCCTGTAATTTTTATATAAATACCACCTCATTAAGTGGGCAACCCCTTGTTTTAACAAAGTAAGCATTGATATGATGACAAAGGGTCCTGCCCATGCCTGTCTCTGGTGACTTGTTATTCTGCCTGTGAATAACACAGTGAAACACAATGCCAGCTATTTTTAATCTGCTGAAAGTGAATGCAGTTTCTTTTTCCTTGAGGCAAGTGTGGGGTGGGGGAGGTGGTGGGTAATGGGATGGGGGATGTGCTGTAACATTAAACTCAAGCATTTCTTCACCAGGATGTGGATTTGAATTCCTTGATTTATTAATATGAGTATATGTTTTCAGGTCAGCGTTCAGCTTCCTTTCGAGAAGTGAAAACTTCCTATCATCTGGGCCAGCTGGAAGGAACTGTCCCAGAACATGGCTGTGCTCTCTATTTCATTCAGATTCCCTGCGTATTTCTTGTGGCCTCACTATCTCTCCACTTCTGAGGCTGTTTTATCCAGTTCATTTTGTTTTCGTCATCCAGCAGGCAGGAACTTCACTTCTGATATATACTTAGTAGAGTCCATCCACTTTATTAGATACCTTCTGTACCTAATAAAGTGGTCACTGAGTGTATGTCCGTGGTCTTTTGCTGCTGTTTTCCATCCACTTCAAGGTTTGATGTCTTGTGCGTTCAGAGATGTTTCTCTGCAGACCACTACTGTAATGCTTTGTTTGAACCTGTCTGGCCATTCTCCTCTGACCTCTCTCATTAACACCCACAGATCTGCTGCTTACTGGATTTTTTTTTGTTTTTCGCATCATTCTCTGTAAACTCTAGAGGCTGTTGTGTGAAAATCCCAGGAGATCAGCAGTTTCTGAGATAATCAAACCACTCTGTCTGACACCATCTATCCATGGTCAAAGTAACTTACGTCATATATCTTCCCCTTTCTGAAGTTTGGTCTCAACAACAAATGAGTCTCTTGACCATGTCTGCATGCTTTTATGCATTGAGTTGCTGTCCTGTGATTGGCTGATTAGATATTTGCATTAACAAGCTGATGTATAGGTGTACCTGATAAAGTGGCCACTGACGCCTGAAGCTATCACAGTGTCAGTGACTGGGTTCAATTCTTGCTGTTTTTTATAAGGAGTGTCAAAGTTCTTCCCGGGACTATATGGCTACAGGGACAGCTCTAATTCATTCTGGAGAAACAAGAGACTACAGATTTTTGAATCTGGGGCAACACACAAAGAGCTGGGGGAACTCAATGAGTCAGGCAGCATCTGTGGAGGGAAATGGACAGTGGATTTGGTTGAGAACGAGGGGTTAGGGAGCCAGTGTAAAAAAAGGGAGACAGGTGATAGGTGGTAGGTGAATCCAGGTTGGGGGGGGGAGGGGAGAATAGGTGGATGGGGGAGAGGAGAGTGGAAATGGTTTCAGAAGCTGGGAGGTGATAGGTGGAAGTGACATGACCTGGAGCCACACTCATATTCCTTCTAGGTAGCCTCCAACCTGATGTCATGAACATCAATATCTCCAACTTCTGTTAAGTTTACCCCCTCCCTCTTCCCTCTTCTTCATTTCCCTACTGTGGCCCTCCTTCTTACCACCTACCTATCACCTCCCCCTAGTACCCCACCTCTTTCCCTTTCTCCCACGGTCCACTCTCCTCTCCTATCAGATTCCTCCTTCTCTGGCTTTTCCCTTTTCCACCTGTCACTTCCCAGTTTCTCACTACAATGGCCACCCCTGACTTCACCAAGCACCTTCTAGCTTGTATTCTCCTTCTTATTCTGGTACCTTCCCCCTTCCTTTCCTGAAGAAGGGTGTTTGTGAGAAATGTTGACTGTTTATTCATTTCCATATAGATGCTTCTTGACCTGCTGAGTTTCTCCAGCATTTTGAGTGTGTTGTCAGGCAGGTGATAGGTGGGATTAACAAGGGTGGTAGGTGATAACTTGAATTAATAAGGCAGGGAGGTGATAGGTGGAAGTTAGTCCGGTGCACTGTGTGTTACTCTAACTCGCTCTACTTACACAGGTTTTCAGTCACTCTCAATTCCCTCCCTGAATCACTGGCCATTTTGTTGGTTTACAGATTGACCAGCAGAGGGTGACCCACTACAACCAGTTCATTGATTGAAGATTCAAGATGCAAGATTGCTTCATGTCATTTCCAGTACACAAGTGTAAAGGGAAAAAAAATAATTGTTATTCTGGATCAGATGGAGCACAGAAAAAGACACAATAAGATAAAGAATACAATAATAAAAAAGACAATAAATAGATATACATAAGATAGATAGACATACACAGATTGATTGTATGTCCATAAAGCGACGCTAGGCACAGGAGTGTCTGTATATAAGGTAATTGATAAGAAATGATAAAGTAGTGTTGGCTGGGGGTATGGGGGGGGGGGGGGGGGTTACTGGAAGTCATTCTGTTTGGGGGGGTTACTGGAAGTCATTCTGTTTGGGGGGGGTTACTGGAAGTCATTCTGTTTGGGGAAAGTAACTGCTTTTGAGTCTGGTTTCCCTGGCATGGATGCTACGTAGCCTCCTCCCGGATGGTAGTGGAACAAACAGTCCATATGCAGGGTGGGTGGATCCTTCATGATATTGCTGGCCCTTTCCCACCACCTTTCTGTAGATACCTCTTTGATGGTGGGTAGACTGGTGCTGGTGATGTGTTGGGTAGTTTTGACCACCCAATGTAGAGCCTCCTGTCTGCCACAGTGCAGTTTCCGTATCATGCAGTGATGTAGCATGTTAGGATGCTCTCTACTGCATGTCTGTAGAATGAATTGAGTATAGATGTGCAAAGTTCAGCTCCCTTCAACCTCTTCAGAAATGAGGAGTGCTGGTGGGCTCTGTTGATTGCTTGACGCTGTCAGTCAGCTGATCCTCATTTTGGCACCAATGTTGGCACTGGGGCTGGCACTGGCTCTGGCTCTCACCATGGTACTGGCCGACAAGAGAAGGGAGAACCAAACGATACACATGCACAAATCTAATGAGGTGGAATGAAACTGACTAAGGAGTCCCATTACTCACACTGAACTGAAAGTGTTAGAAGATTTGCTTATACCAATTGTCTGCCAACAGGGAATACATCAAGATTTAAATTTTTTATTGCTGTCACCTTGTTAGAGGAAACAAATTAATTGTTTCCACTGTGTTTTATTAAGCATAGGTCCACTGGAAGAGATAAATATTTTTGAGCCTGACAGAATTCCAACATAGTGGGATACTCACCAGGAATATTACAATCAGGTGCAGTCCATGAAAATAGAGAGACTCACCATTTCTCACACGTCTCAACAAGCAGCCAAATCTGACAATCCTGATTTTAATATTACTAATAAGCCTATCAGCACTCAGCATCCTAACAATAAACCTTACAGTTTGCTAATCTGAAATATAACACATACCCCAACCCAATACACAGCATTCCAGACTGAACACAACCTTTCCCAAGGTAATCTAACTGTAACAGTAACACTCTTGCTACATTTAATTGAAAATTTAATGCACACTTTGAACCTAACCATAATCTTTACTTACCTAATCTTTACTAGCTCTGTTTACAGTACACTGAGCATAACTCTAACTATGAACACAAGAGATTCTGCAGATGCTGGGAGATCCAGAGCAGCACACACAAAATGCTGGAGCAGCTCAGTCAGTCAGGCAGCAGATATGGAGAGGAATAAATAGCTGACATTTTGGCAAAGTGCTTTGAAACATCAAACATGTTTCAGCTGAAAGTATTGATATTAGTTTCAGTAATCAAATTTGAAGTAAATTTGTTATCTAAGTACATATATGTCACCATATACAACTCTGAGATTTGTTTTCTTGCTGGCATTTACAGGAAAATCAAGAAATATAATAGTATTTATGAAAAACAAACATAAATAAAGGGTAACAAGCAACAAATGTTCAAAAGGCAAATAGTGCAAATAAATAAATAAGATCGTTCAATGTTTAAGATTGTATAATACTTAATATCATTTCTAGAACTCAAGTGTGAAGGAGAACAAAATAATTGTTACTCCAGATTTGATGCAAAACACAATAATAGAAAAACAAAATAAATAAAAATATGTGAGATAGCTTATATACATAGATTTATGTCCATAAGTGATGCTAGGCACAGGAGTGTTTGAACATAAGGTGATAAGCGGGAAATGATAAAATAGTGGTGGTGGGGTGTTTTAGTGGGTGGAGGTGTTGATCAGCTTTACTTCTTGGGGAGAGTAACTGTTTCGAGTCTGGTGGTCCTGGCATGGATGCTATATAGCCTCTTCCCTGATGGGAGTTGGACAAACTGTCCATGAGCAGGGTGGATGATGTTACTGGCCCTTTATAAAAGTACATGAGTTGTAGAGTCCTCGAAATTGAGTCTGTATGTTGTGGAATCAGTTCTGTGTTGAGATGAGTGAAATTATCCAAGTCAGTTCAGGAGTCTGACGGTTGAAGGGTAATAACTGTTCCCTACAAAGAGCACTGTCGGAGGAAAGCAGCACGCATCATCTAAGACCCTCACCATCCAGGCCATGCTGTCTTCTCACTGCTGCCATCGGGCAGGAGGTGCAGGAGCCTTAGGTCCCTTGGTGGTGTGGGCCCTGAGGCTCCCGTACCTCCTACCCGATGGCATCAATGAGAAGACAGCATGGCCTGGATGATTGGTGCTGCTTTCCTCCGACAGGGCTCCGTGTAGATGTGCTCATTGGTGAGGAGGGCTTTGCTTGTGAAGGATTGGACTAATTATTGGTTTACACAGTAAGAGACAGTGAAAAACTTGTCTTGTATATTGTTCATTACAGAATATATTGAGGCAGAGCAAGGTAAAACAATGCAGAATGAAGGGTAAAAGCTAATGAAAAGGTGGAGTGCAGGTAAACTGGAGCCCAAGTTAACAATATCCCTTGGTTTGTGTATTCTAAATAAGTTTCTACTACAATTCTGTATCTAATTATAAATTTATCCCTGTTCAGATATGAAGCAAAAGTCCTTGCTGTGCTACTCTTTGCATGCAACCAAGATTATCTGTTGCACATTTCCTGAAGAGTGATTTCTCTGTTTATAATACATTATAATGCACCTATTCTTTCTTAAAGAGTATTTTTGGAATTTAAAACAAACACAGGTCACCAGAGATGGAAAAGAGTGCTGAAATATTCAGTTTAGGATAATTAAATAAAGAGCTGAGAGGGAATAAAGGAAAGAGTTCAGCCTCAGACCCAACATGAATAAATTATGCAAATAAGAGTTAATTAAGGAACGCTTCAAATCTTGTCTTACGCAGATAGAAGCATCCCGTGGATGTGTTGACTGCAAATATTCCCCCCGCGTCACAGAGGAACAGACTGGCAAAGAGGGAATATGTGATTCCGTAAGGTACTTCACAACCACAGAATATCCTAATAACCTGTAACCAAGTCAATACATTTGGAGTGTCGTAATGTGGGGATATGCGGCAACTAATTTGCAACTTGGAAGCTCCCACAAATGGCAATGAATGAACATGCTGTTTTAGTGTGATTGCTTCAAGGAGAATAATGGAAAGGATGATGCCTGTTTTTCACTGTTCAGAGTCTATGGCTCCTAATCAGCTGCCATTGAACCCAACCCCAGATTATTGTTCAGTGACTTCTAGTCATAGACTCATACAGCATTACAGCACAGGAACAGGCCCTACAACCCACCTCGTCCATGCTGAACTATTATTTTGCCTAGTCCCATTGTCCCGCACCTGGAATGTAGTCCTCTGTACCCCTCCCATCCATGTACTTATCCAAACTTCTCTTAAAAGTTGAAATTGAAACTGCGCCACTTCCGCTGGCAGCTTGTTTCACATTTGCCCCATCCTCTGAATGAAGTTCTTCCTCAGGTTCCCCTTAAATACTTCATCTTTCAACCTTAACCTATCAGTTCTAGTTTCATCCAACCTCAGTGGAAAAAAGCTTGCTTGCATTTACTCTATCTATATTCCTCATAATTTTGTATACCTCTACCAAATCTACTCTCGTTCTCCATGCTCCAGGAAATAAAGCCCTAACCCATTCAATCTTTCTCTATAACTCAGGTCCTCAAGTCCTAGCAACACCTTTGTAAATTTTCTCTGAACCCTTTCAATCGTATTGGTATCTCTCCTGGAGGTGGGTGACCAGAACTGCACATAATACTCCAAACTTGGCCTCACCAATATCTTATACAACTCCAACATAACATCCAAACTCCTGTACTCAATCTTCTGAGAGGTGAAGACCAATGTGCTCAAAAGCTCTCTTTACAACCCTATCCACCAGTGACGCCACCTTCAAGGAATTATGGATCTGTATTTCAAGTTCCCTTTGTTCTACTGCACTCCTTAGTACACTGTGTAAATCCTGCACTGATTTGACCTCCCAAAATGCAACACCTCACATGGTCTGCATTAAATTCCATCTGCCATTTTTCAGGCCATTTTTCTAGCTAGTCCAGATCCTGCTGCAAGCTTTGATAGTCTTCCTAACCATCAATTTTGGTGTCATCTGCAAATTTGCTGATCCTGTTTACCACATTATCATCCAGATTGTTGCTATAGATGACAAACAACAATGGACCCAGCACCAATCCCTGCCTCATACCATTAGTCTCAGGTCTCCATGGAGGCAACCACTCTCTAGCTTCTCCCACTAAGCCAATGCTGAATCCAATTAACTACCTCATCCTGAATACCAAGTAACTCCTCTCCTTCACTATCCACGAGTCGTGTTCGAGGTCACTATTCTGTGCCTTGGATACTGTTTTGTTTAGAGATAAAGTACACAGCCTGCCCTTTCATTTGGATTTGAATGTGTGATTGCAATGAGGTATAATTGGTAAGCTGATGGTCTTGTGGCTGTTGCACTCCCAAGTTCAAAAACTGAAACCTCAAAGTAGGTTCATTATCAAAGTACATATTTTTCACCATATGAGATTCATTTTCTTGTGGGCATTCACAGTAAATACAAGGAAACATGATACAATCGATGAAAAAATGACTGAAACATACAAACAACTAACATGCAAAAAAGAGAAAAAATTATAATAAATAAATAAGAAATAAATATCGAGAACATGAAAAGAAGAGTCTTTGGAAGTTCAATGTTGGGCTGAGTGAAGTTGAGTAAAGTTATCTCCTCTGATTCAAGGGACTGTTGGTTAAAGAGTAATATCTGTTCCTGAACTTGATGGTGTGAGACTTGAGCCTCATGTACCTCATTCCAAAGGCAGCAGTGGGAAGAGAACATGACTGGGTGGGGGTTCTTGATGATGGGCGAGTTTTCCTGCAACAGTGCTCCATGCAGATATGCTCAGTGGTAGGTTGTATCCACTACATTTTGTAGGCTTTTCCACTCAAGGGCATCTAATCTGCATTCTGCTATTGTTTTACCTTGTACTACCTCAATGCATTGTGTAATGAATTGATCTGTATGATAGTAGGCAAGACAAGGTTTTCACCGTACTTTGGTACATATGACAATAATAAACATTCTGATTTTCAATCCCTCAGCTCATAGAGTCATACAGTACAGAACAGCCCAACCAAGTCCTTGCCCAGCGCTAACCATCCATTTATGTCATCCTACATCAATCAATTTCTATTCTCCCCACATTTTTGTCAACTCCTTCCATTTTCTACCAATCATCTAAACATAAGGGGCACACAGCAGTTCTCGAGGGATCAGCAGTGTCAGCTTTGCTGAAGATCTATCTTGGGCCCAACATATTGATGCAATTTTGGAAAAGGGACACCAGCAGCTACATTTCATTAGGAGTTTGGGGAGATTTGCTATATCACCAAAGAGACTAACAGATATAAAGAGGTGAAGCCTAAAGAAGGCGGCATCCATCGTGAAGGACCCTCATCACCCAGGACGTGGTCTCTGCTCATTACTGCAATCAGGAGCCTGAAGACACACACTCAACATTTTAGGGACAGCTTCTTCCTCTCAGATTACTGAACAAAGCAGGAACCCATGGACACTACCTCACTATTCTTCTCTCTTTTGCACTATTCATTATTTAATATATTCTTATTGCAATTTGTATATATTGCACTGTTTTGCTGCCACAAAACAACAAATTTCATGACACATGTCAATGATAATCAGTCTGAATTCTGATTCATGGGGCCAATTAAGCTGCTCACCTGCATGCCTGTGAATTGTGCAAGGAAACCCACACAGTCACAGGCAGAATGTGTAAATTCCACACAGACAGCACTAGAGTTCAGGATTGAACCCGGGTGTCTGGTGTTCTGAGGCAGCCTCTCTACTGGTGGTGTCATTGCACTACTCCACTTTCAGAGATTCATGCTTCTGTTGGATCTTGGTGATTTTGTGACCCAACCGTTCTCCACAAGTCAGGAATGAGGCATAAAACTTGGTGCTTATGGCCTCTTTTTAAGTGCAAAGGAAGGAAAAATGAAACAAGGAAAAGAAGACAAAGAAAAAAGTTGTTGTCTTATACTATAAAAACTAGCTCGAACTAGAAAGATAACACATAACCCACGAAGTAGCCTGATTGAAGGGACGTGACACCAGCTGCAAAAAAAGACTGAGAAGCTTCTAGAAAAATACAGAATCAGCTGTACTACAATTGCTGGAAAATTCACCAAACAATAATAGACAATAGACAATAGGCAGTAGATGCAGGAGTAGGCCATTCAGCCCTTCTAGCCAGCACCGCCATTCACTGTGATCATGGCTGATCATACACAATCAGTACCCTGTTCCTGCCCTCTCTCCATATCCCTTGACCCCACTATCTATAAGAGCTCTATCTGACTCTCTCTTGAATACATCCAGAGACTTGGCCTCCACTGCCTTCTGGGGCAGAGCATTCCACATATCCACCACTCTCTGGGTGAATTCTGTTCTAAATGGCCTACCCCTTATTCTTAAACTGTGGTCTCTAGTTCTAGACTCATCCATCAGCGGGAACATGCTTCCTGCCTCCAGTGTGTCCAATCCCTTAATAATCTTATATGTTTCAATCAGATCCCTTCTCATCCTTCTAAATTCCAGCGTATACAAGCCCAGTCGCTCCATTCGTTCAACATATGATAGTCCTGCCATTCCGGGAATTAACCTTGTGAACCTACGCTGCACTCCCTCAATAACAAGAATGTCCTTCCTCAAATTTGGAGACCAGAACTGCACACAATACTCCAGGGCCCTGTACAGCTGCAGAAGGACCTCTTTACTCCTATACTCAATTCCTCTTGTTATAAAAGCCAGCATGCCATTAGCTTTCAATATTTCAATATTAAATAATACTGTAAATTGTATTGTGTTGCCGTGTGGCCAAGTGGTTAAGGCATTCATCTAGTTATCTGAAGGTCACTAGGTCGAGCCTTGGCTGAGGCTGTGTGTGTGTCCTTGAGCACGGCACTTAACCACACATTGCTCTGCGACAACACCAGTGCCAAGATGTATGGGTCGTAATGCCCTTCCCTTGGACAACATCGGTTATGTGGAGAGGGGAGCAAGAGTTGCAGTTTGGGCAACTGCCGGTCTTCCATAAAAAAACCCTGCCCAGGCTTGTGCCCTGGAAACTTTCCATGGTCTATCGAGACTAACGGAGGTCTACGAATTGTACTTATTATTATTATTATTATTATTAAAAATATATAATTAATAATATTTAACTATAAATAAGATCAAATAATATTTTACTAATATGCCCTGTGGCCACATTATTAGGTATACCTGTACATCTGCTTGTTAATGGAAATATCTAAATCAGCCAATCATGTGGCAGCAACTCAATGCATAAAAGCATGCAGACATGGTTAAAAAGTTCCGTTGTTGTTCAGATGAAATGTCAGAATAGGGATGAAATGTGATCGAAGTGACTTTGACATAGAATGATAGTTGGTGCCAGACGAGTGGTTTGAATATCTCAGAAACTGCTGATCTCCTGGGATCTTCACGTACATCAGTGTCTAGAGTTTACAGAAAAACAAACTCCAGACATTGAGGTGTGAAAAACAAAAAAAAAAATCCAGTGAGCAGCAGTTCTGTGAGTAAAAGTACCTTGTTAATGAGAGAGGTCAATGGAAAATGGCCAGACTGGTTCAAGTTGACAGGAAGGTGACAGCAACTCAAATAACCACACATACAACAGTGGTGTGCAGAAGAGCATCTCTGAATGCATAACATGTTAAACATTGAAGTGGATGGGCTTCATCAGCAGGAGACTACACTTGGTCCCACTCCTGCTGTCACTTTATTAGGTACTGGCAGTATCTAATAAAGATACAAGCAGCACAGGAGAACTTAAACTACAAGCGAAGAAACAATTTTACACTGTAGTGCAACACTAGCCAATGACTCTCTCCAGTGTACAAGGAGTCCATTCTCCAGTAATTCCTCTCTTGATTACCATCCCCCTTGTCAATATCCAGTAACTCCTGCCCCTCATCCATTTCATTATATAAAAGCAGAATGAAATCGTTTCCCGATTCCTCTCCCAATATTCCCAGCTATTTGTTTGGTTTCTTTTGTTATATTACATTGAAACATGGCGTGAAATGTGTCCTTTGTGTGAAATCAGTGATGATTATGCTGGGGATCCCATAAATGTTGTCAAATCAAATCAGTTAACATTATGCTGGGGGCAGCCCGCAAGTATAGCTATGCTTCCACTGCCAATGCAGCATGCCCACCATTTACTAACCCTAGCCTATATGTCTTTGGAATGTGGGAGGGAACTGGAAAACCTAGAGGAAACCCAGTCATGGGGAGACTGAACAAATTCCTTATCTTACAGACAGTGGTGGGAATTGAACCCTAGTTGGTGAGTGCTGACACTATAATGTGATAGGCTAACCACTATGCTACCCTGCTGCCCTCACGACCAGGTTCAGAAATAGTTATTACTCTCACAACCATTAGGATCCTGAAAGGATGTAGATAACGAGTATTCTGAACTGATTCTATGATCCAGAGACTCTAGAAACTCACATTCAGGGACACTTTACAACTCATGCTCTCAGTATTAAACTGTTTTGTTATTTGTGGTCTTCTGTATTCCAAATCTCATTGTCCCATTTCTTTTCCTTGTAGATCCTGTGCTGTAGCCAATCACCAAATGAAATCTCTCAGCGTACCTGATGCACCATCAATAACTCTCTGAGATGGGAGGCGAGATATCGGCTTTTATTGACTGGAAGAAAGAACAAGCAGTAATTGACCCCCACACTACATCCTGGAGACTGAGGGCAGGGCTCAGGCCTCAATCGCCTTTATACCAGGGTCTGTGGGAGGAGCCATGGGAACAGTCAGCGGGGGAGGGGGGGGGGGGGTGTCCAGACAGGTGTATGTAGTTCACCACAGTACCAAAGGTTAGTGTGAAAGGAAGCTTCCATCCATATAACCAAAGGAACAACAAGTTGGGACGAGGTGTTGTAGAGATTGTTTTATTTAGGGATTTTAGTCTACAGGATATTTATAAAGTAATCTTTTATATATATGTGTGTGTGTATATATATATATATATATAGTTACACTCAACAGTTACTTCTATCTTGTATTCTATAGGACCATCTTTATCTTATATTTGTTGTGTTATTTTTGCTGTATCGGATCCGGAGTAAAAATCATTTCAGTCTCCTTTACACTCATGTACTGAAAAATGAGAATAAACAATGTTGAATCTTCTTGCTGATGATCTATTAAAGGAAATAATGGGCTGAAGGCAGAAGGGAGGTACTGTAATGAGTCAGGGTGATGTTATCACTTCCAGCGTTGAGGGAGAGACAGTGACTGCTTATCAACCCAAACAAAGTTACGCAACCAAAATGCCCACTCCATTAATAACTCTCCGAACCACAGATCACTTGACAGTCCATTTGATGAATTTTTCATAAAACTCCTAATGGGGATGTAACCCATTGCCACCAGCCCCCTTGAAGAGGCTTAAAGGAAAAGAGAGAGGTTCAGCTGTTGGAAGACTACCTGTCTGTCACCTACACTCCCAGAGGCAAAACATTTCACGCTAACTCCAGAGGGACAATCATTACCAGCATGCCGGAAGCTATTAAAGTCAAGGCCTAGAAGGAGTGCTTTCAAGCCCACCTGTCCCCTTCCCTAATTCTCGATGCAGGAATGCTGCAGAGGCAAACTGAACTGCGGCTATGCATAATACTGGGAGGCACAGTAGCAGTGAGTGTGACACTTTACAGGTCCAATGATCAGAGTTCAATCCCCCCACTATCTGTGAGGAGTTTGTATGTTCTCCCCGTGACCGCGTGGGTTTCCTCTAGGAACTCCAGGTTCCTCTTACATTCCAAAGATGTATGGATTAGTACGTTGTCACCAGAAGTCTCAGACTGTGTTGGTCATTGTCACTGATGCACCATCAATAACTCACTCTGAGACGCAGGGACGAGATATCAGCTTTTATTGACTGGAGGAAGGAACAAGCAGTGAGTGACCACCATACTACTCCCTGGAGACTGAGAGGCCGGGCTTAGGCCTTGATCGCCTTTATACAGGGGTCTGTGGGAGGAGCCACAGGAGCAGTCAGCAGGGGGCGTGTCCAGACAGGTATATGTAGTTCACCACAGTCACAAGATGAAGCATTTCACTGTATGTTTCAATGTACATAAAATTAATCTATCTATCAAAGAGAAACTATTGCCAGTGCTGAATACACAACAGACACCTATCACCAGTACTTCACCTCTCTCTCTCTCTCTCTCTCTCACCAGCTTCAGTGGATAAAAACTATTCTTGAAACTACAAACTACCTTGGCAAGCTGGTTCTGTACGGAAGGAGGAAATAATTTATAATGGATTGTGACAAGAGAAGCAAGTGATGGTGAGGCAGCGACATTCCATTGTGATCCTCCAGCATTCTGTGTGTGTTGCTTTCGATTTCCGTCATCTGTAGAATCTCTTGTGTTTACATTTCTTTGCTATAGATTTACCTTGCGCTACCTCAAAGTAGTGATCTGATCTATATGAACAGTGTGCAAGACAAGCATTTCACTGGAAACACAGGAGATTCTGCAAATGTTAGAAACTTGGCGAACCACCAAAACTTCTACAGATGCACAGCAGAGAGCAACCTGACATGAGAGACAACAGAGAGCATGCACAGCCTGCTATGGAAAGGCTATAGAAAGGGGTGTGTGTGTGATGCACCATCAATAACTCGCCGAGACGTGAGGCGAGATATTGGCTTTTATTGACTGGAAGAAAGAACAAGCAGTAATTGACTACCATACTACATCCTGGAGACTGAGAGGCCGGGCTCAGGCCTCAATCGCCTTTATACGGGGGTCTGTGGGAGGAGCCACAGGAGCAGTCAGCGGGGGCGTGTCCAGACAGGTATATGTAGTTCACCACATTCACCCCCCCCCCCTTTGTTTTAAAAGAGAGTCCCCATGGGGCGAAGTTTCTTACAAGTATATTTACGGGTTAAGGTGGTCAAATCTGTCGCTGCGATCTACATAGCACCGGCTGTGATTGCACAGGTGCCGGTGGTGATTGCACCGGAGACGGTGGTTGTGCTGGTTCCGGCCTGACTGGAGGTGTCAGCCCACTAGGCGTCAGTGATCCCTCATGCGTGTGCGAGGCGCCTGGTATAGGAGTGCCGTGAGGAGTCTGTGTAGGGCCTGGTGTGCACGGTGTCACCTCGGGTACAGGGTTCATAGTTACCGTGGAGTGTTTGGGGTAGTGGTCTGCTGCTCCTGCGGACGCCAGGTCGCAGACAGAGACCGTGTCCTCCCGCCCATCAGGTAAGACCACGTAAGCATACTGGGGGTTCGCATGTAGAAGGTGAACCCTCTCGACCATCGGGGAATATTTATTACTCCTCACATGTCTCCGGAGCAGCACTGGCCCTGGGGACGTCAGCCAAGCTGGTAGGGTGGTCCCAGTGGCAGACTTCCTGGGAAAAGAGAATAGGTGCTCGTGAGGGGTGGCATTGGTGGACGTACATAACAGAGAGCGGATAGAGTGGAGTGCCTCGGGGAGGACCTCCTGCCATCGAGAGACCGACAACCCTTTTGACTTAAGGGCTAAAAGTGTGGCCTTCCACACCGTGGCATTCTCCCTCTCCACCTGTCCATTTCCCCGGGGATTATAACTCGTGGTCCGACTAGTAGCAATGCCCCTAGCTAGCAGGTACTGGCGCAGCTTGTCACTCATAAAGGAGGACCCTCTATCACTGTGGATATAGCAGGGATATCCGAACAGAGTGAAGAGCTGGCGCAGGGCTTTTATGATGGACATGGTAGTGGTGTCGGGGTAGGGGATGGCAAAGGGGAACCGCGAGAATTCGTCGATAATGTTGAGAAAGTAGACATTGCGGTCGGTGGAGGGAAGGGAGCCCTTAAAGTCAACACTCAGTTGCTCAAAGGGGCGGGTGGCCTTGATAAGTTGCGCCTTTTCAGGATGGTAGAAGTGCAGTTTTCACTCAGCGCAGACTTGGCAGTCCCTGGTCTTTGTCCTGATGTCCTCCAGGGAGTACAGCAGGTTCCGGGCTTTCACAAAATGGTAAAATCGGGTGACCCCCAGGTGGCAAAGATCTGCATGGAGGGTGTATAGCTGGTCAAGCTGTGCACTGGCACACGCTCCCCGGGATAGGGCATCAGGGGGCTCATTGAGCCTTCCAGGCCGGTACAGGATATCATAGTGGTAGGTGGAGAGTTCTATTCTCCACTGCAAAATTTCGTCATTTTTGATTTTGCCCCGCTGTTGGTTGCTGAACATGAACGCAACTGAGCGCTGGTCGGTCAGCAAGGTGAACCTTTTGCCAGCAAGATAGTGCCTCCAGTGCCTAATAGCTTCCACTATGGCCTGGGCTTCTTTCTCCACCGCGGAGTGCTGAATTTCAGGGCCTTGAAGGGTACGAGAAAAGAATGCTACTGGCCTGCCTGCCTGATTGAGGGTAGCAGTCAGCGCTATTGAAGGTGCATCAATTTTATTGACTGGAAGAAAGAACAAGCTGTAATTGACCACCACGCTACATCCTGGAGACTGAGGGCAGGGCTCAGGCCTCAGGCCTCAATCGCCTTTATACCAGGGTCTGTGGGAGGAGCCACAGGAGCAGTCAGCGGGGGGCGTGTCCAGACAGGTATATATAGTTCACCACTGTGTGTGTGTGTTACCATGATAGGGTTGCCACAGAGGGGAGATGCTGCTGCTGAAAAGAATGAATATTCTGGTCCTTACAGAATATCTGCTCCCTAGGCAATCGGGGCTGTCTCTCACTCTATTGTCTTCCTATTACTGAAGCGGGGAATTATATCTGTTCCAGCAAACCCTTACCATAAGGAAATAGTTTTGCAGGCAGACTAGACAAGCAGAACTAATATGGAATATTGGGGTCCAGAAGCTGGCTGGAGTCCAGCTGCAGTGTGGGTACAGAACAGTAAAGCCCAAGGACCATGGCAGAGTATTGACCTGGTCGGAGCAAAAAAAAAATGCGGATGCTTGAAATCCAAGAACAGAATCAGAAAGTACAGAACAAACTCAACGGGTCAATTGATATCCCTGGAGAGAGAGAAACAGTCAATATATTGTGTCAGGTCAAGGAGCGTCAGCAGAATTGGATAGTTCATCCAGGACTCTCTAGACCGCTTTTCCTCTCCACAGGCATTCTTCATCACAGAGAACAAGGAACATAGAACAGCACCATATAGGAACAGGCCAGCCAGCCCACGATGATGTGCCAAACTAATTAAACTTTTCATGCAAACTTCAGAGGGACGATCATTACCAGCATGCCGGAAGCCAGTAAAGTCAGGGCCTAGCAGGAATATTTTCAAGCCCATCTGTCCCTTTCAAACTAATTACATGAGTAATTAAATACCGAACTAAATTATTCCCTCCTGCCAACACCATGTCCATTTCCCTCCATTGCTTTCACATTCAGAGTCAGAATCGTGTTTGCTATCACTGACATATGTTGTGAAATTTGTTGTTTTGTGGCAGCAGCACAGTCTAATACAGAAACTGTGTCCCTGTCCAGGAGCTCCTTAAAAACCTTCATCACACCTGCTTCCACCACCAGGCGTGGCAGTGCATTCCATGCACCCACCACTCTCCGTGTAAAAAACACTTGCCCTGCACATCTGCTTTGAATTTACCCCCTCATCCCTTAAATGCATGTCCTCTGGTATTCAGTTGTGTGGGATAATTCTCACAGAATTCGGTCTCACAGAACTGAAGGAGATGCAAACGTTTAACCCTTTATGTTACCCGATTCTCTCAACAATCCTCTGTGGTGAAGTCTGTGGTCAGACTTTGTCACCGTAGAGAAGGAAATATATAGGCAGCTCTGGCCAAGTGTTGGTGCAATGAATGCGTCAATAGTAGACTCAGTAAACTGGCCTTGTTAAAGTAGACTTACAGGAGATTTGACAAACAGATACAAGATCAGGTCTAGAGTAACACAAACAAAATGCTGAAGGAAGTCAGCCACAGATGGCAGTGGAGGCTATGTCATTGAGTATATTTAAAGCAGAGGTTGATAGGTTCTTCAATAATCAGGATGTCGAAGGTTGCAGGGAAAGGCAGGAGAATGAGGCTGGGGGATAATAAATCAGTCATAACAGAATGGTGAAACACACTCAATGGGCTGAATGGCCTACAGCACTTCTTATGGTCTCATGACCTTATGTTTTTATCTATGGAAAGGAATGAAGAGCTGACGTTTCAGGCTGATACCTTTCACCAGGACAACATCTAGTTTAGATTAGATAACGAATAAGGAGTTTGCATTGGCTTCTATTCTATCTCTTCTTGGGAACAGGATTTTGGTGCTTCATGGTCAGTGCACCATTTAGACTATGCCCTTTTCTCACTACTACTATCTTTGTGCAGAAGGTCACACACCTCCAGGTTCAGGAACAATCGTTATCAGGCTCTTGAATCGGTATGGATGACTTCACTCACCACATCTCTGAACTGATTCTATGATCTACAGACTCACTCGACGACTCTTTACAACTCATGTTCTCAGTATTAAATTGTTTTATTTGCACAGTTGTCTTACTTTGCTTCTTGGTTGCTTATCAGTCTTTACGCACGTTGTTTTGTATTATATTTCTTTATTTTACCTGTAAATGCCTCCAAGAAACTGTGGGGCACCGCAGTAGTGTAGCAGTCAGTACAACGCTATTACAGCTTGGGGCAATGGAGTTTGGAGTTCATTCCGGTATTCGCTGTAAGAAGTTTGCACGTCCTTCTTGTGAGTGCATGGGTTTCCTCTGGATGCTCTGGTTTCCTTCCACAGTCCAAAGACGCACCGGCTAATAGGTTAATTGCTCATTGTAAATTGTCCTGTGATTACACTAGGGTTAAATAAGTTGGTAGCTGGGTGGTGCAGCTCACTGGGCCGGAAGGGCCTACTCTATGCTGTATCTCTAAATAAAAAAATAGAAAGTAAATAAATTGCAAGAAGCATTTGTTACACTGACAGGTATGTACTTTGATCAACAGCAGGTGGACCAACTGACGCTCTGGTGCAGTCGGAACAATCTGGAGCTGAACACGCTCAAGACAAAGGAGATGATAGTGGATTTCAGGAGACATCCCCCCGTTATGTCCCCCCTCACAGTCCTCGGCAGTCCTGTGTCCACCGTGGAAAACTTCAAGTTCCTGGGAACCACCATCTCTCAGGATCTGAAGTGGGAGCAGAACATCAGCTCCATCCTAAAGAAGGCCCAGCAGCGGAATGTACATCCTGCGGCTCTTGAGGAAATATGGTCTGCCTCAGGAATTGCTGCTGCAGTTCTATACTGCAGTCATTGAGTCTGTCCTGTGCACCTCCATCACTGTGTGGTTTGGAGCTGCTACCAAGCAGGATAGAACCAGACTACAGCGCACAGTGAGGACTGCCGAGCGCATCATTGGAGCCTCCCTGCCCTCTATTGTGGACCTGTACTCTTCCAGGTTGAAGAAGAGGGCAGGGAACATCATAAAGGACTCCTTCCTTCCTGCGCACGGACTGTTTGAACTGCTTCTGTCTGGTAGGCGCTTCAGATCCCTCCAGACTAAGACTAATAGGCACTGGAGAAGTTTTTTCCCTTCTGCGGTCACTTTGCTGAACAGTTAACTGCCGGTTAACTGTCGGCTAACTATTACTTGGATTGCACTACTTGTATGTATAATATATATTTTCATTTATATTTATCATTATTATTGTTATGAGCAGAGAGACAACACCTGCCGGAAGTAAATTCCTTGTATGTGCACAGGTACTTGGCGATTAAAGTCTGATTCTGATTCTGATTCTGATATTGAACTGCGACACTTTGAGATGGTGGTGACGGTGCTTCCATCATGCTGTTGGGTAGGGAACCCCAGATGTGGACCCAGTATCTTCAAGTCAGGATAGCGTGTGACTTGGAGGGGAAGCTGCAGGATGTGATGTCCTTCACTTGTTGGAGATGGACTCTGCCTGGCACCATAGTTACCTATTTATCACCCCAGGCCTGAATGTTGTCAAAGTTTAGCTTGGGCACTGCATTTGGAGTTGAATGCTTTTCCAAGTCAGGGTGCCATGGAGCTTAGGGAGGAACCTACAGGTGGTGGTGTCACCAAATGCCTGCTGCCCTCATTGTCCCAGATTGCTGAGTTGACAGAGCTGGGAAGTATTGTCGATGAATTCTTATCGAGTAATTGTTTTTGGGCACTCTGCATGGTGGATCCTGGGTGTCAACATCTCTGAAGATCTACCCAGGGCCCAACATAGTGATGTAATCACAATGAAGGCACGACAACAGCTAAATTTCATCAGGAATTTGATGCCTCCCCTGCACTGAGGGCATCTTCAAAAGGTGACGCCTCAAAAAGCTGACATCCATCATTAAGGACCTCCATCACCCAAGACACGCCCTCTTCTCATTGATACCACACAGGAGCCTGAAGACACACACTCAATGCTTTAGGAACAGCTTCTTTCCCTCTGCCAACAGATTTCTAAATGGACTATGAACCCATGTACACTACCTTTTTTTTTGCTCTCTTTTAGCACTAATTAGTTAATTTAATTTTTAAAAATATATATTTCTTGTTGTAATTTATAGTATTTTATTATTATGTATTGTAATATAATACTGCCACAAAACAACACATTTCACGATGTATGCCAGTGATATTAAATCTGATTCTGATCTGTTGGAGAGTGCGAACGTCTACGTTGGTGAAGTGACCAAGTATGGTGGAGCAACCTATCAGGTTACTTTATCCTGGATGGCGCTGACCTCTTGAGTGTTGTTGGAGATTAGCCACAATATTCTGTCAATATGGTCACTGAGAACCTTTGGCAGGGACCAAAAGTCTTCAGTAACACAGATGATTTTGTTGTCTTGTCCCATACCCGTTACTGTATCCTGTGCTCCCGTCTGTGGTACCCACCAGTTCTGGTGATGTGGTGATTTCATTTGGAGCCTGACTTGGACATTTGCCATTGCAAAACTTGTCTTTGTTTTCAGATATTACAGATTGAGTTCATGAGCCATGTTATTGTTGCAGCTCTATAAAATCTGGTTAGACCATAGTTGGAGTGCAGTGTTCAGTTCTGTCAAAGTCAAAGTCAAGTCAAAGTACACTTATTGTCAAAGTATGTATACTTTATACAACCTTGAGATTTGTCTCCTTACAGGCAGCTACAAAACAAAGAAACTCAATAGAACCCATTAAAACACAAGAAGACCGTCAAACACCCAACGTGCAGAGAGAAAAAAAAGAAAAAAATGTGCAAGCAATAAAAGTAAGCAAATAGTATTCAGAACTGAAGTTCACAAAAGTGAGTTCACACCGAGATAGCTGCAGACCACAGCCACAGTTTGGTGCAGAGTAAACCCCATGAAGCAGTGATTTGAATGGCCCATGCTTCACCTCTGGCCCTGACACCCTGTCCTTTTTGATCTGGCCTGGTGCTTAAATCATCCAGACCTTGCTCTCGGACCTGGACCCCGCCATTCTGATACGTTCTCTGGCCAGTGCTCCGCCACCTCTATTTGGCTCAGCACTTAAATCAATCAGACGTCAGGTCTTTCCTCACTCTCAGGCTGGGGTCCAGGCCCCCTCCCTCGACTCTGCTGCAGTGAATGGCCTCCAAGTCTGCTCTAGCAATGGCTAGACATTCCCTACTCTCTGGACTGGATCCCACTGCATTGATTCAGCCTGTACACACCAAGCCACAGCTGTCCTGCCCCTTTGAGACCAGTTCTCACTGCAAAAATGCCAGGTCATACAGGTGGTTCGAAAGCTCAGCTCCACCAGGGAAGTTACATTCTATTGTTTGCAGTGGTCATTTAGCAGAAGTGGGATTAATAAAGTATTCAGTTGTTTTCTTTGTTTTCCTTTCCACCAGCAAGCAATGCTGAGCTTCTTAAACTGGTTGCCTCATTACAGGAAGGATGTGGAAACTTTAGAGAGGGTGCAGAGGAGATTTACCAGGATGATGCCTGGATTGGAGAGCATGCCTTATGGGGATTGGTTAAGTGAGTTTGGGCTTTTCTCTGTGGAGCGAAGGAGGGTAAGATGTGCCTCGACAGAGATGTATAAACAGTAAGAGGTATAGATTGACTGGTCAAAGACCTTTTCCCAGGGAGGAAAAGGCTAATAGGAGAGTACATAACATTAAGTTGATTGGAGGGAGGTATTGATGGGGAGGGGTGGGGAATGTCAGAGGTAAGCTTCTTTAAACTGAGAATGGAGAGTGTGTGTCAGGGGTATGGTATAGGGAGATACGTACATTAGGAGCATTTAAGAAGCTCTTAGATAGGAGCATGGATGATAATAGAAAAGTGTAGGGCTATTTGGGAGGAAAGGGTAAGATTGAACTTACGAGTGAGTTAAAAGGTTGGCATAACATCATGGGCCAAAGGGCTGCAACTATGCTGTACTGCTCGATGTTGATTTACAGTGCTGTTCCCACTGGGATCATCCTTGTTTCTGTTAGAAACACCTTGCTGAAGTATGGGATTTACAGTAATTTCTTTTGAGTTAAGTCATCCAGTCTGTACCTAGTACAATAAAACTTGATCATAATAGAAACCAAGTACTGGAGTTCTCTGCCAGGAAATCGAATCAGGTGGGTAAAATGCAAGGCAAGGGAACACGCTGTGGGCTCACTGAAGTCCAAAGGTCGACGTCCATGGATTGTTGCGTTCAGAGGTCGAAGTCTGAAGTTTACAAACTGAAGTCAGTAATGCCAGAAGTTGAGGCCCAAAGATCAAAGGTCAAAGCTCCTTGGTTGACATTTCCAGAGGATGGTGTATTACAAATTTGCAAATCCAGCCAGGAACTGGAGGTTGGAGGCCCAATATCTGTGAGTCTGAGAGATTGGGACCAAGGTGGCCTGTGCTGGGATTGATGGTAGTGTGCATTTTGTGTGCATGTGTGTGTGTGCATGTGTGTGTGTGTGTGTGTGTGTGTGTGTGTGTGTGTGTGTGTGTGTGTGTGTGTGTGTGTGTGTGTGTGTGTGTGTGTGTGGGGGGGGGGGTAGTGTGGGAAAGGGGCTTGTTTTGCTGTTGTTGTTGTTGCTGCTGCATCTGTTGTTCTGCTGAACATGGTGGGCTTACTATGTTGGTACTAGAATGTACGGTGACTCTTGATGGTTGCCCCCAGCACATTCTTAAGTTGTGCTAGGTGTTAATACAAACAATGCTTTTTACTGTTCGTTTTGATGCTCAATGAATCTGAATTCAATCACAGGGATGGAAGAACTGATGCTTGGATATTTCTCTTCACGCCATGGTTTAGATCTATACCATTCATCACCATTTCTTCCCATTTATATTTAATTCTATTTATGTGGTCTATTACATTACATTGTGGCCTTTTACTGAAGTTAGCAGGAGAGCTTTGGTTTCAACCAAACAGTAGATAATCCAAATACTCCAATATAATTCCAATAAAGCAACACATTCCAGCAGGGTATCTATTCCAACAACCTATGCTACCAGGAATAAACATTTGTACAAGATTGCACTCCACCAGGTAAAAGCAGACTGATAATCTATTCCAACAAGTCAAAAAATTTCAACAAATCATTCCAATGAGAATGAACATTCAAACAAATGTGCACTCCAAAAGGTAAAATATTCAAGGAAGCTTTCCCAAGACAGAACATTCCACAAGACTTGGATGTGGAAGTGGAAGGGTGGGTTGGTAAGTTTGCAGATGACATGAAAGTTGGTGGAGTTATGGATAGTGTAGAAGGCTGTCGTAGGTTACAGTGGGACATTAACTGGATGCAGAGTTGGGCTGAGAAGTGGCGGATGGAGTTCAACTGGAAAAGTGTGAGGTGATTCACTTTGGAAGGAGAATTTAGAAGCAGAATACAGGGTTAATAGTAGGGTTCTTAGCAGTGTGGAGGAACAGAGAGACGTGGCATCCACATCCATAGATTCCTCAAAGCTGCTACGCAAGTTTGTTGTTAAGAAGGCCTTAATGAAGGTGTGTTGGCCTTCATTGGGTGGGGGATTGAATTCAAGAGCCACGAGGTGATATTACAGCTCTATAATACTGTGGTTAGGCCCCACTTGGGGTCTGGTCAGTTCTGGTCAACTCATTATAGGAAGGATGTGGAAAGTTTAGAGAGGGTGCAGAGGAAATTTACCAGGGTGCTGCCTGGATTAGAAAGCATAACTTATGAGGACAGCTTGAGCGAGCTAGGCCTTTTCTCTTTGGAGTGATGGAGGATGAGAGGTGACTTTATAGAGGTGTAAAGACGGTAAGAAGCATAGATCAAATGGACTGTCAGAGACTTTTATTCCCAGGGAGGAAATGGCTAATATAAGGGGGCATAATTTTAAGATGATTAGAAGAAAAAAAAACTGTATAGGGTGGATATCAGAGGTAAGCTTTTTAAACAGAGAGTGGTGGGTGTATGAAATGCCTTGTCAGGGATGGTGGATACATTGGGGCCATTTAAGCTACTCTTAATAGGCAAATTGATGATAGGAAAATGGAGGCTATGTAGGAGGGAAGGGTTAGATTGATCTTAGTGTAGGTTAAAAGGCTGGTACAACATCTTGGGCCAAAGAACCTATATGGTGCTGTTCTGTGTTCCATTTTCTCAAACATTTCACAGGATGAAATACTCAAATAGAATAAAACATTTACACAGGACAAAACAATCTAACAAGATAAAACATCCCAACACAACAATGCATTCCAACAGGACAAAACACTTTAAATTGTTCCAACAAACCAATCATTCCAAGACAAAACATTCCAATGTGAAGTATCAGGACAATACGAAACATTCCAATAAAGACAACTGAAATCATACCAACACACCATTCTGACAAGACCAACCATTCCAATAAGATCAAACATTGCAACCAAACATTTCAAAAGCTCAAAGTGATCCAAACAGACCGTACATTCCAATAAGGCAAAATAACTGAAATCATTTCAACATACCAATTGAACAGGATTAAACATTCCAACAGGACAAAGCATTCCAACAAGTCACAGCATTCCCACAAGCCAAAGCTTCCAGCAAGGAATTCCAATATGAAAGAATATTTCAACAGGAGAACCCAGTGAAATCATTTGAATGCATCATTCCAACAAGGCCAGTCATTCCAGACATAAGATTCCAAATAGTGTAGTGGTGAGCACAATGCTTTACAGTACCAGTGACCCAGGTTCAATTCCAGTGTAGCTTGTTATGATGCTCTCTACAATGATGTGAATATGGATGTGCAAAGTCCAGCTCCCTTCAGACTCCCCAGAGAGTCAGGGTGCTGGTGAGCTTTCCTGACTGTGTAGGTTGTATTCTGGGACCTTGTGATGTGCACTTCCACATGCCAGTGATATTAAGCCTGATTCTGATTAAAAATAAAATAAAGTGCATTTAAACTACATTGTTAGCTGGAAGTATCTCCTCCTTGGTAGGGTAGGGGAGGGAAACCCTTAACTCTAATAGTGGGTATGGCATCTAGACCTTGTCACAGAGACTAGACAGGGAAGTAAGCTAGTCCTTGAAGAGTAATAGATGCAGTATAACCTCCCTATAGTGAGGGTATCCATGGACACCGAGATCAGCGAGGGCTTAAATTCTCCCTTTGAGTTTAGCCCTTTACGGACGGTGAACCCAACACCATCACAGCAGCTGCTGGTAGAACAAACAACCTCAATACTTAGTAGTGTACACAAGGGCAACATCTATCCCATTGCTATCAGACTCTTGAAATGGATTTTATTTCACTTTAGAGATACAACATGGAACTGACTAGGGTTAAATAGGTGGATTGCTGGGCATTGAGACTCGTCGGGATGAAAAGGCCTATTCCTCACTGTATCTCTAAGTATATAAATAATAAAAATGCTTTATTTGCCACATTTACAATACATCAAAGCACACAATGAAATGTGTCACTTGAGTCAATAACCAACATAGTCCAATGAGGTGCTGGGGGCAGCCCGCTAGTGTCATAGTGCCTCTGGCACCAACATAACATGCCCAAAACTCACTGACCTTAATCACATGTCTTTGGAATGTGGGAGGAACCAGAGCCCATGAGGTCACGGTGAGAATGTAGAAATTCATAAAAGACAGCAGTGGAATTGAACCATTGTGTGGCTGGATCAGTAATGTGTTACATTACTGTGACATTCCATATGTAATTTGGTTAAGTACAGGCAGAGTTAAATCAACCTTATGCCAGCTTGTACTACTCCCCCTCCCCCACCTTCTTATTCTAGCTTCTTCCCCCTTCACCTCCAGTCCCGATGATGGGTCTTGGCCTGAAGCAGCGATTGTTTATTCCACTCCATAGATGCTGCCTTATCTGCTGAGTTCCTCCAGCACTTTGTGTGTGTTGCTCACTATTTATCTATAGTGCGAAGTATAGCAATAATGAAGTAGTGCTCGTGGGTTCATTGATCATTCAGAAATCTGAAGGCAGAGGCGAGGAAGCTGTTTCTGAATTGTTGAGTGTGGGTATTCAGGCTTCCAGATGGTAGAAATAAGAATGCCCTGGAGGGTGAGGGTCCTTAGAGATGGATGCTGCCTTCTTGAGGCATTGCCTCTTGAAGATGTTCTTGTGGGGGGAGGCTTGTGCCTGTGATGGTACTGGCAGAATCGATGAGCCTCTACAGATTTACTAAGCACCAACAATCGTTCCCCAGTCAAAGTCACTTTGACCACATTTCTTCCCCATTCTGATGTTTGGCCTGAATAACAAATGAACCTCTTGACCATGTCTGTATGCTTTAAACATTTTACTATTTCAATAGTGATAAATAGTGCAAAAAAAAAAGGAGTAGCAAGATGGTGTTCAAAGTTTCATGAATCATTCACATGGCAGAAGGGAAGAAGCAGCTCCTAAATCATTAAGGTTCCTGTACTTCGCTGACGGTAGGAATAAGAAGAGGGCATGTCCCAGGTGAGGAAGCTCCGTAGTGATGGATACTGCATTCTTGAGGCACCAACCTATGAAGATGTCATCGATGGTGGGCAGGGTTGTGCCCTTAATGAGCAGGGAGTCCACAATTCTGTGTAGCCTCTTGCGATCTTCTGCATTCAAGGATTTATACGAAGTGGTGATGCAGCCATTCAGAATGCTCTCCACCATGCATCTATAGAAATTTGTAAGAGACTTTGGTGATGGATTGAATCTGCTCAAGCATGTTGTGGAGCTGTTGGTGTGCCTCCTTTCGTGATTGCATCAGTGGGTTGGGCTCAGGTTGGAAAAGACAGCATGAAAACCCAAGGGCGGATTGCTCAGAGTTTATTACCATCTGCTCTACATGATGCAGCCCGTCACTGGTCTCATACGGTGGTGGTCCCCAGTCCTCTCTTTTACACCTTAAACCACTACAAACTGTTCCTTTTCACTCCATCATCCTGACAAAGATCATGTTGAATGATTTTCTTTGAACGATCACTGTTCAATGATGCCTTGGTGCAGATGTCACTGTCTGGGGACTTACAGAACCTGACAGCATGCGGGCGATGAATTAAGCTGCATAGTCAGGCTGACATAACCAATGTTGTTTCAGGACGGCTGAGTCAGCAACATTGCTGGGCACTGATTAATCTTCAGCAATATTTTCTGCTGCAGATATCAAATCTACTTGGGAATTGTGATGATTCAAAACAAAAGTTCTGAGTGTTCAAAACAGGATGTCACAGAAGATCTCTCAGTAGCAACAGTGATGTTTAAAAAGGAATTGGACAGTTAGTTAGATGGAAAAGGGATAGAGGGATATGGGCTAATAGGATTAGTATCAATAGGATGGACAAGGACCAACCTCTGTACTCTACATTTCTATGAGCAACTACCACAACTTATCTTTTGCTTTCAATGTAACAGGGTGTCCCAACACACTTCATAGAAGGATATCAAACTGATTAGCTTTATTTGTCACATGTTTGTCAAAACATACAGTAAAGGGGTGCAGTACATAAAGAAACATACATACTGTATGTCATTTGTGTCAACGACAAACATAGTCCGAGGATGTGCTGGGAGCAGCCCTCCTGTCACCACATTTCTATTGCCAGCATCCTTTAGCCTGCCCACACCTTTACTAACCCTGACCTCCAGGTCTTTGGAACATGAGGGGAAAGCAGAGCACCTGGAGGAAATTTGCATGGTGACAGGGTGAATGTACAGACACCTTACAGATAGTGGCGGGAATTGAAGCCTGATCACTGGCGCTGTAGTAGTTTTACACTGACCACTACGCTACCATGATCCCCACAGGGTATCACGGTTGGCATGGACTAGGAAACACCTCTGTATACAGTTCTATGAACAACAACTGCACTTTATATTTTACCTTTATTGTAGCAGGGTGTCCCAACACCTTCATGAAGGGATATCAAACAAGAACTGAACGTAAGGTCTGGGGATACAGATACTGTACTTAATTCATTGAAAGTGGCGTCACAGGTAGATAGGGCTGTGTGCATAGCCCAATGCTGTACTCGCTTTACACTTATGACTGTGAGGCTAAGTACAGCTCCAGTGCCGTATTTAAGTTTGCTGCTGACATCACCATTGCCAGTCAAATCACAGGTAGTGACAAATTTGCAGATAGAAGGGAGACTGGAAATCTGGTCCAATGGTGCCACAAAAACAATCTCTCACTCAATATATACAAAACCAAAGATCTGATTATTGATCACAGGAAGAGGAAACTGGAGTTCCATCAGTCAGTTTTCTTTGGACAATCAAAGGTGGAGAGGCTTAATAAGTTTAAATTTCTCAGTGGTTTCATATCTGAGGATTAGCGCTGGGACCAGCACATAAATACCAACTCAAAGAAAGCATGCCAACAGCCCTGTTTTCTTACAAGTTTGCACAGATTCACCACGTCATCTAAAACTTTGACAAACTTCTATAGATGCACACTGGAGAGTATCCTGACTGGTTGCATCATGGCTTGGTATGGAATCACCAATGCATAAGATTGGAAAAGTCTTTAAAAGTTAATGGATACAGCTCAGTCCATCACAGGAAAAGCCCTCCCCACTGTTGAGCATATCTACCGGAAGAGCTTCCACAAAAATGTCGCATCCATCATTAAGGATTCCACCATTCAGACAATGGTCCCTCCTTGCTGCTGCCATCAGACAGAAGATATAGGAGCCTTAGGTTTCACACAACCAGGTTCAGGATGAGCTACTACTGTTAGCCCATCAGGCTCCTGAACCAACATGGATAACTTCACTCACCTTGACACTAAACTGATTCTATAACCTATACAATCACTTTCAAGGTCTCTACAATTCATGTTCTCAGTATTTATTTATTTATGTTTTTATTTATTTTATATCTGCACAGTTTATCTTCTTATGCACATTGGCTGTTTATCAGTCTTTGCTTGTGTGTAGTTTTTCATTGATTCTATTATAGTTCTTTGTTCTACTGTGAATGCCCACAAGAAAATGAATCTCAGGGTAGCATATAGTGAGGTACTGTATACGTACTTTGATAATAAATTTACTTTGAGTATTGAACTTTGAAAACATATGGTCTGTCTACCCTGTCTATTCCTCTCACAATCTTATAAATCTTTGTCAGGTCTTCCTTCAGCCTGCACTGCTCCAGCAAAAACAATGCAAGTTTGTCCAACCTCTCCTTATCTCATATACCCTGTAATGCAGATAGTATCCTGGTAAATCTCTTTTGCACTCTCTCCAAAGCCTTAACATTTCTGCTACAATGGGGCGACCGGAGTTGCATGCTGGACTCCAGATATGGCCTAACTAAAGTTCTTTGAAACTCTAGTTAGATAGTAGCAAGAGTCATTCCACACTTTGATACTGTTTATGAGCAGCTGCTTTTGAATCATTTGGTACAACATCACAAGTATATTTATTTGTTTTATTTGGAGATACAGCATGATAACAGGCCCTTCCAATTCAATGAGCCTGTGACACCCAATTACACCCATGTGACCAATTAACCTACAAAGCTGTACGTCTTTGGGTTGTGGGAGGACCCAGAGGAAACCAACGTGGTCATGGAGAGACCATACAAACTCCTTACAGGCAGTGGCTGAATTGAACCTGGATTGCTAGCACTGTAACAGCATTGTGCTGTTCATCATGCTACTGTGTTGCCCAATACTTGCATTTGGAGGATTAAAAGGATGTTGAAAAGAGGCTGTTCTTCAGTGCAGGTGACAGCACAGAGGCCAGGTTCTAACAGAGCTGATCAGTGGATCTCAGTATAGAGAGGAGCTGGAATCAGGCTGGACAGTTTAAACCTGCAGCAGCTGTAAACTGAAAGCTTCCAAAATCGGCAAGGTGTTGGAAGTTTAGCAGTGGGAGTGAGAGACAACAAAAAATGAAACTAAACATTGAATGTGATGGAATCAATGAGACAGAGAGAGCCTACCAGGGATAGATAGGTAGATAGATAGAGAGAGAGAGATAAAAAAAATTGAAAAAAAAGTGGAGAACCGTGAGCAGAGAAAGTAGGAGAGGGAGAGCCAAAAGACCTCAACTGAGAAAGGAATGTGTTGATAGAAAGCGAGAATGAGATGGGTATAAGGAGAGAAACAGAAATTACCATAGAGAATGCGAACAAAGACAATGAAATTAAGGACTGGAAATTGTAAATTATATTAATTTAATCTTTCTTTCCAACTGTTGGCCAATTTATTGAGTGAAAGAGAATGTGAGAGCAAGTTCAAGGCACCGGGAGAGAAATGGACAGCAGGAGGCTGAACAAGTAATCAATGCGGATAGGGAGAGAAGTAGAATTGGACACACACACACACACACACACACACACACAGTGAAATACACATACAGTGAAAAACAATATAATATATATTTACTCAGATACAAAATAAAACATTTGCACAGATCAGCAGATACTCAACTCTTTCCTCTATCTAGCACCTACCACACTGAGGCTCTATCGCCAACCACCCATTCTGGTTCTGTTGGGCTTTTGGGTGGTTTTCTATGGACCCTCCCTGTACTGCGTCAGGCATTCTCACATCCGTACTACATACTGCACAGTCCCTTTCTCTGACGACATTAATGTTGGTGCCTCCCAGTTCTTCAGCAGGTCCAGTGGGCACTGGACATGCCAGCTGTATAACAGTTCAAAAAATGAAAATCCTGTTAATGCTTGTGGTACCTCCCGGTAGCCAAATAATAAGAATGGCAGCCATTTGTCCCAGTCCTTGCCATATCTGTTACAAACTTTCTCAGCATGTTCTTGGTTAGAGAGTTCAACAAGCCCATCAGTCTGTGGATGATAAGGGCTGGTCTTTATAGCAGTGATATCCTGCTGCTGATCTAGCTGTTTCTTCAGGTGGGAGGTGAAGTGGTGCCCTGGTCTGTAAGTATCTCCACTCTGGAGAACAGCTGAACCAGTGTGCTGATCACCTTGGGTGGTGTGATGGCTCACAATGGGAAATCCTCAGGATATTCAGCATAGTTGCAGATGGCCAAGATATACTGGTATCCCACATTGCTCTTCTCCAAAGACCCTACGATGTCCATTGCAACGTGCTGGAGTGGGGTGCTGATCGCCGGCAGTAGATGCAGAGGAACTCTATCAGACCTGTGGACAACACTGGTTTTCTGACAGATGGGGCACATGGAACAGCATGATTGGACAACTGTGGGTCCAAAAGAAACAGGCACATATGTGCATGTATGCTTTCTGGTGTGCTAGATGACCTGCCCATGGAATGGTGTGAGCCATGTGTAACACTGATGGTTTGCATTGTGTTGGGACAACCAAACACTCATCAGTTCCATCTTCACATACAGAATACCATTCTCCACAGCTTATTCCTCCCCATAATGATAAGGCTGGGCCTCTCCCCCATGTGTCTTGTCAAATAATGGTTTCAGAGATGTATCATCAGCTTTGAAAGCAGCAATATTATCAGGCACCTTCCATTCACTGACATCAACCCCATACCTCAACATCAGGAGCAGGAGAACCCAACTGCTTCTTTATGTGTCATTGCCAGTCTGATTTTCTAGGCCCTTTAACTTCACTCTCACACTGACAATCACATAAGTCTAGCTATGGCTACAAACCAGCTTTTTTTTGGGTCTGGGTGACCACCAGACATGACACATTGATTGAAAGCATTTGTAATCATTAAAAAATCATCCAGCACAGGCAAATCCCTCCCAAAATTATGTTCCCAAGCGAGCAGTCAATCACCCCAACATTCAATAATTACATTTGATCTTTTACAACTACAGTAACCTCTGTCATAAACACATTGAATATGAGTGCAGTCACTGTAATTAATACTGCTGTCTGTCTGATACAAGGTTCTTAATTAAAGACATGGAACTTCCTGTGTCTAAAAATGCCTGCACTTGTCCATTTACAGTCATTTCATGGCAAGCAGAATTATCACCCCTCATTCCCCATCCAGGACTATAACCTTCCCTTGACACATAATGAACCCTGTCAATTTGGGCTTCCTTTCTGGACACACTAATGTCTTATGGCCTGGCTGCTGGCAATGAAAACGTGTGTTGATAACGGTTGTCACTTCCCATTTTACTCCCCGACTAACCAGGGTTACCTCAAGTGTTTCATCTGTCATCCTGATCTTTGGCACCTCTATGGGCTGAAGAGTGGGGTTGTTGTGGGCTCCCTCAGAGGGCATTGATGTACTGCAGGGCTAGTTTCGATGCTGTCAGTCCATTGTCTGGCTCATGTCCTCTGACCCAGATCCGGATGTCACAGGGAAGGAAATGAAGATGATCACCTCTGAAATCTGCTCCTTGTTACTCTGTTCTGGTCGTATCCAGTGATGGCATAGTTCTTCAAGGCGGTGGTAGGCCTTGGTGGGTGTCTCTCCTGGTGGAGTTGTGGTTGTTCTGAATTGTTGCTGGTGAGATATCAGATTTCCTCTGTTGTGTAAGGTACGGTAGTGATTAGACTGGCCCTCGTCCATCACAATGTGATTTGCTTGTGAGCAGAGGCACAGGTTGACGGATCCTTTCCTCCAGTGCCCATTTCCATGTTCTTGTCATGCGCTCGACTTCCAGGAGGTAGTTTTCAGTGTTCTCCCCCTGCTGGGAAACAGGCATCTTTGGTTCTCTTCTCTGATACGGTGGCTCTAAAAAGACCCTAACTGTGGTAGGTGTTTGTGAGCTAGGCTGAGGAAGAGTTGGATATCGGTTGGTCTGTGTAAATATTATATTGTATATAATTCTTTTTTCTCTCACTGATCATATATTTTCACATTTTGGGACTTGTGTGGAAAAATTGGTAACACTTCATAAAACTTGCACCTGCTATTGAGATGGAGAGTTATTTTTCCAAGAAATGTTGAGCCCATCTTTACATTACACACTCACTCACTCACTCACACACGGTCTCTCTTCCTCTCTCTCTCTCTCTCTCTCTCTATAGAGAGAGAGAGACAGTGAGGTGCACTGAGAAAACCAGATGCATGTGAGGAAATCGAGTTGAGGGAATGAGAAGGGATATGGGAGAGAGATTTCAGAGCAGTGACTTCACAGGTGAATAAAACAGAAGAGGAGGAGATGATGGTGAAAGAGGAAGAGTCTCGTTCAACATAGATGCTCATGTGGGGGAAGACCATAAGACACAGGAGCAGAATCAGGACAGTCAGTCCATTGAGTCTTCTGTGCTATTCCATCATGGCTGATCCCGGATCCCACTCAACCTCATACACCTGCCTTCTCACCATATCCTTTGATGCCCTGACTGATCAGGAAACTATCAACTTCCACCTTTAATATACCCATGGAGTTTGCCTCCACCATAGTCTGTGGCAGAACATTCCATAAAGTTACTACTCTGTGGCTAAAAAAAATTCCTCCTTATCTCTGTTCTAAAGGTCGCCCTTCAATTTTGAGACTGTGTCCTCTCCTTCTGGTTACCCCCACCAGAGGAAACATCCTCTCCACATCCTCCCTATCTAGTCCTTTCAACATTCGATAGGTTTCGATGAGATCCCTCCGCATTCTTCTAAATTCCAGTACAGCCCAAATGCTCCTCACATGTTAACCCTTTCATTCCCACTATCATCCTTGTGAACCTCTTCTGGACTCTCTGCAATGACAATGCATCCTTTCTGAGATATTGAGACCAAAACTGTTGACAATACTCCAAGTGCAGCCTGACTAGTGTCTTATAAGGCTCAACATTATCCTCCTTGCAGTTATATTCTGTTCCCCTTGAAATTAATGCCAACATTACATTTGTCTTCTTTAGCACAGACTCAACCTGTAAATTAACCCTCTGGGAGTCTTGCACAAGGACTCCTATGTCCCTCTGCACCTCTGATGTTTGACCCTTCTCCACATTTAGATAATAGTCTGCACTATCGTTCCTTTTACCAAAATGCGTTATCATATATTTCCCAACACTCTATTCCATCTGCCACTTTTTTGCCCATTCTTTATTGCTTCCTCAGCACTACCTACCCCTTCACCTGTCTTCATATCATTCGCAAACTTTGCCACAAAGACATCAATTCCATTATTTAAGTCATTGAAGAAACAATGTGAAGAGTAGTGGTCCCAATACTAACCCCTGAGGAACACCACTAGTCACCGATAGCCAACCAGAAAAGGCCCCTTTTATTCCATTCGCTGCCTCCTCCTCTATCAGCCATTCCGCTATTCATGCCAGTATCTTTCCTGTAATGCCATGGGATTTTATCTTGTTAAGCAAACTCATGTGTGGCAGCTTATCAAACACCTTCTGAAAACCAAGTAAATGACACCCACTGCCTTTCCTTTGTCCACCCTGCTTGTTACTTCCTCGAAGAACACTTTACAGAAGGACTCTTTCCCTTTACAGAAACCATGTTGACTTTGATTTATTTTATTATTAGTCTCCAGGTACTGTGAAACCTCATCCTTTATAATAGATGCTAACACTTTCCCAACCATGGAGGTTAGCCTAACTGGCCTGTAATTCCCTTTGACCCTTTACCCCCTGACCCCCTGGTGTGTACACCCCCCCCACTCCATTGCACTCCAGTCAGCAACAAGCACTTACACACTCACATGATTTAAAGTGCCAATATCTGATAGCAGAAAATTAATTCATTAGAACTGGGTGTGAAAGCAAACTTTCCAAAGTGTCGGAAAACAATACAACTCTGGTCTGCACCATCTGTATCAGATAAACATAAAACCAGCCCCCCTTTCAGAAAGCTGCAGCTCACACGCAGAGCATTAACCGGAAGGCCATCTCAAAGAGGGTGGAGGGTGGCATGATAGTGTAGTGATCAGAGTAACACTATTACAGTGCCAGCGGCCAGGGTTCAATTCTTGCCGTGGTCTGTAAGGAGTTATACGTGTTTGGAATGTGGGAGGTAATCGGTACACCCGGAGGAAACCCGCGTGGTCAGGTGCATTTGGGAGGCATGAGCTAGTTGGGCTGGAGTGCTGTATCAATTAATCAATCAATGAATAGATAAACAAAAAAAAATGATTATTTACTGACAGAGAATTGTTGAAGAAAGTATACCATCATTTTGCTTAATCATGTGGTTATACTGGGTAAGTAAAAGCAATTTAATATGCTCTGTGGAACAAAGGAGGGTGAGAGACAACTTGATAGAGGTATATGATTAGAAGAGGCATAGATAGAGTGGTTAATCAGCACCTTTTCCAAGGGCGGCAATAGTCATTACCAGAGGACATCTATGTAAGGTGAGTGGAGGGAAGTTTAGGGGAGGTGTCAGTGATAATCACTGGAGATTCTGCAGATGCAACACACAACGCACATGAAGTGCAGAAGGAACTCAGCAAGTCAGGCAGCATCTATGGGGGGAATAAGCAGTCAATGTTTTGGACCGAGACCTGACATCAGGCCTTGCTGAGTACCTCCAGTAATTTGTGTGTAATGTCAGAGGCAGGTTTTTTGCACAGAGTTGTGGGTGACTGGATTGTGCTGCCAGGGGTGGTGGTCAAGGCTGATACAACCGAAGAGACTCTGAGGTAGGCACATGGATGTAAGGGAAATGGACGGTTGTGGTTTGTTCAGGAGGGAAGGATCAGATTGTTCATGAAGTAAATTTATATAGGTTGGCACAACATTGTGGGCCCAAGGGCCTGCGCAGTGCTGGACTGTTCTGCGTTCTATGTCCTATGTCAGAAAGATTAATTGCTGTTGAAAATTCATAGTCTGCAAGAAATTACTAACAAGAACTTGGGGACATTAGACACCACACAGTATTTCTGTGCTTGCAACATTTAATTGATGGAAGATAGACAGCTGGGTGGCACAGCCACCTCACGTCCCCAGTTACCCTGTTCAATTCCCACCTCTGCTGGTGGAGATCTGCTTTGCTTCCACATCCCCAGAATTTGCTGGATTGGAAGATTCATTCACTGCTGTACATTACCCCGCATGTAGGCGAGCAGGAGATTCAGAATGGGGAGAAGAAAGGTTACGGGAAATAACTAGGTGAGTAGACTTGATGGGATTGCTTTGAAAATCAGCATGAACTAAATGGTCAAATGTCTGAAGAAAACATAAGCTGTGAAAAAAATCCAAAATTAATCTCCATAATGCACAAAGTCTGGATGCTGAAGTGCATATTTTATATTCAGATTAATTTATTTATCACATGTGTATCAAAACATACTGTGAAATGCATCATGAGCACTTGATGACTCTGGGCCTGTACTTGCTGGAGTTTAGAAGAATAAGAGGAGTTCTCATTGAAACATCGAAAATTGAAAGGCTTAGAAAGAGTGGACGTGGAGAGGATGTCTCCAATAGTGGGGGAGTCTAGGATCAGAGGACACAGCCTCAGAATGGAATGATGTCCCTTTAGAACAGAGATGAAGAGGAATTTCTTTAGCCAGAGTTGTGGTGAATCTGTGGAATTCATTGTTTAGATGGCTGTGTAGGCCAAGTGATTGGGTATGTTTAAACCAGATGTTGATAGGTTCTTGATGAGTAAGGATGTCAAAAGTTATGGAGAGAAGGCAGGAGAATGGGATGGACAGGGATAATAAAACTGGCATGATGTGCTGGCAGAGCAGACTTGATGGGCTGAGTGGCCTAATTCTGCTCCTCTGTCATATGGTCTTATTTGCAGTAACAGACAAGCCAACCTAAGGACATACTTGGGGGCAGCCCACAAGTTTCTGTCCTATTGAACATGTGAATTGTTTACTTACTGTACATTTGCCGTATTGAGATGGACATTAGCTCACATGACATTCTCACCCAACAGAAATAAGGCGTAAGCAGATCATACATTGATTTAACTGCAGTGATAGCAAAACCAATCTTAATGCTGTAGGTGAGATTATGGTCAATACGAATGATGAAGTGTTTAGCATCAGGAAGGACCTGCAAGTTTCACTATTTACAGAAATCATCTACTACTTCTGCATTAAAGCGCACGAAGGCTGACTGAGAGGTGACTTGATAGAAGCGTACAAAATGAGAAGAGGCACAGACTGAGTGGACCGCCAACCTCTTTTGCCCAGGGCTGAAATGGCTAATGCCAAGGGGTATAATTTTAAGGTGTTTCAGATTCAGCTTCAGGATTATTTATTTAACACATACACACCAAAACATACAGTGAAATGCTTTGCTTGCGCTAATGACCAACCCACCGAAGGGTGTGCTGGGGGCGGCCAGCAAGTGAAGTCACATTCCAGTGCCAACATAGCATGCCTACAATGCTCTGCAGAGCAACACAGAACACAACTATCAACAAATAACAGCAGTAAAGCAAGCTGCTTTCCTCCCACCCACACACAATCACAGTCCTCCGGATAGGCTCTCTCCGGCCTCCAGTGGACTTGGAATTGCAGACTGGAGGGAAGTATAGAGGCAAAGTCAGGGGTAGGTTTTTTTTTAACACAGACAGTGGGAAGTATCTAGAACACACTACCTGGGTTGGTGGGAGGTAGAGGCAGATACATTTTAACGACTTAGATAGGCACATGGGTGAAAGAAAAATATAGGGCTATGTGGAAAGGAAGGGTTAGATTGCTCTTAGAGAAGGTTAAAAGTCTGGTACAATATCATGGGCCATAGGGCCTGTACTGTGCTGTACAGTTCTATGCTCCCAAGCAGCAGCAGGGTAGGCCACTCTGCCCCTCTGACGTGCCCCACCATTCAATGTGATTATGGTTGACATGCCACAGACCTCAATTCCTCTTGTGTGCTAATTCCACAAAGCCCACAATCCCATCCCCCCCCCACAATCTTTTGAGAATTTATCTATTTCCTTTTTAAATACCCCAACACTCTTGCCAAGCCTTGTTGATCAGTGGCTGATTGATTTTACGGAGCACTCTTTGAGAGTCTGCAAACTTACCAGCCCTGGCAGCTGTCCTCATTGAGGGGTCAGAGGTGGGATAGGTGAGCAGCCTCACTTATCCTGGAGGTCAGGCCTCAGAGGATCTATCTTGGGCCCAGCACATTGATGCAGTCATGAAGAAGGCACACCAGTGGCTCTACTTCATTAGGGTCTGAAGAGATTTGTATGTTACTGAACACTCTTACAGGTTCCTACAGATATATGGTGGAGAACATTCTGGGTGGTTGCATCACTGTCTGCTACGAAAGCTCCAATGCAGAGAATTGTAAAGAGGTTGCAAAGGGTTGTGGACTTAGGCAGTTCAATTACAAGCATAACCCTTCGAGGACAACTTAAAGCAGAGGCAGCATCCATCATTAAGAACCCTCACCATCTGGGGCATGACCTCTTCTCAGAACTAAAATTAGGGAGGAGGTACAGGAACCTGAAGACCTACACTCACCCCTTCAGAACCAGCATCTTTCCCTCTGCCATCAGTTTTCTGAATGGACTATAAACTCATGAACACTACCTCATCATTCCTTTCCTTTTGCACCATTTATTTATTGTGTAATTTATAGCAGTTGTATGTCTTTGGACCGTACACAAATTTGCGTCAGATAATTCTGCAGTAGTAAATCTGATTCTGATTCATGCCTGAAACTTATATGCTGAGCTGAAGGCTTCAGCAACATTCAATGTTCCCAGACACTGGATCTCGTGTGAAGCCTGTGCAGTCATTGAATTAGGAGAGCACATGTACAGGAGAATGTTATTCCAGTATGGGGGGGAGGAGGCGTGTGGGGAGAGCGGGTCCGAAAGATTAATGGAGTCCTAAGATGGATGTTTGGAACAATTCAGCCATCACCAATTCTGAAAGGAGCAATGAACTCTACACTCGCTTCTGTACATGGGCATCACTGACAAAATTTGAAACATCACTAGATCCAAATAATCTCAGTGCAATCTCGAAGTCAAGCCTGAGTTGAATTTACTGTCACATGCACAAGTATGTGTGTGCACAAATGTAATGAAACCACCCTAGCCCGTATGTCAAATCACTGGCCAAATCACAGGGTGTATTTAAAGTGGACGTTGATAGGTTCTTGATTAGTCAGGCTGTCAAAAACTATGAGGAGAAGGTAGAAGATAGGAGCTGAGAGGAAAATGGATCAGTGGTAATGGAATGGCAGAGCAGACTCGATGGGCTGAATGGCCTAATCCTGCTACTATGTCTTCTAGACAAACAGCAGCATCATGGGCCTGTAGGATCATATTAGTAGGAAAACATAAACTAAATACAGTTTTTTCAAGGGAAGACACAACTAGAACAAACAAGTCAAAGTCCATTTTAGTGCAAGGTGATCACAGTAGTAACAATATGAACATACAACAATACAGCACAGCGCAGGACCTTTGGTCTAATATTGTGCCGACCTTTTAACCTACTCCAAGATCAATCTAACCCTTCCCTCCATTTTTCTATCATCCATGTGCCTATCTAAGAGTCTCTTAAATGCCCCTAATGTATCTGCCTTTATCACATCCCAGGCCGTGTGTTCCATAAACCTACCACTCTCCATAAAAAAACGCCCACCGCCAACAGCCCCCTTATGTTTAGTAATAGTAACTGGGTGCAGTTGCACTTCGTCACTCTGGAAGCTTGGAGGTAGGTCAATTTGAAACAGATACTTTGATAAGAAAATATTTGAGAACATACTGTTCCAAATGATGGACGAACTTGGAAACAGAGCACCACAGCTGTGTTTCAATCGGAGACAAAACCCTGTCAAAATGCTGCTCCAATTTCCACTGCTCACTGCTCACTTATAGCCCGGTTTCTGGGTGTCTGAATGCCTGTTAGGGGTGGTCCGGTGGTGTAATGGTTAGTATAGCGCTATTGCAGTGCCTGTGATCAGCAATTAGAGTTCAATTCCCACCACCACCTGTAAGGAGTTTCTATACTTTCCCTGTATCCCTGTGGATTTCCTCCGGGTGCTCCAGTTTCCACTCACATTCCAAAGATGTATGGGTTAGGGTTAAGTTGTGGGGATGGTATGTTGGCCCCGGAAGCACGATGACACATGCGGGCTGCCCCCAGTACAATCCTCAGACTGTCCAAACACTGTATTTCACAGTGTATTTCATCTGTTTTGATGTATGCGTGACAAATAAAACTAATCTCTATCTTAATCTTTAGGTGTATTCTGTTCTTGGTGGGAGTTTTGTTCTCCTCACCAACATAAAAGTTCAACAGTAGTGAAAAATACAAAATTTGGATGGAGTGGAATTCTTCATCCTTTTTGGTCCAGATTCTAAAAAAAGGCTGTTCTTAATTGAACAACTCAACTCTTTTTTCCTTTGCAAGTGTCCACTTTAAAGGCATTGAAGAGGTTCACCAATAAATCCACAACCTTGAAATCTGGAGCACCTGCAGAATGCTGAAAGAACTCGATGGGTCAGGTAGCGTAGGAGGAGGGAAATGGATAGCTGAGTACACAAGCACTTCTGCTTCCTCAGGAAACTAAAGAAATTGTACATGAACTCATTGACCCTCACCAAAGAAACTACCCAGTCCAGATGCTTTATGGGCCTGATGTAGCAACTACTCTGCCCGTGCCCATAAGGAACTGCAGAGGATTGTGGGAAACCAGCCTCCCCACTATGGACACGGAGATTCTGCAGATGCTGGAAATCCAGAGTATACTCATACAAGTGTTGGAGGAACTCAGCAGGTTAGATAGCATCTGTGGAGAGGAATAAACAGTCAACATTTCAGGCTAAATTCATACAAATCAAATCATTGCACAGTGCATTGAGCTAGAATAAGGTAAAACAATAATAATGTGGAATGTAAAAGTGACCATTCAGGGGCTGTGCACATACCTGTCTAAATGTCTCTTAAACATTGCTACTGTGTCTGGTGCGCTGGACGAGCATTCCGGGTTTCAGCCTGAAACATTGACAACTACTTTCTTTCCTCCAGACTGTGTGTTGCTCACCACTGCCTCTTCTGCACACTTCAGTTTTTTATTGTAACTTATGGTAATTTTTAATGTATTGCACTGTACTGCTGCCACAAAACAACACATTTCATGACACAAATAAAACGCTGCAGGAACTCAGCAGGTCAAGCAGCATCTATGGAAATGAATTGTTTTGGGTCGGACTCTCCATCGAGTTACTCCCCTCTGTGGACTCTGTCTAAATTTCATGCTGCCTCAGTAAGGTGGTCAACATTGTTAAAGTCCCCGCCCACCATAGACATTCTCTCTGCTCCTGTCAGGCAGTAGATACAAAAGTCTGAAAGCTCAAGAACAGCTCCTACCCTACTGACGTAAGGTGACTGAGTCAATACCTTGTATGAGGAGATGGACTTTTGACCTCACAATCCACCTCATCATGGCCCAACATCTTTTTGCCCAAATGAAACTGTATTCTGTGACTGCTTTTCCCTTGTTCCACCTCAGTGCACTGTGTAATGATCTGATCTGAACGAACAGTATGCAAGACACATTTCTCACATGTGACAATAATAATCCAGTTACCAAGAGCACATAGTAAATGGGTTAGAGAAAAGGCCTAAGGTGAATGGACAAGACTCTATAAGAGCAGATTGTGCAGGATTTTTTAAAGGTTAACTTGCGGGTTGAGTCGGTGGCAAATGCAATGTTAGCATTTATTTTGGTAGGACTAGAATATCAAGCAATGAAGTAATGTTGAGGTTTTATAAGACACTGGTCAGACTGCACTTGACTGTGAGCAGTATTGAGCTCTTTATCTTGGAAAAGATCTGCTGACATTGGAGAGGGTCCAGAGGAGGCTCATGAGAATGATGCCAGAAATGAAAGGGTTAAAATATGAGAAGTGTTTGATGACACTGGGCCAGTGCTTTAATATGGTACTAGTGAAGCATAACAATAACTTGCTGTCAGCAAACACAGCTAATAACTACTTTATTACTCACACTTTTTCTGTAAAATGATCACTGTAATCAAGAGCCTGTAACTTCCTTGTCAGAGTTGAGCTTTTTGCCTGAATGACCTGGCATTTTTCAGGATGAACTGAAGTCTCAAAGGTGCAGGACGGTTGTGGCCCCGTGTACACGGGCCAAATTGAGGTGGTGGGGCCTGGACCCGAAGAGTCAGTGTTTGGCTGCTGGAGTGGACTGGAAGCAATTCAAAGTGGCAGAATCAAAGTGAGACAAAGTTGAATTTTGCAGGGCCCAGACGCAAGGACAAGAAACAAACTGAGATTTGACCAATTTAAGCACTGAGCTGAATTGAGGTGGCGAGTCCTGGGGCTGAGAGTGTATCAAAGCAGCGGGGCCAGGGTCCAAGTCAAGGAACGGTCCACTGTTTGGTTGATTTAAGCACCAGGCCAGATTGAAAAGGTTAGGGTGTCAGTGCCAAAGGTGAGGAATGGACCAGTGTTCAGCTCACTGCTCCACAAGGTTTACTTGTCTCTGCACTGAACTGAGGCTGTGGCCTGCAACAAGCAGGCTCCTGGATCGGCTGTGACTGTGAGGTCTCACCTCTGTGAACCTCAGTTCTGAATGTTATTTGCTTTTTTTTTGTTTGCATGGTTTGTTTTTTTTTACACATTGGGTGTCTGACAGTCTTTTTTTAATAGGTTCTACTGGGTGTTTTGTGGCTGTCTGTTAGGAAACAAATATCAAGGTTGTACATAGTATACATACTTTGATAATAAAGGTACTTTGAACTTTGTACTCGCTGGAGTTGGAAGAATGAAGGGGGCATCTCATTGAAACTATTGAATATTGAAAGGCTCAGACAGAGTGGATGTGGTGAGGATATTTACTAAAATGGGCGATTCTAGGACCAGAGGGCACTGCCTTGGAATAGAGGGATATCCATTTAGAATAGCGATAAGGAAGAATTTCTTTAGCCAGAGGATGAATTTGTGGAATTCGTTGCCACAAATGGTTGTGGAAGCCAAGTCATTGTGTTTATTTAAAGCAGAGTTTGGAAGTTTCATGATTAGAAAGGGCATCAAAGGTTACAGGGAGAAGACAAGAGAATGGGGTTGAGAGGGATAATAAATCAGCTATGATGGAATGGCAGAGAAGACTTGATGGGCCAAATGCCTAAATCTCCTCCTATGTCTTATGGTTTTATGCTCCCTTGAGGCCCACACTGGTGAGTAGGTGTAGGTAGAGGTGCCAACGATGGAGACTGGAGGAAGGTGAGTCAGAGAAGCCCTGGTGGAATGGGAAGGTCTGATGTGGAGGAAAGAAAGCACAGCCTGAGATTAGAAGGGTCACAGTGAGATATTCTGTTATTACTTTTCCTTGTACTACGTCAGTGTTATAATGATTTGATCTGTATGAACAGCACGCAGGAATGTTGGATGGTTGGGTGAGAGGAGTGTGGGAATGTCAGCAGGTTGGATGAGGGAAGTGTGACAGAATGGACAGGAAATTAGATGGGGGGTGTGGAAATGTTGACAGGAATGATGCAACCAGAAACATAACAAGTTGGCTCTGGAGAGTATAACTGTGCAGACAGGAAACTAGGTGAGAGGCATGTGAGATGTTAACAGGAATTGGGTAAGTGACAGAGAACGGTTAATGAGTGAATGTTTTATTTATGTAGCCAAGTGTCTTAGGGAGAATGTTAGGCCTATGATCTCAGTACTGATAGAATAATTGCTTTATGGCATCCAGTATTGAAAACTATAGTTAGTGGAGAGTGTGTCGTTGATATGGTGACCGAATGTGGAAAGATATTTGATGATAATGCAGGGAAGAAAAGGGAGGAGGTACAGGTGCCTGAAGTTTCACACTCGATATTTTAGGAAGAGCTTCTTTCCCTCTTCCACTGGAGACCAATTTGTCAAGAATATTTCCTCCACCTGCCACAACAGGCGGGATTTCTCGGCGACTACTCATTTTAATTCCTCCTCCCATTCTCATTCTGATATGTTGGCTCATGGCCTCCCCTACTGACACGATGAGGTGACACTCAGGTTGGAGGAGCAACACCTCATCTCCAGTCAGTGTAGCCTCTACCCTGACAGCATGAACACTGTTTAACTTCCAGTAAATTCTCCCCCTCTGCCTTCTCTCTTTTTCCATTCCTCATTCTAATTCCCAACTTACCCCTTCTCTTCACCTTCACATCACTGCCCTCTGGTGCCCCATCTCCTTCCTTTTCTCCCATGGCCCACTCTCCTATCCCATCAGATTCCTTCTCCTTCAACCCTTCATCTCTTTCACCTATCACGTCCCAGCTTCTTACTTTAATCACCTTCCCGCTCACCTGGCTTCACCTATCACCTTCGATCTTGTACTCCTTCCCCTCTACCCCACCTTCATATCCTGACTTCTTTCCCCTTCCTATCCAGTCTGACGAAGGATCTCTGCCCAATATATCAACTGCTTATTCATTTCTGTAGATGCTGCCTGACCTGCTGAATTCCTCCAGCATTTTGTGTGTGTTGCTCTGGATTTCCAGCATCTGCAGAATCTGTTGCATTTATCAGATTTCTGAGTGGTCTATAAGTCCACAAACACTACCTCCTTCTTTAGCGTTATTTATTTATTTCTGTAACATTTAGTCATTTTAATGCCTTGAACTGTACTGCTGCCACAAAGCAACAAATGTTGCAGCACACGTCACTGATTCTGAAACACGAAGTGGCAGTAGACAGTTGAGAATGACTGAGAGAGAGATGGGAGGGGGGGGGCCTCTGGATGCATCATTGATGGTTACAGTAAGTTTATAAGCCCATAAAGTACGAAAGCACAGATTTTATCATCTCCGGTCCTTCATGTAACATGGAAACACAACTCAGAAAACCAAAACACAGGATTCTGCAGACATCGGAAATCCAGGACAATGCACACAGAATGCTGGAAGAATGCAACAGGTCAGGCAGCATCTACAGTGCGGAATAAACGATCAATGTTTCAGGCTGGGATTTGGTCCTGGTGAAGGATCTCCACACGAAATATTGACTGTTAATTCTCCTTCATCTAAGCTGTTTTCTCCAAAAGGACCACTATCCTGTCATGGTTTGGAGGCTTGCGTGCCTCAGTGACCCAGAGAGCTGTGCTGCCTGGAGTCAGGGCTGTATGTTTTGCCTCTTGATAGGGTCACCCATGCCAAACAGGTCAACGGGTAGAGGCCAGACTAAGAGTGGTCCACTGGTCCTCCAGGTTTGGGGGTTCAGCTCAGGGCAAACCTCCCTGACCAGTCAAACAAAACTGTTAGAGAAACAGCAATGAAAAGTCCTTCTACATCAGGATGGCCAAGGGCAGAAAGAGATGGAGAACCTTTATTGTTGCCCTAAATGCCGGTGATGTAACGGGCAATAAGTATAGATGCTGTTCGACTTGCTGAGTTCCTCCAGCATTTTCAGTGTGCGTGGGTCTGGATTTCCAGCATCTGCAGCATCTCCATACCTCACAAAACCAATCTCAGCGCTTGATTTGATACTTATTTTACTAAAAAAAAGTGTGGCATTGTCACTTTGTGTGATTCACAGCAGCACACCTCTAGCAACTCTGAGTTTTCTTTCTCCAAAGGGCATTCCTCCTATCAGGAACTCTGCTAACCCTGAGCTGTGCAGGTATGGTCCAGGGCAACTGCGCAGAGGCTGATAGCTGGATTAATCAGAGGTTTGTTTTTATTCTCTCGACTGGTCTTTAGTCTCACTCAGTACCCCCCAACAGCCAAACAGAAGCATCAAAGTGATGCAGAGTTCAGGTATACTGCCTGGTCTCTCCCACACTTGGGCGCCTGTCAACATGAGTTCTTAATTAACATTATAACAGGGTTTAAATCTGACGGTGCTATTACAAAGATAGAGTCCATGATGGGCACCAGTATAGAGGATACCTTCAAAAGGCAATGCCTCAAAAAGGAGGTATCCATTGTTAAGGACCTCGCACCACCCAGAGTATGCCCTCTTCTGATTGCTACTGTCAGAGAAGAGGTACAGGAGCCTGAAGACAAAAAAAAAACTCAACATTTAAAATACAGCTTCTTCTCCTCCCCATCAGATTTCTGAATGGACAATGAACTCATGATATATATCAAGTTCAAGATCAAGTTTATCATCATCTGACTGTACATATATAGAATCAAATGAAACGACATTCCTCTGGAACATGGTGCACCCACAAAATGTATATCACACACAGCACATGAAACAAAATATTACCACAAGTAAGTTAATAAAATATAGTTCAAAGTGCATGTAGTGAACAGCAGAGGTAAGCAGTAAAGAGTAAACAGATCGCTGTCCTAGTGATGAGACCTTGGTGGTGGCAGGCTAATCATTAGTCATAGAATCATAAAGAAGTACAGCACAGAAACAGGCCCTTCAGCCCTTCTACTTCATGCTGAAACATTCAAACTGCCTATTTCCATTGACCCACACTGGGACCATACCCACCCATATCTCTTCTATCCATGCACCTATCCAAACTTCTATTAAACATTGGTCGAGCTCACATGGACCACTTGTGCTGGCAGCTCTTTCCACACTCTCATGACCCCCTGAGTGAAGATGTTTCCCCTCATGTTCCCTGTAAACTTTTCACATTTCACCATTAACCCATGACATCTGGTTGCAGTCCCACACAACCTCATTGGAAAAAGACTCCTTGCTATACCCAATCTATACCTCTCATAAATTTGTATACCTCTGTCAAATCTCTTTTAGGTCTTCCACATTTTAAACAATACAGTCTGAACCTACTTAATCTTTCCTTATACTTCAGGCCTCCAGACCCAGCAACATCCTTGGAATCCTTGGCAATCTGTCAACCTTATTTACATCTTTCCTGTAAGTAGCTGACCGAAACTGCACACAATACACCAAATTAGGCCTCACCAACATTCTATACAACTTCACCATAATAACCCATCCTCTGTACTAATTACATTGATTTATAAAGGCCAATATACCAAAAGCTTTCTTTACGATCCTATCTTCCTGTCTCACAGCCTGAGGGAAGAAGCTGTTACCTCGTCTGGCAGTTCTCATCCTGATCCTTCTGTACCCCCTTCTTGATGGTAGTTGGTCAAAGAGACTGTGGGGTGGGTGGTGGAGATCCTTAACAATGCTTCACCTGCAATGCTCCCAGCATCTGACCAGGTCTGTTGTCTGGCCCACAGATTTGCATGGGGTTACCCTGTCTGAGATCCTCCTCACCTTGTTTGCGGCCAGACAGACTGCCTGTTCCTCAGGAGGAGAGGGGTTTTCCTCGGTGTCACTTCATTCAATACATCAAGTTGTACATAGAAGGCATTAAGCCTATCAGGAAGGGAGGCACCACTGTCGTTGATGTGCAGGGTGGACTTATAATTGGTTATGGTTTGTATACCTTGTCACATGTGCCACATGTCCCCGGTGTCACAAAGATATCTGTGTATTTTTAGTGTGTACTCATTCCTGGGAGTGTGTGGCTCTTACTGACCTTAGAATCTTCCTGTCCCCTGATCTAATCTAATCTCCCTGTAAACTGGTTTGAGTCATATAACCAGTGGTTTGTACGCAGGCATTAGCAAAATGGATATAAGATCTGACTTTACTAGGTGAGGGAGGGCAGGGTCAGCCTTGTAGGCTCCAGAAACATTGGTACAAACCAGGTCTAATATATTCTCTCCTCTGGTTGAGAAGTTGACATGCTGGTAGAACTTTGGCAGGACTGCTTTTAAGTTAACATGATTGAAGTGATCAGCAACAATGAAGCTACCATTGGGATGAGTAGCTTTGAGGTTACAGATGACATTGTAGAGCTCTTGCAGTGCTTCCAGATATAAACAGCAATAATCACAATGGCATTGAACTCCCTCAGTAAGTAGAAGGGCCTGGACTTCACCATTAAAAACTCTATCTGAGTGAGTAGTGGGCTGTCACTACCGAGATGTTCACACACCAGTTCTTATTGGCATAGACACACAAGCCTCCTGCATGGATCTTGCCAGAGGTCACAGCATTTTTACCCGCCCGAAAAGAGGTTAGGCCTTAGCCAGTTGGCCAAGTATGGAGTGATGCTCTGGGGCCACTTTTCTATCAGGATGATTGTGTAGCAGTTCTTCATCTCCCTCTGGTTCAGATGCAGATGCAGGTAATTCACTTTATTCTCTGCTGAATGAACGTCAGCGAGTAGAATTGTTGGGAGCCAGAGCCAGCAGGAATCCACTTTAATTTCTGCTCGAATTACTGCACTTCTGCATTCTCATGCACTGCTTCCCCGAGTAGCTCTAGCCAGCTGTGATGCAGAGCAAGGACCTGCTCCCTGCGTTAGTCTGTAATTGCACAAAACCTTTGTTATTCCACTTGCTAGCAAGGTAGACTTGCGGATTTTAGTGTTCTCTGTGCTCAGCAGTGTGTTTTTCAGTCACAGAAGAGACAAAAAGGACAAGAAATTTCACCATTGGTTGAAGCCAGAAAGCCCGCTGTGACCATGGTATCTTGTTTCCAAGTTATACATACGTTTAATTGGGTCATCGTTAATTGGGACAGCTGCTTATTTGGGACAATTCTTAGTGAACAAAAATGGATCAAGAAAGTAGCGGGGATTCCTTTTGTTTATTTGGGAGACTGTTGCTGAATAGTTTTTAATGAGCATCAGTCGCTTGCGCTTGTGTGGCTGTTAGACACTACACTGTGCTGAGAGCGAACAGTTTTTAAATAGTGCCATTTGCACATGTTGGTGTTAAAGAAGCAATGATTTTGCCACTGATAGTTGGCGAGAGATATGCAGGAAGACGATTCAAAGCTGTTTTGCTCACTGTGGTTTCAAGTATTCAGGCTTGGAGATGCCAGAAACGACCAGGAGTGAAAATGAAACAAATTCTTTACTTCAACAATTTAGGAACTATGAAGGTATTGTTACTCATATTGAATGTTACAATAAAAATGAAGATTTGAAGGATGCAATCACCAAAAATTGTGTGAAGGCTGTCAATAATTCACACTAGATGTTTGCACTGAGTTTATTAATTTATAGTCAATCAATACGCTGGTGGCAAAGTGACATCAGCACTGGACTTTGGAGTGAGAGGTCCCAAGTTCAAATCCGGCCGGCTCCCTTGCACACTCTCCTCATGCTGGGGTTGAGTGTCGAGTTGGGTTTTTCATAAGAAAAACCTGGAGAGGGATGGGCTCCGCCAGGTTTCAGATGCCCAAGACGATGAGCAATCATCAAAAAGATTGGTGCAAAAAGCTTGTCATGACGGCTCCACCAGGAATTAAGGGTGCACACACACACACACACACACACTCAATCAAAAGACATGGCATCATAATTTCTCTGTTGATAACTATAAGGAACTAATATACAGTTTTATAGTATTGTAACAGTATTGACTGTGTTCTAATTTGTACTGTATTTCATTGAAATACATAATTTGCTACCCAGTTAAACAGTAGTTTGTCATTTCTTATATCTTTTTAACTATTTCTTCAAACTTTGGTTAATTGGGGAAGCTGCTAAATTGGGTCAAAATTTACTGGTCCGGATATGGCCCAATTAACGGGAATCCACTGTATATATCTTATTATAATTTATAGTATATTTATATATTGCACTGTATTGCAAAACAACAAATTTCATGATATATGTCAGTGATAATAAACCTGATTTAGATTCTGAAGAGAGCCAGAATTGATTGCTGGTTTCTGAGGTAGATTAAGAAGTTTACGTTATTGTGTATTTGCCAACTCCACCTCCCCATTAAGGACAAAGTAATCTGCAAAGAAATGGACCAAAAATATGATTCAGCTGACTGGGGTTAAAGCAAATTCACACAGCTCAACAAGAATCTAATGAATATCCCTCTCTCTCTCTCTCTCTCTCTCTCTCTCTCTCTCTCTCGCTGTCCGGGATGCTGTGTGACAACTCCAAGCATGTTCCCACGTCCTGCCTCAGCAGCACCCAGTGCTCACTTGCACGCAACTGCCAATCTTCTAACCCCGTGATCGCTGCATTGCTCAGTCCTTTTGCCTGAGGAAACTCACCAATTTTAGCAGACTAGGTGGCTGCTTGTCCTTCAGGCTCCAGCGACGGCTACACACACAGAAAATTCTGCAAATGCTGCAAACCTTGTGCAACCCAGACAAAATGCTGGAGGAACTCAGCAAATCAGGCCGTGACTATTGAAGGGAATAAATAGAATTCATTCCCAGTTTCTTACTTCACCTCCCACACTCTATTTCCCCACAGGACAGAGTTAAAATCTATCACTTTCCAGCTTGTACTCCTCCCCGTACTCCACCTTCTTATTCTTGCTTCTGCCCTCTTCCTTTGCAATCGTGATGAAGGGTCTCAGCCCGATACATCAACTGTTTATTCCTCCCCATAGATGCTGCCCGATCTGCTGAGTTCCTCCAGCATTTTATGTGTTTTGCATAGTACTCCAGTTGAGTTCAGAGTGAACGCTGGAATTGAGGTCTTCTTGAGTGGATGGACAGAGAGGCTAACCTCACCTCGTGTGCTGACCAGTGAACTCCTGGGGCTTTCAAACAGCTACATAACCAATTATTGGAGTTTTACAGAAGTTTTAACCATCAGTTCCATTACAAAGGTTACATTTACTTGTCACATGTTCATCAAAACATATCGTGAAATGTGTCATTTCCAACAATGATCAACATTCTCCAAATATGTGCTGGGGGCAGCCTTCAACCAATGCCCAATTTTCCAACCCATCTGTCCCTCTGCATCCTTTGACAATGCTCTTCACTATCTCCAACAATTTTCTGATAGCTGCTCTACCCCTCTTTATCAGGAGGAAGATTAAGATTACCTTGATTTGGCACATGTGTAGTACATTGAAACTTATAGTGAAATGCATCATTTGTAGCAACGACCTACACAGTCTGAGGATGTGCTGGGGGCAGCCCACAAGTGTCACCATGCTTCTGGCACCAGCATAGCATGTCCACAACTTACTAATCCTAAATTGTACATTATTGAGGATACTGGAGTGCCTGGAGGAAGCTCCTGAGGTCATTGGGGAGGAGCTACAAACACCTTACAGACAGTGCACACAAAATGCTGGTGGAACGCCGCAGGCCAGACAGCATCTATAGGAAGAAGCACTGTTGACGTTTTGGGCTGAGACCCTTCGTTAGGACCTGGCCTGCTGCGTTCCACCAGCATTTTGTGTGTGTCGCTTGAATTTCCAGCATCTACAGATATCCTCGTGTTTACCTTGCAGACAGTGGTGGGAATTGAACCTGGGTTGCTGGCACAGTTATAGTGTAATACTAACCACTGCGCTATTGTGTCACTGAAGGCTGGGCAGCATACTGGACTACTAATTGTGGAAACTGGTGAACAGTCCAAACAACATAGCTTGAATCCACTATGGTCCTTCTCACTATTGAGCACATCTGCACGGACCGCTGTCGAAAGAAAGGAGCCTTGTTCATAAAGAACCCCTGTCATCCTGGCCATACTCTCTTCTCGCTGTTGCCATCAGGATGGAGATACTGGAGCCTCAGGACTCACAACACCAGGTTCAGGAACAGTTATTGACCCTCAACCATCAGGCCCTTGAACCAGAGGGAATAACTTCACTCACCCCAACACTGAACTCTTCCCACAACTTATGGACTCATTCTCAAGGAGTCTTCGTCTCATGTTTTCAATATTTCTTGCTTATTTAGTAATTTTTTTCTCTTTCTTTTTGTTTTTTTCACAATTTGTTGTCTGTTGCACATTGGTTGTTTGTCCATCTTGTGTGTGTTTTTCTAATTGATTCTATTATGTTTCTTTGTATTTTCTGTGAATGCCAGCAAGAAAATGAATCTCAGGGTAGTATATGGTGACATTGATGTACTTTGCCAATAAATTTATTTTGAACTTTGAACTTTAATACAGATCCTGATGAATTAATCTGAGTTAATTCAATAATCTAGCGCTCTCAGTCTGTACCTAGAACCACTGCACACAGCCAGTGGAACAAAACACTTACCTCCTAAGTGCTAAGCATGTTTGTTTAAGCCTTGAGTAATCGTACTGCCAGTCGGTGTAAACAAAAAGTTCCATGTTTCCACTAATGAGGATTCAGTCGTATCCAAGCCAACTCAAGTGATTAATTATACTTCAAATGATGTGGAAACGAGTCTCTGTGGTATGAGCTTCCTTCCCCATTCCACTCATGGGGACAGTTCGATTGGATAAGAAAGCACTTGTTTAAAACACAAGAGTTTCTGCGGATGCTGGAAATCCAGAGGAATGCATTATGGCAACATGCTGGAGGAACTCCGCAGATCAGGTGGCCGATATGGAGGGGAATAACCAGTCAATGTTTTGGGCATTTGTCTTGTCCACAAATCCTGCGTTTGTTCTGTCACTGGAGTGTGGGAGTCTCCACATTCCAGACTCATAAAACCATAAGATATAGGAGAATTAGGCCATTTAGCCCATCAAGTCTGTTCTACTACTCCATCATGGCTGATTCATTATCCCTCTCAACCTCATTCTCCTTAACCTTTGATGAACTTGCTAATCAAGAACCTATCAACCTCCATTTTAAATATACCCAATGACTTGGCCTCCACAGTCATCTGTGGCAATGATTTCGGCCAATTCACCAATCTCTGGCTAAAGGTATTCCTTCTCATTTCTGTTCTAAAGGGACGTCATTGCATTCTGAGACTGTGCCCTGTGGTCCTAGACTCCCTGACTATAGGAATTCCTAACTCTTCATTCCTCAGATGCTCCCTCCTCCTCTCTGAGTCTCTTACCATCAGCCTGAGCCAGTTTTCCTTCCCACACAGGCATCAACCTAAACATCCCCTCTCTTCCCTCTCAGCTGTCCAGCGAGTGGCACAGCAGACACAGCCACTGGCTCACAGCCCCAGTGTCTAGGGTTCAATCCTGACCTCTGTGTGGAGCTTGAACTTTCTCCCTGATCGTATAGGTTTCCCAAGGTAGTCTGGTGGGTTAACTGGCTTCTGTATTTTGCCCCTAGTGTGTAGGTGAAGGGTAGAATCCGTGGGGGAAGGGGGTTACTTGATGGGAATTTGGGGGGGGGGGGTCGCAATGAGGTTAGTACAGGATAGGAGCTTGTTGGGTGACGCTGACGATGCACTGAGGGGCTTGTTTCCATTTGTATGACATTCTCCGCACATGCCCAGTAACATCCAAGCTCCCGAGTACCCCACCTGCTCTGAAGAGACCCTTCATCAAACCCCTCTCCCCATTCATCTTTCTATTTGCCACTGCTCGCCTTGTCCTCTTCCCTCAGACTCATTTGCCTGTACCAGCTTAAGTGACTGCGATCTCTTTGATGACGAGGAAAGGATGGATGAAGTATACAGGATCGAGAGATTGTGGGAAGAATTAAGAAACACAAGCTATCTACTCAAATAAAAATGACACCTGTGAAGTTCTTGAATACAAAATGCAGGAATTACACAGCAAATATAATTGGGTCTTTTAGTATTCTGGAGGTTGTATTCAGTTCAGTTACACTCAACTCTACTCATCTGAGCTGAACTGTGGCTGTGGTCTGCAGCTATCTCGGTGTGAACTCACTTTTGTGAACTTCAGTTCTGAATACTATTTGCTTACTTTCATTGCTTGCATCTCTCTGCACATTGGGTGTTTGACAGTCTTCTTGTGTTTAATGGGTTCTATTGAGTTTCTTTGTTTTGTAGCTGCCTGTAAGAAGACAAATCTCAAGGTTGTATAAAGTATACATACTTCGATGATAAAAGTACTTTGATTTTGTAGGTAGATTTTGTAGATAGAAAGAAATTCAACATGTCCCTCATGACCCGAAGCATTTACAGATGCACCACAGAAAACACCCTATTTGGGTACATCACGGCCGTTATGTCAACTGTTGTGTCCGTGATCCCAAGAAATCGCCAAGAGTTGTGGGCACAGCTCAGCACCTCACAGAAAACAACCTCCCCTCTATGGACTCTATCAATACTTTCCACCATCTTGGGAAAACAGCCAACATAATCAAATGGCAGTCTCTCTTTTCTCTTCTCCCCCATCAGACAGAAGATACAAAAGCTTGAGAAAACATTCCCCCAGACTCAGGACAGCTTCTATGCTGCTGTTATCAGATACTTGAACAGCCCTCTCGTACGACAAAAGGTAAACTCCTGATCCCCCAAGCTACCTCAGTGTTTTATTTGTCTACCTGCACTGCCTTCCCTGCAGCTGCAACACTCTTCTCATTTCTTTTTTGCTATCTCAATGTTCTTATATGATGAGCCGCTTAGATGTTCAAAGGTCACAGTAACTTCATTATCCAAGTAGGAATATATCACCAAATATTACCTTGAGATTCATTTTCTTGCCAGCAATCAGAGTAGAACGAGAAATAGAACAGAATCAATGACAAACTACACACAAAGACCAATAAGCAACGGATGAGCAAAAGAAGGTAAATTATGTGAATACAAAATAACAACAATAATAAATAAATAAATGATAGTGAGAACATGAGCTGTAAAGTCATTGGAAGTGAGTCCATAGGTGATGCTCAGTGCCCAGCTCAGTGCTATGGCGAGTGAAGTTATCCACGCTGGTTCAGGAGCCTGATGGTTGCAGGGTAATAACTGTTCCTGAACCTGGTGATGTGGGACCTAAGGCTGCTGTACTTCCTTCCTGATGGCAGCAGTGAGAATTGCCCGGACAGTGAGGGTCACTGATGATGAATGCTGCTCCCTTTAGCCAGAGAGTGGTGAATTTGTGGAATTTGTTACCACAGGCAGCAGTGGAGGCCTGGTCATTGGGTGTATTTAAGGCAGAGATTGGTTGGACATGGCATCAAAGGTTAAGGGGAGAATGCCTGGGAATGGAGCAGACTTGATGGGCCACATGACCTAATTCTGCCCCTATGTCTTATGGTCTTGTAGCAGTGCTCTTTATTGATGCACTCAATGGTGGGGAGGCTTTTCCTGTGATGAACTGGGATGTATCCACCACTGTACATAGGCTTTCCTGCTCTTGGGCATTGGTGTTTCCATTCCAGGCCAAGATGCAATCACTCACAATACTCTACATTGTGCATCTATAGAAGCATGTCAAAATTTTAGATGACATGCTGAATCTACACAAATTTCTAAGAAAGCAGAGACACAGCCTTGTTTTCTTTGAAATGGCACACAAAAGCTTTACACAGCATCTTGGTGCATGTGACAATAACAAACAATTTACCAATTCCACTTCTTTTGGAAGGTTAGTGAATTTCCCAAGTGGATTCAGGATTGTCTTTTGCAATAATACATCATGCTGCCAACAAGACAATAATCTATTTTAAGTTCCATAGTGAGTAATGAGTCTGATTAGTCTAACAGTCTAAAACTTTATGAACACTTAACCAGTAACAGCCATAAAATGACTGATTTCATTGTACTTTTGAAAGGGATAAATGTTAAACAGTTATTAAGATTCTTGGATTGGGGAAAGCTAACTTTCATGCGATGCCATGGAGACCATCCATGGTAACCTAGTAAAACCTGTCAAAGGGCAAAAGGATCAGTGCGGCGTGTTCAAATAAGAATGTAAATGTGACTCAGAACCAGATTAAAACCCTAGGTGGTGAGAATTCCAACTGTCGAAGAAAGGAATGATTCAGGTCAACACTAAATTGAGAGAGGAAGCACATAAACTGACCACATCAGCACAGATACAAGTGAAGAATCAGTCAGATTCAGGATTAACATCACTGACCTATGTCATGAAATTTGTTGTTTATGACAGCAGTACATTGCAATACATAAGAATAAAAAAGCTGTCAATTCCAATAAGAAATATGTAAAAGGTAATGCAAAGAGAGAGCAAAAAAAGAATTAAAAATAGTGAGATAGTGTTCATGGGTTCATTGTTCATTCAGAAATCTGTTGGTGGAGGGGAAGAAGCTGTTCCTGAAACTTTGAGTGTGTGTCTTCAGGCTCCTGCAGCTCCTTCCTGATGGTAGCAATGAAAAGCAGGTATGTCCTGGATGATGGGGGATTAATAAAGATAGATGCTGCCTTTTTGAGCAATCACTTTTTGAAGGTGTCCTCAATGTTAGGGAGGCTAGTGCCCATGATGGAGCTGGGTCAGCTTACAAATTTTTGCAGCCTTTTCTGGTCCTGTGTAGTGGCCCCTCAAGATGGTGATGCCAGACAAGTTACAATGCTCTTCAAAGTAGAAATGTGTGAGAGTCTCTGGTGACATATCAAGTCTCCTCAGACTCCTAATGAAACATAGTTGCTGTGGTAGCTTTTTTGCAATTGTGTCAATATGGTGGACCCAGGATAAATCTTCGAAGATACTGACACCCAGGAAATGTCTGGGAAAGACACAAGATCTCTGTGTGCAATTAAGCAGAGAGTAACAGCTACAAATGAAAGGGAATGGAAACAAAAGCCAACACAAGAGGTCTGCGTGAAAGAGGAATGATGATATTACAGTGCCAGTGTTGGGGGTTCAGTTCCTGCTGCTCTTTTTAAGAGCTCGTACATTCTCCCCATGATCGTGTAGGATTTCTCCGGGTGCCTTAGTTTCCTCCCACATTCCAAAGATGTGTGGATTAGAAGGTTAATTGGTCAGATGGGTGTGATTGGGTGGTGTGGGCTCATTGGGCCAGAAGTGCCAGTTGTCACATGGTATTTCTAAATAAATTAATTAATAAAATCAACCAATGGTCGGTCTCACACACACACACACACACACACACACACTCAGCAGGTCAGGCAGCATCTACAGAGGGGAATAAACAGTTGACATTTCAGAACAAGACCCTTTATCACTCCTTAGATGTTGCCTGACCTGCTGAATACGTCCAGCATTTTGCTCAAGATTTCCAGTATCTGCAGAATCTCTTGTGCCACCAGGAAACAGTGGTAGTCAGCAGTAGCCTGGGGCTTCTGAAAACTCTTGACAGGGATATCTTAAATTTAAATAAGGAACTGGTGACATGATGTACAATTTCTTTGCAAAAGCATTTAAAGTTGGACAATGCAGCTGCTTGGTTGGTAGAGTTGGGAACTCAAAGTACCAGCTATCCAGTTCTGATTTCAGGTGCTGTCCATGTTTCCTCCCACATCCCAGAGATACAAGATTTGGTAAGGTGATCGACCACTGTAAATTATTCCATGCATGTTGGTGAGTGGTAGAGCCTGAATGGAACTGATAGGACTGTGGGGGAGGATAAGTAATGTGTTGGGCCATTGAGTTTGACCTGGGAATTGACCTAGACTCGATGGGTTGAATTGCCTCATAAGAGATATTCAATAGTGATGGATGGAAAAATATAGCTTCACAACAAGTAGCAACACACACAAAATGCTGGAGGAACTCAGCAGGGCAGGCAGCATCTATGGAAAAAAGTACAGTTGATGTCTTGGGCTGAAACCCTTTGGCAGGACTGGAGATAAAAATCTGAGGAGTAGATTTAAAAGATTGGGGGGAGGGAAGAGAGAAACACCAGGTGATTGGTGAAACCTGGAGGGGGAGGGATGAAGTAAAAAGCTGGGAAGTTGATTGGTGAAAGAGGTCATGGAAGAAAGGGGGGTGGAGGAGCACCAGAAGGAGGCAATGGGCAGGCAAGGAGATAATGTGAGAAGAGGGAAAAGGGGATGGAAAATAGTGAGGGGGGAAGGGGGGGCATTACTGGAAGTTTGAGAAATCGTTCATGTCATCAGGTTGGAGGCTACCCAAACAGAATATAAGGTGTTGCTCCTCCAACTTAAGTGTGGCCTCATCATGACGGTGGAGGAGGTCATGGATGGACATAGTGGAATGGGGATGGGAAGTGGAATTAAAACGAGCGGCCACTGGGAGATCCCACTTGTTCTGGTGGATGGAGCATAGATGCTTGGTGAAGTCGTTTCCCAATCTGCGCCGGGTCTCACCGATATACCGGAAGCCACACAGGGAGAACCGAACACAGTAACTGACCCCAACAAACTCACAGGTGAAGTGTTGCCTCCCCTGGAAGGACTGTCTAAGGCCCTGAATGGTAGTGAGGGAGGGGGTGCAGGGGCAGGTATAGCACTTGTTCCGCTTGTAAGGATAAGGGCCTGGAGGGAGGTCACTGGGAAGTGCAGAATGGACAAGGGAGTCACGTAGGGAGCGATCCCTGCGGAAAGCAGAAAGTGGGGGGGGGCAGAGAAAGATGTGCTTGGTAGTGGGATCCCATTGGAAATGGGGAAATGGCGGAAGTTTTAGAGAATTATGTGCTGGACGTGAATGCTAGTGGGGGGAAGATGGGGGCAAATGTGCTTGAAATGGAAGAAATGCAGTTGAGGGCAGCATTGATGGTGGAGGAAGAGAAGCCCCTTTGAAAAAGGAGGACATCTCCTTAGTTCTAGAATGAAAAGCCTCATCCTGAGAGCAGATGAGAGGACTTAAGAGAAAGGGATGGCGTTTTTACAAGTAGCAGGGTGGGACGATGAGTGGTCCAGGTAGCTGTGAGAGTCTGTGGGTTTGTAATAGACATCAGTAGATAAGCTGTCTCTGGAGATAGAGACAGTGAGATCAAGAAAGGGAAGAGAGGGTTTGGAAATGGACAGGTGAATTTGAGGGCAGGGTGGAAGTTGTAGCCAGAGTGGATGAAGTTGATGAGTTCAGCAAGGGTGCAGGAAGCAGCACCAATGCTGTCGTCAATGTAGCGAAGGAAAAGTACAGGATGGTCACCAGTGTAGGCTTGGAACATAGACTGTTCCACGTAGCCGACAAACAGGCAGGCAAAGTTGGGACCCATGCAAGTGCCCATGGCTACCCCTTTTGTTTGAAGGAGGTGGAAGGACCCAAAGGAGAAACTATTTAGAGTGAGGACAAGTTCAGCTATGCAGAGGAGAGTGGTGTTGGAGGGGGACTGTTTAGGTCTGGTGTCCAGAAAGAAATAGAGAGCTCTGGGGCCTTCCTGGTGGAGGATGGAGGTGTATAGGTACTGGACATCCATAGTGAAAATAAGATGATAGGGGCCAGAGAACTTGAACTCCTTGAAAAGATCAAGAGCATGCGAGGTGTCATGGATGTAGATAGGAACGGACTGAACTAGGGGTATGAAACAGAGTCGAGGTGTGTCAATGTGAGTTCAGTGGGGGGCAGGAACAAGCTGAAACTGTGGGTCTACCTGGACAAGCAGGTTTGTGGATTGTAAGTAGTACGGATTCTGCCTGCATTATTCACTGCCTCAGTAAAGCACGCAGCATAATCGAAGACATCACTGACCCCGGACATACTGTCTTCTCCCCTCTCCCATCTCCATCGGGCAGAAGATAACAAAAGCCTGAAAGCACGTATAGTTAAGGACAGTTTCTATCTGATGTTATAAGATTATTAAACAGTTCCCTAGTACCAGTAGTTGGACTCTTGACCTCACAGTTCAGCTCATTATGATCTTGTACTTTATTGTCTGCCTGCATTGCATTTTCTCTGATTTTATTCCGCACACTGTTATTGTTTTATCTTGTACTACCTCAATGCACTGTTGTAATTAATTAATCTGGAAAAATAGAAAGCAAGACAAGATGTTCACTGTATCTTGGTGAAATTCCAGTTCCAATTCCAACAAAACTAATGACTGGGGCTTCCCAAAATTGATATAACATTGAAGAAAACCATAATGGAACTCATGTGGGGCAAATCTCCAGCATCAGTTGGAGATACAAGAGACTGCAGATACTGGAATCTGGAGCAACAGATGATCTGACAAAGAAACTCAGCAGCTTAAGACCATAATATCATAAGACATAGAAGCAGAATTAAGCTATTTGGCCCATCGAGTCTGCTCCGTCATTTTATCTTTGATGCCCTTACTAATCAAGAACCTATCAACCTGCACTCTAAGTATACCCAATGACTTGGCCTCCACAGCTGTCTGTGGTACTAAATTCCACAGGGTCACCACCTCTGCAGCATCTGTGGGAGGAAAGGAATTGTCAATGTCCTGGGTTGAAAGCCTGGATCAGGCCAGAAACGTTGACAATTCCGTTCCCACCACAGACGCTGCTTGACCTTCGGAGTTCTTCCAGTATATTGCTTGATGCTTCACATTTCAGCATTTGCAGTCTCTTCTGTCCCTATTTTCCAAAACTCTCATGATCTGAAAACGCTTCCAGAAAAATGATGACGGTGATATTCTACATTCCTCTCAGCTATTGAAGAAGCCTAAGAAAGCGAGGCAAGGGGTGGATGGACCAATTAACCTTTCAGCCGAGGAATTCATTTACAAGTCTCAGGGGATTAGAAGCTACAGCTGTGATATTCTTGGAAGCGTGTTTTCAGGTTCCCTGGTGTAATGCTGCTCTGAGTCAGCTTCACTGTGTACACTGCAGACCAAGTAAAAGGTTGTTCTGTCAGGAAGCAAAAACTCTCCTTTTTCAGACCAGTGAGGCTGAAACACATACTGGAGATTAAATAGGGGTTTTGATGCCGACAGAATGAGATCTGTGCCAGCAAAATGTTTCCAATGTTACTGAAAATCCCACAGGAAAACGATGGACTTTGACTACACTTCTCGCTATCTTGGAAAATCGGCCATCATAATTAAGCAACCCCCCCCCCCACCCTGACATTCTTGCTTTTCACCCCCTCCCTTTGGGCAGGAGATACAAAAAGTCTGACAACACACACCACCATGCTCAAGGACAGTTTCTATCCTACTGTTATAAGATCATTGAATAGTCCTTCTGTACGACAGAGATGAACTTTTGATCTCTCAACCCATTTCAAAATGTCCATGAACCTGATTGTCTACCTGAAACTGTATCACTTCATTCTGCATTAGGACAGAGCAGGCCGTTTGGCCCACTAGGTTGTGCTGACTCTCTAACCTACATTAAGATTGATTTATCCCTTCTCTCCTACATAGCTCTGCATTTTTCTATCATCCATGTGCCTGTCTAAGAGTTTCTTAAATGTCCCAATTGTACTTCCCTCTACCACCACTCCCGGCAGGACGCTCCATGAGTCCACCATTCTCCGTGTAAAAATCTACCTCTGATATCCTCCCTATACTTCCCTCCAATCACCTTAAAATTATGCCCTGGTATTAGCCATTTTACCTTCCACTCAGTCTATGCTTCTCATCATCCTGTATGGCCATATCAAGTAATCTCTATCCACCTCCATTCCAAAGAGAAAAGCTCTAACTCTCTCAGCTTATCCTCAACAGACATGCTCTCTAATCTTGGTAAATCTGCTCTGTGCACTCTCTAAAACTTCCACATCCTTCTTATAACGAAGTGACCAGAACTGAACATAATATTCCAAGTGTGGTTCAATCAAGGTTTTATCGAGCGACAACATTACCTCATGGCTCTTGAACTCAACCCCCCCTCTCCCCCGACTAATGAAGGGACTTAATGAGTCCCCAAACTCCCCAAACATTGTATGCCTTCTTAACCACCCTGTCAAATTGCATGGTAATTTTGGATGTGTACCCAAGACTCTCTGTTCTTCCACGCTAAGAATCCCATTATTAACCCTGTGCTCTGCCTTCAAATCTGACCTTCATTTTGTAGCTGTGTAACCCACTTGCTCACTGCACATTCACGTTCAGCCAGGATGTACAATCTGAACTGGCCACTTGAGGGAGCTGTAGTTCAAGTGAAAGGTCACATTACATGGTGTTATAATATGACCTCCTGTGCTGAGGTGAAGTAGATGGTGTAGGGGTAGGTAACACAGTGGGAGGACAACGAAGGAGCAAGACTCAGATCATAGTGGCAGTGGGAGGGTGGGGTATACATTGGGAATCTGACTACACCTCTCGCTGCCTCAACAAAGCAGCCAACAAAGACCCTTCCCACCCAGGGTATTCTCTCTTCTCCCCTCTCCCATCAAGATACAAACATACCACCAGGCTTCTAGGCAGCTGTTATCCACTGTTACAAGTCTATTGTATAGACCTTTTGTAAGATAAAGGTGGGGTCTTGACCTCACAATCTACCTTGTCATAATCCTGCAATTTGTTGTCCCCTTGTAACTCTTTATTCTGCACTCTGTTGTTGTTTTCCCTTGTCCAATGCCATGCATCTGTGATAAATTGAGCAGTATGAAGGGTACAGAAGGTAAGATTTTCACTACCTCGGTACAAGTGACAATAACAGATGAATTTACCACTTAACTTGGTAAGGGGGTGAGAGGAAAGGCCCAAGGTGAATGGGCGAGACTCAGTAGCAGCAGACAAGGCCTGCTGAGGGAATTTGGTGTAAAGGTCCCCAAGAAAAGTACTGGAGCAAGGAGAATAGCAGAACAGGAAAAGCTGATGCTGAGGAAAGAATGCTCAGAGTGAGATTAGAAGGTTCACAGTGAGGGAAGAGAAGAAGGTGAAGAACATGGCCTAAAGGAAAGTGGTGGAGGGCCCAGGAGGGGCCATAGTGGGAAGGAGGACTCACAGTGAGAAAGGAGGGCCCACAGTGAGGAAGGAGAGCCACAGTGAAAAGGGAGGAGTGAGGGACACAGTGAGGGAGGAAGGATATAATGAGAGAGAATGGATCACAGTTAGGGCCCAGGAGGGACCACAGTGAAGGAGAAGATGGTGGGGGGGGGGCCTTGCAGAGGGGATGTGGCCTATGGTGAGGGGGCACGGGGTTTTACAGTCACAGTGAACACACTGAGGCAAGAAAGATCCATACTAACATGTATAATTCCTTAAAATCTAAATAACTTAAAATTTGATCAAAGGTGCAGAAGTCAATAGTGCTGGTCACAGGCCTGGTGACTCTGTGGACTGATGAGGGAGAAGTGTGAGGAGCTGAGGGACAAATCTCAGATTGAGCACCTGGTGGAATGCGGGATGAAAGAAAGTTCAAACCTGGCAGCTGTAATTAGATTAAGGACTGGAGATTTTTCCAGCTGAGAATGGTGAGAACCGCCATCAGATATTATCATGAGGCAGTTCGGAATCAAAGGAAGTGGAGAGTGTTTGAAGTTCTTCCAGGAATCAGTGGAGTGTCTTCTGATGCTGCAGCTGCTTAATTTTAAACACTGTGCTGCCCTTATCTTGTCATCATGTTCTCATGAGGGATCTCCAGTGCTACTGACTTCTACCTTACCCCTCTCATGAAAAGTTTGAGCTGTTTCGATATAGACAATAGACAATAGACAATAGGTGCAGAAGTAGACCATTCGGCCCCTCCAGTCTGCACCGCCATTCTGAGATCATGGCTGATCATTCACTATCAATACCCAGTCCCTGCCTTGTCCCCATATCCCTTGATTCCCCTATCCATCAGATATCTATCCAGCTCCTTCTTGAAAGCATCCAGAGAATTGGCCTCCACCGTCTTCCGAGGCAGTGCATTCCACACCTCCACAACTCTCTGGGAGAAGAAGCTCTTCCTCAACTCTGTTTTAAATAACTGACCTCTTATTCTCAATCCATGCCCTCTGGTACTGGACTCTCCCAACATCTGGAACATATTTCCTGCCTCAATCCTATCAAATCCTTTAATTATCTTAAACGTTTCAATCAGATCCCCTCTCAATCTCCTCAATTCCAGCGTGTACAAGCCCAATCTCTCCAATCTCTCTGCGTAAGACAGCCCTGCCATCCCAGGAATCAACCTAGTGAATCTACGCTGCACTTGCTCAATTGCCAGAATGTCCTTCCTTAAACCTGGAGATCAAAACTGTACACAATATTCCAGGTGTGGTCTCACCAGGGCCCTGTACAAATGCAAAAGAACATCCTTGCTCTTGTATTCAATTTCCCTTGTAACAAAGGCCAACATTCCATTTGCCCTCTTCACTGCCTGTTGCACTTGCTCATTCACCTTCATTGACTGGTGAACTAGGACTCCTAGGTCTCTTTGCATTTCTCCCTTACCTAACTCTACACCGTTCAGACAATACTCTGCCCTCTTGTTCCTGCTTCCAAAGTGGATAACTTCACATTTATTCACATTGAATGACATCTGCCAAGTATCTGCCCACTCACTCAGCCTATCCAAGTCTCCCCGTATTCTCCTAACGTCCTCTTCGCATGTCACACTGCCACCCAGTTTAGTATCGTCAGCAAACTTGCTGATATAGTTTTCAATGCCCTCATCTAAATCATTGACATAAATCATAAAGCGCTGTGGTCCCAATACAGAGCCCTGTGGTACCCCACTAGTCACCTCCAGCCAGTCTGAGAAACACCCATTCACTGCTACCCTTTGCTTTCTATCTGCCAACCAGTTTTCTATCCATGTTGAAACCCTGCCCCCAATGCCATGAGCTCTGATTTTACTCACCAATCTCCTATGTGGCACCTTATCGAATGCCTTCTGAAAACCTAGGTACACAACATCTACTGGCTTACCCTCGTCTAACATCCTTGTTACACCCTCAAAAAACTCCAACAGATTAGTCAAGCATGATTTGCCCTTGGTAAATCCATGCTGGCTTGGCCTAATCCTATTTCTGCCATCTAGATGTGCCACTATTTCATCCTTAATAATGGACTCAAGCATCTTCCCCACGACTGACGTTAGGCTAACAGGGCGATAGTTCTCCGTTTTCTCCTTCCCTCCCTTCTTGAAAAGTGGGACAACATTAGCCACTCTCCAATCTTCAGGAACTGATCCTGAATCTAAGGAACATTGGAAAATGATTACCAATGCATCCGCAATTCGGTGATATGTCACCGAAGATTCTCGCAAATTCTACAGAGGTACGCTGGCAAGCACTCTGACTGGCTGCTTCACTGCCTGGTGTGGAAGCTCCAATACCCGGGATTGCAAGAGGCTCAGGTAGCTCCACCACGAACACAACACTCCCCACTACTGAGGAAGTGCCTCAAGGAGGTGATATCCACTATTAAGGACGCTCACCATTCAGAACGTGCTCTCTTCTCACTGCTACCATCACGGAGGAGCTACAAGAGCCTGAAGACACGCACTGACCATTTAAGAAACAGCTTCTTTCCCTCCGCCATCACATTTCTGAATGGTCCATGGACCCATGAATGCTATCTCACTGTTCCTTTTTCATACTGTTTATTTATTTAAATTTTTAATTATAACTTGTGGTAATTTTTATGTCTTGCAAGGTACTGCTGCCCCAAAACACTAAGTTTCATGAAGTGTGCTCAGTGACCACTTTACTAGGACCTCCTGTGGCCACCGAGTGCTTGTTTGTGGTCTTTTTCTGCCGTAGCCCTTCACTTCAAGGGTTCAGCATGTTGTGTGTTCAGAGATGTTCTGCACTCCACAGTTGTAACATGTGATTATTTGAGTTACTATCGCCTTCCTGTCTGCCATTCTCCTCTGACCTCTCTCATTAACAAGGCGATTTCACTCACAGAACTGCCACTCACTGGATGTTGTTTTTGGTTTTTGCACCGTTCTCTGTAAACTCCAGAGAATGTTGTGTGTGAAAATCCCAGGTCAACAGTTTCTGAGATACCCAAATCATCTCGTCTGGCACAGTCAAAGTCACTTAGATCACATTTCTTCCCTATTCTGGTATTTGATCTGAACAACAACTGAACCTCTTGACCATGTCTGCGTGCTTTTACGCATTGAGATGCTGTCACACGATCGGCTGATTAGATATTTGCATTAATAAACAGGTCTGTATAATGACGTGATCGCTGAGAATAAACCTGATTCTGGTTCTGTTTGTGATTCTCTGGTAATGGATGCTCAGGTTCTTTTGCTTCAGGAGTTTCTATTCTATTTCCCAGCTTTCCCTCATGGTCATAAACACCCAGTGACAAGTGTTTAAAAATAAACTTACTCCATTTTTGTGGTCAGCTCTCTGGGAGGCAGTAGTCAATGTGGTGCCTTGCACTATTTCTGATCAGTTACTCATCCTTCAGTAAATTGCCACTGAATTCCTAAACACCGAACTACTGGCCTTTTACTGCAGAACCTCATAGGGTTTGTCATAGCCTCATGAAGCCCATAATCAAAGGGCACCCATTAGCTGAATTTCACTCAGCTGAAACTACTATACTTGTCCCTTGTCTCCACCAGAAAAAGTCTCCCCGTCTGCACTCCTTGCTGCCTCATGAAAGCAGCCAACATAATCAAAGACCTTACCCACGCCAGACATTTTCTCTTCTCCTCTCTCCCGAAAGGGCAGAAGATACGAAAGCACCTACCATCAGGCTCAAGGGCAGTTTCTATCCCAGTCTTATTACCTTCTTGGTCTCTTTATCTACCTCATTATGATCTTGCACTTTATCATTTACCTGCACTGCACCTTTTGGGTCAATTTTAAACTTATTCTGCATTTGTTTTGGTTTTACCTTATTCTAGTTCAAAGCACTGTGCAATGATTTGATCTGTATGGACAGTATTACAAGACAAGTCCTTCACTGTATCTTGGCACATGTGAAAATAATAAACCAATACTAATACCCTGATAGTTGGAAAAGTCCACAGTCCATCAAGTTCACCTCTCTGAAGGGGAATAAACAGTTGACATTTTGGGCTGAGACCTCTATTCAGGACTCAGCCTAAAATGTCAACTGTTTATTCCCCTGCATATATGGTGCCTGACCTGTTGAGTTCCTCCAGAACTTTGTTTGTGTTACTCAAGATCTCCAGAGTTCGCAGAATCTCCTATGTATAAGTGCACCTCTCGATGAACTAACTACCAGAAGTTTGATCATGTTGAATGATCAGCAATCGATTTGGGTGCAAACCACAGTGATTGCAAGTTTCTGGAGGCATTTCACCCTTCCTTCTGCAGACACCACGATCACCTCTGAAAGTCAAAGTCAAAAGGCAAAGTAAATTTACTATCAAAATACATATATGTCACCATATGGAAAAGTCCACAGTCTATAGGCAGGAGATTGCTGAGCCTCTGGCAATGATCTTTACATCATCAATGGGGACAGGAGAGGTTCTGGAGGATTGGAGGGTTGTGGATGTTGTTCCCTTATTCAAGAAAGGGTGTAGAGATAGCCCAGGAAATTATAGGCCAGTGAGTCTTACTTCAGTGGTTGGTAAGTTGATGGAACAGATCCTGAGAGACAGGATTATGAACATTTGGAAAGGCATAATATGATTAGGAATAGTCAGCATGGCTTTGTCAAAGGCAGGTCATGCCTTATGAGCCTGACTGAATTTTTTGAGGATGTGACTAAACACGTTGATGAAGGTAGAGCTGTAGATGTAGTGTATATGAATTTCAGCAAGGCAAGGGTTATTGAGAAAGTACGGAGGCATGGGACCAAGGAGACCTTGCTTTGTGGATCCAGAACTGGCTTGCCCACAGTAGGGAAAGAGTTATTGTAGACAGGTCATATTTTGTATGGAGTCCGGTGACCAGTGGTGTGCCTCAGGGGTATATTCTGGGACCCCCAATCTTTGTGAATTTTATAAATGACATGGATGAAGAAATGGGGGGATGGGTTAGTAAACTTGCTGATGACACAAAGGTTGGGGGTGTTGTGGATAGTGTGGAGGGCTGTCAAAGATTACAAGGAGACATTGATAGGATGCAAAACTGGGCTGAGAAGTGGCAGATGGAGTTCAACCTAGGTAAGTGTGAGGTGGTTCATTTTGGTAGGTTAAATATGATGGCAGAATATAGTATTAATGGTAAGACTCTTGTCAGTGTGGAGGATCAGAGGGATCTTGCGGTTCGAGTCCATAGGACACTCAAAGCTGCTATGCAGGTTAACTCTGTGGTTAAGAAGGCATACGGTGCATTGGCCTTCATCAATTGTGGGACTGAGTTTAACAGCTGAAAGGTAATGTTGCAGCTATATAGGACCCCGGTCAGACCCCACTTGGAGTATTGTGCTCAGTTCTGGTCACCTCACTACAGGAAGGATGTGGAAACCTTCAAAAGGGTGCAGAGGAGACTTACAAGGATGTTGCCTGGATTGGGGAGCATGCCTTATGAGAATAGGTTGAATGAACTCAGCCTTTTCTCCTTGGAGCGACGGAGGATGAGAGGTGACCTGATAGAGGTGTACAAGATAATGAGAGACATTGATCGTGTGGATAGTTAGAGGCTTTTCCGCAGGGCTTAAATGGCTAGCATGAGAGGGTATAGTTATAAGGTGCTTGCAAGAAGATACAGAGGAGATGTCAGGAGTAAGTTTTTTATGCAGAGCGGTGAGTGCATGGAATGGGCTGCCAGTGGTGGTGCAGTAGGCGGAAACATTAGGGTCTTTTAAGAGACTCCTGGATGACTACATGGAGCTCAGAAAAATAGAGGACTATGGGTAAAGCCTAGGTAGGGACATGTTTGGCACAGGTTTGTGGGCCGAAGGGCCTGTATTGTGCTGTAGGTTTTCTATGTTTCAATATTTCTATATACTGTCCAGAGATTCATTTTCTTGCTGGCATTTACAGGAAAAATAAATAAATAGAATAAAATTTATGTAAAACTATAAATAACAAAGTCTGGCAAGTATTGTGCAGTAAAAGACAAATTGTGAAAAACGATAAAAATAATTAATTAAAAAATACTGAGTTATAGAGTCCTTGGAAGTGAGTCTGAGGGATGTGGAATCAGTTCAGAGTTGTGATGAGTGAAGTTATCCATGCTGGTTCAGGAACCTGATGGTTATGAGGTAATAGCAGTTACTGAGTTTGGTGATATAGGGCCTCTTGCCCAATGGTTGTGGTGAGAAGAGAACATGGACTAGATGGTGGGGCTCCTTGACGAAGGATGTTACTTTCTTGTGGCTGTACACTTTGCAAACATGCTTAATGATGGAGAGGGCTTTTCCAGTAATGGACTGGCTGTAGCCACCATTTTCTGAAGAACTTTCTATTGCTGGACAATGCTGTTTCCATACTGGGCAAGATGCAACCAGTGACAACACTCTCCACTGTCATCTATATAAGTTTGAATCTATACAAACTTCTACAAAAGTAGAGGTCTTAATTTTAATATAAATTCCATTGTCTCCACACTGTCCATATTCCATAAGACCATAAGACATAGGAGCGAAATTAACCCATCTGGCCCATAGAGTCTGCTTTGTCATTCAATCACGGCTGATCCTTTTTTTTTCTTCTCCTCAATCCCAGTTCCTGGACTTCTCCCTGTAACCTTTGATGCCATGTTCAATCAAGAACCTATCAATCTATCCCTTAAATAACCCTCAACCTGGCCTCCACAGCTGCATGTGGCAACAAATTCCATAAATTCACCACCCTTTGGCTAAAGAAATCTCTCCACATCTCTGTTTTGAAAGGGTGCCCCTGAGACGGTGCTCTCTTGTCCTAGACTCTGTCACCATGGGAAATGTGCTTTCCACATCTACTCTGTCTAGGCCTTTCAACATTTGAAAGGTTTCAATGAGATCCCCCCTCATCCTTCAGAATTCCAGTGAGTACAGACCCAGAGCCATCAAACGTTCCTTGTATGGTAACCCTTTCATTCCTGGAATCATCCTTGTGAACCTGCTCTGGACCCTCTCCAATGCCAGCACATCTTTTCTAAGCTGAGGGGTCTAAAATTTCACAATATTCAAGGTGACACCTCATCAGTGCTTTATAAAGCCTCAGCATCAAATCCCTGCTGTTGTATTCTAGGTCTCTTGAAATGAATGCTAACATGGCATTTGCCTTCCTCTGCACCAACTCGACCTGCAAGTTAACCTTTAGGATGTTCTGCACAAGGACTCCCAAGTCCCTTTGTATCTCAGATTTTTGCATTTTCTCCCTGTTTAGAAAGTAGTTCGCACATTCATTTCTACTACCAATGTGCATGACCATGCATTTTCCAACATTGTATTTCATTTGCCACTTTCTTTCCCATTCTTCTAATCTGTCTCAGTCCTTCAGCATCCTACCTGTTTCCTCAACACTACCTGCCCCTCCACCAATCTTTGTATCATCCGCAAACTTGGCAACAAAGCCATCTGTTCCATCATCTAAATATACAGCATAAAAAGAAGTGGTCCCAACACCGCACCCTGTGGAACACCACTAGTCACTGACAGCCAACCAGAAAAGGATCCTTTTATTCCCACTCGCTGCCTCCTACTGATCAGCCAATGCTCTAACCATGTTAGTAACTTCTCTGTAATACCATGGGCTCTTAACTTGGTAAACAGCCTCATGCATGGCACCTTGTCAAAGGCCTTCTGAAAGTCCAAATATACTACATCCACTGCATTCCCTTTGTCCATCCTACTTATAATCTCCTCAAAGAATTCCAACAGGTTCGTCATGCAGGATTTTCCCTGAAGGAAACCATGCTGACTTTGTATTATCTTGTCCTGTGTCACCAAGTACTCCATCATCTCATCCTTAACAATTGACACTAACATCTTGTCAGTCACTGAGGTCAGGCTAACTGGTCTATAATTTCCTTTCTGCTGTCTCCCTCCTTTCTTAAAGAGTGGAGTGACATTTGCAATTTTCCAGTCCTCCGGCACCATGCCAGAGTCCAGTGATTTTTGAAATATCATTTCAAATGCCACCACAATCTCTAACGCTACCTCTTTTAGAACACTAGGGTGCAGTTCCTCTGGCCTGGGTGACTTATGTACCTTTAGGTCTCCTATATTGTAGGTATTTCAGTCAAGGTGAACCAGTTCATCACAATCAATCTCACCCTCACCCTTTATCCAACACCACATCACAACTGTTAACATCTTCCTTTCCAGTTTTTAATTGCTGGCCCTAACCCAATTCTTCAGAATCAGGTCCAATATCACTGGCATATGTCACGGAATTTGTTGTTCTGTGGCAGCTGTACATTGCAATACATAATAATAAAACTATAAATTTCAATAAGAGTTAAATTAAATAACTAGTGCAAAAAGAGTTGGGAAAATACCGAGGCAGTGCTCATGAGTTCACTGGCCATTCAGAAATTTGAAGAAATGCTCCTGAAATGTTGAGTGTGTCTCTTCAGGCTCCTGTATCTCCTCCCTAATGAAAGCAATGAGATGAGAGCAAGTTCTCGGTGATGGGGGTCCTTAATGATGGATATTGCCTTTTCAAGGTGTCCTCGATGCTGAGCAGTCTAGTGCCCTAGTTGGAGCTGCCTGGGTTTATAACATTCTGCAGCTTTTTACATCATTTGCAATGGTGCCCCCACACTAGATGCATCTGGTTATAGTGCTCTCCAAAGTACATATTTTGAAATTTGTGAATGTCTTTGGTGACATACCAATTCTCCTCAAATCCTTAATGAAGTATAGCCACTGTTACGTCTTCTTTGTAATTGTATCAATATGTTGGGTGCAGCATAGATCCTCAGAGATGTTGACACCCAGGAATTTGAAACTGTTCACCCTTTCTACTTCTGATCCCTTGATGAGGACTGGTGTGTGTTCCCTCACTTTCCCCTTTCTGATGTCCACAGTCAATTCCTTGGTCTTTCTGACGTTGAGTGCAAGGTTGTTGCTGCGACACCACTCAACCAGCTGATCTCTCTTTCTCCTGTACGTTTCCTCGCCAGCATCTGAAAGTCTGCCAATGGTAGTTGAGTCATCAGCAAATTTATAGATGGCTTTTGAGCTGTGCCTAGCTAGAAAGAGAGCAGTGGGCTATGCACACAGCCTTGAGGAGCTCCAGTGTTGATTATCAGTGAAGAGGAGATGTAATTTCCAATATGCACTCAGTGAGGTTTCCCAGTGAGGAAGTCAAGGATCCAGTTGCAGAGGGAGGTACAGAGGTCCAGTTCTTTCCATCATCACAAACTCTCTTAGAGTCATAGCGTCATGGAAACAAGCCAATCAGCCCAACTGGTCCACACTGACCAAGTTTTCTATTTGCCCACATTTGGCTCATTTCACTTTAAGGTTCAGAGTGACACTTTGGAGCTTAGAGTCGAAACCTTTCCTATCCATGGACCTGACCAAGTGCTGGGGAAGGAAAGACCTGTTCAAGTGTTGTTATGTACCTTCAACCACTTCCTCTGGCAACTCATTCCATACCCAGACCACCTTCTGGGTGGAAAAAAATTCCACTCAGGTTCATAACAAATCTCTCTCCTCTCACCTCAAGATTAGTTTTATTTGTCACATGTACATTGAAACACAGTGAAATGTGTCAATGACCAGTGCAGTCAGGATTAGCACAATATTGACTTTTTAGTGGATCTTAAGTCTGTTCCAGAAGATATTAACTAGAGTAGCATGGTGGTGTAGAGGTTTGTGTAATTCTTTACAGCTCGAGCAACCGGAAGATCAGGGTTTAATCCTGCTACTGTTTGTAAGGAGTTTATACATTCTCCCTATGATTGCACGGGTTTCCCCAGGTGCTCTCACACTCCTTCCATCTTCCAGGAAAGTGATGCATGTTGTGGGCATGCTATGCTGGAGCCGGAAGCATGGTGACACTTGCAGTCTACCCATAGCACATCCTTGGACTGTGTAGGACATTGACACAAACAAGGCATTGCACTGTATACTTTGATGTTTTAATGAACTTGACAAATCAAGTTAATTGCTCATCAACCTTTATCCTTAGGTAATTTCTGACTCCACCAATCTTCTGACTAGCTGCTACACCACTCTGTATGCTCTTACTGTGCACATTTCATGGAATGCATTAGCTCTATATTAACTTTTAAATGGATCCTAAACCCAATCTGACTTACCTTACTCACTATTACATTAAATTTAGGGTGCCCAGATAGTTTTCCTTCCCCATAAGGGATGCCCTGTCTTCAGATCAGCCCCATCCTGGATATTTTTACCCCTGTGTGAATTACTTTGCAATCGCCCTGTATTTACTTTCATTTGCATCTGTCTAATATTGCGCAACATGTTCTAATTTCTCTGTTGCCTATCCTACACGTCTCGATGGTTTGAATCAGCTGTTCATTCAGTCACATTGCTTGACTGCTCACTCCCAAATCATTTCCGAGGTATTACTCGCATTTCAGTGGTCCTCCTGCTGTTTCTCCAGGTCTGTCCTATTGGTTATTAGAGCATTGAACATAGAACATAGAATATAGGGTGCCCTGGTAGCGATGAGGTTAGCACGATGCTCTTACAGTGTCAGAGCTCAGCGTTCAATTCTAGTGCCATCTGTTAGGAGTTTGTACGTTCACCCTGTGACCACGTGGGTTTTGTCCAGGTATTCCGGTTTCTTACCAAAGTCCAAAGTTTAATTGGTCATTGTGAATTGTCCTGTGATTAGGCTATTTTCAAATAGATAGGTTGTTGGGTGGTGTGGGCTGCTAGGTGCTCCACACTTTACCTCTAAATAAACACTACCTTAAAAGACTGCCTGACTGCTGCCCTGGGAAAAAGTGCTGGCTATCCACTCTATCGATGCCACGCTAGGATATTACAACACAGTACAGGCCCTTTGGCCCAGAATGTTGTGCCAACTTTTAATCTACTCTAAGATTAATCTAACTCTACCTTCCCACATAGCCCTCTATTTTTCTATCGTCCATCTGCCTAGCTAAGAGTTTCCTAAGTTTCCCTAATGTAATTGCCTCTACCACCACCCTGGCAGTGTATCCCACATAACCACCACTCTCTGTGGACAATAATTAAAAGTGGCACCATTGTCATGGGCAGGTTGTATGATTTGCCAGGCTTCCTGAGATCCTTAGCTGGATCCGACATCGCTCCCAAACTGATTTCAATGCAGCACAGAGAAATAAATTTCCTCTGGTTTAGCCACAAGTACAATGACACTACAGAGCAGGAGCTAGAAACTGGGGGCCAGATCAGTCACTTGTGTAAGCTAGCATGAGGTGAAAACCTGAGTCACCCCCTCTCCTGCTGAATGGTGGCCTAATCCTTGGCCAGTACTCATTTGCTCATGAGGATAACAGGAGGAAAGTTGGCAACTTAGATCAACAAAATAGAAAGAATTGTACAGAATACCATTTCTTACAGAGGCAGACTTTCTACATGAAAACTGTGGAAGAGAAAGTTGTTCAATCTGCCTTATCTACTGGATAAGTTAATTGGCATATTGGTTTATTATTCTCACAGAATAATAGTAATAATAATTTCTTAAAAATCCTGGAAAAAGTGCCTGAATTAGTCACGGAATGTAAAATATATCTCTTACCTAAAGGAGAAATCACAAATGATCTATGAAGATATTGTCCTATTACTTGTTTATAAACTATATAGAAAATAGAAACATCACGCATGGCTATGCCTGAACCTCAGGTTTTACCAGCTTGAGCTGAGAAAAAAATGAATACATAACAATAATAACTTATTTGTAGAGCGCTTTTTAGACAAATGATGCAGTTCAAAGGGATAAAGTCTAAACATAAAAAGAAAAGACAGAAAATATGTTAGATAAAAGTAAGGTTAACCAAATAGGTTCTGAGCCAGTGTTAAAAGTCTCAACTGAGACTACATCTCTTATAGTTTTAGGTAGTGACCTTCACAGTTTAGGAGTTTGGTTTAACGAGGCTGACCTGCTAGTTTTCTTTTGAGGGAGATTGTTTAAGTTTAAGAGACCAGTGGAAGAAAACCTGTAGTTCAAACAGGAATATACAACAAAACCGAAGTACAGCGAAAACCCTTTGTTTTGCATACTGTCCATCATATCACTGCATTGAGGAAGTACAAGAGAAAGTAATAACAGAGAGCAGAATAAAGTGTTTTCATCTTTAGAAGTCCTCTAAAGAGACTTTACACATGTTCTGTTGTGCTTGCCACCATTTCCCATGAAGTTTCAATAGGATGGTTAAAAGAATGTAAGGTCTGTTGGAGCTCGTACAAAATGCTGGAGGATCTCAACAGGCCAGGCAGCATCTATGGAAAAGAGTACAGTCAGCTGTATTAGGTTTGTTGGTCTTTCTTAGTTGGGGGATTGATAATGCCATTGCCCTGGATTTATCAGCTCCATGGAGAGCGGAAGCCTGCTGCATGGGCATGTTTGTTCTTCATGGGGGAGATTTTGAACAATTTCTTTTGTTTGGTATTCGCTAAGGAGAAGGATATTGAATTGTGTAAGGTAAGGGAAACAAGTAGGGTAGTTATGGAAACTATGATGATTAAAGAAGAGGAAGTAATGGAGCTTTTAAAGAATATAAAAGTGGATAAATCTCCAGGTCCTGACAGGATATTCCCTAGGACCTTGAGGGAAATTAGTGTAGAAATAGCAGGGGCTCTGACAGAAATATTTCAAATGTCATTAGAAACAGGGATGGTACCGGAGGATTGGCGTATTGCTCATGTGGTTCCATTGTTTAAAAAGGGTCCCAAGAGCAAACCTAGCAATTATCGGCCTGTAAGTTTGACATCAGTGGTGGGTAAATTAATGTAAAGTATTCTTAGAGATGGTATATATAATTATCTGGATAGATAGGGTCTGATTAGGAGCAGTCAACATAGATTTGTGCGTGGAAGGTCATGTTTGACAAATCTTATTGAATTTTTTGAAGAAGTTACTAGGAAAGTTGACAAGGGTAAAGCAGTGGATGTAGTCTATATCGACTTTAGTAAGGCCTTTGACAAGGTTCCACACGGAAGGTTAGTTAGGAAGGTTCAATCATTAGGTATTAATATTGAAGTAGTGAAATGGAGTCAACAGTGGATGGATGGGAGATGCCAGAGAGTAGTGGTGGATAACTGTTCGTCAGGTTGGAGGCCGATGACTAGTGGTGTTCCTCAGGGATCTGTACTGAGTCCAATGTTGTTTGTTATATACATTAATGATCTGGATGATGGGGTGGTAAATTGGATTAGTAAGTATGCAGATGATACTAAGATAGGTGGTGTTGTGGATAATGAAGTAGGTTTTCAAAGCTTGCAGAGAGATTTAGGCCAGTTAGAAGAGTGGGCTGAAAGATGGCAGATGGAGTTTAATGCTGATAAGTGTGAGGTGCTACATTTTGGTAGGAATAATCAAAATAGGACATACATGGTAGGAGTTGGGATGTAATGTTAAAATTGTACAAGGCATTGGTGAGGCCAAATTTGGAGTATTGTGTGCAGTTCTGGTCACCGAATTATAGGAAAGATGTCAACAAAATAGAGAGAGCACAGAGGAGATTTACTAGAACGTTATCTGGGTTTCAGCACCTAAGTTATGGAGAAAGGTTGAACAGGTTAGGTCTTTATTCTTTGGAGCATAGAAGGTTGGGGGGAACTTGATAGAGGTATTTAAAATTATGAGGTGGATAGATAGAGTTAACGTGGATAGGCTTTTTTCCATTGAGAGTGGTGGAGATTCAAACAAGAGTTGAGAGTTAAGGGGCAAAAATTTAGGGGTAACACGAGGGGGACCTTCTTTACTCAGAGAGTGTTAGCTGTGTGGAACGAGCTTCCAGTAGAAGTGGTAGAGGCAGGTTCAATTTTGTCATTTAAAAGAAATTGGATAGGTATATGGACAGGAAAGGAATGGAGGGTTATGGGCTGAGTGCAGGTCGGTGGGACTAGGTGAGAGTAAGGGTTCAGCAAGGACTAGATGGCCTGTTTCCGTGCTGTAATTGTTATATGGTTATATCCTACTGCCCTGCCTTGCAATATGGTTTGCATATCACGTTGATAGTTAGGACGCAACATGCGTGGTCGACTCCGACCAATGGAGAGCCTTGATGGAGTTCAAGATCCATGAGGTAATCTTGCAGCTCTATACGAATCTGATTTGACCACACTTGGAATATTGTGTTGCCTCATTATAGGAAGGATGTGGAAGCTTTAGGGAGAGTGCAGAGGAGATTCACCAGGATGCTGTCACCTATCAAATCACCTCTCATCTTCCTTCACTCCAAAAAGAAAAGTCCTAGCTTGCTCAGCCGTTCTTAATAAGTAATGGTCTTTAATCCAGGAAACATCCTGATTAATCTCATCTGCATTCTGTTTAACACTTCCTATAATGAGATGACCAGAACTGACACAACTTTAACCAGTTTTATACAGTTGGAACACTACCTCATGGCTCTTGAGCTCCTTCTCTAAATTAATGAAGGCTGATGCACCATACGTCTTCTTAACCGCCCTATAACTTGTGGAGTGACTCTGAGAGATCACTAGATCACTTTGATCTTCCACACTACTAAGAATCCTGCCATTAACTTCGTACTCTGCCTTCATCATCGACTTTACTGGATTGAACACCATCTGCCTCTTCTTAGTCCTGCCCTGCATGCTATTAATGTCTCTTTATAACCTGTGACAACCCTCTTGAATAGTGCTGAGAGGATGATGGTGTTGAAAGCTGAGTTCAATTCGATAAACAGCAGTCTGATGTAGGTATTGCTGTGTCCAAGTGCTCCAAAAGTAGATTATTTCCTATTTCCGCAAATTATTTCCTATTTCAACAAATAACCTATTCCGCTCAGAACAGGTTCTTGAAATTTTCAGAACCACAACCTTAGCTCCATTGAAAAATAATTGAAGAATTCTGGATCATGTAACAGACTGCAAACTGTTACATTTCTATGCCTGCTCTAATGAGTTGTAATGCATGTAATGCACTCTCCAGGGGCTCGTTTGAGGATTTTATTGGAATGGTATAATTCTCTTCCCTAGTGACCAATGAGATACAATAACATCTTTACATAGACATTTGCTTTGTTTTGTTTGCCAGAGCCGATTCAATAAAGTATGTAAGCTCTCCCCTGTATTATTTTTGTTATTTGCTTACTTGAAAATCCAGTGGTAAACAAAATAATGAGAGAGATAATTAGGGTGAGTATGGTAAGGTATTTTCAATGAACCTTTTATACTTCACAATCGATGACTTCTTCAGAAGGCAATGCCTCAAAAAGGTGGCATCGATGTTTTAGGACCTTCATCACTCAGGACATGCCCTCTCCTCATTACTACCACCAGAGAGGAGGTACAGGTTCTTCCCCTCTGTCATCAGAATCGCTGAACTTACCTCACTATTTTTGCTCTCTTTTTGTGGTAATATATTTCTTATTGTAATTTATAGTCTTTTTATGTATTGCACTGTACTGCTGCTGCAAAACAACACATTTCATGACATATGTCAGTGATAATAAACATGATCCTGATTCTAATTCTGAATGCATGCAGGCTTTTTCCTCTCAGGTTGGGTGAAACTAGAACCCCGGTTCATAGGTTTAAGGTGAAATGTGAAATATTGAAGAGGAACCCGAGAAGGAGTGGTGTTAGTGTGGAGTGAGCTGCTAGCAGAAGTGGTCATCGGGGGTTCAGTTGTAATATTTAAGAGAAGTTTGGATAGGTATATGATTGGGAAAGGTTTGGAGGGCAGTGATTCGGGTGCACGTAGATGGGCTCAGGCAGAAGACTGGGTTGACATGGACTAGCTGGGCCAAAGGGCCTGTTTCTGTGCGGCAGCACCCTTTGATTATATGGCTTGGGTTTTTAAATTTGTTTTAGCATGTCCTGTCTTATTTGAATAGTCTAGTTTACCATCTTTCGGCACACAGCTATGTATGTCAGGACTGGAGGGGCTGAGTTACAAGGAAAGACTGGACAGGCTGGGACAAGGAATGATGGAGGCTGAGAAGAGAACTTACAGAAGTTTGTAAACTCATGAGGGGCACAGATAAGGAGAATATGCATAGTCTTTTTCCCCAGGGTTGGGGAATCAGGAAATAGAGGGCACAGGTTTAAGGTGAGGGAGGAGAGATTAAGTAGGGACCCGAGGAATGTTTTCACCCAGAGGTTGATCCATATATGGAACGGGCTGCCAGAGGAAGCGGTTGAAACAGGTACATTAACAACATTTAAAAGACTCATGGGCAGGTACATGGATAGGAAAGCTGCAGAGCGACATGGCTAATAGCTATTACAAGGAAAATGTAGGGGTGATGTCAGAGGTAGGTTTTTTTTACACAGAGAGTGGTGACTGGGTGAAACACTCTGCCAGGGTTGGTGGTAGAGGCAGCTATGTAAGGGACATTTAGGAAACTCTTGGATAGTCACCTGGATGAGAGAAAAATTGAGGGCTATGTAAGAGAGAAGGATTAGATCGGATTTAGAGTAGATTATAAAGTTGGTGCAACATCATGGACCAAAGGGCCTGTTTCCATTCTCTTGACTCTACGGCTTTGCACTTAATTATCGTAACTGGGAGGATTCACACTAGATGAACCTGGGGCAATACGTGAAGGTTTCATAGTCCCCTCAATCAGCATTTCTAACTATATCAACAGCCCAGTGGCTTTCTCCCATTCACTCACTAAGGCGCTGGATGATATCCAGTAATGTAGTAAAAATCAAACTTTATATATGAAAGAAATTGACTTATGCAAGGCAGAAGTTTTGTAAAGGTATTTCTCAGTCAACCTGGCAGCTTCCATATTCAATGGCCACTTTATTAGATACACGAATACACCTACTCATTAATACAAATAATTTATCTAATTAGTCATTCATGTGGCAGCAACTCAGTGCATAAATGTATGCAGACATGGTAAGAGGTTCGGTTATTGTTCAGAGTAAACATTAAAATAGGGAAGAAATGTGATCTAAGTGTTGGTGCCAGATGGGGTGGTTTGCGTATCTGAGAAACTGCTGATCTCCTGGGATTTTCACACACAACAGTCTCCAGAGTTTACAGAGAATGGTGTGAGAAACAATAAAAAAATCCATGTTCTGTGGGAAAAAGCACATTAATGAGTGAGGTCAGAGGAGAAAGGCCAGACTGGTTCAAGCTGACAGGAAGGCGGCAATAACTCAAATAACCATGTGTTACAACAGATCTGCGAAGAATGGCATCGCTGAATGCACAGCACTTCAAACCTACAGCAACAGAAGACAAGAGAACCCTGCAAATGCTGGAAATAAGAGCAACACACAAAATGCTGCAGAAACTCTATAGGCCAGCTAGCATTTATGGTAAAAAGTACAGATTTGGCCTGTAACATTGACTTTACCTTTTTCCCATAGATACTGCCTGGCCTGCTAAGTTTCCTCCAGCATCTTGTGTGTGTTACAACAGCAGAAGACCATGAACGTATGCTTAGTGGCCACTTTATTAGGTACAGGCAGTGCAATGTACAAAGACAATGTAAACAACAGAGTAGCTGCTGACTTTAATTACTAATGTGGTACCTCTGCACAGCAGCATCATGGTTAGTGCAATCGCTTTACAGCCCAAGTGTTCACTGGTCAGGTTCGATTCCCACCGGTCTCTGTGAGGAGCTGGTGCACATGACCTGACCTTGCACCAATTTTACATTATAGCATGGAGAGATTCTTCCCTTTGGACCGCGGGATGGATAAATATCCAACTTCAGATGGGATTATGGATAAATTTCTGCTTTAACATTTAAACAAGTTTAACCGCTAAATGACATTGAACACCAGATCAAGGTTAAACACGGCTTTGTACTGGACTGTACTTAAAGTCCCTTTAAACTGGCCGAGTTCTCAGACTGCATTTTTTCCTAGTTAACACATGGTTTAGTATTAGAATACAGCTCGATGCAGCTTTATGTTGTTTGACAGGTAAAGTCAAGATTTTAGTCTGGACACTTACCTTCCCCCATGACTAACTTTAAACACTTAGCTCTACATTAGACATCAGTAAGGTGGCAAGATAGTATAGTGGTCACTTTACACCACCAGCTGTAAGACTGGGGCTCAATTCTGCTGCTGCCCGTAAAGAGTTTGTACGTTCTCCACCATGACCGCATGGGTTTCCTCCAGGTGCTCTGGTTTCCTCCCACATTCCCAAGATGAATGGTTAGGGTTAGGGTTACTGAGTTGTGGGAAGTGTGGTGCCACTTGCAGGCTGCCCCCAGCACAAACCTCAGACTCAGAACGACACATTTCACTGAATGTTTCGATATTTCAATGTACATGTGACAAATAAAGCTAATCTTTAATGTAAAGAATTGGCTTAACACTGGTCACTTATCTTCATCCTTGAATAATTTTAAACACTCAGCTCTACATTAGATCATGGTTATTACACATTATTATAATGGATTACTTTTAAAGTCAGCTCTACATTGAACCATGGCTTAGGGTGAGGGTTTATATTGGATCACAGTTAATACCTAATTTTAATTGGATTACAGTTCAATGCACTAATTTTACACTGGTCAGACATCTGGTATTACATATAATCAATGATATATATCTCATTTTTATCAACAACAAAATTAAACATCAGGTCTTACATGGATTATAGTTAAACCAGTTTTATGTGTGCCCCCACATAAACCTGGAGTTCACAGATTCAGATTGAGTCATGCATAAATCGTCAGCTCTCACTAGGAACACAATTAAAAACTGGTCATTAATGTGGGTATGCTTAATCGCCCAGCTTCATGGTGGATTACACTTAACACTTTGCTTTAGGGCTGGCTTTGCACTTATCATCCTCTCCTTGCAAGTCAATAAGAAGGTTGCAGAACAAGTAATTTTCTGGATAGCGACTGAATGTTTTGTTCTCTAAGTTTCATCAGAGTGTGGCCACGGACTGTGAAGAAGGTGGCGTTAGCCAACAAAGTGACCAAAGGCAACATCCTTCAGACAGTTCATGAAGCAACTTCTTTCACTTCTTTTACTTCTTCTTACTCTTTTAAATATGATTCGGCTACTATTGGAGCCGCTGATCTGCATTTTTATGGTGTGTTTTGGGTGGATTGAGTGATCTGGCTCTTCTGCGATCTCCAAGGGAGTTTGGTGAGGTTTCGAGTGGAGTGCGTGGCTTGAAGACCAAGAAGCTGGAGACAGGGCGCGAGTCCATGATCGACTCCATTTCTCACTGATCTCAATGATTAAAGCATCGAGTAAGATTGAAATCAACGAGGACAAGAGCAGAGCCGAGCAGGTGTTTAGTGCTGTCTGTCTGTGTTTGACCAGTCTCTCTGTCTCCCTCTCACTCACTGTGGTCCGAGGAAGATGCCAGCGTGTAACCAGTCTCTCTCTCTCACTTGCTGCTCCTGGAGTAAAGTGCCTGTAGATCAGTCTCGCCTCTCATTTGATGGTGCTGGAGTTTTGGGTCTTGGGAAGGTTTAATCTACCACAGTTTGTGGATTGAACTCTGTAAATCATGTTATGAATTACATTGTTGGTAGAATATTAGAACAAGATGAGAAAACATATGTGAGCAAGGTATACCAGCTGAGCGGTGTCGCAGCAACAACCTTTCACTCAATGTCAGTAAGACAAAAGAGCTGATTGTGGACATCATGAAGGGTAAGACAAAGGAACATGAAACAATCCTCATTGATGGATCAGAAGTGGAGAGAATGAGGAATTTCAAGTTCCTCAGTGTCAAGATCTCTGAGTACCTAACCTGGTCCCAACTTATCGATGCAGCTATAAAGAAGGCAAGACAGCAGCTATATTTCATTAGGAGTTTGAAGAGATTTAGTTTGTCAACTAAAACACTCAAAAACTTTAATAGCAGTACTGTGGAGAACATTCTGACAGGCTGCATCACTGTTTGGCTTGACTGACATTGGGGGGGGGGCACAAGACTGAAGTTGTAAAATTTGTCAGCTCCATCTTGAGTATCAGCTTCCATAGCACCCAAGACACTTAAGGAGCAGTGCCTCAGAAAGGCAACGTCCATTATTAAGGACCCCCATCACCCAGGGCATGTCCTCTTCTCATTGTTACCGTCAGGAAGGAGGTACAGAAGCCTGAAAGCACACACTCAGCGATTCAGCAATAGCTTCTTCTCCTCTGCTATGTGATTCCTAAATTTTAAAACTTTTTAAAAAATATATATTATTTCTGTATTTGCACTATTTTTTTGTCTATTCAGTATAAATATATATACCTACTGTAATTGATTGATCGATTTATTTAGTTGTTTATTTCTAAATTATCATGTGTTGCCCTGTACTACTGCTGCTGCGTTAACAAATTTCACGAGGCATACAGCTGATTCTGATTCTGATGTTTCTGGTTTCTGGTTGCTATCTTCTGTGATTTTGATTCGGGTGGACTGACTCTGTGGCTTACAGTCAACGAGTGACAGAATGCAAGATTGAACTGAAATGAGCTGAACTGAACATTCCTGGACTGTTTTGATGACTTTGTGGTTTGATGTTTTATTTTTTGAGTCTTCCACTTTTTTTTCTATTTGAGTGATTTGTTCTTTTTTTTGCATATTGGGGGTTTGATGTTTTTCTTTAAACTGGTTCCATGGTTTTCTTTGTTTCTTGGCTGTCTGTGAGATGACAAATCTCAGGGCTGTATACTGCATACATACCTTATTAATAAATGTACTTTGAATCTTGAATCTTTTAAGACAATAAAACCATAAGACATGGGAGCAATATTAGGCCATTCAGCCCATTGAATCTGCTCTGCCATTCCATTATGACTGATTTATTATCCTTTTCAATCTCATTCTCCTGCCTTCTCCCCAGAAACTTTGACACCCTTACTAATCAAGAACCTATCAACCTCTGCTTTAAATATACCCAATGACTTGACATCTACAGTTGTCTGTGGCAATGAATTCCATAGATTCACCACACTCTGGTTAAAAAAAATCCTTTTCATCTTTACCCAAAGGGACGTGTAACTCCAAAACATAAAACTAATTCAAAAGAAAAACAAGAGCTGAGAGATGAGAGTCTAACTTAGAGTTTACTTTAAATGAAGTACATACGTATCACAGCTAAGTCCACTTTGCTGAACTGTTGCCTTCCATAAAGGTTTGCAAAGATATCCTCTGTACTGGGCAGAGGGCGTTGATCTACTTTCAGTATTAGGTTGATGTTGACCTTAAAATTTCCACAGATCCCGGCAGACCCATTCTTCCTGGCTACTGGGACAACTGGTGATGCCCATGGGCTCTGTTCAACCTTGGAAAGAATTCCTTTAGCCCCCACGCAATCTAGCTCACTGGCTACTTTATCACAGATGGTATAAAGAACAAGACAGGCTTTGTAAGATACTTGAACGCTCCTGTGGCATCATCTAGTACCTTCCTTAATTTGCTTTCAGTTACTCTATCGCAGAGGTTATGGCATACAAATGGCTTGGTGGCATCCAATCAAGTTGTAGTTGTCTCAGCCAATCACATCCCCAAAATTTGTATTTTTACCACATAAAAACACAATATGGCTTGTCAGTTGTTGTGTTTTACTGTTATGAAAGTCATTCCCAGAGGAGTTATCTTTTCTCCAGTATAAATTCTTCTTTGGATATCTGCAGGCTTCAGTTCAGTATCTTCGAAATCCCATTCGAACCCATTTTGTGGAATGACTGAAACAGCTAAGTCAGTAATTTACCATTCACCACTGGTGTAGGTCATATTGCTTGTCTCCTGTTAGCTTTCACACTGTGAATCCCATGTCTACGCATTCCCTGTGTTACTCTCAGCTCACCATCAGAACTTCCATCAGCAGCATGCATATTAGTGCTCTTTGTGAAACTACAACTTGACTTTTTATCTTCTCTGTGCAGTCCCTTTATTCTGCACAACATGCCCATTGTATATGTGATCCGCTTTGTTGCACTTTCTACAAGTTTCACCTTTAAATCTATTTTGGTCTGGCTTAATTGAGAACCTGCCGCAACAGTAACACAAATTGTTTAGCCAGGCTGGTTTCTGTTTAGACCTTGCAGTTTTGTTCACATTCACTTTGGTTCCTGATTGCAACTCATTTGTGTCTCTGTTTGTGGTGTCTACTGATACAGCTATTTCAACTGCCCTTTTAAACATAAGTTGTGCTTTAGTTAGGAGCCTTCTTTGAATGCTTTCTTGTAAGATTCCACAAACCAAACAATCTCTCAGTGCATCATTGAACGGACAATGCTCAGGCAATCCCTTCAATTCAGCCACGTACACTGAAATGGACTTCACTTCCTTTTGACTCCAGTTATAACTACCTTCTGCAGGCAACAATAGTTTCAGTTCTACATGTTCCTGCATTACGTTCATGACATCAACAAAGCTCATTTCTGTTGGTTTGGTTGGAACAATTAAACTCCTAAGCAGACTACATGCTTTTAAATCCAATGCACTCTGCAAAAATGGTACTTGTTTCTTGTTGGCTATTCCATATGCTTTAAAATACAGCTCCATACATTCCGTATATAAAATGCTGTTACAGTATCTGCTATGTAATCAAATACTTCGATTTTCTGATACAGCCAGTCCATTTCTGCTCTTTTTTATGATTATTATCACCCAATACTTGTTGTTTATGAACCTGTGAATTCTTCCATTTTCTGCCTTTTTAAAAAAAATAACTTGATTGTCCTTCCCTTCCGAAGCACATTTAAAAACGTGAATGTCTCGCTGCTCTTCCACAGGTGGGTAGCTGTCTCGGGTTCATTTAAAAATACTTCGTTGCCATTGTAATGATTCAAAAGATAATTCAAAGGAAGACAAGGGAGCTGAGAGATGAGAGCCTAACTCTGAGTGGATTTTAAGTGAGGTGTACATATATCACATGGTAGCGTCATGACATATGCAATTAATTTATTTTTACATATAAGCCGTAATGAATTGATTAAATGAACAAGAATGCTTAAAACAATATTCACAATATTACTCAAATACTACTGAAATAATAAATACAGAACCAGATATCCTTCTATTCTGAGGCTGTGCCCTCTGGTTTAAGACTCCCCTGCTATGGAAAGTAATCTGTCCCTCTACATTGTATCGAGGCCTTTCGATACTCGATAGGTTTCAATGAAATCCCCTTCATTCTTCTGAACTCCAGTGAGAACAGGCCATGAAGTGTTCCTCATATGTTAGCCCTTTCATTGCCGGGATCATCCTCTGGACCTTCTCCAATAAGGGGCCCAAAACTGTTCACAATACTGCATTTACAGTTATGCAAATGTTAGTGGGATGTTATACCCACTAACATGTACAATAAACATGCTGTGTTTAGTTATGCCTTACACTGGGGGATGGTGATAACATCAGTTTGTCCTAGTCCAGCATCAACAATTAATTTTCTTTTTAAACTTGGTGCCTCTATATCATGAATTGCTGTGCATTTCAATGAGAAATTAATTGATGGTCTTCTGCAGGAAATACATCCTTTTTTTTAAATACAAGTCATACCAAATTATGAAGATCAGATCCTGCTTCAGACAGAACAAAATAAAATGGAGAGCTCATTGAGAGCTCTCTTGATCATCCAGTGTTGAAAATGTAAACACCAAATTTCTGACTGTGACAATTTGCAACTATTGCTGCACTGAAACTAAAATTGATGCATGTTGCTGCAAAATAAAGGAGTTAAAGGAATTATCAAAATGGATAAAGGTCACTTTCCCATGTTAGATGCATGACTAACTCATCTTGGGTTTAATTGCTAATTGGGAAGTGATCAGAACTCAGAATATAATCAAGTTGATGTTGGATGGAATCTGTGATGGTTTAATACTAACTGCATTAATGATGTGTGCATTCTGCAAACCAGAGTCAGATATCACATATATACGTCATGAAATTTGTTGTATTTTGGCAACAGTACAGTGCAAAGCATAGAATATACTATGTTCAAGTCAAGTCAAATTTATTGTCATTAACTACGAGGGTTGATTGATAAGTTCATGGCCTAAGGTAGAAGGAGTCCATTTTAGAAAACTCAGCACATTTATTTTTCAACATAGTCCCCTCCTACATTTACACAGTTAGTCTAGCGGTCATGGAGCACCCCTGCTGTGGACACTTTCTGGAGGTCCAAGATCTGTATGCTCCACGACCGCTGCACTAAGTGTGTAAATGTAGGAGGGGACTATGTTGAAAAATAAATGCGCTAGGTTTTCTAAAATTGACTCCTTCTACCTTAGGCCTTGAACTTATCAACCACCCCTCGTATATAGATGTACATAACATATATATCTATATAATGTGTACAGAAATGAGACCATGCTTATCCGAACCAGCGTGTAAAGCATAGTAGTACACATAACACTCATAACACATGATAACTCACGAAGATAAAGATAAAATCTATAGATGAATTACACATAAACAACAAATTAAAGTGCATTAGTGTTAAATATTGTACTAGAACAGATTAATCAATGACACTTCGAATTCAATGCGGCAGGGAGTTCAGAAGCCTAAAGGCCTGGGGGAAGAAACTGTTTTCCATCCTGACCATTCTTGTTCTTACACATCAGAATCTCCTGCCTGATGGTAGAAAGTCAAAGAGGATGCTGGATAATGGGTGGAATCTTTAATAATACTGTGGGCCCTGTGTTTGGTATGATCCTGGTAAATGCCCTGATGGATGGTAGGGAGGCCCCTTTGATCCTGTCAGTGCTTTGTAGAGACTTCTGGTCCGATGCACGACTGCTCTCATCCCAGATGAAGATGCTACTTATCAGGATGCTTTCATTGGTGCTCCTGTAAAATGCAGGTAAGATAGGTAGGAATCTTCTAAGGAAGTTGAGGCGCTGCTGTGCTTTCTTGATCAGGGAGGTGATATTAAGGGACCAGGTGAGGTAATTTGTGATGTGAACTCCCAGGAACTTGGTGCACTGAACTCTCTCTAGGGAGGAGCCACGTATTTGCAGAGGGGAATGGATTGTTTGCACCTTCCTGAAGTCCACAATGATTTCCTTTACCTTCTCCATGTTCAAGCTTCGGTTGTTCTTCTCACACCGGTCCACTAGCTGCTCCAGTTTCTCTCAGTACTTTGTCTCATCATCAAGCTTGATAAGGCCAACCACTGTTGTGTCATCTGCAAACCTGATGACATGGTTTGAGCTGGATCTTGCGACATAGTCTTATGTCAGAGTATGAACAGCAGCAGGCTGAGCACACAGCCTTGGGGAGCACCAGTGCTCTGTGTAATAGGACTAGACATTGCTGCCCACATGGACAGACTGTGCCCTTACTGTTAAGTCCAGTACCCAGATGCAGAGGGAGGTGTTGAGACCCAACGCGGACAGTTTCCTCACCATTTTCTGGTGCTGAATGTCTGTAAACAGCAGTCTGGCACATGAGACCCCATTTTCTAAGTGGGACAGGTCAGAGTGGAGGGCAGAGGCTATTGCATCATCAGTGGAATGATTTAAACAATAAGCAAACTGAAAAGGGTCCAATGTAGCTGGCAGAAAGGCTTTAATATGCTGCATGACCAGACGCTCAAAGCATTTCATGATGGTTGATGTTAATTCCACCAGACAATAGTAATATTTATTCTGTGAGTCATCAGACCCACATACTTCCTCCCTGATAGTAGCAATTTGAAGAGGGCCTGTCCTGGGTGGTGGGGAGTCCTTAATGATGGATGCCACCTTTTGGAGGCTTTACATTTCTTAGCCACAATTAAGCCAAACTAAATGATTATATGTATAAGTGTGATATCATACTCAGTAACGTGAAAGAACAGTGTGTGCATAATAGTCTCAGTATGTAAGTGTGAATCTCCACACATGATGTTGCAATGATCATATCTATTCCAGAGAACACATATAAAACCCATGTTTGTTATTGTTAAGTAGGCTGCTTCAAACATTGGTAGACCGCAGACAAAGTGCCCACAGACAGGATTGGTATAGATAGGCACCTGATGGCCAGCATGGTCATGATGGGTCAAATGGCCTGTTTCTGTGCTGTACAACTCTATGCTGTGATTGAAATTAACATGCTTGATAAGTTTCAAGAATACAAAATACTGATGAATAGAAGTTTTTTTGTGTAGATTTGACATGCTGTGAAAAACTTCAACAAGCTTCTTTAGAAATGTAGTGCAGAGTATCCTGACTGGTTGCTTCACAGCCAGGTATGGAAACACCGATGCCCAGGAATGGAATAAGCTACAGAAAGTGGAGGATGCAGACCAGTCCATCATGGGAAACCCCTTCCCACCATTGAGTACATTTACAGACAGCGCTACCACAAGGACACAGCATCCACCTTCAAAGCCCCTCACCATCCAGGCCAGGCTCTCTTCTTGCTGCCACCATCGGACAGGAGGTACAGAAACCTTGTGTCTAACCACAGGTTCAGGAACAGTCATTATCTACAGCCATCAGGCTCCTGAAATGGTGTGGATAACTTCATTCACCACTACTCTGATTCTATGACCTACAGCAAACACGAGGAAATCTGCAGATGCTGGAAATTCAAACAACAACACACACAAAATGCTGGCGTGGATAACTTCATTCACCACTACTCTGATTCTATGACCTACAGCAAACACGAGGAAATCTGCAGATGCTGGAAATTCAAACAACAACACACACAAAATGCTGGCGTGGATAACTTCATTCACCACTACTCTGATTCTATGACCTACAGCAAACACGAGGAAATCTGCAGATGCTGGAAATTCAAACAACAACACACACAAAATGCTGGTGGAACACAGCAGGCCAGGCAGCATCTATAGGGAGAAGCGCTGTCGACGTTTCGGGCTGAGACCCTTCGTCAGGTCAGGAGACGAAGGGTCTTGGCCCGAAACGTCGACAGCGCTTCTCCCTATAGATGTTGCCTGGCCTGCTGTGTTCCACCAGCATTTTCTATGACCTACAGACTCACTTTCAAGGATGCTTTACAACTCATGCTTGAAGTATTACTGTATTTTTTTGATTTGCACATTTTTTCTTCTTTTTCACATGGTTTGTCAGTCTTTATTTGTGTATAGTTTTTTGTAATTCTATTCTATTTCTTTTTTCCTCCAAATGCTTGCAAGAAAATGAATTTTGAAGTAGTATATGGTGACATATATGCAGTTTGATGATAAATTTACCTTTACCTTTGAACTTTGATGTCCCATTTTCATACAAAATTTCTTACTATAATGTAGGGTACAGTATAACTGAATTACTGTAAAATTCATCTACATTACTTTTACATTAAAGTGAGAAAATGACTTGGCAAACTTCAAGGAAGAAAAGCAGATCATAATCGTTGCCACGATAATGATGTATAAAAGGTACATTATATTGAGATATTTTCAATAAGCCTTTTATACTCCATTATCAAGGACACCTTCAAAAGGCAATGTCCTTAAGAAAGCGACATCCATTATTAAGGACTCTTTGCCATCTAGGACATGTCCTTTTCTTATTATTACCATCAGGGAGGAGGTACAGGAGCCTGAAGACACACACTCAACATTTTAGGAACTGCTTCTTCCCCTCCACCATCAGATTTATGTGTGGACAATAAACCCATGAACACTATCTCACTAATTTTGCTCTGGTTTTGAACTACTTATTTAATTCTTTAAATATATCTATATATATATTTTTTTTCTTCTTCTTCTTCTTGTAATTTACAGAATATTTTCTGTATTGGAATGAACTGCTGCTGCAAACAACAAATTTCATGACATAGTCAGTGATAACAAATGTGATTCTCTTCCTGATCCTGATTATGAGCTGTCTTTAGTCTCATCAGTGTAAAATTTCAATAATCTGATCAAAGTAAATTTATTACTGACAGATATAGTATGTCACCATATTCAACACTTAGATTCATTTTCATACTCAATAAATCCAATAACCATAATAGAACTAATGAAAGACTGCACTAACAGGGCAGACAACCAACAAAAGACATTAAACTGTGCAAATATAAAAGAAAGGAAAAAATAAGCAATAAATAGCGAGAACATGAGACCGAGAATCCTTGAAAGTGAGTCTTTAGTTTGTGGGAACAGTTCAGTGATGGGGCAAGTGAATTTGAGTAAAGTTACCCCTCTGGTTCAAGAGCTTGATGGTTTGAGATGGACCAATAGATTTCCCAGACTATTAGATGTTATTACCACCCAGTAGCCAAATATACATCCAGTTCACTTCTTGGCCACCAGTCCCAATCTGGACCAATGGATGAACAAAAGCCAAACCATCAGGATTTTTCCAACAATAGGAATGCTGGAGTATTAAAAGTTCTTTGGGGAGTTGGGAGAAAATAGCAGCATTAACATAAACTATAATGATTGCCACTTTGGTGAGATAAGAACCCAATGGACAGGGGAGTATCTGATGGGCAGGCAAGGGCTCAATGGGCAAGGGCTTGGGTCCTGATGAAGCTGGCCCTGCTGCGGTGAACTGCATATACCTGTCTGGACACGCCCCTCTGCTGACTGCTCCTGTGGCTCCTCCCACTGACCCCTGTATAAAGGCGATTGGAGGCACTGCTCCTCCCTCAGTCTCCAGGATGTTGCGTGGTCGTTTCTTGCAGCTAATAAAAGCCTGTTGTTTGCCTCCTGTCTCCGAGAGTTATTGATGGTGCATCACCTGCCCACTGGAAAATCTGGCTATTAGGCTGTGGATTCTGCCAGGTAACTCCTTCATCTCCATGCTGATGTCAATTCCCATTCCTGAAGTAGAAAGAAGCTGTAAAGAGGAAGACTACCAATGAGTGTTAAATTATCTTGTTTAATGTCTATTGGGTGTATTTTGGATTTGCACCATCTAGGTTTTTGATGTTCATTTACTCTTGAACATTTGATACTCTGCAGGTTAAAAATTCTGGGAAAACCAATAGTGGGCAATAAGCACTGGAATGCAGCATGTTTCTCTGAGCCTAGGTCTCTATCAGCTTTGCAGATCTGGACACTGCAAAATTTTCCTCATTCTTCTTTAAGAAATTGCTCAAGCTCTGTCAGATTGCATCAGGATCATGAGTGAACAGTCCTTGTCAAGTCCAGCCACAAATTCTCAATTGAATTAAGGTCTGGACTCTGACTTGGCAACTCAAGGACATTAACTTTGTTGTTTTTGAGCCATTCCTGTATAGCTTTGGCTTTATGCTTGGTGCTTGGGGTCATTGTCTTGCTGGAAAACAAATCTTTTCCCAAATCACAGTTCTCTTGCAGACTGCATCAGGTTTTCCTCCAGGATTTCCCAATTTCCCTGTATTTCGCTGCATTTATTTTACCCTCTATCTTCACAAGCCTTCCTACAGCATGATGCAGCCATCAGCATGCTTACGGTAGAGATGGTCTGTTTTTGATGATATGTAGTGTTTGGCTTAGCCAAACATAGAGTTTAGCCTGATGGCCAAAAAGCTCAATTTTGGATTCACCATAGAACCTCTTCCAACTGCCTTCAGAGTCTCTTTCATGCCTTCTGGTAAATTCCAGCCGAGATTTCATATGAATCTTTTCAACAGTGGCTTTCTCTTTGTCACTCTCTCATTAAGGTGCGATTGGTGAAGCACTTGGGCACTAGTTTTTGTATGTGCAGTCTCTCCCATCTCAGCCACTGAAGCTTGTAACTTTGTCACAGGGCTCTTGGTGGCCTCCCTCACTAGTCCCCTTCTTGCATAGTCACTTGGTTTTTGAGGATAGCCTGCTCCAGGCAGATTTACAGCTCTGCCATATTCTTTCCATTTCATGATGATTGATTTACCTGTACTCCAAGGGATATTCAGTGACTTGAAATTTTCTTGTATCCTTCTCTGACTTGTGCTTTTCAATAACCTTTTCGTGCAGTTGCTTGGAGTGTTTATTTGGCTTCATGGAGTAGGTTTTGCCAGGATACTGACTCACCAGCAGTAGGATCTTCCAGGTACAGTTATTTTTTTACTAGTCAATTGGAACACCCTGGCTGCACACAATGTGACTTCTAAAACCTGTGATGATCTGGTGTGTCATATTAAAGGGGGTGAATACTTAAGCAAACAATTACACAGCAGAAGGCTGATTCTGTTTGCCTTTTACTGACTCGTGTGTGCTATAATACTTATAAAACATGGCACAAGGGCAGCAGTTACAGCTGTGGCATTATCTGCTGGAAACGGCTAAACTGCAGAAGGGAAGTGAAGTCTACAACTGCATCACTATCTACCACTACAACTTCCATTAAATCCCTGATACTAATCATATTCTGAAAGGAAGCTTAATTTGCTTTTCTTGAAAGTATTTTAGCGAAAAGCAGTTTGGAAAACAAACCAAAGCTGCAATGTCTGACATGCAGTATGTCACCTGTCAGATATATTTGAAAAATTGAATTTATTAAGAAAACAGTTATAAGGAGAAAAACTGCAATCTCATAACATGCAAAGAAGCTATTACCTCTTTCCTTGGAAAACTCAAACTTTTCAGCAACAATATTGGATGCTGAGTTTATGCGATTTCCTTTGCTTCCTACTCTTAATATAGAGTTGCAAGACGATGATCTGATTGTGTAGCTTGATCACTTGAAACAACTGCACACTGATACAGAATTTTGGTTCAGAAACCTGCTGGAGATACATATTCCAGATTGGGTGGTGGATCCATCTGGGGTGAGTGTGAGTGATGTTGGCACCACATTGCAAGAATGTCTTTATTGAGCTGCAGAGTGATATAACAAACACAGCAAGCAAAATTTCTGGATAACTAGTGATATTCAAAATAAGTTTCTTCAGCTCTGGGAGAAAGCAAAGTTGTTTCTAATTGGATTCCCCACCACTTATCCAGTTGAATGTGGTTTTAGTCTAGTTCTTGATCTGCTATCAAAAGCTTGTAACCATCTTGATGTTCACTCAAACTATCTACATGAGGCATGCTCTCTAATCCAGGCAGCACCCTGGTACATCTCCTCTGCAGCCTCTCCATAGCTTCTACATTTTTTCTGTGAGGTGAGCAGAACTGAACACAATACCCAGGATGTGGTATAACTAGGATTTTATAGAGTTACAACATTACTTCATGGCTCTTGAATTGGCATAAGTATTGCTGCAGAGTGAAGACAGTTGTGTAACAGAAGCTAGATTAACTGGGAAAGCGGACAAAGGAATAGCAGATGTAATTTAACTCAGACAAGTTCAAATCATTATACATTAAATCTTGGAAAATTAGATCAGGGCAGGACATACATAGTGAATGGCAAGGAGTGTTGTAAAACAGGCAAAGTTAGGCATAGTTACAGTGTGGTGAATAAAGCGTATGATATGCTTACCTTCATTGGATGGCCATTGACTATAAGAGCCATTGAAACAGGCCCTTTGGCCCATTTAGTCCATGCCGAGCTATTAATCTGCCTATTCCCATTGATCTGCTCCTGGACCATAGTCCTCCATACCCTTCCCATCCATGTACTCCATGTAGATTTCTCTTAAATGTTGAAATCAAACCCCTGGCAGTTCGTTCCACACTCTCACCACCCTCTGAGTGTAGAAGGCCCCCCTCATGTCCCCCTTAAACCCTTAACTCATGTCATGTCATGTTACAGCTGTACAAGAGGTTGGTGAGACTACACTTAGAGCCATGGAGACATGCAGCCCTTCAGTCCAACCTGTCCATGCCACCCAAGCTTATTCCATTTTCCTACATGTCCCTCTAAAACTTTTCTATCCAAGGACCGCACTTGGAATATTAAATACATTTCCAGTTGCCATGCTAAAAGAAGGTTGTGATTAAGCAAAAAATAAACATCCACAAAAATGTTCCTACCAATCCCAGTAGTATATTTATTTATTTTCAAGGTCTCTTCATCGAATCTACCAATTGGTAGATTTTGCAGATACTGTAAATACAGAATAAAACACACACACACTAAATGCTGGAGGAACTCAGCAGATCAGGCAATACCTATAGAAAGGAACATGGAGTCAATGTTACAGGCTGAGGCGCATTATCGGGACTGGAATTGTCTTATCCAGGCAATCCTTCAACAGAATTGATGGGCTTGAGTTACGATGAGAGACTGGATAGGATTGGAATGCTTTCTGTGGAGTGAAGGAGTGGCCTGATAATTGTTTATAAAATCATGAGGGGTGTAGATAAAGGTGGATGGTGACAGTCTTTTGCCCTGTGTAGGCGAGGTTAAAACTAGCATCATGAAATTTGATGCTTTGTGGCAGCAGTGCAATGCAACTCATAAAAAAATTCTCAAAAGGTACAATAAGAAATATATTATGTTTAATACACCTGGACCAGATAGACTTCATCCCATGGTTCTGAAAGAGGTAGCAGAAGAGATTGTGAAAGCATTAGTAAAGGTCTTTCAAGAATCATTAGCTTCTGGAATGGTTCTTGAGGACTGGAAAACTGCAAGTGTCACTCCACTCTTTAAGAAGGGAGGGAGGCAGGAGAGAGGAAATTATAGGCCAGTTAGCCTGACTTCAGTGGTTGGGAAGATGCTGCAGTCCATGATTAAGGATAAGGTTTCAATGTACTTGGAGCTGCACGATAAAGTAGGCCAAAGACAGCATGCTTTCCTTAAGGGGAAATCTTGTCTGACAAATCTGTTGGAATTCTTTATGGAAATTGGTAGTTTAGACAAAGGAGAGTCAGTAGCTGCTGTGTACTTGGATTTTCAGAAGCCTTTGACAAGGTGCAGCATGTGAGGCTGCTTAGCCAGTTAAGAGCCCATGGTATCACAGGATAGATACTAGCATGGATAGAAGATTGGCTGACTGGCATGAGGTAAAGAGTGGGAATAATTGGGCCTTATTCTGGTTGGTGGCCAGTGACTAGAGGTGTTCCAAAGGGGTAGGTATTGGGATCACTTCTTTTCATGTTATGTTCATTGCTTTCGATAACAGAATTGATGGCATTGTGGCCAAGTTTGTAGATGATACAAAGTAGTGCTGATGAAGCAGGGGCTCTGCAGAAAAGCTTGGACAGATTTGGAGAATGGGCAAATGAACGGCAGATGCACATTGGTATAAGGAATAAAGGAGTAGATTATTTTCTAAATGGGGAGAAAACTCAAAAATTAGAGGTGCAAGGGGACTTGGGAGTCCTCGTGCAGCATTCTAAAGATTAACTTGCAGGTTGAGTTGGTGTTAAGGAAGGCAAATGCAATGTTGGCATTCATTTCAAGAGGCAATGATGCGATGCTGAGGCTTTTTAAGGCACAATCAGAGCACAATACTTGGATTATTGTGAGTAGTTTTGAACTCTTTATCCGAGAAAAGATGTACTAGCACTGGAGAGGATCCAGAGGAGGTTCACACCAATGATTCTAGGAATGAAAGGGTTAACATATGAGGAGCGTTTGATGGCCCTGGTCCTGTATGCGCTGGAGTTGAGAATGAGGTGGATCTCATTGAAACCCTTTGAATATTGAAAGGCCTAGAAAGAGTGGATGTGGTGAGGATCTTTCTTGTAAGGGGTGAGACTAGGACTAGAAGGCACAACATCAGAATAGAGGGAAGGTGACTGGAGCAGAGGGATGTAGAACAGAGATGAAAAGGATTTTTTTTTAGCCAGAGAGTGGCAGATCTGTAGAATTCATTGCCACAGATGGCTGTGGAGGCCATGTCATTGAGTATACTTAAAGCAGAGGTTGATCGTTTTTGGTTAGTTAGTGCATAAAAGGTCATGGGGAGAAGGCATAAGAGTGGGGTTGAGAGAGGTATCAGATCAGCCATGATGGGATGGTGGAGCAGATATAATGGATCAAATGGCCTAACTCTGCTCATATGTCTAATGGTCTTAAAAATAAATAAGTAGTGCAAAAAGTGAGATAGTGATAATGGGTTCATGATCCTTTCAGAAATCTGATGGTGGAAGGAAAAGCTCATTCCTAAAATGTTGAGTGCATGTCTTCAGGCTCCTGTAACTCCTCCCTGATGGTAGCAATGAGAAGAGGGCATATCCTGAATAGTGAGGGTCCTTAAAAATGGATGCCGCCTTTTTGAGGAATTGCCTATTAAAGATGTCCTCAATGGAGGGATATCAAAGTTCAAAATAAATTTATTATTAAAGTGCATATATGTCACCTTATGCAACTCTGAGATTAACTTTCTTCCGGGCAATCACAGTAAACACAAGAAACACTAAAGAATCAATGAAAGGGCACACCAAACAGGACAGACGAACAACCAATGTGCAAAAGACAAAATTCTGTACAAATACAAAAAGAAAGAAATAATAATAATAAATAAACAATAAATATCAATAACGTGAGATGAAGAGACCTTGAAAATAAATATACTCCTCTGCCTAGCGTCACTTGATAGACATACAATCAACCTATGTATAGAAGCCATCAAATGTAGTTATATTTAGAGTGTTTTTTTTTATTCTCATTGTATTTTTTGGGCTGCACTGGATCCGGACTAACAATTATTTTGTTCTCCTTTCCACTTGTGTACTGGAAATAACATTAAACAATCTTGACTCTCGAATGCTTAAAATGGTAACTCTGAAAGCTGACTCAAGAACCGAACCATTGAACAGCAGCAAATAATTCTGGTCTTGAATTAAACTCCTTCAAGACAAACTAGGAAGATGAAAAGAATGATCAAGGATTCTTATTCTTAGTCATTAATCCTACCCAAAAGTTGCATCATCTAAGGATACAATCACATGGAGAATAAACACAGGAGATTCTGCAGAAGCTGGAAATTCAGAGCAACATACGTATAATGCTGGATGAACTCAGCAGGTCAGGCTTTCATGCCAAAACCCTTCATCAAGACTGGAAAGGAAGGGGAAAGAAGCCAGAATAAAAAAGGTGGGGAGAGGAGAAGGGGTACAAGCTGGCTGGTGATAGATGAAACCAGGTGAGTGGGTGGGGGAAGGGAATATGAAGTAAGAAGCTGGGAGGTGATAGGTGGAATAGATAAAAGGATGAAGAAGAAGCAGAAATCTGATAGGACAGGACAGTGCACCATGGGAGGAAGGGAAGAAGGAGGTGCACTGGAGGGAGGTGATGGGCAGGTGGAGAGCTAGAATGTGGAATGTTTAAGAGAGAAGGGGAAATGAGGAGAAATTACTGGATGACAGAGAAATTGATGTTCATACTGTCAGGTTGGAGGCTACATGGAGAGTAGCTCTATCAGTGGATGCAGGGCAGTCCAACAAATCTGTGGCTCAGCCAGCTGAAAGCCCACCCATTGAGCTTTATCGGAAGTTCAGTTTTATGATCACATTTTATTCCATTCAGAATCTCAAGCTTCCAGCAAATGTGGTTCCAAAATAAAAAGAAATCTGGTTATTTTGAGCATTTCTGCCACTAGCAATTATGATGTTGGCTGCATTGGAGGAGAGCCCAGATTAACAGACAAAGATCAAGTTAGATTTAAAATTGCAATGGTAGCTTCCAATCAGAAAGCAAAATTACAGCTGTCAGATTACAAGTACCAAGTCACTTCTACTTTTAAGGACTAACATGTGGACATAAATTGCACTTAGTGTGAGCATCAGTCAATTGCTGTAATCAAAGTTCAAAGTTCAAAGTTTAAAGTAAGTTCAAAGTAAATATATTATCAAAGTACATATATGTCACCATATACAACCCTGAGATTTGCTTTCTTGCAGGCGTACTCAGTAAGTCCGATAAGTATAATAGAATCAATGAAAGACTGCACCCAACAGGTGTACAAAATACAACAAGCTGTGCAAATACAAAAGAGAAAATAAAAATAATAAATAAATAAGAAATAAATATTGAGACCATGAAAGGAAGAGTCCTTGAAAGTGAGTCAAAAGGTTGTGGGAACATTTCAGCAATGGGACAAGTGAAGTTGAGTGATGTTAACCTCTTTGGTTCAAGAGCCTGATAGTTGAGGGATAATAACTGTTCCTGGTAGTGTAATCCTGAGGCTCCAGTATCTTCTTCTTGAAGGCAGCAGTGAGAAGAAAGCATGACCTGGGCTGTGGGGTGACCTGATGATGGATGCTGCTTTCCTGCAACACATTCTGTATAGATGTGCTCAGTAGTGGAGAGGGCTTTTCCCGTGATGGACTACCTCTTGAAGGCCATTGGCGTTTCCATACCAGGCTGTGTTGCATCTAGTCAATATACTCTGCAACATACATCTATAGAAGTTTGTCATAGTTTGAGATGTCATGCTGAATCTTTGAAAACTTCTAAGGAAGTAGAGGTGCTGCTGTGCCTTTCTTATAATTACATTTGCATGCTGGGCCAGGACAGATCCTTTGAAATGATAACACAGAGGAATTTAAAGTTGCTGACCCTCCCCTCCTCTGATCCCCCAATGATGACTGGCTCATGGACCTCTGGTTTCCTCCTCCTGCAGTCAATAATCAGTTCCTTGGTTTTGCTGACATTGAGTAAGAGGTTGTTATTATGACACCACTCAGCCAGATTTTCAATCTCTCTCCTCTATGTTGATCTGTCACCACCTGTGATTCAACAAAGATCAGTGGCTTTGTCAGCAAGCTTAAATATAGCATTGGAGTAGTGCATAGCCACACAGTCATAAGATAAGTGACTGGAGCAGGGGGCTCAGCACACAGCCTCGTGGTGCACCTGTGCAGATGGAGATTGTGGAGGAGATGTTGTTGCCAATCTGAACTGACTGAGGTCTGCAAGTGAGGAAATTGAAGATCCAATTGCACAAGGAGATATTGAAGCTTTGAAGGGATGATAGTATTGAATGTCAAGCTGTAGTCCATAAAAACCCTCCTGATATATGTATCTTTGCAGTCCAGGTGTTCCAGGATTGAGTGAAAGGTTAATGAAATGGCATCTGCTGTGGACCTGTTGTGACAGTAGACAAATTGGAGCAGAACCAGGTTGCTTCTTAGGCAGAAGTTTAGAAGTTTCATCACCAACCTCTCAAAGCACATCATCACCATAGGTGTAAGTGCTACTGGTTGATCGTCATTGATGCAGGTTACCGCATTCATCGGTATAATTGAAGCTGCTTGAAGCAGCTGGATACCTCAGACTGCCATAGCAAGAGTGAACACTTCAGCACAGGACTTTAGCTCTCAGCCAGGTACTCCAGCTGGGCCAAATGCTTCCCTTGAGTTCACCTCCTGAAGGATACCTTCACAACGGTCTCAGAGGGTCATCTGGGGCTGTGGGAGTTTGTGATGGTTCCGCCATGTTCAGGCAGAGTGAGCAGAGGAGGATTGAGCTCTTCTGGGAGTGAAACCCTTTGTCACCTATGTCACTTGATTTCACTTTGAAAGAGGTGATAGCATTCAAGCCCTGCCACAGCTGTTCAGCATCCATCATGGATTCAAATTTACTCTGCAATTGCCACTTCACCCATGAGGTGGCTTTCCGGAGACTGTACCTAACTCTCTTGTAACTTTCTTGGTCACCAGACTTGAACAACTCTGATCTGGCCCTCAGCAGATTGCAGATCTGATGGTTCATCCAGGGCGTCAGGTTGGGGAAAACTCTGAATGATTCTTTGGGGACACACTTGGTATACGACCGTAAACCCAGTGAATTAGTCCCAAAGTATTAAAAGCTCGTGTGAATCACTTCTATACCAGAATGAACATTGTTGTATTACTCTGATAATATTGGTAACACTAGTTATTATATTTCAGAGTTACAGGTTATTTTATTATCAAAATATGTACAGTATATGTCACTACATACTGCATTGAGATTCATTTTCTTGCAAGCATTCACCATAGAACAAAGAAACAAAATTGAGTCAATAAAAAACTACACACAAAGTCAGGCAAACAACCAATGTGCAAAAGAAAACAAACCATGTAAATAAAAAATAACGAAATAAGTCAATAATGATTCCGGGTTTGAACAGCTTGTCATATAAAAAGTGTTTGAAGGTTCTGGGCCTATATTCACTTGAATTCAGAAGAATAAGGGGTGACCTCATTGAAACCTATGGATTGCTGACAGGCCTTGATAGAGTGGATGTGGATAGGATGCTTTCTATAGTGGGAGTCTAAGATCAGCAGATACCGCCTCAGAATAGAGGGGTGTCCTCTTAGAACAGAGATGAGGAGGAATTGCTTTGGCAAGAGTGCGATGAATCTGCGGAATTCATAGCCACAGGCAACTGCGGAGGTCAAGTCTTTATGTGTATTAAAGGCAGCAGTTGACAGATTCAGGGCATGAGGGGACATGGGGAGAAGGCAAGAGATTGGGGCTGACTGGAAAAATGGGTCAGCCATGATGAAATGGCAGAGCAAACACGATGGGCCAACTGGCCTAATTCTGCTCCTATGTCTGATGGCCTTATGTTCTTCATTAAATAATACTGAGAACATGAGTTATAGAATTCTTCAAAGTAAGTCCATAAGGTCATGGAATCGGTTCGAAGGTAAGGCGAGTGAGTAATCCTTAGTAGTTCAGGAGCCAGATGGTTGAGGGTTCATAACTGTTCCTGAACCTGGTGATGTGGGAATGCTGATGCAGCAGTAAAACTAGAGGATGGCCTGGATAGTGTTTGTGTTGATGATGTATGGTGTTTTCTTGTGGCAGTGCTCCTTGTACATGTGATCTGTGGTGGGAACAGCATTGCCTGTGACAGACTGGTTTACAGTAATGGTAAACTCTGAGTTATACATTTCTGAAACCTCGATGAATTATTCCAACAATAGCAGTAATATGAGTAAATTGTTCCTTCAACAGCTTTAACCTCACTGAATTCCGTTTACAATACCGGTAACCATGGTGAATTAGTTGCACATTAGTTTGCAACAGCGATTTGCTCCTGCAATCATGTTAACCTCAGTGAATTATTCCTGTAACTGCAGTGAGCTCTATAACTCCTATTGTAGCTCTGTGAAAAGGTGAGATATTTAGGTGAAAGCTAATGTGATCCCAATGCATGTTGGTCATTCCATCTACCTGTTTAACTCAGCTAATTAACAACATGATTCTGTCCTTTATATAGCCTAGATACAGCTGACGAGATCCCCCCAGATCAGACAGAAACAAGCATCAGATGGGTCTTAAACAATTAGTGTTTTTGACTGAGACCCATCATTGGGTCCTGATGAAGGGTCTTGTCCATAAAGTAGACTCTTTATTCCTCTCTATAGATGCTGCCTGACCTGCTGAGTTCCTCCAGCACTTTGTGTCTGGTGCTCTGGAATTCTAGCATCTGCAGAATCTCCTGCGTTTATCAGTTAGGTCTTTCAATCCCATCATCTCAGTCCACAGCCTGCAAGTCAATTTCCCAGTTTCTTACTGACAAGGGAGCTCCTTAGATATGAAATTTCGTGTTTGTTGGATGTTACCGTCTTTGGTCACGGATATGCAGATGCTCAGAGATCACCCAGAGGCCAGGGAGAAATCAGTCTCATTGTCCAAGAAGGGAGAATCAAATGCATTGTCTGGGGAGAGAGAGGATCAAACATCTTGTATAGAAAATGAGGTCCACTGACATTGTATGGAGAAAAAGAATTGTGAAACTGACTGAAACAAAATGTTTGAAACAGTATTAAGGTCACTTGGCACCAGAGATACATAAGGTCGCTATCTTGAACAAATTCAGAATCTACTTGATAGACACAAGAGATTCTGCAGATGCTAGACACAAAAAATGCTGGAAGAACTCAGCAGGTCAGGCAGCATCTATGAAAATGAATAAAGGGTCAATGTTTCGTGCTGAGACCCTTCATCAGGACTGGAAAGAAAGGGGGAAGAAGCCAGAATAAGAAATAGGGGTGGGGGAAGGAGAAGTTGTACTAGCTAGATGAGGTGAAAGGTAGGTGAGGGTGAAGTGAGAAGATGGGAGGTTCCAACCTGATGGCATGGACTTTAATTTATCTAACTTCTGGTAATTTCTCATCCTACCCTCTTCTCTCTGTCTTTCCCCATTCTGGCTCCCCTCTCACTTCTTCTCTCCCCTTATCTGCCTATCTGCTCCCTCAGTTGCTCCTCCTCTGACCCTTTCTCCCATGGGCATCTCTCCTCTCCTATCAGATTCCTTTTTCTTCAGTCCTTTACCTCTTCCACCTCTCACCTCCCAGCTTCTCACTTCGTACCCCTCCCTCACCCAGCTACCTTACCCCACACATGCTTCACCTATCACCTTCTAGCTTGTACTCCTTCTACTATCTTCTTAACCTGACTTCTTCCCCCTTTCTTCCCAGTCTGGAAGAAGGGTCTTGGCCAGAAATGTCAGCTGTTTATTCCCTTCCACAGCTGCTGTCTGACCTGCTGAGTCAGAATTTTGTGTGTGTTGCTCAGAAGGCACCTGTTCTCCTTTACTTCTGTCCTGATTGATGTTTCAGTGATTAAACTACCCTCTAATGACTACTTGGTGGTTTGATCATATCTCTATCATTTGATGCCGATTTCCTATTTCCCTCTCACTATTTGGCAGTCTTTAGAATACCCGTCTAAAGTGAACCTCCTGTTCTTCACTGCGATAAATATTTATGAAACCGTTTCCTTGTGAACGCAATGCCACCAGGCTTAAAGACAGCTGCAGTCTCACTGTCATAAGACTATTAGATGGTGCCCTAGTGTGATAAGATAGGCTTGTAGCTTCATAATCTACCTCGCCATAGCCCTCACAACTTATTGTTTCCTGCTGCACTTTCTCTACACACCCAATGGCCACTTTATGAGATACACCTGTAAATCTGCTCATTTTTGCAAATATCTAATCAGCTAATTCTGTGTCAGCAACCTCTATGCATCAAGAGGTCCAGTTGTTGTTCAAACCGACCATCGGAAAGGGGAAGGAATGTGATTTAAGTGACTTTGACTGTGGAATGATTGTTGATGACAGATGGGGTGGTTTGAGTATCTCAGAAACTGGGACTTCCATGCACAGCAGTCTCTAGAGTTTACAGAGAATGGAGTGAGAAACAAAAAACATCCAGTGAACAGCAGTTCCGTGGCCATATAAACCTTGTTAATGAGAGAGATCAGAGGAGAATGGGCAGACTGGTTCAAGCTGACAGGAGGCAACAGTAACTCAAATAGCCACACGTTACAACAATGGTGTGCAGAAGAGCATCGCTGAATGCACAACATGGTGAACCTTGAAGTGGGTGGGCTACAGCAACAGAAGACCATGAACATGCAGAAATACACTCACTGACCACCTTACTAGTTACCGGCAGTAAATACGACCACAGTTAGTGTGATCACTTTGCAGCAGAGTGATCACTAATTGGGGTTTGATTACCACCTCTGTAAGGAGGTTGTTTGTTCTCCCCATGACTACATGGGTTTCCTCCAGGTGCTCGAGCTCCTCCCACATTCCAAAGATGTATGAGTTAAGGTTGTTAAGCTATAGGCACGCTATGTTAGCACCAGAAGCATGGTGACAGTTGTGGGCCACCCCCAGCACACGGCAAACGATGATGCATTTCACTGTATGTTTTGATGTACTGTACATGCGACAAATAGAGCTAATCTGAAACCAGCCTCTCTTCCATGGACTCTGTCTACATTTCTCTCTGCCTCGGTAAAGCAACTATTGTAATCAACGATTGCACCCACTATATGCATTTTCTTTTCTCCCCCTCCCGTCCAGCAGAAAGCACAAAAGCCTGTAAGCACACAACCAGGCTCAAGAATAGCTTCATCTTGCTGTTATAAGACTAGCTAACAGTTACGTAAAATGCATTTTTGACCTCATAATCCACATTGTTGCCTTGAAGATATCTTCAACAGGTAATCCCTCATGAAAGTAGCATCCATTATTAAAGACCCTCACTAACCAGAACATGCTCTCATCTCATTACTACCCTCAAGAAGAGATACAGAAACCTGAAGACACACACTCTATGTTATTGTATCAGCTTCTTCCCCATTCACCATCAGATTTCTGAATGGTCCATGAACCCATGAAAACTACCTCATTAATTTGCTCTCTTTTTGCATTCCTTCTTTTTAATATACAGTACTTCTTAGCGTGGCTTGCAGTATTTTTTTCTGTATTGCACTGTACTGCTGCCAGAAAAGAACAAATTTCATGACATATGTCAGTAATAATAATCCTGATTCTGATTCTAAACTCAAGAAAGATGGATTTGGATTAAATTAGGATGAGGTTGACATCAAAGAGGACTCATGGAGGATTGAAGGTGGAACAGTATCTGGAGTGAAGAATATAGAAGTTAAGAGATGATTAAAACAAGTTAGAATGATGGTCTTAATGAAACCTGAGAACAATAGCAGGGAAAGAGAATGAATGAGAGGTTACAGAGGTTTCCAGGACAAAGAATCAGTCAATAAATTTTATTTGAGACTTTAACCTCAGGCAACATGAATACAGAATTGGAAAGGCAGGTGAATACAGCACTGAGAGGTTATATTTGAATGAATGTAGAAAATATAATAAAGTGGATGATGTAGCACAGTTAGAAATTGGCAAGTATAACATTATAGGCAGCACTGAGTCATGGCTGAAAGAAGATTACAGCTGGGAGCTTAACATCCAAGCATACACATTGTAGTAGAAGGACATGCAGGTGAGCAGAGGGGGTGGGATTGCTCTGTTGGCAAAATAAAGAAATTAAATCCTTAGAAAGAAGAGACACAGGATCTGAAGATGTACATTAAGAATCTGCAAGGGTGAGAAAACAGTGATGAGAGTTGTACACAGATCTCCGAACAGATCTAGGATGTGGGCTACAAATTACAATGGGAGAGAGAAAAAGCATGTAGTAAGGGCAATATTACAATGGTCATGAGGGATTTCAATAGGCAGGCAGATGGGAAAATTCAGGCTGGTGCCGGATTTCAAGAGAAGAAATTTGTAGAGTGCTTTCAAGCTGGCTTTTTAGAGCAGCTTGTGGTTCAGCCCACTGGAGAAAAGGCAATTCTGGTTGAGTGCTATGTAATGAAATAGATTTGATTCAGGAGCTTAAGGTAAAGGAATATTTAGGAGTTAGTGATCATAATATGATAGAATCCACCCAGCAATTTGAGAGAGAGAAGCTAAAATCAGATGTATCAATATTAAAGTGGAGTAAAGGGAACTACAGGGGCACGAGAGAGGACCTAGCTAAAGTTGATTGGAAGGGGGTACTAGCATGGATCATTGCAGAACAGCAATGGCTGGAGTAATAATTTGGAAGATGCAAGATTGGTTCATCCTAAGGAAGAAGAAGAATCATTCCAAAGAGAGGATGAGACAACCATAGTAGACAAGGGAAGTCAAAGACAACATAAAAGCAAAAGTCAAGGCATACAACATAGCAAAACTGAGTAAGAAGCTACAGATTTGCAAGGCTTTTAAAAACCAGCAGAAGGCAACAGAAAATGCAATAAGGCCAAAAAAGATGACATATAAAAGTAAGCTAGCCAATTATATATAACAGAGGATACCAGAAGATTTTTTAGCCAAATGAAGAGTAAAATAGAGGCAAGAATGGACATTGGAATGCTGGAAAATGACACTGGAGAGTTAATAATGGTGGACAAACGGAATAAGTATTTTTGATTAGTCTTCACTGTGGAAGACACCAGCAGTATGCCAGAAGTTTGAGACTGTTAGGGAGCAGAAGTGACTGCAGTCACTAATACTAAAGAGAAATTGTGTGACAGTCATGAGTGAACACATGCAGGAATCACAGAGACTTCAGTAATTCAAACAAAATAAAAGATTTACTACAGAAATAAACCAGAAAAACTAACAAGAGCTCAGGCAAACTATACAGAACCTTGACAAACTGAAATCACTCACAATAATTAGAAGAACTTGGTCTGAGTGTCACCAGACAAGGGACCACAATGATCCAGCAAAGAGCAGTTGGGCATGTCCCTTTGAAATACACCTTGGAACATGAAGGAATTCAGGACCAAACAGATAACATTGGTGTCCAGATGAAGCAATAATTCCCAAAGCCAACAACTACAATACAGGACATTGAAAATACCGTGCTAATTAAATTATCCCAATTTGAATAAAAGTGATAAGTACAAAGAAAGCTCCATAATACCCATGATACCAAATGAGACAATTGCAAAATGAAGTGAAAACCCAGAGTTAGTCCAAAGACAATTAGACATAAAAAGTGAACAATCCAAGGACACTACAAACCCTCAAGGTGATACTGAGAAAATACAGTCTACACACTAATGGGAAAAAATTATTATTTTTTAAAACGACTACTGGTTTTGACAAGTTGCTTGGGAAGCTGAAAGATCTGAAGGTAGATAAATCATTTGGACCAAATGGTCTACATCATTGAGTTCTGAAAAAGATAGCTGAAGAGATTGTGAAAGCATTAGTAGCAATCTTTCAAAAATCACTAGATTATGGAACAGTTCTGGAGGACTGAAAAATTGCAGATATAATTTCACTCTTTAAGAAAGGAGGAAGACAAATGACAAGAAGTTATAGGCCAGTTAGCTAGACTTCAGTGATTGGAAAGATGTTGGAGTCCATTATAAAGGATGAGATTTCAGGGTATTTGGTGGTTCATGATAAAGTAGGCCAAAGTCAACAAGGTTTCCTTCAGAGGAAACCTTGCCTGAGAAATTCTTTAGAATTCTTTGAGGAAATAACAGGCAGGATAGACAAAGGAGAGTCAGTGGATGTTGTTTACTTGGATTTTCAAAAGACCTTTGACAAAAAGCAGCACATGATGCTCCTTATTAAGATAACATTCCAAGGTATTACATAAAATAAATCGGATGGATAGATTGGCTGATTGGCAGGAGGCAAAGAGTGGAGGTTTTTTGGTTGACTGCTAGTGACCAGTGGTGTTCTGCAGAAGCTGGTGTTTGGTCCGTTTCTTTTCATGTCATATGTCAATAATTTGGATGATGGAATTGATGGTTTTGTTGCCAAGTTTTCAGATGATGTTAAGATAGGTAGAGGGGCAGTTAGCATTGAGGATGCAGGGAGTCTGCAGAAGAACCTGGACGAATTAGGAGAATGGGCAAAATGACAGATTGAATGTCGTGTAGGGCAGTGAATAGTCATGAAGTTTGGTAGAATGGACAAAGGTGTAGACTATTTTCTAAATGGGGAGTGAATTCAGAAATTAGATGTGCAAAAGAACCTGGGATCCTCCTGCAGGGTGCCCTAAAGGTGAACTTGCAGGTTGAGTTGACAGTAAGGAAAGCAATCCATTATTAGCATTCATTTCAAGAGGACTAGAATATAAAGCCAAGGATGTAATGCTGTGGCATTATAAGACACTAGTGAATATTGTAAGCAGCTTTGGGTCCCATATCTAAGTAATGATGTGCTGGCATTGGACTAGATCCAGAGGAGATATACTGTACAAGAATGATTGTGGGAATGAAAGAAAGGATTAACATATGAGGAGCAGGGTGATAATTATTCCTGAAGCTGATGGTGTGTGACCTAAGGCTCCTGTACCTCCTGCCTAATGGTAGAAGCGAGAAGAGAACATGGCCCTGATGCATTTTGTGTGTGTTGATTAGAGTAGCACAAACTACCTGCAATTTATGACAGCATGTTATACACAGGGAATCTCTTCCTTGCTGCAGATTGCTGGCTGAGTCATGCTTTAATGACATTGTGTGTTCTTCACACACCACTCTAGGTTCAGTAAATTCCAGTCTGTTGTGAACCAACAGCTGCCAGGTAATCATATCAAAATGTAATCGCAGGGCTTCTCAGCAAACCCTAAACTGCTGGTGCTCACTGATCACCTGATGCTGTCTCAATTATAGCCCCATAATCTCTGCCATGACTTCAAAAATACACACTGTTTATTGTGTACAAAACACTTGGAGAATCATAGAAGCCTATCAAGTAGCAGTAAATCAAGACAACTGGACTTGCTTTGTTGTTTAGAAGATGTTTCATCACTCATCTGAGAGGCTTCTTCAGTTCTGATCCACGGTGGGTAGTTTTCCAGCTTGTATACTCTGTGAGTTGTTTAAAGGTATAGCAATCACATGAGGGTCATTAAGAGTCCTAGAGGTAATGAGACAACCATTAGCCTTATCTTTGCATGAATGGAGGTAGAGATGTTAGGACTACACTGTAAGTAGTTGAGAGGTGTCATACCCCACCTCCTCTGTTCAGGGATGGGTTTTCCATTTTGACAAAGATCGCTTCATTAATCTCTCTTTCAGATCATCTGTTTTTCAAATACAGGGGAAACATCTTCGAGTCCGGTTGCTTTGATTTACCACTGCTTGCGAAACAATGACGTGAAGGACCAAGAACCTTCATAGTCATCCAAGCCTAATTCTAGATAAATTCTTGATAAAGACTTTTCTAAAAGGTGTGTGTAACATCAGTCCAATGATTACTGATCTCTGAGCCAGGGACAGACCTTTCAGCTCATGTTATTCAAAAAGCACATTAAATGTCAGAGTCAGATGTATTATCAAAGTACATATATCTCACTACATACTAGACGGAGATTCATTTTCTTGTAGGCATTCATGGGAAATGATGAACTGCAGCAGAATTTATGAAAACTATATATACACAAAGACCGACAAACAACCAATGAGAAAAAGAAGACAGTGCAAATAAAAATATAAAAATGCACTGAGAACATGAGTTGTAAAGAGTCCATGAAAGTGAGTTTGTAGATTGTGGAATCACTTCAGTGAAGTTATCGACGCTGGTTCAGGTTGAAGGGTAATAACTATTCCTGATCCTGGTGGTGTTGGACCTAAGGCTTCTGTACCTCCTGCCAGATGGTAGTAGTGAGAAGGGAGCAAGGCCTGGATGGTGGATGTCCTTGGTGAAGGATGTTGCTTTTTTGTGCCAGCGCTGTGTATAAATGTGCACAATGGTGGGTAGGAAGGGCTTTGCCTGTGATGGACTGGGTTGTGTCCACCACGTTCTATAGGCAGGTCAGGCACTAGCTCCAAACTGCAAAGAGTGCATGAACTGGAGTTTGGATTCGGTGCAGACACTCACCAGTTCCCAGTTACATGGCCGTGAAGCAAGTTTTCAGTTATTTGTAAATGCAACTTTGGTTTAACTTCTTTTATCCTGAATTTCTGACTGAATAACTAATAAGCTAGGGGAAAGATCTGGCTTTTCTTGTTTTCCTGCTGTCCCTGTTGTGAGGCATATGGTGTTCCCATGCCTCAGCAATGCACATTAGACCAAACTGAAGAGACTTCTTGTACAATGCACACAAAATGCTGGAGGAACTCAGCAGGTCTGGCAGCCTCTATGGAGGGGAATAAACAGCCAACATTTCAGGCCCAGACCTTTCACCCGGACTGGAAAGGATGGGGGAAGAAGCCAGAATAAGAAGGTTGGGTGAGGGAAAAGAGTGCAAGGTGGCAGGTTGAAACGGGTGAGGGGAAAGTGGATGGATAGGGGACAGTGACAAAGTGAGAAGCTGGGAGTTATTGGCTGAAGAAGAAGGAACCTTACAGGACAGGAGAGTGGATCATGGGAGAAGGGGAAGGAGGAGGGGCGCCACTGGGTGAGGAGAGGAGAAGGGCTCAGGGGTAGTCAGAATGGTGAATGGAAAAAAGAGAAAAGGGGAAAGGGGGAGAATTTACAGAATGTTAGGGAATTTGATGTTCATGCCATCAGGTTGGAGGCTACTCTGACAGAATACAAGATGTTGCTCTTCCAACCTGAGAATGGCCTCTTTGTGGCATCAGAGGAGGCTGTGGACCAACATTTTGGACTAGAAATGGGAAGTTGAATTGAAATGGGTGGCCATGGGAAATACTGCCTTTTGTGGTGGACAGAGTAAAGATGCTTGACTCTTGTACATTAAAGATGGACTCTTGACCTCACGATTTATCTCATCATGACCCTTGTACATTATTGTCTACCTGCACTGCACTTTTTCTGTAACTGAAACACTAAATTCTACATACTATTATTGCTTTTTGCTTGTACTACCTGAATGTACCTAAGTTTTGAAAAGATCTGTGTATGAATGGCAGTCACACAAATCATTTAGAAACATATTCTAATTCTACTTTGGTACATGTAGCAATAATAAACCCATTGCAGTTCCAGTACATGCATAAAGTATCTTCAGTAAAGCACAATGGCACAGAGCACATTATAAATGCTTAATAAAGGTGAAAGACGGTATAAACCTCATAAGGCATTAGTTAGCCTGCACTTGGAGTATTGTGAATAGTTTTAAGTCCAATATCTAAGAAAGGATGTGTGGGCATTGGAGATGGGCCAGAGAATGCTCACGAGAATGGGGAATGAAAGGGTTAACATATTAAAGGCGTTTGATGGCTCTGGGTCTGTACTCACTGGAGTTCAGATGAATGGGGAGGAGGAGGATCTCATTGAAGCCTCTTGAATGTTAAAATTCCTAGGTAAAGAGTATGGGGAAAGGATGTTTCCTATAGTGGTTGAGTTTAGGACTAGAGGGTACAGCCTCAGAACAGAAGGTAGAACTGAGGTAAGATGGAATCTCTTTAGCTAGTGGGTGGTGAATCTGTGTAACTCTTGGAGGACAAGTCATAGGGTATATTTAAAGCAGAGGTTGATACGTCTTCGATTAGTAAGGGCATCAAAGATTACTAGGAAAAGGCAGGAGAATGGGATTACAAGGGAAAATAAATCAGCCATGATAGAATGGCAGAGCAGTCTCATTGTGCTGAATAGCCCAATTTTGATCTGATATTGTAGGGTCTCATGGGCTGACCATTATTACAAATGCCACATTCTTTTCCGCTTGTTCACCCACTCTCACTCAAATAAAGGGACTGCTTGTTGCCCTTTCATATTCTCATCAATCCCACTTCCAGATTTCTTTCCAGGTGACACCAGTCTCTTCCCTGCCTGGGCCCTTCTCATTACAAAACTTGCTCCTTAATGCCCGTATAGAAGATATTCAACACCAATGAAAGGTTCCAGCCCAAAACTGTGACTGTGTCTCTCCCTAGATGCCACCTGATGTGCTGAGTTTTTCCAGCATTTATGTGTGTGGCGTTGGTTCTTGGGTTGAAATCCAGGGACTTCCTATCCCAAAGCAGCATAGCAGCACCTTCACAGGAAGGACAGCAAGTTAATAACAAACACAAGAGATAGATTCTGCAGATGCTGGAACTTCAGAGCAAAACACACAAAATGCTGGAGGAACTCGGCAGTTTAGGCAGCATCTATGGAGGGGAATAAAGTATTGACATGGGAATGTGGAAAGTACTCAGCAGCTCAGGCAGCGTCACTGAGAGATGGAGCAGAGCCAAGGTTTCAGGTGCAGAATGCTTGTTTTTTAATTGTACTTCTCTCCACTGATATGGCTGTATCTCTGTGTACTGAGTTGTTTCTGTTGAATCTCTCTTAAGACCATAAATCATCAGGACATATTTAGACCATTTAGCCCATCGAGTCTGCTCCACCATTCCATCATGTCTGATTTATTATCTCTCCACACCCTATTCTCCCTGAAACCTTTTCTTGACTTTACTGATCAAGAACCTATCAACCTGCACTTTATATATACCCACTGATGTGGCCTTCACTGCTGCCTGTGGCAATGAATTCCACAAATTTACCATCCTCTGGCTAAAGAAATTCCTCCTCACCTCTGTTCTAAAGGGATATCCCTCTAATCTGAGTCTGTGTCCCCTAGTCCTAGACTCCCACACTATTGGAAACACCCTCTCCACGTCCACTCTACCTAGGACTTTCAATATTCGATAGATTTCAATTAGATGTCCCCCCACCTAAACTCTAGCATGTACAGGCCAAGAGCCATCTATTTCTTCTCATATGTTATCCCTTTTATTCCCTGGATTATTCTTATGAACCTCCTTTGGAACCTCTTCTGCCAGTTTTAAATGTAATTGGTACAAGAGTTATGGTCTTCAGCTTTATCGTCCATCCCCTCCTTCCTCAACAACACCTTGGGCTTTACTGTTGACCTGCACTGCACTTCCTCTGTAGCTGTTACACTTTATTCTGCCTTCTGTTACTGTTTTCCTTGCACTCTCAACACACTGTGTAATGAGCTGTCCTGTAAGCGTAGTACGGAAGACAAACCTTTCACTTTATAGAACATATAACATAGAATGGTAAAGCACAGTTAGTTAGTACAGCTCAATACAGATAATCTGGCCCATGATGTTGTGCCAATTTTTTAACCTACTTCCAGATCAAACTAACTCTTCCCTCCATCATAGCCCTCCATTTTTCTTTCATCCTTGTGCCTATCTAAGAGTCTTTTAAATGTCCCTAATGTCTAAGTTTGGATATAATTAAAGTGGAGGTTGATACGTTCTTGGTTAGTAAGGGCATCAAAGGAAGGCAGGAGAATGGGTTTGAGAGGGATAATAAATCAGCCAAGATAGAATGGCAGAGCTGACTTGATGGACTCATCCTGCTCCTATGTCATATGTATCTACCTCCATCTCCACCACTGGCAGTGTGTTCCATGCACTGCCCTCCGTGCCCCTTCATATTAGCCATTTCTATCCTGGGGAAAAGTATCTTGTTAAATTTGACAAAAATAAAGTAATTCTGATTCCAATTCCAAATGATGATGAGTGTATAAGACCCAAGACATAGCAGTGGAATCAAACTATTCTGCCCATCAATTCTGTTCTGATTTATTTTCTCTCTCAACTTGGGGAGAAACGCATGCAGTCACAGGGATAATGTAAACTTTTCACAGAGAGTGACAGACTTGAACGCAGGTCACTGGTGCTGTAGTAACATTATGCTAACCACTACCCTACGGTGCCACATCAGTGATTTTGCTGGATGATATTTCCCCGGCTATCTGGAACCAAGGGCTATTCTCAAACTAAAGACTGACCGTTCAGAACAGAGATGGAAATAAATTTCTTTACCCCGAGGGTGGTGAATCTTTGGAAATCTTTCCTCAAAAGTGATGTGGTGGCGCAATTACTCAGTACACTACCCAAAGATCTCGATAGATTCTAAGGTGTTAACAGGGGTTTCCAACCTTGGATCCAAGGACCCCTCAGTTAATGATATGGAGTCCATGGCATCAAAAAGCTTGGGAACCCCTATGTTAAAAAAAATGAAACAATATGGCATTAGTGTAGGAAGGTAGTATTGAGGTATAAGGTTAGCCGTGATCATATTTGTTTAGGACAAAGAGGCAGGCAGGAAAATTCATTGTGGGGACTACCCATCCAACAAGATGTTTTTTCCAAAAGCTCCCTTCTGGAAAACATTATAAGGCTATTAAAAACTTTATGTCATCTTACAAGTTTCTTTGCTCAGACAATTAATCTGATCAACAATTCAATTATCTGCCCCACCCCCTCTATCTATTACCTCAGTCACTGCATGGCACTGTAAATGTTTTAAACTATATTTATAATGTGTACATTGTAAACACTTGCTGGTATTTCTGTGTTTATGCACATTTTATTCCATATCTGTACTTCAAGTAACTTTATTTTTTATATAATTTTTTATTCTTTATAATTTTGAATATTGATTTTTGTTGTTGCATGTTGCACCCTGACCAACACGCCACAGCATATTCCTAATACATGTAACTGTACACAATGAGTAAAGTTGGTCCTTAATTCTTGAAAGGCAGAGCAGACCAGAGGGATTGAATATCCTGCTCTGGCTTTGAGTTCTTATGTTTTAATGGTGTTTCATTAATACCTTCTCAGGAACATGGATGGCTAAAATATTCTGGCTCTATTAGTGATCCCAAAATTTAATAAGCTATAGAAATCTCCTGGGATATTTGAGACTGCCAATATGATCCCTGCTGCTAGGAATCCTGGACTGGGTACATCTTTCCCTGAAGGTGTCATTGGAAAAGCTGACTCCATCCTGAACAGACTGTCTTCCTCTTTCAGCTGCCGACTGTGGTCCCGAACTTTTCTATTAGCAGCTTTTACATTTGTATTTTGTACAGATCCTGTTAATGCTACTAGATGGTCAAGAATGGAGGCTATGAGAAGTATAGGCAGAGTCCATGGAAGAAAGACTGGTGTCTGTGATGTGCTGAGCTGTGCCCACAACTCTCTTCAGTTCCTTGTGGTCGCAGGCAGAGCAGTTGCCGTACCGAGCCACAATGTGTCGGCTAGGTTACTTTCTATGGTGCATTGATAAAAATTAGCAAGAGAAAAATTGGTGAGTGATTTGATTCTCATGGGGCTTGTAGGTGTAGTGGCACTGGTTGTAAGTTATGTTAAATACTGTAAAATTTTGGAAGTTGTTTGATGTCACTCCATGTATCCACTTCATGCACTCCCAAATCAGAATCAGAATCAGAGTCAGGTTTAATATCACTGACATACATCACATCATGAAACTTGCTGTTTGTGGCAGCAGTACAGTGCATTAAATATACTGTAAATTGCAATAAGAAATTTGTATATAGAAATAAGTAAGTAATGCAAAAAGAGAGGGACTTCATCTCCTTTCCTTTCCAGTCCTAGTGAAGTCTCAGCCCAAAACATCAACTCTTTATTCCTCTTCATAAATGTTACCTTACCTGCAGAATTCCTCCAGCATTTTGTGTGTGTGAGGTAGTGTTCATAAGTTGATTGTCCATTCAGAAATCTGATGGCGGAGGGGAAGAAGCTGTCCCTAAGATGTTAAGTGCGTGTCTTCAGGCTCCTGTAAGGTGGTCAAGAGTACAGATCAACTGCTCACTGTGTCAGCTTGTTGATGATAGAGATGCCATTGCTCATCCATTAAAGTGCCCCAAGTTCTTTAATTCAGGAAGAAAAACAGGAATACAATCCCATATTTTCTTCCACATTTCCCACTGCCTGAAATGACTTTTCTTATCTAAACATAACTAGGTGCATATGGTGACTAAAAGGAATCCTCTTTTAGGTAAGAGTGTGAAACAATAGCAGTTCATTTCCACAGTTATATTTGTCTAACCTTCCATACACTTTTGTTTAATTAGATGCTTTATATCCTCTTTCTCCTGCCAAGTTGAGTCTGACTGCGGCCAAATTTGAAATCCAGCCCAATAATCTTAGTCCAGCAACCTCAATGCTCCTAAACATTGCTGAATTTTCTTAAATAAAGATGGGTTAAGGGTGAATTTATTCAGGCAAAGGACTTCAACGTTTTTTAGTTTCTCCTCTTCCTTCCTCTTGTGAAGAAACCCAGGCTGCACTGCGGAGTGTTTCACATGCTCCTTTACACCTTTCTGTTGTTTGTCTGGCTAAGTGATGTGTTTTCACAGTAAAAGATAAAGACAAAGTATCAATGGTGCAAGTGACATAAAATAGGTTGACAAGGATTGCCGGGTGTATTACAAGCCTAAAGAATGTTAACGAAGAGAAATTTGGCAGATAAAATAAATAGATCTTCAGGAAGGGAAGGTCCCCACCCTTGGATGTTAAAAGTAAAGTTGACGAAATTTCAGATGACTTAGTCATAATTTCCCAAAGTTCTCCATATTATTCCTTTGTTTGGAGGGATGTAGGGAGGGAGTTGAAACTGGTGCCTGGATACTGGACCGGCCTGTAATGTGGACAAGAGCAACTATTCCTTGGTAAATTAATTTCCAGGTCCGTTATTGTCCATTGGGAATTAGATTAGACCACTGAGATCAGGATTCCCTTCAACACTGCCGACTATCACAGTCTGTCAGTCACACAGCTGATGACATTGGCTTGCATGCACTGGTCATGTCCATGACCTCTAACATAAAATGGTGTAGAGAAATGTGATCTATTAGTCCATGAGCAGCAAAACAATAATCAAGGAGTGAAGCCTTAGAACAGATCGGCAAAGATCCAGAGATGGTGAAAAGTTTTGACCCAAAGTATCAACTGTTTTATTCCCCTTCACAGATGCTGCATGCTCTGCTGAGTTCCTTCAGGATATTGTGTGTTACTCCCAAATGTTAAATAACATTGCAATTAGGTTTATTAGACCATAAGACATAGGAGGAGAATTTAGCCATTCAGCCCATTAAGTCTGTTCCAGCATTCCATCAATGGCTGATCCTGGATCTCACTCAACCCCATACACTGCCTTCTCGCCATATCACTTGATGCCCTGACTAATCAGGAAATGATCAACTTCCGCCTTGAATATACCCATGAACTTGATCTCCACCGTAGTCTGTGGCAGAGTATTGCAAAGATTTACTACTCTATGGCTAAAAAAATCCTCCTTACCTCTGTTCTAAATGGTCGCCCCTCAATTTTGAGGCTGTGCCCTTTAGTTCTGGATACCCCAACCAGAGGGAACATCCTCTCCACACCCACCCTATCTAGGCATTTCAACATTTGGTAGGTTTCAATGAGATCCTCATACATTCTTCTAACTTTCAGTGAGTACAGGCCTAAAGCTGCCAAATGCTCCACATGTGTTAACCACCTCATTCCCGGAATCATCCCCATGAACCTCTTCTGGACTCTTTCTAATGACAACACATCCTTTCTGAGATATAGGGCCCAAAACCGTTGACAATACTCCAAGTGCAGCCTGACGAGTGTCTTATAAAACCTCAGTATTGCCTTCCTGCTTTTATGTTCTATTCCCCTTGAAATAAATGCCAACGTTGCATTTGCCTTCTTTACCACAGACTCAACCTGTAAATTAACCTTCTGGGAGTCTTGCACAAGGATTCCTAAGCCCCTCAGCACCTCTGATGTTTGAACCTTCCCCCCATTTAGATAATAGTCTGCACTATTGTTCCTTTTAACAAAATGTATTATTATACATTTCCCAACACTATTCTATCTGCAACTTTTTTGCCCTTTCTTACAACTTGCTGCAATACAAGCACCTTCAAGACCTGCTGCAATTGAATTGCTTCCTCAGCACTACCTATCCTTCCATCGAATTTTGTATCATCCACAAACTTTGCCACAAAGCCATCAATTCCATTATCTAAATCATTGATAAACAATGTGAAAAGCAGTGGTCCCAATACTGACTCCTGAGGAACAGCACTAGTCACTGGCAGCCAACCAGAAAAGGCCTCTTTTATTCCCACTTGCTGCCTCCTGTTAACCATGCCAGTATCTTTCCTGTAATACCATAAGATTTTATCTTGTTAAGCAGCCTCACGTGCCTTCTGAAAATACATGTAAATGACTTTCACTGCCTCTCTTTTGTCCACCCTGCTTGTTACTTCATCGAAGAATTCTTAACAATTTGTTTGGCAAGATTTCCCTTTACAGAAACCATGCTGACCATTAGTCTCCAAGTATCTCGAAACCTCATCCTTAATAATTTACTCCAACACTTTCCCCACCACTGAGTTTAGGCTAACAGGCCTATAATTTCCTCTCTTTTGTCTTCCTCCCTTCTTGAAGACTGGAGTGACATTTGCAATCATTCACTCCTCCAGGACCATGCCAGAATCAAGTGATTCTTGAAAGATCATGACCAATGCATCCGTTAACTCTTCAGCAACCTCCCTCAGGACTCTGGGACATTGTCCATCTGGCCCAGGTGACATCCACCTTAAGACCTTTGAATTTGCTTAGCACCTTTTCCTTTGTAATAGCAATGGTACTCACTTCTGCTCCCTGACACACGTGGACCTCTGGTACACTGCTAGTGGCTTCCACAGTGAAGACAGATGCAAAGTAACCATTAAATTTATCTGCCATTTCATTGTCCCCCATTACTACCTCACCAGCATCATTTTTCTGTGGTCCAATATTAACTCTCATCTCGCTTTTTCAATTATTCTTCATATAATTGAAAAAAACTTTTAGTATACTGCTTTATATTACTGGCTAGTCTGCCTCATATTTCATCTTTTTCTCATTTCATTGTTCATCATTTTAAAGCTTCCCAATCAATCAACTTCCCACTCACTTTTGCTACCGTACACGTCCTTGTCCTTGGTTTTTATGTAGTCCTTAACTTCCTTTGTCAGCCACAGTTGCCTACCCCTACCATTTGAGAACTTCTTCCTTTGTTGGAAATATCTATCCTGTGCCATGTGAACTTTTCCAGAAACTTCAGCCATCTCTGCTCTGCCATCATCCCCACCAGTATCTTCCTCAAATCTCCTGGGTAAGCTCCTCTCCCATGTCTCTGTAATTCCCTTTAATCTATTGCGATACAGATACATGTGAGTTATGCCTCTCCTTCTCAAATTGCAGTATAAATTTAATGTCAAGCAGGCTTTAGGTGATCTGAACAATGGGATCAACATGCATGAAACAGCGTACCCTAACGCCTTCACCATCATTTTGGGAGATTTTAACTTGGCCACTCAGAAAAAAATAACTAAGCAACTACTATCACCAGATCATTTGCAATACCAGAGGAAACAACACACTGGACCATTGCTACAGCACTATCAAAAATGCCTACCATGCTATTCCACGCCCTCACTTAGGAAAGTCTGATCACCTGGCTGTACTTCTACTCCATGAGTATAGGCAGAGACTGAAGACTGCAGCACCAGTAGTGAGGACCAAGAAGGTATGGACAAGGGAAGCACAAGAGTGCATACAGGACTGCTTTGAATCAGTGAACTGGACTGTATTCAGGGATTCATCTTTGAACTTGGGTGAGTATGCTCAGTTGTTACCGACTTCATTAAAACCCGTGTAGATGAGTGTGTGCCCATTAAGATTTACTGTACATTCCCAAACCAAAAGCCTTGAATGAACCAGGAGGTACGACGTCTGCTGAATCTGTGACATTCAAGTCTGGCGACCCAGGTCTGCACCAGAAAAGCAGGTATGATCTGTGGAGGGCTACTTCAAGGGTGAAGAGACAATTTTGAATGAGGTTGGAGGCGACATCGGATGCACGACAACTCTGGCGGGGTCTGCAAGACATTACTTCCTCCAAAGTGAAACCCAATAGCATGAATGGCAGTGATACTTCACAACCAGATGAACTCAACGGCTTCTATGCTCGCTTTGAAAGGGAGAACACAACTACAGCTGTGAAGATCCCTGCTGCACCTGATGACCCTGTGATCTCCGTCTCAGAGGCCGATGTTAGGCTGATTTTAAAGAGAGTGAACCCTCGCAAATCAGAAGGTTCAGATGGAGTACCTGGTAAGGCTCTGAAAACCTGTGCCAACCAACTAGCGGGAGTATCCAAGGACATTTTCACCAACTCACTGCTACAGGCAGAAGTTCCCACTTGCTTCAAAAAGACAACAATTATACCAGTGCCTAAGGAGAATAATGTGGGCTGCCTCAGTGACTATCACCTGGTAGCACTCACATTGACAGTGATGAAATGCTTTGAGAGGTTGGTAATAACTAGACTGAACTCCTGTCTCAGCAAGAACCTGGACTTGTTGTAATTTGCCTATCGCCACAATAGGTCAACAGCTGACGCAATCTCAATGGCTCTCCATACGGCTTTAGGTGACCTGGACAACACAAACACCTATGTCAAGTGCTGTTCATCAACTACAGCTCAGCACTTAATATCATCATTCCCACAATCCTGATTGAGAAGCTGTAGAACCTGGGCTTCTGTACCTCCCTTTCAAATGGATCTTTGACTTCCTAACCGGAAGACCACAATCTGTGCAGATTGGTGAAAACATATCCTCCTCACTGACAATCAACACTGGCACACCTCAGGGGTGTGTGCTTAGCCCACTGCTCTACTCTCTATATACTCATTACTGTGTGGCTAGGCATAGCTCAAATACCATCTTTAAATTTGCTGACGATACAGTCATTGTTGGTAGAATCTCAAGTGGTGACGAGAGGGCGTACAGGAGTGAGATATGCCAACTAGTGGAGTTGTGATGCAGCAACAACCTGGCATCAATGTCAGTAAGATGAAAGAGCTGATTGTGGACTTCAGGAAGGGCAAGACAAAGGAACACATACCAATCCTCATAGAGGGATCAGAAGTGGAGAGAGTGAGCAACTTCAAGTTCCTGGGTGTCAAGATCTCTGAGGATTTAATCTGGTCCCAACATATTGATGTAGTTATAATGAAGGCAAGACAGCGGCTATACTTTATTAGGAGTTTGAAGAGATTTGGCATGTCAACAAATACACTCAAAAACTTCTATAGTTATACCATGGAGAGCATTCTGACAGGGTGCATCACTGTCTGGTATGGAGGGGCTACTGCACAGGACTGAAAGAAGCTGCAGAGGGTTGTAAATCTAGTCAGCTCCATCTTGGGTACTAGCCTACAAAGTACCCAGGGCACCTTCAAGGAGTGGTGTCTCAGAAAGGTAACGTCCATTACTAAGGACCTCCAGCACCCAGGGTATGACCTTTTCTCACTGTTACCATCAGGTAGGAGGTACAGAAGCCTGAAGGCACACCCTCAGTGATTCAGGAACAGTTTCTTCCTCTCTGCCATCTGATTCCTAAATGGGCATTGAATCCTTGGACACTACCTCACTTTTGTTTAATTTACAGTTTTTCTGTTTTTGCACACAAAAAAAAATCTACTCAAAATACATAATTGATTTATTTGTTTATTTATGATTATGATGTTTTATTTTATTTATTATTATTTTTTTCTCTCTCTGCTATATTATGTATTGCATTGAACTGCTGCTGCTAAGTTAACAAATTTCATGTCACATGCCGGTGATATGAAACCTGATTCTGATTCTGATCATACTATGATCACTGCCTCTGGAGGGTTCCTTTATGTTAAGTTCCCTAATAAGATCTGGGTTATTAACAACACCCAATCTAAGATAGCCTTTCTCTGAGTAGGCTCAAGCACAAGCTGCGCTAAAAAGCCATCTCTTAGGCATTCAACAAATTCCATCTCTTGGGATCTGACACCAACCTGATTTTCCCAATCCCCTTGCATATTGAAGTCCCCCTTTGCAATTGCGTCATTACTCTTATTGCATGTCTTTTCCAGTTCCCTTTGCAATCTCAACCCTACATCTTGGCTACTATTTACTGCTGCCATCCTCTTCAGTTCCCTACCCTTCTGAGCCATAGGGCCAGAGGCACAGCCACTGCTGCTTCCCCCAGGTAGGTCATCCCCCCCAACAGTACTGAAAATGGAGTACTTATTGTTGTCATATATATCAAGATACAGTGAAAAACTTGTCTTGCGTACTATTCATACCGATCAAATCATTACACCAGTGCGGTGAGATAGTAGAAGGTAAAACGATCGCAGAATGCTGAGTAAAGTGTAACAGTTACAGAGAAAGTGCAATACAGGTAAACGATAAAGTGCAAGATCACAACGAGGCAGAATGTGACGTCAAGATTTCATTTTACCGTATGCGGTCTGTTCAAGAGTCTGATAATAGCGGGACAGAAGCTATCCTTGAACCTGGTGGTACATGCTTTCAGGCTTTTATATCTGCTGCCTGTTGGGAAATGGAAGAAGAGAGGTGGGTGGGATCTTTGATTATGTTAGCCGCTTTACCGAGCGGAGAGAAGTCTAGAGTCTATGGAGGGGAGGCTGGTTCCCATGATGTCCACAACTCCCTTTCAATGTTCATAGATATTCTGCATTACATACCTCAGTGCCGGAGATTGTGATGCCTGCAGGGCAGACCCCTCCCTGTGCTTTGGGAGTACTTAGGCAGTGGTTCTCTGCATGCTGAGAGCTGCTGCTTTCTCTACACCTCCTGCTCTGAAGCTGGTCAGTGGCTGTCCCAGAGCGACTTGTTTAGGGGAGATACAAGAGATGGCTGATGCTGGAGTGGGTGACTAGCTCACAAAGCACCTGTGCTCTGTTCACAGTAGGCCAGTTGCACACCATTTCAATTCCCCAACCTGTTCTCATGACAAACTCTACCTCCTCCACTACCAGAGAGAGGCCTGATGCAAACCAGAGGAAAAACACCAGCCTGATGGTGTGAGCATTGACTTTTCCAGGTTTCAGATAACACTAAGTAACAGAATCTCTAGTGGGATTTCCCCAACTTTCTCTTCCCTGGTACAAACACTCAAACATTGACACTTATATCCTTACTGCAGCCATTCTTTGAAATCCTCTTGTTCCTCACATTTATGGCCCATCGATTCTGCTCCCCCATTTAATCATGGCTGGTTACTGAGTTCAGGACAACTTGCTCCACTCACATCCCTCTTTGTATTAGCTACACAGCAGTGGAAACCGTGAACTGTTTCCAATGCCTGACAGTGCACATTACACACAATGGTCTCAGACCACATATTACACAATCAACAAAACTTTCTGAGGAGGCTGAAGAGAGCTAGACTATGCACATTGATACTCAGATAATTCTACAGATGCAGAATGGAGGGCATCCAAACAACCTGCATCATTGCTTGGTATGAAAGTTGCACTGCGGTGGACAGGAAGGCTCTACATGGGCAGTCAACATTGCCCAATGCATCACCAGCACCACCCTACCCACCAACAAGGACATATTTGTCCTACTCCTATTAGGAAGGAGGATGTGTAGCATCCACACCAGGACCACCAGACACAAAAATAGTTACTCTCCCCCAAACAATAAGGCTAGCCAACACCTCCACCCCTCCACAATTCCAACCACCACTACTTTATCAATCACCTTATGTACAGGCACTCCTGAACCTAGCAACACTCTACGGACATACAATCATTCTATATATTTATATTTATTGCTTTCTTTTCAAATGATTATTGTTTTTATTACCTTATTATGCTTTTTGTGCTGCATCAGATCCACCGTAATAATTATTTCATTCTCCTATAGACTTGGTTACTGGGAATGAAATTAAACAATTTTAAGTCTTGAATCCTGAATCCCTCAATCCTCTTCTCTTGCCATCTCCCCATTATCCTTGATTCCCTTAATAATTAGGAACCTATCAACCCAATAACATGGCATCTGCAGCTACCTGTGAAAAGGAATTCCACAAATTCACCACTCTCTGGCAAAAGAAATTCCTCCTTATCTCTGTTCTAAAGGGATGCCCTTGTATTCCGAGGCTGTGCCCTCAGGTCCTAGACTCCCCCACTATAAGTAACATTCTCTCCACATTCACTCCTTCGAGGCCTTTCAATATTTGGTAAAGAACCCCCCTCATTCTTCTAAACTCCAATGAGTATAGGCCCAGAGTCATTAAACTCTCCTCATACATTAATCCTTTCATTCCTGGGATTATTCTCATAATTCTCCTCTGGACCCTCTCCAAACCTAGCACATTCTTTCTTAGTATTGGGCTCACAATACTCCAAGTGTGGTCTCACCAATGCCTTATAAAGCCTCAGTATTACATCCTTGCTTTTATATTCTGGAATAACACACAAAATGATGGAGGAACTCAGTAGGTCAGGCAGCATCTATGGAGGGGAATAAACAGTTAACATTTCTCAAAATGAATGCTAACATTGCATTTGCCTTCTAATGTGGAGAACTTAAAAACAAAATGCTGCATGGCCCAGTTTCAAGGCATCGATAATTATTCTCAATGCAGGAAGATCCCAATGTTCCCAAACCATCTATCCTCCTGCAACGTTCAATTCAAATTCCAACATCCTAAAATACTACATGTAATCTCTTGATTTTGTGCATTAAGATTATCAAATGGTAATTTGTAGCAGGAAACGCATTCCTCAGCACTTTAAATAAAAAACTATGCTGTTTGTTTTTAATTGAATTACCTTCTTCTTTATGATTACACTAGGCTGCATAAGATCTATAAACCATTTACAATTGTTCTTTGTCCACTATAAAGTACAATCATAGCTGCACTGGGAAATTTTGGTGGCATGTGGGAAGAATATGAAATATTTTAATATGAACAATTAAATGATATTTAGAAATCTTGCACAGTCAGGTGGAATCAAAACCTACAGCAGTTTTACAAGGTCTTAACTGAGTTCTATGCTGAATCTTACCTAATTTCATGTGGTCCACTTGGTGAAGCCATTTAACAGGTCCTTGCACTCCTCTGAGTGTGATACTTTAGAGAAGTGACTTGATAGAGGTGTACAAGGTCATAAGAGGCATAGATTGAATGGTCTGCCTGAGATTTTTGCCCCAGGGTGGAAATGACTAATACCAAGCTGCATAACTTTTCTTTTAATTAGTTTCTTTATGCATTTTCTACCTCGCTACAGATAAAAAAAACCCCAAATCAAAATAAAGAACATTAATACAGTGCAAAAATAAACATACAATAATAATATAATACAAAAAAAAGATAATTGAGAAAGCACCCAAATTGAAGACATGTAAAATTAGTATCCTCCCCAAGCCCTGCAACAAAAAATAACTCTAGACCAACCACAACACAAAATAGAGAATATATATCAGGACATTCAAACCCCCCAAACTGTAAATGCACTTAGAAACAGAAGATATTAATGCCTACTACCAAAAAAAAAGGAGCTGAAAGCAAGGGACCGAAAAGAAAAAACCCTAGTTAAGAGGAAGGTTATGAAAGTACTCAATAAAAGGTCCCCAGTCCTTATGGAACTTTTTATCCAAATTAAGAACTGAATAATGAATTTTTTCAAGGTCTAAGCAGGACATAATATCACTAAGCCATTGAGCATGCGTGGGCGGGGCAACATCTCTCCATCTAAGGAGGATTAAACGTCTAGCCAGGAGAGAAGCAAAAGATAATATTCTACACTTGGTCGAACTCAGACGTAAATCTGTTTCACCCAAAAAACAGAACAAAGCAATTAAAGGGTTAGGTTCTAGGTGGTGATTCAGAATATAAGATAAAGTTATGAAGACATCTTTCCAAAATTTCTCCAAGCTAGGACAAAACCAGTACAAATGAATGAGAGAAGCCTCACCCCTTTTGCATTTATCACAAAGAGGACTAATATTAAGGTAAAATCGAGATAGTTTAGATTTAGACCTATGGGCTCTATGAACAATCTTAAACTGTAAAAGGCAATGGCGAGCACAAAGAGAGGTTGAATTAACCGATTTGAGAATCGAGTCCCAGCTCTCATCAGATAAGGAGATATTTAAATCATGCTCCCAAGCCATTCTAATTTTATCCGCAGGGGCACGTCGTAAGAATGCTAAGTTATCACGAATAAATGATATTAAACCTTTACCCAGTGGATTAATAGAAAGAAATAAATCCATAACATTTTTCTCAGGCATTTCAGGGAAGTTAGGAATTAGAGGATTAATATAGTGTCTCATTTGGAGATATCTAAAGAAATGAGCATTGGGCAGATTAAACTTAGCAGAGAGCTGTTGAAAAGATGTGAAGCGATTATCAATAAAAAGATTTTCAAAATGTCTAATGCCCTTCCTATACTAATCATGGAATTCTGAATCATACATAGTAGGTAAAAAAAGGTGATTATGTAAGATAGGGCTAGAAAAGGAAAAACCTTAGAAACCATAAAATTTCCTAAACTGAGCCCGTATACGCAAAGTGTGTCTAACAAGAGGATTAACAATTAATCTGGACAAACTACTAGGGAGTACAGAGCCAAGAAGTGCAGAAATAGATAAATCTTTAGTGGAACTCAACTCCATCGCCACCCAATTAGGGCACTTGGGTTGGCCATGGAAAAAAGACCAAAAGGTAGTACAACGTATATTGGCTGCCCAATAATATAAATGAAAGTTAGGTAAAGCCATGCCACCCTCTTTTTTAGATTTTTGGAGATAAACTTTATTAATTCTAGAGCACTTATTCTTCCACAGATATGACAAAATAATAGAGTCTAAGGAATCAAAAAAAGATTTAAGAATAAAAATTGGGATTGATTGAAATAAATATAAAAGTTTAGGGAGAACATACATTTTAACAACATTAATACGACCTACCAAAGACATAGATAGAGGTGACCATTGTAACAGACTCTGTTTTATAGTATATGAAAGATTGGCAAAATTTTCACGAAAAAGGTCTTTAAAAAAGCTGCATAACTTTAATGTGATTGGAGGGAAGTATAGGGGGGGGATGTCAGTTGTAGTTATTTATTTATTTTTTTACACACAGAAAGTGTTTAAATGTGTGGAATGTCCCGCCAGGGGCGGTGATAGAGGCAGATACATAATTTAAATGATTCTTAGACAAGCAAGGCGATGATGGAAAGTTGGGGGGCTATGTTGGAAGGAAGTAAAGGGAATTGATCTTGGTTGAAAGTTTTGCACAACATCATGTGCTGAAAGGCCTGTACTGTGAAATCTTGAGGATGGGAACTGGTCAGACTATTGCTTGGAGTGAAAATAAAGTCTCTCCAACAACATCTAATATAAATGCAAGAAAATGTTTCTACTTTTGTTATTTGTCAAAGTCAAGGTTATGTCATCTGCACAAGTATATTTGTGGGTATGTGTAATAAAAATCTTACCTGCTGCAGCATCTCAGGCACAGAGCATCAGATAAGCATTATAATGTTAAATACATAACATGTTTTTATTAAAAACATAATGCTATTAAAGTTTCATAACGTTATTCAGAAAAACACATTAAACATAACCTTTACACAATTTTTACAAGAAAAAACAAAATTAGAACAAAAAAAAGCTCAAAGTGATCAAAGTGGTCATAGTAGTGCTATACTGCAGTAATGATTGGGGTTGTGCTGGTTGGTTCAAGAACTGAATAGTTGAAGGGAAGTAGTTGCCCTTGGAACTTGTGATATGGGACTTCTCTTTTCTGTTTCTACTGCTCAATGGTAGCTGCAAGAAGATGGCATGGTCCAGATGGTGGGGAATCTTTTTATGATGGACATTGCCTTCCTGAGGCAGCACACCCTATAGACTCATTACTCTCTTCAGCTTTGTATGCTCCTGTGCATTCGAATTGCTGTACCAAACCATGATGCAGCCAAACAGGACATTTTCAACAGTCCGTCTACAGACGCTTGTTAGAGTGTTCAGCAACAAGTCAAACCTTCTATAGTAAAGACATTGGTGCCCTTTCATCATGATTGAATCTATGTGCTGGGCCCAAGACAGGTCATCTGAAATAGTGTGTAAATGCCCGAGAAGTTAAAATTGCTGAGCGTCTCCACCACAGATCCTCTAGTGTAGACTGATACAACATGTTCACTCTCCTTACCATCCTAAATAATCTCATTTTGTGCTGTGAATAATCTCAATGACAAGGACTAAACACCAACTGTAGTGCTCAGATGTTCAAATACAATCTATACCAAGGGATTCTTTAAGTGATTCACAAGCCTGAGAATTCTTTTGACAGACAGACAGACATACTTTATTGATCCCGAGGGAAACTGGGTTTCATTACAGTCGCACCAACTAAGAATAGTGTAGAAATATAGCAATATAAAACCATAAATAATTAAATAATAATAAGTAAATTATTCCAAGTGGAAATAAGTCCAGGACCAGCCTATTGGCTCAGGGTGTCTGACACTCCGAGGGAGGAGTTGTAAAGTTTGATGGCCACAGGCAGGAATGACTTCCTATGACGCTCAGTGTTGCATCTCGGTGGAATGAGTCTCTGGCTGAACGTACTCCTGTGCCTAACCAGTACATTATGGAGTGGATGGGAGACATTGTCCAAGATGGCTTGCAACTTGGACAGCATCCTCTTTTCAGACACCACCATCAGAGAGTCCAGTTCCACCCCCACAACGTCACTGGCCTTACGAATGAGTTTGTTGATTCTGTTGGTGTCTGCTACCCTCAGCCTGCTGCCCCAGCACACAACAGCAAACATGATAGCACTGGCCACCACAGACTCGTAGAACATCCTCAGCATCATCCGGCAGATGTTAAAGGACCTCAGTCTCCTCAGGAAGTAAAGACGGCTCTGACCCTTCTTGTAGACAGCCTCAGTGTTCTTTGACCCATCCAGTTTATTGTCAATTTGTATCCCCAGGTATTTGTAATCCTCCACCATGTCCACACTGACCCTTTGGATGGAAACAGGGGTCACCAGTGCCTTAGCCTTCCTCAGGTCCATCACCAGCTCCTTAGTCTTTTTCACATTAAGCTGCAGATGATTCTGCTCACACCATGTAACATGGGGAATTTTAACCCACGAACATTCATCATACTACAGGTGACTTGATGTCCAGCTGTTGATGTCTTGAATTTCATTAATAAAGTCAAACTAAATTTTATTTTCAAAGTAGTGTACACTCAGTGTAGCTCCTGTACCTAATAAAGTGGCCACTGAGTGTATGTTCATGGTCTTCTACTGTAGCCCATACAGTTCAAGGTTCAATATGTTGTGCATTTAGGGATGCTCTCCTGCACACCACTATTGTAACGAGTGGTGGTTTGAGTTACTGTCATCCTTCTGTCAGCTTGAACCAGTCTGGCCATTCTCCTCTGACCTCTCTCATTAACAAGGTGTCTGCCCACAGAACTGTTGCTCACTGGATGCTCTCTTCTGTTTTTTTGCACTATTCCCTGTAAACCCTAGAGAGTGTCGTGCATGAAAATCACAGGGGATCAAAAGATCCTGAGACACCACCTGTCTGGCACCAACAATCACTTCATGATCAAACAACAACACACACAAAATGCTGGTGGAACACAGCAGGCCAGGCAGCATCTATCAGGAGAAGCGCTGTCGACGTTTTGGGCCGAGACCCTTCCATTTCACATGGTGTGAGAAGAATTATCTGCAGTCCTGACGAAGGATCTGGGCCCGAAATTATGCATTGAGTTGCTGCCACATGATTGGCTGATTAGATATTTGTATTAATAAGTGTACAGGTGTATCTAATAAAGTGGCCACTGCCTGTTCCTGGGAGATTTATCTGCTTGTGGGCATTTACAGGAAAATAAAGAGATACGATAAAAGCTATACATGAATAAAGGCTGAAAAACAATCAATGTGCAAAAGAAAACAAATAGTGCAAAAAAAAAACTGTACTGAGAACATGAGTTGTATAAAAGTCCTTGAAAGTGAATTTGTAGGTTGAGTTGTGGTGAGTGAAGTTATCCATTCTGGTTCCGGAGCCTGATGGTTGAAGGGTAGTAACTGTTCTTGAACCAGGTGGTGTGGGACCTGAGGCTTCTGTACCTCCAGCTGTAAAAGGAGGTACTGAAGAAACTAAGTTTGATTCTCTATTTTGCTGACTCAACAGTTTCTGGTTATGTTATGATACATACTCTGTGCAGAGGCATGGGGAGATACTCTGATATCTGTTAAACACTACTCTTAAACAAAATTCCACAGAAGATCAGACCTCATCAGCACTGTGAAAGATCCATTGGCACTGCTTCTTCCAGTACCCTGTCAAAGGTCTTGCTCTAAATACCATTATCAAACTCATTGCTATATGTCAGATCTTGCTGTCTACAAACTCTGATTAATTAACACTGAGTCATCAGATTTCTGAATGGCCCATCAACACTATCTCACCCATTCTACTTTTTTGCATTATTTATTATAACATGGCATACTTTTTTATGACCTGCCACAAACAACAAATTTTATGACATATTTCAGTGATAATAAACCTGATTCTGAGGTTATCATTTCATCTTTCTGAATTCCAGAGAGATAGCCTGTTTGTTCTCTCCTTAGATACAAACCCACCATCCCTGGAAGCAGTGTGGTGAACCTACCCCGTAGTCACTCTGTTGCCAGTATATCCCTCACTTGAGAAATCATGAGCCATATAAAATCTCCTTCCAATACAGATCAACATATAGTTTGTCTTCCATATTGCTTGCTGTATCTGCTTGTCAACCTCTAGTGATTTGTCTGTAAGGACACCTGGTTCTCTCTTTTACCAATTAAAATATTTCTGCCTTTCTATTTTATTCCTATCAATGTGGATGAGCTTGCATTTGTTCACATTATATTCCAAGTGCTGTGCCACAGCCTGTTTACTTAACCTGCCTGGAACATCTCAAATCCTCGCTGCCCTTCCTCACAGCCACCTAGCTTTTATTCACCAACAAGTTTAAGTACATCGCACTTCTTACCCTCATCCCGACCATTATGAGCAAGTGGTCAGGTTCAGATTTAGTTATCACATGTACATCGAAAAATACAGTGAACTGTGTCAGTTTGGTAGCAACCAACACAACATAGGGAGGTGCCGGGAGGCAAGCCCACAGGTGTTACCATACATTCCAGTGCCAGCATAACATGCCCACAATGCTTGGCAGAATGACACAGGACACAAGCAACAAAAGATCAGCAAAGCATACTCCTTTCCTCTCTTCCAATGGTCCCAGCACTGATTTCTGTGACGTCTCAGTGGTCACAGCCAAAACTAAATCAGTTATTCCTCTTTTATTCCATCAATTTTCAGTCCACACTATACAATAACCCAACAATATGTCCACAATTTGATTTAATATTCTTTAATGTGGCACCTTATCAATGGCCTTCCAAAAGCCCAAATACACTACATCAAATATTTTTTCTCCATAAATTCACATTAAAAGAGGCAGAAAACGCGGATAGATTTTCCAACACACATAAGGAACTCGGGAGGTCTGGCAGCACTAACAGTCGATGAAGGGTCTCGGATGAAAACGCCAACTCTTTATTCCTCTCCAGAGATGCTGTCTGACCTGCTGAGATCCTCCAGTATTTGATGTGTGTTACTCAAGATTTGCATCATTTGTAGAATCTGGAAAGTGCACAGTAGCTGTAGAATTTCTTGTGTAAAGGATTTGACAAACATTGTTTCCCTTTCATAAATCCATGTAGAACATTTGGCCCCTCATGTCAGTGCTGACTGTATTACTATTTCCTAAGTTCTCTGGTCCCATGTCCCCCTCATTGTTTTCATTGCTGTCTATCTTCCTTCTCCCAAAAGTCTGCTACAAAAGGTGAGATTTCCCAGTGATCATGCATTTCAATTTGACTTCCCATTTCCGTTTTGACATTAGAAGACACTAGACACTAGCACACTACAGCACAGTGCAGGCCCTTCGGCCCTTGAAGTTGTGCCGAACCATATAAAGAAAGTACTAAACCCACACTACCCCGTAACCCTCCATTTTTCTTTCATCCATGTGCCTTTCAAGAGGCTTTTAAATACCCCTAATGTTTTAGCCTCCACCACCATCCCTGGCAAGTCATTCCAGGCACCCACAACCCTCTGTGTAAAAAACTTTTCCCTGATATCTCCCCTAAATTTCCCTCCCTTAACTTTGTACATATGCCCTCTGGTGTTTGCTATTTGTGTCCTGGGAAACAGGAACTGACTATCCACCCTATCTATGCCTCTCATAATCTTGTAGACCTCTATCAAGTCCCCTCTCATCCTTCTATGCTCCAAAAAGGAAAGTCCCAGCTCTGCTAACCTTGCCTCATAAGACTTGTTTTCCAATCCAGGTAACATCCTGGTAAAACACCTCTGCACCCTCTCCATAGCTTCCACATCCTTCCTATAATGAGGTGACCAGAACTGAACACAATACTCTAAGTGTGGTCTCACCACAGATTTGTAGAGTTGCAACATGAACTCCCTACTCTTGAACTCAATCCCCCTGTTAATGAAGCCTAGCATCCCATAGGCCTTCTTAACTATCCTATCAACCTGTGCAGCGACCTTTAGGGATGGATGGATTTGAACCCCAAGTTCCCTCTGTTCTTCCACACTCTTAAGTAACCGACCATTAACCCTGTACTCAGCCTTCTGGTTTGTCCTTCCAAAATGCATCACTTCACACTTATCCAGATTGAGCTCCATCTGCCATTTTTCTGCCCAACTCTGCATCCTGTCTATATCCTCTCGTAACCTTTGACAACCTACAGTTCCATCCACAACTCCTCCAATCATCGTGTCATCCACAAACTTACTCACCCATCCTTCCGCCTCTTTATCCAGATCATTTATAAAAATCACAAAGAGCAGGGGTCCCAGGACAGATCCTTGCAGCACTCCCCTAGGCACCAACCTCCAGGCAGAATACTTTCCTTCCACTACTACCATCTGCTTTCTTCCTGTAAGTCAATTTTTTATCCAAGCAGCCAAGGTTCCACTGATCCCATGCCTCATGACTTTTTGGATGAGTCTCTCATGGGGGACCTTGTCAAATGTTGGGCCATAGCCTCTTCTACTGCCATGATATGGCCATTCTCAGGTCAGAGGAGCAACACCTCATATTCTGTTCGTAATGCCCCAAGTTGATAGCATGAATGTTGATTTCTTTAGTTTCCTGTTACAAAAATCACTCCTTGTAATAATGATCAGTGAGGCACAGAGAGATCTGTATTTACCTACTAGTCCTTTATTTTCTCAATGGAAGAACATGTGAACTTACACAACCAAAACCTGTGTGCACACCAACTAACTTGCCCTGACTTTCCATGAATAGTCAAAGAACAGAAATTATAATGCCAGTTAAAAAGGGAGTTTCTTTTCTCCTGGCTAGACGTCTAATTCTTCTTAGATGGAGAGATGTTGCCCCACCCATGCACGCTCAATGGCTTAATGATATTATGTCCTGTTTAGATCTTGAAAAAATTCATTACTCAATTCTTAATTCAGACATAAAGTTTCATAAGGTCTAGGGAGCTTTAATTGAGTATTTTCATAACTTTCCTTTTGACTAAGATTCTTTTTCAGTCCCTTGCTTTCAGCTTTTTTTTGGTAGTAGGCATTATTATCTTCTGTTTTTCAATGTATTTACAGTTTTGGGGGTTTGAATGTTCTGATTTATATTTCCTACATTTTGCTCTGGTTGGTCTGGAGTTTTTTTTTCTTGAGGGGGTGGGGGTGGATACTAACTTTACACGACTTCAATTCGGGTGCTTTTTCAATTATTATATTCTGTATTATATTACCATTGTATGTTTATCTTGCACTGTATTAATTTCCTATTTTGTTCTTGGGGTTTTTTTTTGTAGTGTTGTCGAAAATGCATTAAAAGATTTGTAAAAAAAAAGAAGTTTCTACTGCTGGCCACATGTTCCTCGTAGTCCCATTTTAAATCTCCACCTGTCTGTGGGCACCTCACATCCACAATATTTGGTCTCTTACAGAGTTACTGCCGCCAGCACACTTGAAGCATCTGCTTTTGTATGCTTTCCGTTACCAATTCAAATGTTACATTGCAGTGTTATTGGCTGTAGGTCATGTGACTGACCTTTAACACCTTTTTATTGGCTCTTGGCCAGCATCCATTAATTGCCCTTTCCCAGCAAGTGACAATCAGTAATTTATGGCTCTTTCAGCAACCAGCTTGAATCACACAGAACAGATTCAGCCTACATGTTATATCAAACTAAAGAACACGTCACAAATAACTTCTTATTTGGAAATGATCCCTAGTTCAGCAGATTATCTGAGGCATCACTGTGTGGACTTTAAAACACTGATCAAGCCAAGCCACTAACTCACAAAATGGAGAACACAGTTTCTTCATAAAATTGCAGCCTCCATCTCCTCCCTCATTGCAAGAACAGAGGCAACTAGTCTATCTGCTTCCACTGTCCTTGATCCATTCAAATTCACTGATTTGAAGATTCTAGATCTTTCTGGCCAACATTCCGATAGCTCCTCCCACCCACCTCCCAATCTTTTACCATTCTCTATTCTGACTCCCCTCTTATCCCTTCCCTTCTCTTCATCTGCTCAACATCTCCCTCTGGTACATCTCCTACCTCCCTTTTTCCCCTGGTCCACTCTTCTCTACTATCAGATTCCTTCATCTTCAGCCTTTTACCTCTTCCAAGTATCCCCTCTCAACTTCTCAGCTCATCATCCCTCCCCTAACCATAAACCTTCCCGATCATCTGGTCCCACCTACTAACTACCAGCTTGTACTCCCCCTCATCCCCACGTCTCTCAGTCTGGTTTCTTCCCCTTCTTTTCTAGTCATGATTAAGGGTCTCAGCCACAAACATCGACTACTTATTCCTCTCCATAAATGCTGCCTGACCTGAAGATTTCCTCCAACATTTTGTGTTTCTTTCTCCCTCCTTTCTTAAATTGTGGGAGAATGTTTGAAATCTTCCAATTGGTGGGAACCATTCTAGAATCTATGGAATTTTGGAAGATGACAACCATGTTCTAGTCCAACAAATCCTTGGACGTAACTCATCAAGGTAGAAGGGATTTTGCACATTCAGTCCCAATGAGTTTAATAATAATACTGTTTTTTTTTTAAGTATTGCTGATTTCTTTGAGATCCTTATACTTTTTAGAGTTTAGTTCTCCATTAATTCGAAGAGATTTCTTTGTCTTCTCCCCTGGGGACAGATACAATTTATTAGTTTAATTCCTCTACCATTTTCTCTTTTCCCAATATAATTTCTCTTACCTTAGTCTGTAAGGAATCCACATTAACCCTAACCAATTATTTCCTTCATAAATATCTGTAGAATCTTTAACAGTTAATTTTCCAGTTACTCACAAGCCTACGCTCATTTTATTTTCTACTTCCTCAGTTCTCCTTCAGTAATTCTGAAATGTTTGTTTTAAAATGCTGGAGATGCTTGCTAGCTCAGGTAATACCTGTGTACAATGAAATTACGGTACCATTTCATCAACCCTGTTTCTCTCCCCACAGAAGCTGCCTGAATTGCTTGGTGTTTCAGAATCAGAATCAGGTTTAATATCACTGGCATGTCATGAAATTTGTTAACAGTGGCAGCAGTACAATGCCATACATGATAAATTTAGAAAGAATAATAAATGAATTACAGTAAGTAGATATATTTACATAAAATAGTTAAAATAAAAAATAGTAGTGCAAAAACAAATAATAAAAAAGTGAGGTTCATGGGTCCAACGTCCATTTACAAATTGATGGCAGAAGGGAAGAAGCTGTTCCTGAATTGCTGAGTGAGCCTTCAGGTTTCTGTACCTCTTTCCTGATGGTAACAATGAGAAAAGGGCATGTCCTAGGTGATGTGGGCCATCCTTGATGATGTCTTGGATACAATGGAGGATAGTATCCATGATGGAGCTGACTAATTTTACAACTTTCTGTAGCTTCTTTTGAACCTGTGCAGTACCCTGCAACCTCTCCCCCCACCACATTGAGGGTGATGCAGCTGGTCAGAAAGCCTTCCACAATACATCTATTGAAGTTCTTGAGAGTAGAGATAACAAACCAAATCTCCTCAAATTCCTAGTGAAATATAGCCCCTGCCTTGCCTTATTTATAACTGCATTGATACAGAGACAGAGAGTCATAGAAAAGTACAGCACAGAAACAGGGTCCCATCTAGTCCATGCTGAACCATTTTAGCTGCCTAATCCCATCGACCTGCAATGGGACCATAGCCCTCCATACCCCTACCATCCATGTACCTATCTGAACTTCTCTTAAACATTGAAATCCAGCTTGCATGTACCACTTGTGCTGACAGTTCATTCCATACTCTCTCAACCCTCTGAGTGAAGAAGTTTCCCCTCACGTCCTTCTTAAACTTCTCACTTTTCACCCTTAACCCATGACCTCCAGTTGTAGTCCCACCCAAACTCAGTGGAAAAAAACCTGCTTGCATTTACCCAATCTATACTTATAATTTTGTATACCTCTATCAAATCTCCTCTCAATCCTCTACATTTTAAAGAATACTGTCCTAACCTATTCAAACTTTCCTCTGTACTCTTTCAACCTTGTTTACAACTTTCCTGGTGACCAAAAATGCACACAGTACTTCAAATTAGGCCTCACCAACATCTTGTACAACTTCAACATAACATCCTGTCTCCTGTACTCAATACATTGATTTATAGAAGATCATTGTGTCAAATGGGGTCTTTACGACCCTATCTATCTGTGACACCACTTTCATTGAATTATGAATTTCCAGATCCCTTTGTTCTATCACACTCCTCAGTGCCCTGCCATTCACTGCGTAAGACTTACCCTGGTTGGTCCCACTGAAGTGCAAAACCTCACACTTGTCTGCATTAAATTGCATCTGCCATTTTTCAGCCCATTTTTCCATCTCATGCAGATCCATCTGCAAGCCATGATAGTCTTCCTTGGTGTCATCTGCAAATTTGCTGATCCAGTTAATCACATTATCATCCAGATCATTGATACATATGACAAACAGCAAAAATCCCAGCACTGATCCCTGTGGCACTCCACTAGTCACAGATCTCCAGTCAGAGAAGTAACCCTTGTCAAATACCTTACTAAAATCCATGTAGACAACATCCACTGCTTTGCCTTCCATTCACTTTCCTGGTAACTTCCTAGAAAAACTCTTTAAGAAATGGGAAATTTCCCTTATTGGGGAGAGAGAGAGCCTGAATTACCGGGTGAACGAGTAGTCTTTGGGTAACTGCAAGTCTGTGTCTTTACTGATGCTTTGCTGCATGCTAGAGTGCTTAGTGGAAGGCGCTGATGCTTTTTTGCTGGTGCGGAGGGGGATCGTTGCTTTGCTGCTGCTCGTGCATGGCAGTGGGAGCCGGAGGGGGGGGGGGCTTTGGGGTTCTAATGTTCAACTGTCATTCATTCTTTAGGGCACTCCTCTGTTTTCATGCATGTTTGTGAAGAGAAAAAGAATTTCAGGATGTATACAGTATACATTTCTCTGACATTAAATGTACCTATTGAACGTATAAGATGGGTTAGACATGACCTACCACGCACAAAGCCATGCTTACAGCACTACCCTTAATCAGTCTGCATCTATCCAAATACTTATATACTCAGTCCCTTAGAATACCTTCTAATAACTTTCCCACAACTGATGTCAGACTCACCAGCCTATAATTTTCTGGTTTATGTGTAGAGTCTTTTTTAAACAGCAGAACAACATTGGCTATCCCCCAATCCTCTGACACCTCTCCTGATGCTAAGGATGTTTTAAGTACCTCTTCAAGGGCTCTGGCAACTTCTGCACTTGCCTCCCATAGGGTCTTAGGAAACACCTTGTCAGGCCTGGGGATTTATCCACCCTGATTTGCCTCAGGGTAGAAACAACCTCCTCCTCTGAAATCTGTGCAGGGTCCATGAAGTTGACACTGACCGCTTTGCTTCACTCTATAGATTCTGTATCCATTTCCTGAGTAAATATAGATGCAAAGGATTATTTTAAGATTTCCCCCAATTGTTCTGGCTCCACTCATGAATTATCATTCTGGGCTTCCAGAGGACCAAGTTTGTCCCTTGCAATTCTTTTGCTCTTAACACATTAGTAGGATTCCTCTTCACCTTATCTGCCAGAGCAACTTCATGCCTTTTAGACTTTCTGATTTCTTTCTTAAGTGTCTCTTGCATTTCTTGTACTCCAGAAGCACCTCAATTGTTCCTCATTGCCTATACCTGCTATCCACCTCCTTTTTTCTCTTAATCGGGGCCTCACCATCTCTTAAAAACCCAGGTTCACTACACTTATCTTTACCTTTTATTCTGGCAAGCTTTGTACTCTCAAAATTTTGTTTTTGTAGTCCTCCCACTTTCCAAGAACACCTTTGCTAGAAAACAGTCAGTCCCAATCCACATCTGCCAGATCATTTCTGATACCATCAAAATTGGCCTTTCTGCAATTTAGATTCTCAGCCTGAAGACTAGACCTACCTTTTAGCATATTTGCTTTGAAACGAATCTATTGTGGTCACTGGAGGAAAAGCGTACACCTGCGCAAACTTCTGTCACTTGATAACAGTTCCAGTATTGCATGCTCTCTTGTTGGGATTCCCACATACTGATGACGGAAACTACCTTGAACACATTTGACAAACTCTATCCCTTCTTGTCCTTTTACAGTATGGGATTCCCAATCAATATGAGGAAAGTTAAAGTTATCAACTGTAACAACCTTATGTTTCTTGTAACAATCTGTGATTTCTTTACAAATTTGTTACTTTAAATCCTAGGACAGTTGGCTGGTCTGTGATGTAGCCCCATTACTGCGGCCATACCTTTCTTATTTCTCAGTTCCACCCATAACACCCCACTAGTCAAGTTCTCCCGCTTGTCCTGATAGAGCACTGCCGTGAAATTTTCCCTGACTCAGAAAGCTACTCATCCTCCTTTAATCCCTCCTGTTCTGTCATGTTTATAACAACGGAACCCCGGAACATTGAGCTGTCAGTCCTGTCCCTCCTGCAACCAAGCCTCACCAATGGCTACAACGTCATAATTCCAGGTGTTGATCCAGACTCTTGAGCTTATCCGTCTTTCCTACACTACTTCCTGCATTGAAATATACGCAGCTCAGGACATTAGTCGCACCTACACCAACCTGTTAGCCACGTGTTAAACTGTATAATCTTCCTAGATCTGGCCTCACTTCTGGCACGGGTAGCAATCCTGAGATCACACCCCTGGAGGTCCTGCCCTTTAACTGAGCACTTAACTCTCTAAACTTCCTGTGGATAGGACCACCCATGTAATTGGACAAGACCACAATCTCCAGCTGTTCACCCTCCCACTTAAGAACGACAAGGACTCAATCCACATTGTCCCAGACCAACATGCCGCCTGGGAATCTCACTCTCACCCACAGAACCTCCTGTACATTCCCCTAACTAAAGAATCCCTACTATCATCACAACGCACCTCTTTACCCTCTTCCCTTCTGAGTCACAGGGCCAGACTCAGTGCCAGAGACCCCACCACTGTGACTTTCCTTTGTTAAGACATTCCACCCCCCCCCAACAGTATCCGAAGTGATATAGCTATTGTTGAGGGTGATGGCCGCAGGGGGTACTCTGCCCTGTTTAACACCTTTCTCCTTTCTGACTGTTTTCTGACCTACTTTCCTATGTCCCGCACCTTAGGTATAACTACCTCTCTATATGTCCTATCTATCAGCCCTTCAGCCGCCCAAATGATCTGGGGTTCACCCAGTTCCAGCTCCAACTCCGTAAGGTGGATTGTTAGAGTCTACAGCTGGAGGCATGTTTCGCAGTTGTAGTCATCAGGGTTACTGTGGATCTCCCTGCTTTCCTATATCCCTCAAGAGGAGCATTCAACTACCCTCCCAGACATCTCTACTGAGCAAATATAAAGAAGGGAAGGGGAAAAACTCTACCTACAGTGTTTCTTTTTTTGCTTTCTCTGACTACAGCCTCGGAGAGCTAAAGCCCAAAGAGCACCACTCTAACTCTGTCCACTACAGCAATAGCTGCTGTAATTTCCCCGCCTTCCTTCAATTTGCTCTTGCTAATCAATCTGAAATGCGGATTGATTGCTGTTCAGAGCTCAATTAAGCTGCTGCGATCCGTCACTGCCTTTTTCCACTTGGACAATGGATCTGAGTGAAATCCTCTCGACTGCGAACCTCTAATATCCAGCATGGTCACTGTTCAGAGCTTAATTACACTGCTGAGATCCATCGCTGCCTTTTCTACTCGGGCAGTGGACCTGAGTGAAATCCCCTCCTCTCAAACTTCCGATGTCCGGATTGGTCGCTGGTCGGAGCTCAATTGGTTGGGACCATTTTAGATCCTCAGAGATATTGACAGCCAGGAACTTGAAACTGGTCACTCTCTCCACTTCTGGTTCCCTTTGAGGACTGGTTCATGTTCCCTCGTCTTAACCTTTCTTAAGCCCACAATTAGCTCTTTGGTGTTGCTGATGTTGAGTGCAAGGTTATTGCTGGTAATGAAGCCCCTGTATGCTCTCCTATCGTTATTTGAAATCCAGGACCATCTGGTCCTGAGGCTCCAGTGCACAGGATTGCAAGGGGCTGCAGAGGGTTGTAGGTGTAGCCAGCTCCATCACAGGGCACAATCTTCCCCAACGTTGAGGACACCTTAAAAAGGCAGAGCCTCCAGAAGGCAGAATCCATAATTGATGACTCTCACCATCCAGGACATGTCTTCTTCTCACTGCTACCATCAAGGAGGAGGTACAGGAGCCTGGGGATACAGTGTTTTAGGAGCAGCTTATTCATCTCCACCATCCGATTTCTGGATGGTCCATGAACCAATTCATTTTTTGCATTATTTATTTAATTTTTATTGTCAATTAGTTACTTTCATGTCTTGCACTGTACTGCTGCCATAAAACAACAAACTTCACACTGTGCATTTGTGATAATTACCCTGATTCTAATTCTTATCTCCACCAGCTGAAGTACTTTAGCATTTATACAACATGAAATATATTTTGCATAGTAATTGTTGAGCCTTGAGTGTTGTCCTTATTTTACCTTTTCAACTTTATGGTAGAATGAATAGCTTCTGATGTGAATCCATTAAATCATTCTTCCTACATATGAACAAATTTGTTACAAATCTGGGTATAACTTATCCTCAACTTTCAAAAACTGCTAAGTAGTTACCTAAACTATAATGAATGAAGTGGGAGACTATGATGATGGAGAATGGGTATAACATGTCCCACAGAATGACTGTAATGAAGGACTGTCAAGAAGAGCTGATTCAAAGAGATAGGTTCATGAGTATGGAATATGTTATAGATATACAGATAGTGACTAATAAATCATATACAGGGTAAATGTGGAATATGCAGGCACACTGTCACTATATTGTACAAACATCGAACTCAGAACAAAGAACAGTACAGCACAGTACAGGTCCTTTGGCACACAATGTTGTGCTGATTGTTAAACCAGCTCCAAGATCAATTTAATCCTTCCTTCCCACGTGGCTTTCCATTTTGCCATCCATATGCCTATCTGAGAGTCTCTTAAATGTACCTAATGTACAGTATCTATGTCTATCACCAGCCCGGCACACATTCCACACACCTACCACTCTCTGTGTAAAAAATACACTTACCTCTGACATCCTTTCCTCCAATCACCTTAAGATTATGCACTCTTCTATTAGCCATTTCTGCTTAGGAAAAAGTTGCTGGCAACTTTGAGGGATATTGATGTGGACTTCAAGATCCCTCTATTCCACCCTGCTAAGAATCCTGTCATTAACCCTGTGCTCTGCCTTCAAGTTCCAACTTCCAAAGTGAACCACTTCACATTTTTCCGGATTGAGCTCCATCTGCCACTTCTCAGCCCAGCTCTGCATCCTGTCAATGTCCCATTTAACCTATGACGTATACTGTACCAGCCATCTCAAGATTCCATTTTTACCAAAGTCTAATATTGTAAAATACACAAGAACCACTCGATCTGGTACCACTGCTATACAGTATTGTATGTATGGTATCAGCAGCACATGATAAAAGAAATGATAAAAGAGAGAATTCATTGAAAGTGGAAAGAGAGGGAAACTAGTTCAGATATCTTTAGGAATGAAAATATAACATAAACAGTAGAGCACAGTACACTTTGGTTCACAATATAGTGGTAATCTTTCAACCTATTCTAAGGTCAATTTAACTATTTCCTTCCAGATAGCTCTCAATTTGTCTATCATTCATGTAGCTAATGGTCTCTTAAATGTCCTTAATGTACCACTACAACCACCCCTGACAGTGTGTACCATACACACACCACTCTCCATAGTTTGTAGGGAAATGGAAAAGAAATCAGCCATGAAGGAATGCCGGAGCAGGCTTGAAGGGCCAAATGACCTAATTCTGTCTCTATGCCGTATGGTCCTAATATAGTGATGGTGTGCCTGTATATCCCAGATACGTGCATACTGAGGCTTTATAAGGCATTGGTTAGACCACACTTGGAGTATTGTGATTTATACAAGAAAGGATGCCCGGAAATTGGAGAGGGTCCAGAGGAGTTTACCAAGAATGATCCTGGGAATAAAAGGATTAATGTGCGAGGAATGCTTAGTGACTCTGGGCCTGTACTCACTGGAGTTTAGAAGAATGAGGGGGAATCTTATTGAAATCCACCAAATATTGAAAGGCTTAGATAGAGTGGATGTGGAGAGGATGTTTCCCATAGTGGAAGATTCTAGGACTAGAGGACACAGGGTCAGAATAGAACCACATCCCTTTAAAACAGAGACGCAGAGGAATTTCTTTAACCAGAGAGTGGTGACTATGAGGAATTCACTGCACAGACAGCTGAGGCTGATATGTTTTTTGATTAGTAAGAGTGTCAAAGGTTAAGGGAGAAGGCAAGACAACGGGGTTGAGAGGGATAATAGATTGAATGGTGGAGCAGACTCAATGGGCCAAATAATTCTGTTCCTATAACTTATGGTCTTACAGTCTTTATTCTTTTGAATTTAATAAAATTGTAGGATCTAGTTCGTATACAGGGGAGTCTGTAAGTTAGTGTTTGTAACGTGTAAATGGCCTGTACTGCATGAATTATTTTTTTATATTTTATAACTTATATTTATTTTATGTGTTTTGTATATACACCAGCACTTTGTTTACATTACACACGTACTGATGTGTATGTAAATTTATAAAATGTAACTATGGATGCTGTTAACAATGGCCACTATTGACCTCTGCAATTGCAGTGCACTGATATAGCCCAGACCACACATTCAGTGCTCCTCTCCAAAAACAGAATTGTGAACATAAAATATTAGAGAATAAAGTGAAATTCGTTGTGCAATTACAAAGATAGCATGACAGTGCCTCCCTCTACTTCCTTAGAAGCTAGTGAAGATTTGGCATGATATCTAAAGCTATGACAAACTTCTATAGATGCATGGTGAACAGTATATTGACTGGTTCCATCACAACCTGGTGTGGAAGCACTAATGCCCTTGAATGGAAAACCCCACAAAAAGTAGTGGATACATCTCAGTCCATCATGTTTGCCCTTTTGGTGCAGTCTTTCATTGATTCTATTATGGTTGTTGGACTTATTGAGTATGCCCACAAGAAAATGAATCTCAGAGATGTCTATGGTGTCAGATATATATACTTTGATAATAAAATTACTTTGAACTTTGTAAGTAAGCAGCTGGGATATTAAGCATGAATATCCTTAAGATGTCTTTTTACTACTGCTAGACTGAATAGTTTAATTGCTATTTTCTTTGCAGCTTAACAATTAATTATTTGCCTGCATATTTGTAACCACTTACATATATATATATATATAACTGTTTAGTATGTTTCCTAGTGACCACAGTATGTATATGCAGTTTTTCAGTGTGTCCTCTAGTGGTTGCATTTTTATGATTCTGGAAAGCTCTGGAACCTTCTCTGGTGGTGCATTATTTGAAAAGGGGCTGTCTAATTAGCTGACTCCTTTCTGCAAATTTGTATTGATTGTTTCTTATCCATGGGTATTAAAAAAAGCTGACCACACACTGGTGCCACCTTTTTGCTTTTCTCTCCCTTCACTTACTAGACCTCTGTCACTGTCCCGTCTTCAATGTTTTTTGTTCTGTTCTATTAAAGGTTAATAAAATAATCATGAAGCAACAAGTTTTGTGCCTCTTTCTGACTTCCAAACAAGCCTTGGATTAAAACCATCAGAATCCAATGCTACCCATGTGATATTTGAGTTGAAACCATTCAGTTAGGCATTTGAGTGAATTGTCATAGGTTTCCTACACTAGTTTGGCATGGAAAGGTTATAATTTCTGTCATCTTGTGAAGGAAGAATATTGAACAGATGTCTAGGGTAAAGAAAGGAGAAGGCTTTGGGAAACACTGCAGCTGGTTAAAGTAGACACAATGGGAGATTATGGTTGTGTAGCAGTTAGCATAAAAACTTACAGTGCCAGTGATCAAAGTTCAATTCCTGTCACTCTCTGTAAGGAGCTTGTACATTCTCCTTGTGACTGTGTGGGTTTCCACTGGGTTCTCCAGCTTCCTTCAAATTCCAATGATGTACAGGTTAATAAGTTATAGTCATGTGATGTTGGCTCGGCAAAACTTCAGGACTGCCCCTTATGCATTCTCTGACTGTGTTGGTCATTGACGCAAACTATGCATTTCACAGTATTTTTTCATTTGCTTGGGACAGATAAATCTAGTCTGATCTTTAATATTAACATCATTCCCAATATTGTGAACAATATACTAGCCATATTTACTGGAACTCAGCAGGTCAGGCAGCATCTATGTAAAGGAATAAAGGGAATGTTTCGGCCAAGACCCTTCATTAGAACAGGAAAGAGAGGAGAAAGAAGCCAGAATATACTAGCCTGAAGCCTAAGTCAAATTCATAGGCTAGAGTACTGTATTTGCAAGTTTCTTTTCTCACCCACCACTTCATATGCTTTCCATCCCTCCCAGTTTTGTGTCCTGGTGAGTGAGAAATTTGTAGTTCCACATTTGACAGCCTCAATAGATTGTGCAGGTCTGCAGCCTGGATGCAGATTCCATTATAGGCTAATTGTACTTACTCAGATAAATTCCACAAAATTATGTCAGTAAAGGGTTGTTAATGTGTATTTTACACGAAAGCACAGCTGATTTTGTTCCATTATTCTCATTTCACATATAAACAAAAAATATCACACAGTGGCCACTTTATTAGGTACACCTGCTCGTTAAAGTAAATGGCTAATCAGCCAATCATATGGCAGCAAACCAATGTATAAAAGAATGTAGGCATATATTTATTTGTTTAGAAATACAGCACAGAATAGGCCCTTTGAGCTGCACCACCCAGCAACCCCTGAAAACTCCAATCCTAAACTGATCATGGGACAACTTACAACAACCTGGTACATCATTGGACTGTGGGAGGACGCTGGAGGACCTGGGAAAAACCCACTCATTCCACAGGGGTGAGGTACAGACTTCTCACAGGTGGATTGAGCATCTCAGAAAATGCTGATCTCCTGGGACTTTCATCCACAAGAATCTCTAGAGTTTACTGAGAATGGTGTGAAAAGCAAAAAACATCCAGCGAGTGGCAGTTCTGTGGGCAAAAACACCTTGTTAATGAGTGAGGTCAGAGGAGAAAGACCAGACTGGTTCAAGCTGACAGGAAGGCGACATCAACTCAGATAACCAGGCATTAGACTGCTCGTACAGTTTAAGATGGCGCTACTGAATGCAGGTGACCAATTACTGGTGGTTAGCAAAACAAGGAATATAACTAAATACTTTATTAATAACACCTTTTCTGCAAAAAAAAATGGTCAATGATCACTGCAAACAATGAAGAGGTGAGCGAAGGTGAGGCTGGGTCGAAGTGTGCAGGTGCGAGGCAAAGTTGGGGCACAATTGAGGTATGATTGAGGCAAAGTCACGGTGAGTGGAGTGGAACAAAGTCGGAGCAGAGGAGAGGCAGATTCAAGGTTTTCCCTCCTGTACAAAGAGCAAGGTTTGATTGCTATAGGGACCGGGCTGATTTGGAAAGGTCAGATATGGGCCGAAAAGTGAAGGTGGGGCCCAGGCCCAGAGCGTTGTGATACGACAGGGCCAGAGTCTTAGAGCGAGGAACAAGCCGATGTTTGGGTAAACAGGGCAGATGTACTGAGAAAGCAGGCTGTGAGGACCAGAGATAAAGGTTTGCCCAGTTCTGCTGCTGCTCTGCTCTGATGTGAAAGCATTGGAAAGGGTACAGAGGAGATTTACCAGGATGCTGCCTGGTTTAGAGAGTATGCATTATGATCAGAGATTAAGGGAGCTAGGGCTTTACTCTTTGGAGAGAAGGAGGATGAGAGGAGACATGATAGAGGTGTACAAGATATTAAATGGAATAGACAGAGTGGACAGCCAGTGCCTCTTCCCCAGGGCACCACTGCTCAATACAAGAGGGCATGGCTTTAAGGTAAGGGGAGGGAAGTTCAAGGGGGATATTAGAGGAAGGTTTTTCACTCAGAGTGGTTGGTGCATGGAATGCACTGCCTGAGTCAGTGGTGGAGGCAGATACACTAGTGAAGTTTAAGAGACTACTAGACAAGTATATGGAGGAATTTAAGGTGGGGGGTTATATGTGAGGCAGGGTTTGAGGGTCAGCACAACATTGTGGGCCAAAGGGCCTGTAATGTGCTGTACTATTCTATGTTCTATGAACTGAGGCTGAGGTTGTGGCCTGCTCCGGGCTTCATGCTTGAGGACTCACTTTAGTTCTAAATGTTATTTGTTTACTTTTTGGGAGACCACTTCGCTGAACACCTACTCTCTTTTAGCTAGAAAAAGCAGGATCTCCCAGTGGCCACCCATTTTAATTCCACTTCCCAATCTGATATATCCATCCATGGCCTCCTCTATTGTCATGATGAGGCCACACTTAGGTTGGAGGAACAACACCTTATATTCTGTTTGGGTAGCCTCCAAACTGACGGCATGAACATCAATTTCTTGAATTTCCAGTAAAGCCCCCATCCCCCCACTTCACCATTTCCCATCCCCTTTTTCCTCCCTCACCTTATCTCCTTGCCGCCCATCGCCTCTCTCTGGTGCACTACCCTCCTTTTCTTTCTTCCACGGCCTTCGTCTCTTTCACCAATCAACTTCCCAGCTCTTTACTTCATCCCGTCCCCTTCAGGCTTCACCTAAGACCTGGTGTTTCTCTCTCCCTTCCCGTCACCTTTAAAATCTACTCTTCAGCTTTTTTTCTCCAGTCCTGCCAAAGGGTTTTGGCCCGAAATGTCGACTATACTCTTTTTCCATAGATGCTGCCTGGCCTGCTGAGTTCCTCCAGCATTTTGTGTGTGTTGCTTGGAGTTTCTCTTGTTTGTGCTTTCTTTTATTGTTTACACAATTTGTTTTTTTTTCCCTCTGCGCATTGGGTGTTTGTCAATCTTACTTTTTGGTCTCTTTTGTTTCATTTGTTTTGTGATTACTTGTAAGGAGATGAATCTCAAGGTTGTATAACGTATACATGCCTTGATAAAAAATGTACTTTGAACTTTGATTACAACAATGGTGTGTAGAGAGTAACTCTGAATGCATAAATCATTGAACCTTCAAGTGGATAGGCTACAGGAGCTGTAGACCATGAACATACTCAATGGTCATTTTATTAGGTACTATAAAGTGGAAATGGAGTACATCAAAGTTATTATCATTCAGGCCTATTTTCATTCACACAGGGTTTCCTAAATTCAGCTCTCCCTATCCAAACCAGATTTGCTGACATGTATTACCTCAGGCTTCATGGTAGCTTCACTCTGCTTGTTCTTAAAATCAGAATTTTGAAATTATTCAAAACAAATACAACTATAATTGACATCAAATTATAAAGAGAAATTGATAGAAATATATGAAACATCAAGTAATTAAAAATCAATGGCCTGAAACATTTACTCAACAATAATGGTACAGGGTTGAATATTTCAGAAATTTGAATGATTTGAACAAAAATAATTTGCTTACCAGATTTATATAGTCTCACTAATACTCATCCATAGTGTCTATAATTCAATGCTTCAGACACACTACACTTCCTAACAGACTTCCTCCATTCCCCTACAGTTCCTGATGCACTTCCCCCATTCCCCTACAGTTTCTGATACACTACCCCATTCCCCTACAGTTCCTGATACACTACCCCCATTCCCCTACAGTTCCTGATGCACTACCCCCATTCCCCTACAGTTTCTGATACACTACCCCCATTCCCCTACAGTTCCTGATACACTACCCCATTCCCATCTACAGTTCCTGATACACTACCCCATTCCCAACTACAGTTCCTGATACACTATCCCATTCCCATCTACAGTTCTCAAAACACTGCTCACCATTGCATACACAGTTTGTGACATGCTCCCCCCATTTTTCCCTTCAGTGTCTGACATATTGTATTAACTGCTTTACAGAGAAACCCTTTTCATCCAGATATGTCAATCCAGAAGCACACTCAATGGCCATTTTATCAGGTACACCTGTACACCCACTCTTTACTGCAATTATCTACTCAGCCAATCATGTAGCAGCAACTCAATGCTGAACAAATATCAGAATGGGAATGAAATGTAATCTAAGTGACTTTGACTGTGGAATGGTTGTTGGTGCCAGACTGGGTGGTTGAAGTATCCAAAAATTGCTGATCTCCTGGGATTTTTATACACTGCAGTCTCTAGAACTTGCAGTGAACAATTAAAAAAATACAAAGCATCCAGTGAGTGCAGTTCTGTGGCAAAAACATTTCGTCAAAGAGAGAGGTCAGAGGAAAATGACCAGACTGGTTCAAACTGACAGGAAGGTGACAGTAATTCAAGTAACCACATATCTACAATAGTAGTGTGCAGAAGAGCATCTCTCCACAACACATCCAAACCTGAAGTGGACGGACTACAGTGGCAGAAGATCATGAGCATACACTCCATGGCCAATTTATTAGGTACAGGAGCTCCCTAACAAAGTGGCCACTGAGTGTATGACATGTCGTCCCCTTTATCTTTCCTCTAGACATCTCAGTGTCCACTGTTTACCCCTTAATTATGAAATTATGAAGAAGGCACACCAGTGGCAATGTTTCATTAGCAGGTTGAGGAGAATTGGTGTGTCTCCAAAGACAAGGAAATTTATGCAGATGTACTGAGGAGAGCAATCTGCAGCTCCACCATGGGCACTAGCCTTCCCACCATTGAGGACGTCTTCAACAGGCAATATCTCCAGAAGATGGCATCTATCATTAAGGACACCCACCAACCAGAACACGCTCTCTTCTCATTGCTGCCATCAGAGAGGAGGCACAGGAGGCTGAAGGTACACAATGTTTTAAGAACAGCTTCTTCCCTTCTGCAGCAGGTTTCTGAGTGACAATGAACCCATGAATAATGCCTCTCTATTTTTGTACTCTTTTTGCACTAGTTATTTATCTTTTTTATGTATATTTCTTATTATAATTTACAGTATATTATGAGCATTGCTGCCACAAAACAACAAACTTCACGACATATCGGTGATAATAAACCTGATTCTGATTTCAGTCTACTCTTACATTACTCTCCTCATCAACTAGCCTCGGTTTAGTGGTTCTTCATTATCTTGTCTAGGAAAAATCTCCAAATCCTTTCACTGGCACTGCACTTGGAATCAAAAGTGCTTGCTCACCTCTTTTTTGAGTCACCTTGCTTCTAATTCGAAAAATGCAAAGTCATCCAAATTAGTTGTGAGTTTTATTAAATAGTAAGAGATTGGATATTGTTGCTGTTTAGAGATTCCTGGGCATTCTTATATGCAAACCAAGGATGTAATAAATCTAGTCAAGAAGAAAAGAAAAGCTTACAAAAGGATCAGCGATCTAGGTAATGTTAGAGATCTAGAAGATTATCAGGCTAACAGGAAGGAAAATTAGGAGAGCCAGAAGGGGACATGAAAAGCCTTGGCAGGCAGGATTAAGGAAAACCCCAAGGCATTCTACAAGTATGTGAAGAGCAAGAGGATAAGACGTGAAAGAATAGGACCTATCAAGTGTAACGTGTCACACACTGACAACACTGTTGTCCCACACTGACATTGGGAAAGTGTGTATGGAACCAGAGGAAATAGCAGAGGTACTTAATGAATACTTTACTTCAGTATTCACTATGGAAAAGGTGATTGTAGTGATGACTTGCAGCGGACCGAAAAGCTTGAGCATGTAGATATTAAGGAAGAGGATGTGTTGGAGCTTTTGGAAAGCATCAAGTTACATAAGTCACTGGGACCAGATGAGATGTACCCCAGGCGAGGGAGGAGATAGCTGAGCCTCTGATGATGATCTTTGAATCAACACTGGGGATGGGAGAGGTTCCGGAGGATTGGAGGGTTTATAGACCAGTTTATAGACTTCAGTGGATGATAAGTTGATGGAGAAGATCCTGAGAGGCAGGATTTATGAACATTTAGAGAGATATAATATCATTAGGAATAGTCATCATGGCTTTGTCAAGGGCATGTCATGCCTTACGAGCCTGATTGAATTTTTTGAGGGTGTGACTAAACACATTGATGAAGGAAGAGCAATGGATGTAGTGTATATGGATTTCAGCAAGGCATTTGATAAGGTACTCCATGCAAGGCTTATTGGGAAAGTAAGGAGGCATGGGATCCAAGAGGACATTGCTTTGTGGATCCAGAATTGTCTTGCCTACAGAAGGAAAAGAGTGGTTGTAGACAGGTCATATTCTGCATGGAGGTTGGTGACCAGTGGTGTACCTTAGGGATCTGTTCTGGGACCCTTACTCTTTGTGATTTTTATAAATGGCCTGGATGAGGAAGTGGAGGGATGGGTTAGTAAGTTTGCCGATGACACAAAGGTTGGAGGCGTTGTGGATAGTGTGGAGGGCTGTCAGAGGTTACACTGAGACATTGATAAGATACAAAACTGGGCTGAGAAGTGGCAGATGGAGTTCAACCCAGATAAGTGTGAAGTGGTACATTTTGGTAGGTCAAATATAATGGCAGAATATAGTATTAGTGGTAAGACTCTTGGCAGTGTGGAGGATCAGAGGGATCTTTGGGTCTGAATCCATAGGACATTCAAAGCAGCTGCGCAGGTTGACTGTGTGGTTAAGAAGGCATATGGTGTTTTGTCCTTCATTAATCGTGGAATTGAATTTAGGAGCAGAAAGGTAATGTGGCAGCTATATAGGACCCTGGTCAGACCTCACTTGGAGTACTGTGCTCAGTTCTGGTCGCCTCACTCCAGGAAGGATGTGGAAGCCTTAGAAATGGTACAGAAGAGATTTACAAGGATGTTGCCTGGATTGGGGAACATGCCTTATGAAAGCAGGTTGAGTGAACTCGGCCTTTTCTCCTTGGAGAGACGGAGAATGAGAGGTGACCTGATAGAGGTGTATAAGATGATGAGAGGCATTGGTCGTGTGGCTAGTCAGAGGCTTTTTCCAAGGGCTGAAGTGGTTGCCACAAGAGGACACAGGTTTAAGGTTCTAGGTAGTAGATACAGAGGAGATGTCAGAAGTAAGTTTTTTTACGCAGAGTGGTGAGTGCGTGGAATGGGTTGCCGGCAATGGTGCTGGAGATGGATATGATATGGTCTTTTAAGAGACTTTTGGATAGGTACATGGAGCTTAGAAAAATAGAGGGCTATAGATAAGCCTAGTAATTTCTAAGGTAGGGTATTGTTCGGCACAACTTTGTGGGCCGAAGGGCCTGTATTGTGCTGTAGGTTTTCTATGTTTCTATGCTTCTAAACCACTTGAAATTAACATGTAGGTCTGGCAAAAGATGAGAAGGCAAATTCAGCCCTGTCGACTCTTCCCAACTTTTAAGTGATGGACCATAGAAATCAATCTGTCTGCATGCATAACAGCTTGGTATTGCAACTGCTCTGCACGTGACTGCAAGATACTGCCGAGAGTTACGGACACAGCTCAATACATCGCAGGAACCAGCTATGGATGTTTCAGTCATATCAAAGGAAGCCTCTAAGGATTCCATTTATACTTCTCACTGCCTCAGTAAAGTAGCCAGCATAATCAAAGACTTTCTCACTTTTCCCCCGCTCCTGTCAGGCAGCAGATACAAAAGCTTGAAAGCACATGCCACCAGTCTGAAGGACAATTGTTATCAAACTCTTGAACAGACCTCTTGTATACTGAGATGGACTCTTGGTCTTACAGTCTACTTCTTTATGATCTTCTACTTTATTGTTTACTGGTGCTGCATTCTTTTTGTTAGATTTTACAGTTTATTCTGCATTGTTATTGTTTTACCTTATTCTAGCTCAATGCACTGTGTAATGATTTGATCTGTATGAAAGTACAAGACAAGCTTTTCACTGTAACCGTATGTGTGACAATAAACCAATGCCAAATAGCCTTAACTGCAAGATGATTTGAGTAATGTAGACACAAGAAACTTCAGATGCTAAGATCTGAAGCACCATTCAAAATGCTGGAGGAACTCAGTTGGGTCAGGCAACATCTGTGGAGGAAAATGGACAGTTGACATTTTGGGTTGAGAGCCCTCGTCTGCCTGGATTTAAGTACTGAACTGTCACTGAGTATATATGGGAGACTGCATCTGGAATAGTGTGTACTGTGTGCGGCAAGGTTAGTGTAACATTTTTACAGCACAAGCGACCCAGGTTCAATTCTGTTGTTGTCTGTAAGGAGTCCCCTTTGCTGTGTGGGTTTCCTCCAGCTGCTTTGATTTCCTACCACATTGCAAAGATACATGGATTAGAAGGTTGATTTGTCACATGGCTGTAATTGGGTGGTATGGGCTTGTTGGGCTGGAAAGGCTTGGACCTCTTAATAAGTAATTAAAAATAATACATCTAGTTTGCCTATCTAAGAAAGAATTGCTTTGGAGGGAGTACAGCACGGGTTTACCAGATTCTTGGATGGAGATTGTCCCATAAGCAGACAGAGCTTGGTTCTATAGTTTTGTTAAATGGTTTGATCAGTTGAGTGTTTTCCCTGATTGAGGGCCAAGACGAGACTTCACAGTCTCAAAGGCGGAGATAAAACAATGTTGCTCTCAGAGGGTAGAAGTGAAGCTTTATAATTCTTCATCCAAGAAACTGTGGAAGTTTAGTAGCTGAATACATTCAGGAGAGAGAACGATAGATTTTGGAAGCTAAGTGAATCAAGGAATATTTGGATTAGACAAAGGAAAGAGAAGCCAAATATTACATCAGACTATATAAACATTATTTTCTTTACAGTTTAACTTTTATGCCTACTCGTATTTTATATAACTACTTATATACATGCAACTGTTTAATATGTAAATACAATTGTTCAGCGTGCCCCTAGTGGTTACAGTTCTTCAAATGAATCCAGAAACTTCTCTTGGTATCACATTGTTTGAATGGAGTCCATCTGATTGGTTAACTCTTATCTACAAATTTGAATGTAATGTTTCTTATCTATGGGTATAAGAAGGGCAAATCTTTAGTCTTCTTTCTTTAGTTGTTTCTGTCCTTTGTTCTTAGCACAGGACTTCTGCTCCTCTGCATTTCTAATTCTCTTTATTAGAAACATATAAAACCTTCAGCACAATACAGGCCTTTTGGCCCACAAAGTTGTGCCAAACATATCACTACCTTAGAAATTACTAGGTTTACTGATAGCCTTCTATTTTTCTAGGCTCTATTTTGCTATCCAAAAGTCTCTTAAAAGACCCTATCGTATCCACCTTCACCACCGTTGCCAGCAGTCCATGGATATGTAAGGATCTCCCAGTGGCTACACATTTTAATTCCACGTCCCATTCCCATTCTGATATGTCTATCCATGGTCTCCTCTACTGTCAAGATGAAGCCACACTCAGGTTGGAGAAACAACACCTGATATTCCGTCTGGGTAGCCTCCAACCTGATGGCATGAACACTGATTTCTCTAACTTACCCCATCCCTTATCTATCTATCTATCTATCTATCTATTTATTTATTACACCCCCACCCCCTTTTTCTTTCTCTCCCTTTTTTTCTCTCTCTGCCCCTCTCACAATCACTTCTTGCTTGTTCTCCATCTCCCTCTGGTGCTCCCCTCCCCCTTTCTTTCTCCCTAGGTCCCATGATCCTTTCCCAGCTGTGTATCCCTTTTGCCAATCAACTTTCCAGCTCTTAGCCTTATCCCTCCCCCTCCTGTCTTCTACTATCATTTCAGATTTTCCATTCCCCCTTCCACTTTCAAGTATCTTACTATTTTTTCTTTCAGTTAGTCCTGATGAAGGGTCTCGGCCTGAAACGTTAACTGTACTTCTTCCTATAGATGCTGCCTGGCCTGCTGCATTGCACCAGCAGTTTGTGTGTGTTACTACAATCACTAAGATCCTTTTCCATAGTGAATACTGAACTAAAGTATTTATTAAGTACCTCTGCTATTTCCTCCGGTCCCATACACACCGTCTCACTTGATATATCCTATTCTTTCACGTCTTATCCTCTTGCTCTTCACATACTTGTAGAATGCCTTGGGGTTTTCCTTAATCCTGCCTGCCAAGGCCTTCACATGGCCCCTTCTGGCTCTCCAAATTTCCTTCTTAAGCTCCTTCCTGTTAGCCTTATAATCTTCTAGATCTCTAACATTACCTAGATCTCTGAACTTTTTGTAAGCTTTTCTTTTCTTCTTGACTAGATTTACTACAGCCTTTGTACACCATGGTTCCTGTACCCTACTATAACTTCCCTGTCTCTTTGGAACATACCTATGCAGAACTCCATACAAATATCTCCTGAACATTTCCCCGAGAACATCTGTTCCCAATTTAAGCTTCCAAGGTCTTGCCCGATAGCCTCATAATTACCTTTACTCCAATTAAACACTTTTCTAACTTGTCTGTTCCTATCTCCCTTCAATGCTATTGTAAAGGAGATAGAATTATGATCACTATCTCCAAAATGCTCTCCTGCTGAGAGATCTGACACCTGACCAGGTTCATTTCCCAATACCAAATCAAGTACAGTCTCTCCTCTTGTAGGCTTACCTACATATTGTATCAAGAAACCTTCCTGAACACACCTAACAAACTCCACCCCATCTAAACCCCTTGCTCTATCGGTATTTGGGAAATTGAAATCTCCCACCATGACATCTCTGTTATTATTACACCTTTCAGGAATCTGTTTCCCTATCTGCTCCTCAATATCCCTGTTACTATGGGCGGCCTCTAAAGACACACCCAGTAGAGTTATTGACCCCTTCCTGTTCCTAATCTCCACCCACAGAGACTCCGTAGGCAATCCCTCAATGACGTCCACCTTTTCTGCAGCCATGACATTATCTCTGATCAACAGTGCCACACCCCCAGCTCTTTAACCTCCCTCCCTGTCCTTTCTGAAACATTTAAAACCCGGCACTTGAAGTAACCATTCCTGTCCCTGAGCCATCCAAGTCTCTGTAAAGGTCACCACATCAAGTACTGATTCATGCTCCAAGCTCATCTGCTTTGTTCATAATACTCCTTGTGTTAAAATAGACACATCTCAAACTGTCGGTCTGAGTGCGTACCTTCTCTATCACTTGCCTTTCCTCCCTCACACACTGTCTCCAAGCTTTCTCTATTTGTGAGCCAACCTCCTCTTCCCCAGTCTCTTCAGTTTGGTTCCCACCCCCCAACAATTCTAGTTTAAACTCTCCCCAATAGCCTCAGCAAACCTCCCTGCCAAGATGTTGATCCCTGTATTAGAGCTGAATAAAATGATCATGAAGCAACAACTTTTATGCCTCTTTCTCGATTTCCAGAAGAACCTTGGACTAAAAGCATCAGAATCCAGCACAAAGTGGAAGATCTGTCATGACTTTATTGATCGGTGGCGCAAGGGGCAGAATTGTCCATTTGTCATACCACATCACATATTCTTAAAACTTATTTCCTTTAATCCACCCCCTTGGAGTTTAGATAGCTCTCTCTATCCTAATTACCAAATCCTAAAATCATGATGAACACTTCGAGTATGGTTGCACTTTGATATTCTTTACTGAAGGGAATGCAATATCAGTTTGTGCAATGCATCTGCTTAAGTTAGCACTGGCAATATTCCGGTGAATCTGTGCTGCACCTTCTTCAGGTCAATCCCAAGGTTCCCAAGCCAGATTATCCTCTACATATACTGGAGCGTATTCCACAGTTCTACCATTATGTGGCAAAAGAACCCTGCCTTTCAAATGTGCATTATCTTAAAATTGTTTCTTTTAATTTTCCTCAGTCAATTTGAAGAGCCTTTTCACTGTTTTAAGAGTTCACTTTTACTTACGCTATAGACTACTTTTCCAGGGAACCATTTATATGTTCAACTTGGATTTCAGATACCAGAGGTACCAACTTTGCTCCCCCTGAAGACCCAGAAAGGCAAAGGCAATTCATTGTTCACACATTGTTCATGGTCAAGAATTGTAACTTCTTGTACATTTGCATCTGATTGTGTGAATCAGATAAAACATAAATAAACTCTTACATGGTTTGATAGGGTAAATATGTTCCCTAACTGAGGACCAAGAACAAGGCTTCACAGTCTCCAACTGAAAAGTTTGAAACAGAGATAAGAGAAAGTTACCCCTCAACTACCAGGCCGCTGAACCAGAGGGGATAACTTCACTCACCCCAACACAAAACTGACTCCACAACCTATGGACTCACTTTCAAGAACTCAACAACTTCTATTCTCAGTATTATTTATCACTTGTTTATTATTATTATTATTATTTAGTTTAATCTTTTTGCATTTGCCCATATGTATGAGAACATTGTTGTACACTTTGCTCACACATGATTGCACAGCCAAAGACCTGGGCAATCACATTGTCAACTTCTCTGATGACACGGCAGCGGTGGGGCTCATCACCAACAAGGACGATTTGGACTGCAGAGAGATGGTGGAGGAACTCAAGGCCTGGTGCCAGGCAAATAACCTCTTCCTTAATGTCAACAAGACAAAGGAGATGGTTATCGACTTCAGGAGAACTCTCACCACTCCCACGTTCTTTCCAATTGCAGCACAGCAGTGAAAAGTGCAAGCAGTTTTGAAACAGACATGAGACATAACTTCTCATGGTCCCAGAACACATCCTACATAGGGAGGAAAGCTCATCAGCCCCTCCACTTTCTGAGGAGGCAGAAGGGAGCTGGATTTTGCAAAACCATACTCAAGTAATCCTACAGAGGTGCAGTAGAAAGTATCCTGACAAGCTGCATCACTGCTTGGAACAGAAACTGCACTGCGGTGAACTGGAATGCTCTACAACAGGTGGTCAAAACTGCACAACACATCATTGGCATCGGCCTACCCTCCAACACGAACATGTATACGAAAAGGTACCAGAAAAGGGCCAGTAACATCTTAAAAGATCATAAAGTTACACCCTGCTCATGGACTGTTTGTCCCACTCCCATCAGGGAGGAGTCTATTTAACATCCACACCAAGACCACCAGACTCAACAATGGTTACTTTCCTCAAGCAGTCAGGCTGATCAATACCTCCACCCACTAACTCCATTCTACTTTTATTACTTCCCATAAGTCACCTTAGGTACAACTCAGCATCACTTTATGGACAAACAATCAATCTATAGTTTGTATCTCATGCTGAGCAGACTCAATGAGCCAAAAGGCCTGATTCTGCTCCTATATCTTATGGTCTTTATATTTATTGCATGCTTTTTATTATTATTGTGTTCTTTATCTTTGGTGTTCTTTTGTCTGCATTAGAAATCTTGCAGCACAATGCAGGCCCTTCAGCCCACAAAGTTGTGCCCAACATATCCCTACCTTAGAAATTAGACTTCCCTATAGCTCTCTATTTTACTAAGCTCCATGTACCTATCTAAAAGTCTCTTAGAAGACCCTATCATATCTGCCTCCACCACCCTTGCCGGCAGCCCATTCCACTCACTCACCACTCTCTGAGTAAGAAACTTACCCCTGACATCTCCTCTGTACCTACTCCCCAGCACCTTAAACCTGTGTCCTCTTGTGGTAGCCATTTCAGCCCTGGGAAAAAGCCTCTGACTATCCACACGATGAATGCCTCTCATCATCTTATACACCTCTATCAGAATTGTATTTGGAGAAACAAATATTTTGTTCTTACACTTGTGTAGAGGAAATTACATTAAACAATCTTGAATGTCTTGCACAATATGTCATCAATTGCAAATTGGTTGTTTGACTTCGTTTATGTGTAGTTTTTCATTGATTCTATCATGGTTCTTTGTATCTGCTGTGTATGCCCACAAGAAAATGAATCTCTGGATAGTATATGGTGACATCAATGTACTTTGATAATATGTTTACCTTGAACTTTGAAGTTTCACTCAGAAGGTAGTTCAGTAACTTTGATATTCTTCATTCAAGCAATCATGGAGATTCAGTGGCTAAATATACTGCCTTGAACAGCACTATAATGTCCTCTTTCCTCATTATTGAAACAACTCTACACCTTGTTTCTGTAATTAAGTCCCTCATTCCTGATTTTATCCCTTAATCTCTGGATCTCTGATAATCTGTATGACTGATTGATACCCCAGGTACATGATATATAATTTCCTTTGCTTTTGATCTCTGGACCACAGTTTTTGCATTAATGCATATTGAAGTACATCAGTTACATGTGGGAACTCAACAGGAGAACTCCCTTGCAGTCACTAACATCCCCAGGCAAGGAGATTGGCTGTTTTTTGCATTCTTATACAGCAAATTGGATGATTGTAATAAATATAGACTTCCCATGGGTAGTGTACTGGTAGTAGGGATGAGAATGAGTGGAGAAGAATGTGGCTTTGATGAGCTTTCATAGATGAGATGTGGGCTACAAACCAAAAGACAACTGAGGAGAGACCAAAGGAGATGCCGTGAGTTTGTTGAGGAAGTTACCAGTAAAGTTGATGAAGGCAAGGCAGTGGGTGTTGTCTGTATGGGCTTTATCAAGGCCTTTGACAGGGTCCTAATTGAGAGGTTGGTCAGGAAGGTATGGTCACTTGACATTCAAGATGAGGTAGTAAATTAGATTGGACATTGACTTCACAGTAGAAGCCAGAGAGCGGTAGCAGATGGTTTCGTCTCTGACAGGAGGCCTGTAACTAGTGGTGTGCTGCAGGGAATGGTGCTGGGTCTGTTGCTGTTTCTCATCTATATAAACAATCTGGATGATAATGTGGTAAATTGGATTAGCAAATTTGCAGCTGACACCGAGATTGGGGGTGTAGTGGACAGCAAGAAGGACTATCAAAGCTTTCAGCAGGATCTGGACCAGCTGGAAAAATGGGCTGAAAAATGGCAGATGGAATTTTTTGCAGACAAATGTGAGGAGTTACACTATGGGAGGACCAACCAGGGAAGGTCTTATACAGTCAGTGACAGGGCCCTGGTAAGTACAGCAGAACTAAGAGATCAGGGAATACAGATTCATAATTCCCAGAAATTGGCATCACAGGTATAAAGAAAGCTTTTGGCAAATTGGCCTTCATAAATCAATGCTTTAAATGTATTCAGTACAGGAGTTGGGGTGTTATGCTGAAATTTTATGAGACTTCGATGAGGCCTAATTTGGAGTAATGTGTGCAGTTTTGGTCACCTACCTTCAAGGAAAGATGTGAATAAGATTGAAAGAGTGCAGAGAAAATTTACAAAGAATTTGACTGATCTTAAGGACCTGTGTTAAAGGGAGAAGTTGAATAGATTAGGAATTTATGCCCTAGAATGTGGAAAATTGAGGGGAGATTTGATAGAGGTAGATAAAATTATGAGGGGCATAGATAGGGTAAATGCAAGCAAGCTTTTCCCACTGGGTGAGACTACAACTAGAGGTCATGGGTTAAGAGTGAGAGGTGAAATGTTGAGGGGGAACTCCTTCACTCAGAGGGTGGTGAGAGTGTGGAACAAACTGCCGGCTCAAGTGGTGGATATAGAATAGATTCCAATATTTAAGAGGAATTTGGATAGGTACATGGATGAAAGGGACTGTGGTCCGTTTGCAGGTGGATGGAACTAGGCAGATTAATGGTTCGGCACAGACTAAATCCTTCAAGAGGATCACAACCTTGTCGTGGTTTGAAGGCTTGCTCGGAGACTCGGAGAGCTACAGAAGCTGGAGTCGGGGCTTCATGCTCTTGGCTCTTGCTGGGGTCACCCATGCCAAACAGGTCAAAGGGTGGAGGACAGACCAGGAGTGGCCCGCCGGTCCTCCGGGTTCGGGGGTTCAACTCAGGGCTAACAAGCTTGACTGATAAAACAAAACTGTTACTGAAACAGCAATGCAGAATCCTTCTACATCTGAGTGCGATGGTATTCCTGAGTCTCCGCACAGGACTTCCATGACTGATAGTAGTGAAAACTGAGAGGAACCTACTGACGCGGAAGCCCCGCGCACCGCCAGAGATGGGGGACCTTAAATGCTACCCTATACGCCAGCGGCGTGACGGGCAGCAAGAGCAGACCAGATTGGCCAAAGGTGGGCCTATGATTCTCTCTGTATGGATAGCATGCAAATAAAGTTTTTCACTGTGACAGTATTTAAAAAAATCAGCAGGTGCGGCCTGGCCTGCTGAGTACTTACAGCATTTGTTTTTGTTTTCATACCATTGAAATCTCACTCATGGTCAATCGTTACACATTGTAGTCACAAGCTGTGTTAAGCCGAACCGGTGTGTTGTAGGTCACGGCCACGCCAAAACAAAGCGCGTTCACTTTTTCACTGCACGAACCCCATTCTGTACTGTGCAGAGCAAAGAAACTAATCGCTATACCGCCGAAATAAAGTTATTGTTCCACTGACCAATGCTCAGCACCCCGCGACAGGGAATACATTCCCAGCTTTCTCCAAAGACCTGTTGCTGGGTCCGCATGAAGACGTCCTCCGCCTTCGGTGCGGGGAGCAGAGCTCCCGGTTTCTACTGGCTAGTCGACCGCTCCCCGAGGGTCGAGCTGCGGACCCGCGGGCCTCTCCATCAGCTGGGTACAGTTCCGGTCGGGAGTTCAGCTCCGGCCCGGTGAGATCCCTACGAGTTTTACCGCAGGCAATAAACAATGAGTTCGCTTGAGTAGAAAGTACTTCGTGGGAAACGCGCCCTCCTGGTAAAGAAAACACCGGTGCGCCCATCTTCTAGTCAACGTCCCCCTGTTACGTTACCCCGGGGTCACCCCGCTCGGAGGAACTCGAACTTGCTGTCTCATATTAATAACAGATCGACAGCGGGACTATGTCCTTCGACGCCGAAAAACCGCGGCTGGAGAGGGAACTCCGTTATGCCCTAAATGCCCACTCAGCTCAGTCTGCTCACATCTGTGGTGTGAAATGCGGAAATCTAGTCGGGTCGTACAGTCTGCGCACGCCAGGCAAACACAAAAGTATGAACCACAAAACATAATATAAAAGAGCCCCCCTCCGCCTCCATCAGATGGAGTAAGAGGGGTCCTACACAAGTCCGGAAGGCGAGTTTACTCACACGAACCCGTGGTAGGTGAATGCCCAGCCTCGGGGTCTCTCCAGGACGTTGTAGAGCAGATTCTGGACCTTGCGGTAGCGCGCATTACTCCGGCGCCTCTCCAGGGCTTTGATCAACACATTCGGTCCTTTCCCCTCGCTGGTCAGCGGCAGCGTCCCGTCACGGCCGCCGCACCGCTCGGAGCCCGGGTTCAGGCCGGTCTCCACGTCGCTCGCTGCCACCTCCTGCAGCCGGAACCCGTCCCCGCCTGCACTCTTCCCTCTGGCACCGGGGCTGTTCTCCCTCCACAGCCCGCTCCCATCGCTATGTTTGCGGGGCATCGCATCAGGCACCCGGGGAAGGAGCCTGAAGCGGAGGCATCGAGCCGCCGGGGCAGTAGTGGTGAAGAGGCTTGTGTCCACTTCACACTCTTGATTAACGCCGAGCCTGCTGTCCCGTTCCTCCTCCTCCTCCTGTTCGGGAGGGGTTTTGCCTGCTTCAAAGCGCTGGAAGGTACGCCAGGATTGCAGGGGTTAACGATCCTTTGGGCAGGGACAGTGTGAGCCGCTGGCTTTGGTTGGGAGAGTGGCGATGGCGAACGCCAAGTCCACGCTGGTGCCAAGTCCGTCCCCCTCTTGGGTTGTGCCAGGCGCCGGGCGGCTATCCAGTTCCCAGTACCCCGCCCGGGGGTCGGTGTGGCAACTAGAAGAAACCAAAGGAGGGGTGAGTGGGTGGGCAGATACCCACCTTTTTAAGCCGACACTTGCCCCGAAATGCTCGTGGAGCCGCCGGAGTCCCGGCTGGAGGATTGGATGACGGACGGCGGATCTCGGGTACCGCGCAGTTCCTGCTCTGGGTACCCAACACACACACCGGACTCGCCCAGTCAGGGACTCACCACTGAGTCACACGGGCGAGACGCTACCCCGCTGTGGCCTGCCAAGGTGGACTTTCTGAATATCCGGTGGTATGAGTTTGCTCCCTTGCCCGCCTCCCTCTCCCTAAGGTCTGGACCCGGACCCGCGTCTGCACCACTACCATTCCAGGCTGCTGTCCTACAGAGTGCCGCGCCTTTAAAGGTGCAGCTCCGCTCCCAGTCCCAAATGCTGCTGATGTGCCCTTGGATCAAGATGAACTCAAAAGAGAGGACCACTGCCACTGAGCAGTGTGTGTATGTTTGTGGACAGAGGGGTGCGGGTAGGGGGTGGTGTAGAGGAACACAGAGGACTGCAGATGGCGGAGCAAAACTGTTCGCTGAAGGAACGCACTCACAAAACGCTGGAGGAACTCAGTAGGTTGGACAGCGTCTACGGTGGGGGGGGGGGGGGGGGAACGAGCAGTCGGCGTTCCGGGCCGAAAAACTTCGGCTGGCTGTTCCACCCCATAGATGCCGCCTGGCCTGCTGAGCTCCTCCAGAATTCGGGCACCCGCGGTCTCTGTTGTGAATGGCGACACGGCAGCACCGCTTTCAGTGCGGCGCAATCCAGCGTTCTCGGCATGGGCTCATACTATGTTGGCTCGGGAAAATTGGCGACACTTGCGGGCTGCCCCCAGCACATTACTCGCTGATTTGGTTTTACGCATTGACACATACACTGTATGTTTGTACATTTGACAAATAAATCTAATCTTTATTTTGAAAGGCATTGGAGGAATTCGATGGGTCGAGCAGCGTCCACGGAGGAGAAAAGTTTCCTAAATCGAGGCCGCCTTGTTTTTTAAATGAACTCTGTTCATTGGTCGCAAAGCATGTTTAACATTGTTTTATGTGGATGCTTGTTTTAAACTCTCAAAAGAAACCGTTGTTTTGTAGGAAGAGGGGTCCTGCTGTGTTGCACCAAGGACTTGGGGAGTTTGGCCTTAGGAGGTGGCCGTGGCCCCGTGACCAGAAGTCGGCCACAAGTGAAAAAGCAGGGGCCTTCCTCTGGGATGGGAATAGTCGGGGTTAAATACAACAGCTGGTAGCAGAGGCCGTTTGCCTGTGACAGGTGCAGAGAGCAGAAAGTGGTCGCCAAAGCGCAGGATTCCGAATCATGAGTCAAGCGCGCAGCTCAACAATGAATCACGGAAAGGCTACCGCACGGAATGAACACATCGTGTCCACACAGTCCCGGTTTTAAGGCAACTCCATCAACAGCTTCTATTCCCGCTCCCAACATACTCATTCGCTTCCTCTCTGACACTCAGGATTGTTTAATGTCATATCCAGTGCACAACTGTAAAGGAGAACAAAATAATTGTTAATCCGGATCAGATGCAGCTGAAGACACACACACACGATACGATAAACAATAAATATATATGCATATATTGATTGTGCGTCCATAAAGTGATGCGAGGCAAGGCACAGGAGTGTCTGTACATAAGGTGACGGGCAGGAAATGATAAGGTAATGGTAATTGGGGTGTGGAGGGGCTGGTTGATGGATGGAGTTGGTGATCTTTGGGGAAAGTATCTGGTTTTGAGTCTGGTGGTCCTGGCAAGGTCCTATGTGGTCTCCTCTCTACTACGTATCTGTTTAAGGCTGAATCCGCTTCAGATGTCGAATTCCACGTACAGCCCGCTACTGCCCGAAGAGCCTTATTAAGCTTCGAAGCTCCCGGTCACTGGCTGGGCCAAATGATCAGAAGTTAAATGATCTTTTCGAGGATTTTCTGCCACCTATGCCGTGGATCGTTTTGGTACTGTGATTGGAGAGAAGTCTGTTGTTTCCTTGCAGTCAGATGGTGTTCTGCTGGGGCCCAGGGGGTTGTTAACTCATCCCCTCGAACCTGTCCCGTCAATCAGATTATTGGCTGGAGGAGGAACATCTGTGCGTAGAAATCGTTATAAAATAAAGGCGTATTTATATGGTATCGTTGACAATGTTGTGCATTCATCCCAAAGGACCCTGCGGAGTTAAACAGAACGGAAACAGGCTTGACACACAAAGTGCCAAGAGACTCAGTGGGTCAGGCAGCGTCTAAGAAAGGAGATGGGCAGTCGATGTTTCGGCCTGTGACTCTTGAAATAGACCCTTTTCCCCATCTTGTCCATGCTTTACTAACTTGTCTACTTGAGCTACTCCTATAAACCTTTCCTATCCATGTGCTCGTCTAAATCGATTTTTGACCCTTGCAGTTGTACGATTAATGCACATAAAATGCTGGACGAACTCAGCAGATCATGCGGCATCCATGGAGAGGAGTAAACATCGAGGTTTCCATCCAGATCCTTCATCAGGAGTCGGCATGAAACGCTGACGGTTTATTCTCCTCCGCTGATGCTGCCTGACCTGCTGAGTTTTTCCAGCATCGGCATTATTGTGTTTGTATAATTATTATTAAGCACTACTACACTGTATAACATCCAGCAGGCAATTTTAAATGAGATATTGGCCAAATAAGCTGCTTTTTGATGATGTTTATTGAAGTCGAATTTGTTAAGAACTCCACTGTTCTTTAAAATGGCTCTTGTGATTTTTATAGCATGGTACTTCTGACAACGCAGCATTCCCTTATGATCTAGTTTGCATAAATCTGGCATGTCATTTAAACATTGACAAACTTCTAGAGATGCACAGTGGAGATTATTCTGACTTGTTGCATCGTAGGGCCAGGCAATCCCCAAGAATGGAAAATCCTACAAAAAGTGATGGTTGCATCTCCCTCCATCACTGGGCACTGCCACAAGAAAGAAACATCCATGATCCAGGACCCTCGCCATCCAGGCCATGTTCTCTTCTTACTGCTATCATTGGGCAGGAGGTACAAATACCTTAGGTCCCACTCCACTAGGTTCAGGAACAATTATTACCTTTTAACCATCAGGCTCCTGAACCACAGTGGGTAACTTCACTCACTTCAACTCTAAATTGACACCACAAACTGCAGACTCACTTTCAACGTTGCTGCAACTCATATGCTCATTATTTATTTATTAATTTGCACAGATTGCCCTCTTTTGTTCATTGGTTGTTTGTCAGTGCATAGTTTTTCATTAGTTCTATTGTATGTCTTTATTCTACCATGAATGCCTTCAAGATAATGAATCTCAGGGTAGTATATGTTGACATATCATACTTTGATAATAAATTTACTTTGAACTTTGAAGTTGATTTAGAATTTTACACTCAAAACTTAGTAAAGTTTTACTCAAACCTACAGGCTTCTGACTCAAAGGCATGCATGCCACTACTAAATAGGCAATGGTAAAGAAAAATCTGTTGAACACATTAATTTCCAACACAAAGAACAGATGTGGCTACCCTTTGGTCAGAAAGGACTGTAAGGTTGGATTTTGGAAACAATTGTCATTCTTACTATGCTGAATGAAATACCATTTATTATTGAGAAGCTTTGTTTTGAGATTAACACATGTCCAATGTTGAGGGAAAAATCATCTTAATGTTTTGATATGAATTAATATTTTCAGTTTATCAATGAAAAGATTAAAGATTAGTTTTATTTGTCATACACTCCTAAACATACAGTGGGGCAGCTCACAAGTGTCGCCATGCTTATGGCAGCAGCATAGCATACACATACTCACTAACCGTACATCGCAGGAATGTGGGAGGAAACCAGAGCACCCAGAAGAAACCCACATGGTCATGGGGAGAATGTACAACCTCTTTACAGAATTGAACTCTGATTGGTGATCGCTGGCATTGTAAAACGTTACAATATATCGTGCCACCCTATCATTCTTTTTAAAGGTGAATTCAGTCATCTTCTGGGAACATCGGGCCCTGGTGTTTTACTCATTAATTGGCTGTGGTGCTGATTTATTATAGTAAAAATCATATGGAGTTAAAATCAGCCCATCAGGAGTGACATGTAAGTCCCTGCAGCCATTTGTTCAGAACTGCACGTACGTGAGCAGTTCTGGGCACATTACAATATGAACAGTGGATTTCCAAACTACATATGCACTCTCCTTAAAAACTCCCACAAAGTGCACCATGGTAATTGTGCATTTATTCAAATGCGCATACAGTACAGTATATGCCTAGTATTAATGATTATTAAGGGGAAGGACCCATGTCTCTGATGACACCCAGCACTACATCTCCACTGTTCCACGTGGTTTATAGTTGTCACATGTACCCAGATACAGGGGAAAGCTTTTGTTTCTGTCCCATCAAGACAGATCATTCCATACACAAGTACATTGAGGTTATTAAAAAGAATAGCAGAATGTAGAATATAATGTTGTGGTTACTGAGAAAGTCAAAGTCAAGGTAAGCACAAAGTACACTGCAGATGCTGGGGTCAAAGCAACACATACAACACACTGGAGGAACTCAGCAGTTCGGGCAGCATCCATGGAAATGAACAGTCAACGTTTCGGGACGAGACCCTTCGTCAGGTCAAGGTAAAATGTTAAAGTCAAGGTGAATTTATTATCAAAGTACTTATATGTGTCTAAGGAGGTGGTACAGGAAAGAGGGCTTCAAATTTTTGGATCATTGGGAGCTCTTTGAGAGAAGGAAGGACTTATACCGAAGGATTGGTTTGCACCTGATTTGTAGCAGGACTAATATTCTAGCAGGAAGGTCTTCTCATCCTGCATGGAGGGTGGGGGTTTAAACTAGGGTTGCAGGGGGATGGGAACCAGAGTGCCAGAATAGTAGTGCCAGAATAGTTAGTGAGTAGTTGTGGAGACAGCTGTTGTTAGACCTACATACAAAGTGAGGAATCAAAAGGTTGATCATGGTGAGAATAATGTTCTGAGATGGAAATATTTCAATGCAAAAAGTATTGTAGGAAAGGCAGATGAGCTTAGCGCATGGATCAGCACATGGAATTATGACATTTTAGCCATCAGTGTGATATGCTTTCAGGAGGGGCTAGACTGGCAGCTCAATCTTCTGGGTTTCAGTTGTTTTAGACATGATAGAGAAAGAGGGATTAAAGGGGCAGGTGTGGGATTATTAGTCAGGGAAAGTGTCACAGTAGTGTTCAGTCAGGACAGAATGGAGAACTTGTCAAGTGAGGCTTTATGGACAGAACTGAGGAATAAGAAAGGTATGATTACTTAAATGGGATTATATTATAGACGAAGCAACAGTCTTCAGGATTTAGAGGAGCAAATTTGTAGGGAGATTGCAGACTGTTGCAAGAAAATTAAGATTGTGATAGTAGGTGATTTTAACTTTCCACATATTGACTGGGTCACCCATACTGTAAAAGGGCTGGATGGGAAGAGTTTGCTAAATATGGGACCGAAAACTGCTCACAATATTATAAATGTGATCTGCCCAAAGCTCTACAAAGACTCATTATTGCTTTTGTACTCTCGTCTTCTCAGAATGAATACTAACATTGCATTTACCTTCCTTACCACCGACTCAACCTGCAAGTTAACCTTTAAGGGTCCCTCCACAAGGCTCTCAAATGTCTTTGCACTGGCAGTTTATGACTTTGCTCCTTGTTTAGATGGAAGTCTCTGCCTTTATACAACACCCAATCTGCAATTACCTTTTTTTAGTGGGCTCAACCACAAGCTGCTCTAAAAAAAACATTTCCTAGGCATTCTACAAATTGCTTCTCTTGGGAATCCTACACCAACCTGATTTTCCCATCCTGTGTGCATACTGAAATCCTCCATGACTATTGTAACCTTGTCCAATTTACATGCCTTTCCTGGCTCCCATGGTAATTTGTACCCCAGATCCTGGCACTGTTCTGAGGCCTGTATATAACTCCAATCTGGGCAGGAACTCATGTGGGCCAGCCATAATAATACTGCAATTGCTAGAGGAGGTCAGAGGTTGGATATTTTGCAGCAAGTGCTCACTTTCACAGGACCATACGATCATAAGACATAGGAGAAGAATTAGTTCATTTGGTGCCTTGAGTCTGCTCTGCTATACCATCACGGCTGATTTATTATTCCTCTCAACTCCATTCTCCTGCCTTCTGTTCATAACATTTAATGTCCTGATTATTGAATAACCTATCAACCTTTGCTTGAAATATACCCAGTGTCTTGGTCTGCACAGCTGTCCATGGCAATGAATTCCAAAGATTCACTACTCTCTGGCTAAAGAAATTCCTCTTCATTGCTGTTCTAAAGGGATGTCCTTCTATTCTGTCTGAGATTGTGCCCTCTGATCCTAGACTCTCACACTATTGAAAACATCCTGTCAATGCTCAGTCTATCCAGGCCTTTCAAATTTGATAGGTTTCAAAGAGATCACCTCCTCATTCTTCTAAACTCCAGTGAGTACAGAACCAGAGCTATCAAAAACCTCTCATATGTTACCCCTTTCATTCCTGGGATCATTCTCATCAACAACCTTTTTCAGTGCCAGCACATCTTAGAAACATTTCAGAATACTCCAAGTCAGTTCCGCCCAATGCTTTGCAAAGACTCGGCATTACATCCTTGATTTTGTATCCTAATCCTCTCAAAATGGATGCTACCGTTGCATTTGCTTTCCTCACCACCGACTCAACCTGCAAATTAACCTTTAGGGAATCCTGCACAAGGACTCCCAGGTCCCTTTGTACCTCCGATTTTTGAATTTTCTCCTGTTTAGAAAATATTCTGCTCTTTTATTCCTTCTACCAAGGTGTATGACCATACACTTCCCAATTGCAATTCTGCCACTTCTTTGCCAATCTGTCCAAGTACTTCTGCAGACACCCTGCTTCCTCAACACTACCGCCTACCTATCTTTGTAACATACACAAACCTGGCCACAAAACCATCAATTCCTTCATCCACATCATTGACATATAATGTGAAAAGAAGTGTTCCCAACACAGACCCCTGCAGCACACCATTAGTCACTGGCAGCCAATCAGAAACGGCACCTTTATTCCCACCCATTGCCTCCTGCTAGTCAGCCAATCTCCTATCCATGCTAGTATCTTTCCTGTAATATCATGGGCTCTTATCTTGTTAAGGTGCCTCATGTTTTGCACCTTGTCAAAGGCCTTCTGAAAATCCAAATAAACAGCATCCACTGAATCTCCTTTATCTATTTTGCCTGTTATTTCCTGAAAGCATTCCAACAGATCTCTAACACTCCTAGTCTCTCCACCATCTACCAGACACAAGTGTGTTGGACTGTAGTCCCAGCAACCCTACTATCCAGGACAAAGCAGTCTGTCTTTGTTACTTCCACCCCACCCCTTCTTGGAATCAAAATCAGCTTTATTTTCACTGAAATGTGTTGTCTTGTGGCAGCAGTACATGTCAAATACAAAAATTACCATCAGTTGCAATATGAAATATAAAAAAACAATTAGATAGTACAAAAAGAGAGCTACTGTTGGTGGCTTCATAGCTCATTCAGAAATCTGATGGTGGAGAAAATGAAGCTGTTCTACAGTGTGTGTCTTCAGGCTCCTGTACCTCTTCCCTGATGGTACCAGTGAGAGGAGGTCATCCTGGTTGGTGAGGGTACTTAATGATTGCTGTCTATCTCTTGAGATTGCCTTTTGAAGGTGTCCACGATGGTTGGGAGGTTAGTTCCCAAGGGAAAGCAGGTTGGGTTTACAACCCTCTGCAGCTTTTACCAGTCCAAGGCACTGGTGCCTCCGTACCAGATGGTGTTGCAACCAGTTAGAACGCTCTGTGCGGTACATCTGTAGAAATTTTCTGGAGTATTTGGTGATATACCAAATCTCCTCAAACTCTTAATAGAAAACATAGAAAACCTACAGCACAATACAGGACCTTCGACCCACAAAGCTGTGCCGAACCTGTCCTGACCTTAGAAATTACCTAGGCTTATCCATAGCTCTCTATTTTTCTAAGTTCCATGTACCTATCCAGCAGGAGTCTCTTAAAAGACCCTATCGTTTCCACCTCCAGCACTGTCACCAGCAGCCCATACCATGCACTCACTACTCTCTGCATAAAAAACTTACCCCTGAAATCTCCTTTGTACCTACTCCCCAGCACCTTAAACCTGTGTCCTCTTGTGGCAAACATTTCAGCCCTGGGAAAAAAGCCTCTGATTACCCACACGATCAATGCCTCTTATAATCTTATACACCTCAATCAGGTCACCTCTCATCCTCCGTCGCTCCAAGGAGAGAAGGCTGAGTTCAGTCAACCTGTTTTCATAAGGCATGCTCCCCAATCCAGGCAACATCCTTGTAAATCTCTTCTGTACCATTTCGATGGTTTCCATGTCCTTCCTGTAGTGAGGCGACCAGAACCGAGCACAGTACTCCAAGTGGGGTCTCATCAGGGTCCTGCAACATTACCTCTCGGCTCCTGATCTCAATCCCATGATTGATGAAGGCCAGTACACTGTATGCCTTCTTAACCACAGAGTCAAACTGCACAGCAGCTTTGAGTGTCCTATGGACTCGGACCCCAAGATTCCTCTGATCCTCCACACTACCAAGAGACTTACAATTAATACTATATTCTGCCATCAATATATATTCTGCCATCTGCTATATATTCTGCCATCAATTTGAATTTGATCTGGGTTGAACTCCATCTGCCACTTCTCAGCCCAGTTTTGCATTCTATCAATGTCCCACTGTAACATCTGACAGCTCTCCACACTATCCACAACACCTCCAACCTTTGAGTCATCAGCAAATTTACTAACCCATTCTTCCACTTCCTCATCCAGGTCATTTATAAAAATCATGATGAGTAGGGGTCCCAGAACAGATCCCCAAGGCACTCCACTGGTCACCGACTTCCATGCAGAATATGACCTGTCTACAACTACTCTTTGCCTTCTGTGGGCAAGCCAATTCTGGATCCACTAAGCAATGTCTCCTTGGATCCCATGCCTCCTTACTTCTGAATAAATTTTGCATAGAGTACCTTATCAATTGCTGAAACCCATATACACTACATTTACTGCTCTACCTCCATCATTGTGTTTAGTCACATCCTCAAAAAATTCAATCAGGCTCGTAAGGCATGACCTGTTCTTGACAAAGCCATGTTGCCTATCCCTAATCATATTATGCCTCACCCAGCGTTCATAATCCTGCCTCTCAGGATCTTTTCCATCATCTTAACAACCACTGAAGTAAGACTCACTGGTCTATAATTTCCTGGGCTATCTCTACTCCCTTTCTTGAATAAGGGAACAACATCTGCAACCCTCCAGAACCTCTCCCATCCCCATTGATGATGCAAAGATCATTGCCAGAGGCTCAGCAACTTCCTCCCTCGCCTCCCACAGTAGCCTAGGATACATCTTGTCCAGTACCGGTGACTTATCCAACTTGAGCCTTTCCAAAAGCTCCAGCGCTATCCTCTTTCTTAATATCTACATGCTCAAGCTTTTCAGTCCACTGTAAGTCATGCCTACAATCATCAAGATCCTTTTCTGTAGTGAATACTAAAGCAAAGTACTCATTAAGTACCTCTGCTATCTCCTCCGGTTCCATGCACACTTTTCCACTATCACACTTGATTGGTCCTATTCTCTCACGTCTTATCCTCTTGCTCTTCACATACTTGTAGAATGCCTTGGGGTTTTCCTTAATCCTATTTGCCAATGCCTTCTCATGGTCCCTTCTGGCTCTCCTAATTTCATTCTTTAACTCCTTCCCCCTAGTCTTATAATTTTCTAGAACTCTATCATTACATCGTTTTTTAAATCTTTTGTAAGCTTTTCTTTTCTTCTTGATTAGATTTACAATAGCCTTTGTACACCACAGTTCCTGTACCCTACCATCTTTTCCCTGTCTCATTGGAATGTACTATGGAGATCGCCACGCAAATTTTCCCTGAACATTTGCTACATTTCTTCCGTACATTTCCAGAGAACATCTGTTCCCAATTTATGTTTCCAAGTTTCTGCCTGATAGCCTCATATTTCCCCTTACTCCAATTAAACACTTTCCTAACTTGTCTGTTTCTATCCATCTCGAATGCTATGGTATAGGAGATAGAATTGTGATCACTATCTCCATAATGCTCTCCCACTGAGAGACCTGACACCTGATCAGGTTCATTTCCCAATACCAGATCAAGTACAGCCTCTCCTCTTGTAGGCTTAACTACATATTGTGTCAAGAAATCTTCCTGAACACACCTAACAAACTCCACCCCAGTGAAACCCCTTGTTCTAGGGAGATGCCAATCAATATTGGGGAAATTAAATTAATCTGCAATCAAAAAGATGTTTGATTTCTAACTTAATTGTCCCAATCTTCTTTATCCTAATGGGGGAGCTTAAAACCAGAGGGCACAATTTCAGAATAGAGACGTCCCTTTAGAACAGAGTTTAGGAGGAATTATTTAGCCAGGCTGGTGAATCTATGGAATTGACTGCTACAGATGGCTGTGGACACCAACCCATTGGATGTATTTAAAGCAGAGGTTAATAGGCTCCTGATTAGTAAGGGTATCAAAGATTGCAGGAAAAAGACATGGGAATGAGTTTAAGGATAATTAATCAGCCACGATTGAATGGCGGAACAGACTCAGTCGACTGAATGGCCTCATTCTGTTCCTACAGTTTCTATTATGGTCTTAAAATAATCCAATATTTTTGAAAGAATAAAGGAATACTTTGAAGCACTCCTAATTCACAAGTTGGTTGTTGCACATAACCTGGTCAAATCTGTCAAATGGCACTATGAGGCAAAATTTCCCATTGAATGGCTACCATTAAAAAATAAGATATCTCAAGCAGACAAAAAAATTTGAAAGGCAAAGAATAAGGAAGCAAGCTGGAATCCAAGTCTAGTTCTTGAGATAACAAACTGCATCAACAGGTTGAAAAAAAAGCGCATTGGATTTTTTTTCTGTTTATCACAACACTCTATAATCTCTAGGGACTGTTGTATGTGAAAATCCTAGGATGTCAGCAGTTTCTGAGATACTGGCACCAACAATCATTCCACAGTGAAAGTCAGTTTTATCAAATTTTCTTCCCCGTTCTGATGTTTGGTCTGAACAACAACTGAACCTCTTGACCATGTCTGCATGTTTTTATATATTGAGTGGCTGTCACATGATTGGCTGTTGAGATGTCTGCATTAATGAGCAGATGGACAGGGGTATCTAATAAAGTGTATAATGTTTAGATAAGATCAACTAGTGATTGTGCGAGAATAGAACCATAGAACACTACAGCACAGTACAGGCCCTTCAGCCCTCCTTTCTATAATGAGGTGACTAGAATTGAACACAATACTCTAAGTGCAGTCTCACCAGAGATTTGTAGAGTTGCAACATAACCTCTCTACTCTTGAACTCAATCCCCCATTTTTTTTTTTTGCTAAGCTTCATTAATAGGGGGATTGAATAGGAGGAGAACGGAAAGGTTTGGTACCATTTCAAATAGTAGTAGGCTTAAATAGTGTAACAAGATTCAAAAAGTGGATATGTTTAAAGTGGAGGTTGATAGGTTCTTCATAAGAAAGGGTGTCAAAGGTTATGAGGAGAAGGCAGGAGGATGGGGTTGAGCGTGATAATAAATCAGCATTGATAGATTGGTGGAGCAGACCCAATGGGCTGAATGGTCTAATTCTGTTCCAATGTCTTATGGTCTAAGGTACTTCTAAGCTACTTTGTTTAACAGCTGAAATAGTCACTTCAGGTCTTCTCATTGTGGTTGGGAATCAAGAGGATGGTAGAAATTATCAGGCAGAATATTCAGCTTAGCACTCTTTGTAAATATGCGTAACTGTAGAGAGTGGAGGGTAACTCAGAAGATAGAGTCACAGAAACTTGAGCAAAGTGAGGTAGGATAATGCTTTGTTTAGTAACACACACAAAATGCTGGAGGAGGGGAATAAACAATTGATGTTTCGGGCCAAGACCCGTCACCAGGACAGGAAAGGAAGGCCAGAATAAGAAGGTGGTGAGGAGGACATGCTGGCAGGTGAGGATGGAAGATGGTTTGGTGTGGAGGGAGAATGAAGTGAGAAGCTGGGAAGTGATGGGTGAAAATAGTAAAAGGCTGAAGAAGGAGGAATGTGATAGAAGAGGAGGGTGGACCATGGGAGAAAGGGAAGGAGGAGGGGTAAAAGAGCAGAGCCAAATTGGGAAATAGATAAACAGAAAAGGGAGAGGGGAAGAAATTACCATAAAGAGGAGAAATTGATGCTCGAGGCATCAGTTGGGAGGTTATGCAGGCAAATTATGAGGTGTTGCTCCTCCCATCTGAGAGTGGATGCTTTATTGAGTACAGTGAGAGTTAACACCTTGAGGAGATAAAAATGTTACTGAGTATCAAGAGCTAATAACTTGGTTAAAGGAAATGAAGGATCTCATCTGGTAAATGTCCATTTGCCCTACAGATGCTGCCTGGTAGGCTGAGATTCCCCCAGCAGTTTGTTTTCTGAATGTGTGACTGGGTATAAGGCCACCCTCGAAGCAGGTGGGAGAGAGGATGTAATTGGTGAGCTAACATGTCTCCTTTGGATTTTATAAAGGAGATATCAGCAGAGGTGGAAACAGAGTGTAATCTAGCTGTCGTGGTAGGATTTGAAATCAGAATCAGTATCCGGTTTATTATCACTGGCATGTGATGTGAAATTTGTTAACTTAGCAGCAGCAGTTCAATGCAATACATAATATAGGAGAAAAAAACAAGAATTAATTAAATAAGTGAATCAATTTTTACAGTATACGTATATTGAAAAGATTAAAAATTGTGCAAAAAACAGAAACATATTTTAAGAAGTGGGGTAATGTTCAAGGGTTCAATATGAATTTAGGATCAGATGACAGAGGGGAAGAAGCTGTTTCTGAATCGCTGAGTGTGTGCCTTCAGGCTCCTGTACCTCCTACCTGATGGTAAGTGAGAAAAGGACATGCCCTGGGTGCTGGAGGTCCTTAATAATGGACGTTGCCTTTCTGAGACACCGCTCCCTAAAGTTGTCCAGGGTACTTTGTAGGCTATTATTACGTTTCTTAATTCAATAATCAAAGCATCTAGAACACTAAGGAGCTTAGTAGGGATTTGGACTGGGAGAAGATGAGAATATAAAGTAGGTTTACAGTGCAGAGCATCTTGGAGATCACTCCCTTAAAATTTGTATTTGTAAATGAAAGAACAAGAAACCTGAACTCTTTTTCCTTTTCACTTATAATCAGTGAAGTTGATAGTCTTATTTTGTATATATTTCCTTTGTGTCCTCCATGTTAACGGATACATTTTTGACCCACCAGTTCCACATTGCTCCATTTCACTCTCCCCTCCATCTCTTCACCACTCTCCCTTCCTCCCCCTCTTGATATTGGTCTATCCCTCTCCCCTTCATATTGCTCCATCACTCCCCACCAGCATCTCTCTCCCCAACATCTTCCGCCCACCAATCTCCATAACTTGTCTCAATATAAAATGCCAATCGAATGACCAGACACAGGCATAAAACAACTTTAGTTAATATTAAGTTAGCCAATCATCTGTAGGAAAATCCTACAAAAAGTAGAGGATATGGCCCAGTCAATCACTGATAAAGCCTTCCCCTGTCACGGGGGGCATTGGGAATGGACCCAAATGCAGGACAGGACAGGTCACAGACTAGGCTAGGGAAGCAGGACCAGGACAAGGGACTGGGAACAAGGAGTCTGGGTGTGGACTTCGAGCCTGAGACTGGACCAGGACCCAGAACCTGGGTCTTGACTCGGGCTCAGACCCCAAACCAGGTGAAGATGTGATGAGGCCTGGGTTTTGGAGCTGGAGGCTGGAGGCTTGAGGATTGAGGCTGGGGTCTTGGAGGCAGACTAGGAACTGTTCATCAACATGGAGCTGGGACTTATCCTTCGACAAGCTAGGACTCCTCTTTAACAAGACGCTAACATGACACTGGACAGTACATAGACGTAGAGCCGGGACTTATCCTTCGACAAGCTGGGACTCCTCTTTAACAAGACGCTAACATGACACTGGACAGTACATAGACATAGAGCCGGGACCTATCCTTCGACAAGCTGGGACTCAACTTTCACTCTACACCAAGATGGGGCAGATCCATCCGTCGGGTAACGGCAGAATGGCCTGACTTACCCAACAGAGGCAAAGACAAGACAGATTCCCCTCGCAGGGCAATGGCAGAACAGCCAGACTTACCCCACGGGGCGAGGACAGGAAGAGACAGACACCGAAGAACGACAGACAGTTCCACCTCTTCATCGGGGTTGCTCCGAGTCACAGTTATGGCCAGCAACCTTGGCCGGCTACAGAAACAACCGGATCCCTACCTAGCTCAGAGTGGCTGACAGCCACCCAGCTGGCCCGGGAAACAGCGGAATCCATACGGCAATGACAGCTCCGACTATTGACAGCAAGGCTCCAAGAAGCAATGGTTCTCCAATGTGGCCTAAAGATGGCAGGTGGCCATTCTAGCCTTTCACTGGCCATTTGCTCCCAGGGACTCTTGACAAGACAACCCCCCAACCACACTCAATCCCAGGGCTACTTATATTCCCATCCTCAAGATGAGCATCAGGCGCTCATGGTTAAGTCCAACCGAAACAAGGGACAGCCGGAGGACCCGGAGTACGGAGTCCGCGGACCGGAATCCAGACTTCGGACCAGACCATGACGTCCCCATCATTGAGTAGGAAAGCTGTATCTATTATCAGGGACCCTGTCACTCAGGCCAAGCTGTCTTCTTGCTGCTGCTATCAGGAAGAAGGTACAGGAGCCTCAGGATTCACCCCGCCAGGTTCAGGAACAGTTACAACCCAGCAGATTGGTTTTTGTTTGCTCCACATTCTTCTGTCTCTAAGTTCCTCCAACAATTATCCTTTGGCTACATTCTCGTAGCCTGCCCCAAACCCCTGTTGTTAATAGATATAAAACACCTGTGAAATGAAAGAGACACATTGGTAAACAGAGGCAGACTCCTATAACTGAATAGTGGGCAGGGTAAAAGCCCTAATGTCCTCTGTTGATCAGAGTCAACCATGGATGTTGCATCTGAGTTGTCTGCATGGAATTTGATACACAAGCCAGTGCAGTACAATATAGAGAACAAGCTGTTGTCCATGCAGTAGGCTCCCCCTCTCCATGCAGTCGATGATTGCAAAGGAATGGCAAAATGGTATGGAAACAGCAATGGCCTTGAATGGAAAATTCTACATAAAGTATTGGATATGTTCCAGTACATCACGTATAAAAGCCTCCCAACCATTGAGCACATCTCCATGAAATGCTGTTGCAGGAAGTAGCATCCATCATCAAGGACTCCCACAACCCAGGAGATGCTCTATTCTTGCTGCCATCAGGTTGAAGATACGGGAGCCTCAGTACTCACACCACCAGGTTCAGGAACAGTTACAACCCCTCAACCATCAGGCTCTTGAAACCACAAGGGATAACTTCACTTGCTCAATCATTGAAATGTTCCCACAACGTATGGACTCACTTGCAAGGACTCTTCATCTCATGTTCTTGATATTTATTATTTACTTTTCGATTATTATCATTTTATCATTTCTTTATGTATTTGCACAGTTTGTTGGCTTTTGCACTGTAGTTGAGTGCCCTAGTTGGGCAGTCTTTCATTGATTTGTTAAGGTTATTATTTAGTATGCCACAAGAAAATGAATCTCAGGGTTATATATGGAAGCATATGTGTACTTTGATATTAAAATTTATTTTGATACTTTGAAACTACAGTTGAGCACCAATGGCGTCTCAAGAGTTGCCAGTCAACAGTGAACTCAGTGTAGGACGGCCTTAGGGTCTCCGGCTCTGGATGTTTCCTCACTGTTTACTCCCGAAGCTTCCCCATGAGAGGGTATAGCCGCAAGTTAGCGGAGGTTTGAGATCTGAGTTTTCCTTTTTCCTAAATGAGCTGCCAGCCACGGCTGACGAACCCCATCTGCCTGAACTGACTGATTTTTAGGCACCAGTTACTTGCCTTTGCCCCTTCTCTTGTCGGTAGAAACAGTTTTGCTGGGCTGAATGGTTAAGCCACACTGAAGGACAGGAGCTAAACTTGGTTGCCAGAGGTTATTTGACACTCATGCCATTGGGAGCATTTCATAGAGAGTGGGAGTTTATCCCCACTACACCACCACCAACAAACACCCCTCTCCCTAGCTATGACAGCCTTAGGAACCTAATGAAATAACTTGTGCCTCACTCAGCCCTCCATTAGTTCCCAGACTGCTGACCCTCCTACGTCCTATCCTTTCCAAGTAGCAGTTTCACGCTATCTGTAATTCCCTGGAAAAAAACTCCTTTCAAATGTGTATCCTTTTATAACACACCTCACATCGAGTAGACAGGGGAAGATGCTGGAGCTGGGAAATTTGGCTGCTCTGTCTCTTCCCCTTTAAACCATTGTACCTTTTTCTAACTCTGAGACTGGTGATGTTTAATGGAGGGTTTTATGATTGGGTTCCCTTTCTCTAGTCTGTTTCCTTAGAGCATAGGATGCTGAAGCTTGATCTTACGGAGGTGTATGAAATCATGAGGGACTGGTAAAGGGTGAATGCATGCAGTCTTTTCCCAGTGCTGGGGAAACAAGAACTAGAGGTTTAGGGTGAGAGGGGAGAAATTCAATAGGAACAAGGAGCATTTTTTTAACTTAAACAGTGGTATCTAAGTGTAATGAGCTGCCAGAGGAAGTGGTTGAGGCAGGTACAATTACAATATTTTTAAAGACAGTTGGACAGGTACACAGGTTTAGAAGGCTATGTGGAAAATGCTGGCAAATGGGACTAGCTCATCGGGACTACATGGTCATCCATGGACCCGGGGGGTCAAAGGGTCTCTTTCCATGCTGTGTGACTGACTATGTATTGAAGAGCACAGATGATCTGTTGAATTTCTGCTGCTCCCAGTGGTTTGATACTCAGCTGAGGCTCTTCAGTCCATTTCCAAAGGCACGAGCAAGCAATACCAGCCCTCTTCTGGCTCCTGGACAGAGATGATCACTTCACCACAGCCACACTTCTGGTGATTACCAAAGGGACAGACAATATTCTTCTGAGATTTACTGCCAGATATGGTGAAGGCTTCCTTAAAAGACAGACATTCCTTGTGCCAAGGGTTAACAATCCTTGGAGCAGAATTGTAGCGTAGTAGTTAGCACCATGCTGTAAGATTGGGGTTTATTCCCACTGCTGTCTGTAAGGAGTTATTACTTTCTCTTCGTGGCTGCTTGGGTTTCTTCCGAGTACTCCAAATAAAGTGGTTCCAGTGCTGAGTAAAGTGATATACCCCCGACTACCAAAACTACTCCAAAGTTTGTGTGCATATTGGACTGATTTAACTGTAATCGGTGCTTTTGTTTCTTATCTGTACCTGTAAATTTGGTAAATATATAGTCCTGTATAATTTTATGCTGGTGCACGATCTGTTAATTTTCTGGTGCATGATGACTTTGCATGGAGCAGTATTTACACGGCATTCACACAATCAATGTTCCTCAGTCAGAACATCCCAACTTTCCTGTGTGGTTGAACCATAAATCATACCGACCCTGGACGCATATTATTTATGAAAGGTGGTGCTCTCACCATGAGTCATGTGAATGTTAGTAGAGTTAGCTAACGAACCAAGTCTGCATCTGAGCCCAGTGAAAGGGTTACACCAGATTGGCCATTTTTCTCTGACCTCTCATTACAAGGCATTTTCACCAACAGAACTGCTGCTTACTGAATGTTTCTAGTTTTTTTGCACCATTTTCTGTAAACTCTAGAGACTATTGTGCATGAAAATCCCAACGTTTTCTGCGATACTCAAACCACCCCATATTTGGTGGTTCAGGTTAATTGGGCATTGGTTAAACAGGGCAGCCTCTTAGTTTGGATAACTCTTAACGAATAAAAACTAAATGAGAAAATAACTGGGATTCCCTTTGTTCATTTGGGACACTATGCCACAATTGGGACAAGAGACTGTTGCCAAACAGCTTCTAACCAGCGTCAGTTGTGTGGCTATTAGACACACTACACCATACTTAGAGAGAACAGCTTTTAAATAACATCAGTTGAGGTTGTGTTCAAAAAGCAGTAATTTTAGTCGTTGATGGATGGTGAAAAACAAGCAGGAAGACAATTTCAGAACTGTTTTGGTCACTGTGGCTTAAGTATTCAGCTTTGAGAGTGAGTAACGGTCAGGAGTGGAAATGAAATGATTTCACTTCTTCAGCAAGTTAGGAACTACAAAGAATTTGAAGGTATCAACAATCAAAGTTAAAATGAAAATGAAGATTTGAAGGATGCAATCATTGAAAGCATTGTGTGAAGCAGTCAGTTATCTACCCTCGGTGTCTGCACTGATTTCATTCATTTGCCGTTAATCAAAAGAACATGACAGTGTACACTGGGTGAACTCCTCTGTATATGTATCTTTATGTACCTCCTCTCTGATGGTAGTAACAAGAAGAGGGCATGTTCTGGATGGTGGAGGTCCTTAATGATGGGTGCTGCTTTCTGGAGGTATCGTCTTTTGAAGGTGTCCTCAATGGTGGGAAGGAGCTGTTTGAGTTTAGAGAGGGGAGCGGAGCGATGCAACGGATCAGCCAATGTCTCATGTTTGAGCTGGGCTCTTCTGTGAGCAGCAAAGATTAACCTTCCAACCCCGAGGAATCTCACATCAGCTGTGACAATCCTGTCCTGAACTCTGTACCATGCATTGCACAAAGTGTTTCCCCTGAGGATTGATTATGTGACGACTCAAACTCTGGCCTCATTAAGGAAGGAACCAACTCCCCGACAGGTTTGGATCCTGAACAGATTGCCTTTTTTTATTAAAATAATTTGAAACTAAGTACATGTGTAACACACTGATGGAACCTGATGGCTCCACAAAATCATTTATTTATTAGTTTTCAGCTACAAGGGGCTGATCTCATTAGTGAATACATTAACGGTGATGCCTCTATTAAACTGTGCGATGTCTTTACATTCATTAGTGCATAGTACTGTGCAAAAGTCTTAGGCACATACATATCTAGCTAAGGTGCCTGGACATCTTGCACAATGCTGTAGTCATTTAATGTGTTGCATTGTACTGCTGTCGCACAAAAGTAATCATGATGTATGAGAGTGATGATCAACTGGATTCTGATGTGTGTATTGACAGTCAGTAGGGGGCTAGGAAAAGGGGAATCATGGTTGGGAAAAGGGCAAGGAAGAGGGAAGTGAGCGGGAAGCACCAGAGAGACATTTTGTAATGATCAATAAACCAGTTGTTTAGTATTAAGTGACCTTGCCTTGTGTCTCAGGAGTGGTGTGTCTACACCCACACCACCTCCCCACCCCTGGCACTCCTTTTCTGCCACCTGTCCCACATCCCTCCCGTGGCACTCCATTCCCAACATCCTTCTCATCATATTTACAAACTCACTCTCTGCACCACGTTGACAAATACAGTCCTGTGCAAAGGTCTGAGGCACCCTGTCTATATACATGTGTACAGTACTGCATTTGTCAACCTGGAAGTTCAAGTTATGGTCCATGACAAATTAATCTATTTCATTTTATACACCAGTCAAATGCCAGGACGTGCTGTGGCATTGCTCATCCTGTACCTCCTCAGCTGCTTCGCCTCAGGATCGTATCTCTAAAACCAGGAAACCTCTGGGAATCTGAAATAGACCATAAGAACATAAGACAGGAGCAGAATTAGGCCATTCTGTCCATCGATTCTGCTCCGCAATTCCATCATAGCTGTTTATGATACCTCAGCCCCATTTTCCTGCCTTCTTCCATAACCCTTGACACACTTACTGATCAAGAACTCAGCAATTTCCATTTTAAATATACCCAATGATTTGGCCTCCATAGCTGTTTGTGGCAATGAATTCCATAGACCGTCCACATAGATTCAAATAAATGTAGAAAATCCTCCAAACTCCTATGAGTTCAGGCATCATCTGTGACAATTGAAAAAATTAGCCTTTCGTGTTAACTCTCCTCTCTTTTTCTATTCTCCACTCTAGTTTCCCTCTTACCCCCTTCTTTTTTCCTTCCCTGTCCATCACCTCCCTCTGGTGCCCCTTCTCCTTCCTTTTCTTCCATGGTCCACTCTTGTCACCAGCAGATTCATTCTTCTTCAGCCCTTAACTTATTCCACCTATCACCTTGCAGCTTCTCATTTCAACCCCCTTCCCCACTCACTCACCGCCTGCGCTCACCTATCACCCATCGGCTTGTACTCCTCTCCCTTCCCCACCATCTTATCTTGGTTTCTGTTCCCTTCCTTTCCAGTCCTGACAGAGTCAGAGTCATACAACACTACAGCACAGAAACAGGCCGATCTGGTCTGAGTCAAACTCGTAATCTGCTTGGTCCCATCTGATGAAGGGACTGTTTCTTCTCCTCCATAGATGCTGCCTGACCTACTAAGCTCCTCCAGCACTTTCTACAGAATCTCTTGTGGCTATTACACGGTCAAATATGAAGTACTCCCCGAGTCAAACAAGTAACAACATTCAAGTATGGATGACCTTACACATGGGAATGTGTGTTGAGAGTAAAAATGGCAAATATGAATCAAAGATATGACAAAATAATGCATTTACTACAACTGTAAATGATCTGCTGTTGCCATGGCCACAGTATGAATCACACTGGGAGCATCTGCAGTTTGATTGCGATCATTAAGTTTGCTGTATGGGGGGGGGAAGACTGGCTTCCTCAGTGGTGGCTACCTCGGGATGAGAATGAAATAGGCTCCTATTCCTCACTCTAGGCTGTGAATACACTCTCCCTCTCTCTGGGTCTCGCTGTCACTGCAGCCGGGAATTTTTCTACAGCTTTCCATAACACATTAAGAGCGTAACACGCACAAGCAGGATTAGGCCACTTGACCCAACAAGTCTGCTCTGGCATTCTGTCTTGGATGATTTGTTAATTCTCTCAACCCCATTCTCCAGCCTTCTGCTTATAACCTTTGATGTCCATACTAATCAAGAACCTATCAACCTCCACTTTAACTATACCCAATGACTTGTCCTCCACAACTTTCTGCGACAATGAGTTTCACAGATTCACCACCCACTGCCAAAAGAAATTCCTCTTCATCTCTGTTCCAAACGGACATCCTTCTATTTTGAGGCTGTCCCCTCCAAACCTCTTAACATCCACGATACCTAGACCGTTCAATATTCACCAGGTTCCAATGAAATTCCCCCTTCATTCTTTTAAACTCCATTGAGTACAGGCCCAGAGCCATCAAACATTCCTCATATGGTACATTAACCCTGGCATTTCCAGGATGATTCTCATGAACTTCTCTGGACCCTCTCTAATTCTAGCACATTCTTTCTTAGATAAGAGGCCCAGAAGTGCTCACGATACTCCAAGTGCAGTCTGATCAATGCCTTGTGTGACTTTCCAATAGCAATCACCATTCTCAAGGAGAAGTGGAGGGATTCATAGGTCCCTTTTACTCATCATAGACCTCTCCCTGTTATTAAGGGAAAAAAATATTCACATTTTTACAATACTTGCATTGATTTCTCTTAAATGTTACATTAATATTAAAAAATTCTCAGTGCTGGCATCTTTCTGCACCAGTCAGGCACACTTACTTACCACTCACTCACTATTTAAAGGCTCTGATAACCAGCTATCTGATTGTTGGAGATCCTGCTCAGTCTGAATCTGTCCTCCCGGGGCTCCATTCCCACATCCCTTGTTGCCACACTTACATTAAACCCAGAGGTGATCATTCGCAGGGTCCTGTTAAAATCACTGGGACCACACTCTCATACTGAGTTTAAACTCAATTGAAAATGAACACATTCACTGGAACATTTATTTTGCAATTGAGTAACACAGAAAAAGTGACTCAAAAGCAACACAAACAAAATGCTGGAGGAACTCAGCAAGTCAGGTGGCATCTATGGAGTGGAATAAACAGTTGATGCTTCGGGCCAAGACCCTTCATCAGGGCCCTTGTAGCCACATTCCCTTCATCAAGATCTTGAACTGACATGTGAACTGTTTATTCTCCTCAATACAGCCCCCTGACCTGTTGAGCTCCTCCAGCATCTTGTGAGCTTTGCTCTGAATTTCCAGCATCTGCAACATCTCCTGTTTCGAATTAAAACATTATTAGGGCATTAGTAAATGGAATCAATATTAATATATAATAATAATAGAATAGAATAGAATAATAATAGCTTCCAAATAATACAGTATCCAGCTGTAAAGAAAATATGCCAGTCTGGCACTACCAAATTAACACACACAATATACTGGAGGAACTTAGCAGTTCAAGCAGCATCTATGGAAAGGAATAAACAGCTGATGGATTGGGCTGAGACCCTCCATCAGCAAGGTATTCCGGATTTCCAGAATGTCTTGTGTTTTTTTTAAGTAGTTGGATTATCCTTTGCTACACTGTAGAACTTTCTGCACTTGTCTGCTCCCCTCTGCTGGCATCTCTGGGTATTACAATTTAGTTAAGGTTCAGTATCCCCTCTGCCTCTGCCTGTACTGTATGTCTATTTCATTCACCAAACACAGTTTCACACATGGCTGCTCCACTCTGCTGGTGTATTTGTATGTCACTCATGACCAGAATCTGAATTAGGTTGTCACTGACTAGAGAATATCTGCAGATGCTGGAAATTCAATCAACACACACAAAATGCTGGAGGAACAAAATGCTGTTTTACCTTAACTATCCCAAAGCATTGTGTAATGATTTGATCTGTGCAAACAGTATGCAAGACAAGAACTTGGATGCCATGCTGTAAATGTTCCACGTCTCTCACCTGGTCTCCAGCTGCCAGGAAACACGAGACTTGGGACCGAGTACTCAGCGGTTCAACCCAGGCTACACAGCCCCCATGTTATCTGTCCTTCCATCAGACAAGGGTAACTGGCCTGTGCCCAACAGAGCATTGCAATCACAAGTAAAATGTCCAAGACTATCTCCCACGGTTATACTGCACCAATTTTGATGCTTCCGAGTAGCGGGCAACAGCATAATCTACAACCAGGTCTGCTCCTCTGTACCGAAACCGGATCCTCTGACACATCGGCGTGCTCCTCTGGTATCCTAACCGGCCCCTTCGTCACCTCCATCGCTCTGTCGCTGGCACCAGCCTAGCTACTCTGATTGATGAGCAGCCCACTGATGGAGTAGCACTGCAGTACCCGATCTTCTTGTTGTTTTGATCATAAAAAAACAAATCTGACAAAGAGAAAAGCACCTTTTGCTGCCCAAGAGTCTGCTGCATTCGTAGGTGCCGCCTCTTACTGGAAGATGTTAGCGGTGATGTTGTGCTGCCATTACACAGGGCGATAGTAAATGCGGAGTGCTGTGCAGAGTACCGATGCCTTTACTTAAGGAACGATATTTAACTAATGGAATTGGCTCACTGATGGTTCACCAGACTAATACCCGAAATGAGCATGCTGTCTTATGATGAAGGACTGGACTCTCTAAGCTTGTATCCTCTAGAGTGTAGAAAGATGTGAAGGTATTTAACTGAAAGAGTCAAGGGCTTCTTGACAGGATGAATGTGCCGTGATGTTTTCCTTCATAGGAGAAACTTCCTGCCTCAGCAAAGCAGCCAACATAATCAAATATCCACCCATTCCGGATATTCTCTCTTCTCCCACCCCCCTCCCTGAAGATACAAATGCCTGAAAGCACGTGCCCCCAGGCACTCAGGGACAGTTTCTATCCTGCTATTAAGACAGATGAGCTTTATTTGTCACACGTACATCGGAACGTACAGTGAAATGTGACGTTTGCATTAACGGTCTACACAGTCTGAGGATGTGCCGGGGCTGCTGCAAGTCACTAAACTTCTGGTGCCAACATAGCATGGAGCATGGCCATAACGAACTAACCCAGACCTATATGCCTTTGGCATGTTGGAGGAAACCAACAAGGTCATGGGGAGAGCTTGCCAACTCCTTACAGACCTCAGCGGGAATTGAACCCGAATTACAAAACCTGGCATTGTAAGGCGTTGCACTAGATGCTACGCCACCATGCTCCTCCTTTGAATAGACTCCTTGTACGAAAAGATGGACAATCGACCTCATTGTGTCTCTGTAACTGGACATCCACAGTCCAGGCTACCGCTCTGAGTGAATGACCAAGCAAGCAGGAGGCACGAGGGACAGTCGGTCAGTGTGCCTGGAGTTTGGGGTCCCATCGTTGTCTAGTCTGAGATCAGTACTGAAGTCTGGAGCTCAATGGTTGATTGGTAGTCTGGAAATCAAAGCCCAATGGTCAAAGCCTGGAGACTGGAGATTGGAGGCCTGTTCCAGAGCTGGAGGACTGTCTGGGTGGGTGGGAGAGAAGAGGCTTGTTTTTTCTGTTTGTTTCTGGTGTTCTGTGTTGCTCTGCTCAGTATGCTACGCTGGCACTGCAACATGCGGGCTGCCCCCAGCACATGTTAGTTGTTAACACAAACAACACATTTCACTGTTTCAATGTACATGTGATAAATAAATGAATCTGATTCTGACCATAATACACAGGAGCAGACTTATGCCATTTGGCCCATCAAGTCCACTCTACCATTCCATCATGGCTGATTTATTTTCCCTCTCAACCCCATTCTGTCTTCTTCCAATAATCTTTGATACTCTGACTAATCAAAAACTTATCAACCTTCATTTTAAGTATACCTAATGATTTGGCCTCCGCAGCCATCTGTGGCATCAACCTCCTCTGACTAAAGAAATTCCTCCTCATCTCTGTTCTGAAGCTATACACTCTAGTCCTAGATTCCCCCAGTACAGAAATGATCCTCTCCATGTCCACTCTACCTGTGCCTTTCAATACTCAATAGGTTTCAATGAGATGCCCCCTCATTCATAAACTCCAGTGAGAACAGGCCCAGAGCCATCTAACATACCTTGTATGTTAACTCTTTCATTCCCAGGAATATTCTCATGAACTTCCTCTGGACGCTGCATTCTGTTATTGCATTTCCCTTGTACTAGATAAATGCACTGATGTGATGAAGCGTGATGGATGACAAGGAAAGCAAAGTTTTTCACCGTACCTCAGTACATGAGACAATAATAAACTAAAAGGCAGGGAAGGTGCAGTTGATATCTGAGAAAGTTATGGCTGCCTTGAATTCCTTCGCTTCTATTCTCTGAGGACCATCGTCAGGTGTTTGTCAAATCCCACAGCCATAGGAGGTGGCCAGAATTGTCTGCTTGACCAGAGATTTAATTAACTTCCCCATGGAAACCGACTGAAAACAGGAAAGAGCGCTGTTCTCTCGGCGTGTGCTGTGGGGAATGTTATTGATGGGCTGAGTTGACCGCAGCGGGGCTTAGCAATGATGTGGAGTTGTCAGCACCAGCCCCATGACTCTGGTTTACATAAGGACCCTATGCTATTGCAGATATTGACAGTGCCACCTCCATTTTCTGGCAGCCTGTTTGTTAACAGGCCAGCTATTAGTATTGAAGTAATAGTATGGTAGAGTGTCTGTGGCTAAGCAAGACAGACAGACATACTTTATTGATCCCGAGGGAAATTGGGTTTCGTTACAGCTGCACCAACCAAGAATAGTGTAGAAATATAGCAATATAAAACCATAAACAATTAAATAATATTAAGTTAATCATGCCAAGTGGAAGTAGGTCCAGGACCAGCCTATTGGCTCAGGGTGTCTGACACTCCGAGGGAGGAGTTGTAAAGTTTGATGGCCACAGGCAGGAATGACTTCCTATGACGCTCAGTGTTACATCTCAGTGGAATGAGTCCCTGGCTGAATGTGCTCCTGTGCCTAACCAGTACATTATGGAGTGGATGGGAGACATTGTCCAAGATGACATGCAACTTGGACAGCATCCTCTTTTCAGACACCACCATCAGAGAGTCCAGTTCCACCCCCACAACATCACTGGCCTTACGAATGAGTTTGTTGATTCTGTTGGTGTCTGCTACCCTCAGCCTGCTGCCCCAGCACACAACAGCAAACATGATAGCACTGGCCACCACAGACATGTAGAACATCCTCAGCGTCGTCCGGCAGATGTTAAAGGACCTCAGTCTCCTCAGGAAGTAGAGACGGCTCTGACCCTTCTCGCAGACACCCTCAGTGTTCTTTGACCAGTCCAGTTTATTGTCAATTCATATTCCCAGGTATTTGTAATCCTCCACCATGCCCACACTGACCCCTTGGATGGAAATGGGGGTCACCGGTGCCTTAGCTCTCCTCAGGTCCACATTAAGCTGCAGATGATTCTGCTCAAGAATGTGGTTAACACTGAGTGGAAGAGCTGGTGAGAAACATAGAAAATAGGTGCAGGAGTAGGCCATTCGGCCCTTTGAGCCTGCACCGCCATTCAGTATGATCATAGCTGATCATCCAACTCAGAACCCTGTACCTGCTTTCTCTCCATACCCCCTGATCCCTTTAGCCACAAGGGCCATATCTAACTCCCTCTTAAATATAGCCAATGAACCAGCCTCAACTGTTTCCTGTGGCAGAGAATTCCACAGATTCACCATTTTCTGTGTGAAGAAGTTTTTCCTCATCTCAGTCCTAAGGCTTCCCTTTTATCCTTAAATTGTGACCCCTCATTCTGGACTTCCCCAACATCGGGAACAATATTCCTGCATTTAGTCTACCCAATCCCTTTAGAATTTTATACATTTCAATAAGATCCCCCCTCAATCTTCTAAATTCCAGTGAGTATCAGCCTAATAGATCCAGTCTTTCTTCATATGAAAGTCCTGCCATCCCAGGAATCAATCTGGTGAACCTTCTCTGTACTCCCTCTATGGCAAGAATGTCTTTCCTCAGATTAGGGGACCAAAACTGCACACAATATTCTAGGTGTGGTCTCACCAAGGCCTTGTACAACTGCAATAGAACCTCCCTGTTCCTGTACTCGAATCCTCTTGCTATGAATGCCAACATACCCTTCACCTTTTTCACCGCCTGCTGTACCTGCATGCCCACCTTCAATGTCTGGTGTACAATGACACCCAGGTCTCGTTGCATCTCCCCTTTTCCTTATCAGCCACCATTCAGATAATAATCTGTTTTCCTGTTCTTGCCACCAAAGTGGATAACCTCAGATTTATCCACATTAAATTGCATCTGCCATGAATTTGCCCACTCACCTAACCTATCCAAGTCACTCTGCATCCTCTTAGCATCCTCCTCACAGCTAACACCGCCGCCCAACTTCGTGTCATCCGCAAACTTGGAGATGCTGCATTTAATTCCCTCGTCTAAATCATTAATATATATTGTAAACAACTGGGGTCCCAGCACTGAGCCTTGTGGTACCCCACTAGTCACTGCCTGCCATTCTGAAAAGGTCCCATTTACTCGCACTCTGCTTCCTGTCTGTCAACCAATTCTCTATCTATATCAATACCATACCCCCAATACTGTATGTTTTAAGTTTGCACACTAATCTCCTGTGTGGGACCTTGTCAAAAGCCTTTTGAAAATATAAATATACTACATCCACTGGCTCTCCCCTATCCACTCTACTAGTTACATCCTCAAAAAATTCTATAAGATTCGTCAGACATTATTTTCCTTTCACAAATCCATGCTGACTTTGTCCGATGATTTCACCGCTTTCCAAATGTGCTGTTATCACATCTTTGATAACTGACTCCAGCATTTTCTCCACCACTGATGTCAGGCTAACTGGTATATAATTCTCTGGTTTCTCTCTCCCTCCTTTTTTAAAAAGTGGGGTTACATTAGCCACTCTCCAATCCTCAGGAACTAATCCAGAATCTAAAGAGTTTTGAAAAATTTTGACTAATGCATCCATTATTTCTCGGGCTACTTCCTTAAACACTCTGGGATGCAGACCATCTAGCCCTGGGAATTTATCTGCCTTTAATCCCTTCAATTTACCTAACACCATTTCCCTACTGACATGTATTTCCCTCAGTTCCTCCATCTCACTAGACCCTCAGTCCCCTACTATTTCTGGAAGATTATTTATGTCCTCCTTAGTGAAGACAGAACCAAAGTAGTTATTCAATTGGTCTGCCATGTCCTTGTTCCCTATGATCAATTCACCTGTTTCTGACTGTGAGGGACCTACATTTGTCTTAACCAATCTTTTTTCTTTTCACATATCTTTAAAAGCTTTTACAGTCAGTTTTTATGTTCCCTGCCAGCTTTCTCTCATAATCTTTTTTCCCTTTCCTAATTAAGCCTTTTGTCCTCCTCTGCTGGACTCTGAATTTCTCCCAGTCCTCAGGTGTGCCGCTTTTTCTGGCTAATTTGTATGTTTCTTCTTTGGACTTGATACTATCCTTAATTTCCCTTGTCAGCCACAGGTGCACTACCTTCCCTGGTTTATTCTTTTGCCAAACTGGGATGAACAATTGTTGTAGTTCATCTATGTGATCTTTAAATGCTTGCCATTGCACATACACTGTTAACCCTTTAAATATCATTTGCCAGTCTATCTTAGCTAATTCATGTCTCATACCTTCAAAGTTACACTTCTTTAAGTTCAGAACCTTTGTTTCTGAATTAACTATGTCACTCTTCATCTTAATGAAGAATTCCACCATATTATGGTTACTCTTACCCAAGGGGCCTTGCACGACAAGATTGCTAACTAACCCTTCCTCATTGCTCAATACCCAATCTAGAATGGCCTGCTGTCTAGTTGGTTCCTCGACATGTTGGTTCAGAAAACCATCTTGCATACATTCCAAGAAATCCTCTTCCTCAGCAACCTTACCAATTTGGTTCACCCAATCTATATGTAGATTGAAGTCACCCATTATAACTGCTGTTCCTTTATTGCACGCATTTCTAAATTCCTGTTCAGTGCCATCCCCAACTTCACTACTACTGTTAGGTGGCCTGTACACAACTCCCACCAGCATTTTCTGCCCCTTAGCTCTACTCATATTGATTTCATATCCTCCAGGCTAATGTCCTTCCTTTCTATTGCTTTAATCTCCTCTCTAACCAGCAACGCTACCCCACCTCCTTTTCTTTCCTGTCTATCCCTCCTGAATATTGAATATCCCTGGACGTTGAGCTCCCATCCTTGGTCACCCTGGAGCCATGTCTCTGTGATCCCAACTATATCATATTCATGAATAACTATCTGCACATTCAATTCATCCACCTTGTTACGAATGCTCCTCGCATTGACACACAAAGCCTTCAGGCTTGCTTTTACAACACGCTTAGCCCTTAAACAATTATGTTGAAAAGTGGCCCTTTTTGATTTTTGCCCTGTATTTGCCTGCCTGCCACTTTTCCTTTTCACCTTACTACTTTTTGCTCCTACTTCATTTTATACCCCTCTGTCTCTCTGCGCTTGTTCCCATCCCCCGCCACATTAGTTTAAATCCTCCTGAACAGCAGTAGCAAACTCTCCCCCTAGGACATTGGTTCCAGTCCAGCCCAAGAGGCTGAGTAACTGACTCCCACTGCTAATTCTTATTGATGTATGCTAGTTATCATATTGCTAGCATTTTCTGATTTTATTTTGGATGTTCAGCAGCAGCCATTTGTTGGTGAAAATGAACAGGACCTCAGATCCTATGTTCTCTAAAAACTCACTGAGACCAGTTTCCTGCGTTCACCTAAAACTCACCAGGGCACCGATTCCTGTGACCTCAAAAAATTTGCCAGGGCCTCAGTTCCCGTGTCAACCAAAAACTCAACAAGGCCAGGTTACTGTGATCTCTACAAACTCATTGGGACCCAATTCCTGTGACTTATAAATGATCACCTGCACTGCTGTTGTGTGCTTAATATTTGAGTAATATTGTAAATACAGTGCTTATAAAAAGTATTCACCCCTCCTTGGAAGTTTTCATGTTTTATTATTTTACAACATTGAATCAATGGGTTTAATTTGTCTTTTTTGACACTGATCAGCAGAAAAACTCTTGTGTCAAAGTGAAAACAGCTTTACAAAATGATCTAAATTAATTACAAATATAAAACAAAATAATTGATTCACTCCCTCACCCCTTTTAATATGACACAACAAATCATCATGGGTGCAGCCAATTGGTTTTGGAAGTCACATAATTAGATAAATGGAGAACTGCTTTTGGAGACCTGTGTGCAGTCAAGATGTTTCAATTGGTTGTAGTAAAAATGCACCTGTATCTGGAAGTTCCAACTGCAGGTGAGTCAGTATCCTGGCAAAGACTACACCATGAAGACAAAAGAACACTTTGATTAACTATGAAAAGGTTAGTGGAAAGCACTAACCAGGAGATGGGTACAAGAAAATTTCCAAATCACTGAATATCCCTCGGAGTACAGTCAATAAATGGAAAGAATATGGCACAGCTGTGTATCTGCCTAGTGCAGGCATCCTCAAAAACTGTGCAAATAGGGGAGTAGTGAGGTCACCAAGAGACCTATGACAACTCTGGAGGAGTGACAAGCTTCAGCGGCTGAGATGGGAGAGACTGTGCATACAACAACTGTTCCCTGGGTGCTTCACCAGTCACTGCTTTACGGGAGAGTGGCAAATGGAAAGCCACTGTTGAGAAAAACTCACATGAGATCTCAGCTACAGTTTGCCAGAAAGAATGTTGAAGACTCTGAAGTCAGATAAAAGAAGGTTCTATGTTTTGGTCATCAGACTAAACACTGTGCTTGGCATAAGCCAAACACCACACATTGTCAAATATACACCATTCAGCATCATGCTGCTTCACTGCAGCAGACCCTGGAAGGCTTGTGAAGGTAGAGAGTAAAATGAATGCAGCAAAAGTACAGGGAAATCCTGGAGGAAAACCTGATGCAGTTTGCAAGAGAACTGTGAATTGGGAAAAGATTTGTTTTCTGGCAAGACAATGACCTCAAACAAAGCCAAAGCTATACAAGAATGGCTCAAAAACAACAAAGATAATGTCCTGGAGTGGCCAAGTCAAAGTCCAGACCTTAATTCAATTGAGAATTTGTGGCTGGACTTGAAAAGGGGTGTTTATTTATGATCCCCATGCATCAGACAGAGCTTGAGCAGTTTTGTAGAGAAGAATGGAGAAAAATTGCAGTGTCCAGATGTGCACCTATTCACACAGACTCAAGGCTGTAATTGTTGCCAAAGGTGCACCTGCTGAATACTGACTTGAAGGGTTTAAAATTTTTTGCAATCAACTATTTTGTACTTTATATTTGTAATTAATTTAGATCATTTTGTAAAGATCTGTTTCCACTTTGACATGAAAAAGTCATCTTCTGTTGATCAGTGTCAAAAAGCCATATTAAATTCACTGTGATTCAATGTTGTAAAACAATAAAACATAAAAACTTCTGGGGCATGGATATTTTTTTGAGATATATTGTTTGTATATTGTTTGATTAAGCATTCTTGGTTTTTTACATAATTCATTATGGGTTATATGTAAAAGTATGGGAATATATAACCAGATAACAATTGCAGCACAGAAACATGCTATCTCGGCCCTTCTAGTCCATGCCAAACGCTTACTCTCACCTAGTCCCACTGACCTGCACTCAGCCCACAACCTTCCATTCCTTTCCTGTCCATATAACTATCCAATTTTTTAAAAATTATATATTTTTTAAAAAATGACAATACCGAACTTGCCTCTACCACTTCTACTGGAAGCTCGTTCCACACAGCTACCTCTCTCTGAGTAAAGAAGTTCCCCCTCGTGTTACCCCTAAGCTTTTGCCCCCTAACTCTCAACTCATGTCCTCTTGTTTGAATCTTCCTGACTCTCAATGGAAAAAGCCTATCCACGTCAGCTCTATCTATCCCCCTCATAATTTTAAATACCTCTATCAAGTCCCCCCTCAACCTTCCATGCTCCAAAGAATAAGACCTAACTTGTTCAACCTTTCTCTGTAACTTAGGTGCCAAAACCCAGGTAACATTCTAGTAAATCTCCTCTGTACTCTCCCTATTTTGTTGACATCTTTCCTATAATTTGGTGACCAGAACTGTACACAATGCTTCAAATTTGGCCTCATCAATGCCTCGTACAATTTTAACATTACATCCAACTCCTATACTCAATGCCCTGATTTATAAAGGCCAGCATACCAAAAGCTTTCTTCACCAACCTATCCATATGAGATTCCACCTTCAGGGAACTATGCACCATTATTCCTAGATCACTGTTATACCGCATTCCTCAATGCCCTACCATTTACCATGCATGTCCTATTTTGATTAGTCTTACCAAAATGTAGCACCTCACACAAACTCCATCTGCCATCTTTCAGCCCACTCTTCTAACTGGCCTAAATCTCTCTGCAAGCTTTAAAAACCTACTTCATTATCCACTACACCACCTATCTTAATATCATCTGCATACTGACTAATCCAATTTACCACCCCATCATCCAGATCATTAATGTATATGACAAACAACATTGTACCCAATACAGATCCCTGAGGCACTCCACCAGTCACCGGCCTCCAACCTGACAAACAGTTATCCACCACTACTCTCTGGCATCTCCCATCCAGCCACTGTTGAATCCATTTTACTACTTCAATATTAATACCTAACGATTGAATTCCTAACTAACCTTCCATGTGGAATCTTGTCAAAGGCCTTACTGAAGTCCATATGGACAACATCCACTGCTTTACCCTTGTCAACTTTCTTAGTAACCTCTTCAAAAAATTCAATAAGATTAGTCAAACATGACCTTCTACTCACAAATCCATGTTGACTGTCCCTAATCAGACCCTGTTTTACTCTTAGAACCCTTTTTAAACAATTGAACCACATAAGCAATACGCCAATCCTTCGGCACCATCCCCGTTTCTAATGACATCTGAATTATTTCTGTCAGAGCCCCTGCTATTTCTACAGTAACTTCCCTCAAGGTCCTAGGGAACATCCTGTCAGGATCTGGAGATTTATCCACTTTTATATTCTTATTTTTTTTAAAAAAAAAGTGACTGGGTGTAAAACATTTCAACTAATACTCGTATGGGCATGAATTTACCCTCATTACTGACCATTAATCTTTAGTGTCTATTTTCAATCCACAGAAGGTTGTTCCACAAAATGGGCTCTGTTTCTTGGATGTCACAATTACAGGATCAAATTCAAGAGGACATCTAATTATGAAAATGATGATAGATTGTCCTGTTTACCCTTGCAAAAGGATATGCCTGAAAAATTTAATAGAGGATCTTTTTCTTAATATATTCTCCCTAATACAAATCAAAAATTGCCCTATTACAGCAGAGATGATCCAAAGGGAGGTCAGAAATGACCCCACACTGTCTCAGGTCTATGATGCCACCCAAAATTGCTGGACTGTGCAGCTGAAATTCCAGTTCCCTCATTTTTACCAGCACAATAATGAACTTGTCCTTGATGAAGGTTGCCATACGTGGATTTAGAGTTGTTGTACATCCAAGCTGAGAGCTAAAGTGTTGGTGGAGCTACATGCTGCTCATCTAGGTGTGGTCAAAATGAAGGTGTTGGCTAAAAGCTTTGTTCGTGTGGCTCGGGATAGATAATCAGACTGAGCAACTTCTGCTGCACTGTTTGGGATGCCAACATATCCAGAAGATGCCGAGAGTACTGCCTCTCCATCCCTGGGAATGGCCTGGCAAAGGATTCATGTGGATTTTGCTGGACCATTCATGGACACAGATTTTTCTGGTAGTAGTGGATGCAGCTACAAGGTGGTCAGATGTGTTCAGAATAGCATCCAATACAGCCTCCCACACTGTTGGTGTGTTTTCCAGAACACTTAGTCAGTGACAGTGGACCACAGTTTGTTACAGAACAGTTTCAGTCATTGCTGAAAATGAAGGGAATAGGACATACTCCATCGGCACTGTATGTGACACACTCCATACTGTATGTGACACACTCCATCCTGTATGTGACACACTCCATCCTGTATGTGACATACTCCGCACTGTATGTGACATACTCCGCACTGTATGTGACATACTCCGCACTGTATGTGACATACTCCGCACTGTATGTGACATACTCCATACTGTATGTGACATACTCCATAGGCACTGTATGTGACATACTCCATACTGTATGTGACATACTCCATCGGCACTGTATGTGACATACTCCATCGGCACTGTATGTGACATACTCCATCGGCACTGTATGTGACATACTCCATCGGCACTGTACCACCCGGATACAAATGGCTTGTTGGAAAAGTTATGTCCAGAGTCTAAAGAAGACACTGTGAACAATATCAGGATAACACACCACACTGACACTGAGTCAGAAACTCGCCAATTTCCTCCTTTCACTCACAATACAGCACACTCCACAACCAACAACTCACCTGTTATGCTGTTCCCGGGTCGTCCCCAGTGCTCCCGCTTGGATCTCCTCAAACCCAATCTCAGAAGGAGTGTGCCGGACAAACAGCTCCTCAAGGGAGAAGGGCTGATGTTTCACTCCTGGATAAGCAGTCCTAGAGAGGGACTACCGAGGAGATTAAACGTTGGTTCTTGGAAGGATTGAGGACAGAACTGGACCACTTTCCTGCACAGTGGAGATTGCATCAGATGTCCTCTGGAGACCTTTCTCTCCAACAGTCGACTCTCTCCTTAACTGATTGATCCTTAATTGATGCATTGATCAGCCAAGAAGAGCAGAGTCGATTGTTAAAGAGGAAAGATGTCCAGAACTGTCAGCTGCAGAGTCCACTCCAACAACCACCACGGAGCAGGCCCCCAAACCTGAGACTGTTTCACAGATCAAGTAAAGTGACCATCAGGAAAGGCATTACCCACAAGAGTCAGAAATCCTTCACAGGACTTTAGGCCTGAATGGAACAATTTAAAATTTACTTTGCAGTGGATTTCTATGTGGTAGTTGTATTCAGTAGTATACTGTGTTTCAGAGTCACAAAACATAACTGCCTCAGTTCCTGTGTTTGCTAAAAACTCATTGGGATCCATCTACTGTGTTCTCTAAAAACCCACCGGGATTCAATTTCTATAAAAACTCACCGGAGTCCAGTTCCAATGATTTCTAAAACTCACCAGATCCAATTTCTGTGTTCTCTAATACCACAACAAGCCCTTGTTCTCATGTTGACAGGAGTCCCAGTGGGTTCCTCCCAAGACCCTCAGTCTCTCCCTCTGGGACACTCAGTCTCTTCTCTCTGAGGCCCGAGTTGAACATTCTGGTCATTTTACATTTCTGAGGTACATCCTGTGCTGATTCAAAGATTCAAAGTACATTTATTATCAAATTATGTATGCAGTGTATGACCCTGAGATTCGTCTTCTCACACACAGCCATGAAACAAAGGAAACCATGGAACCCGTTCGCAGAAAAATGCCAAGCCACCACTGTGCAAAAAAGACACAAAACACACAAACAGCAAAAAAAAAAAGTGAAAAAACACAGAATATAAAACACCAACGTACAACATTATCTGAAGAGGACAAGCATATTCAGTTCAGTTCAATCTAATGCTGTATCGTTCGTTATCAGCAGGTCACCCTGATCAAAATCGCACAAAATAGCAAACAAAAAAGGAGTGACCAGAGACCAGAAACCAGAAACACATTGTAACATAAACGACAGAGTCCAATCCACAAATCACCTTGATTAAACTTTGCCCAAGACACTAGACTCTGGTACCATTGAGCAATAAGGAGAGAGAAAAACAGAGACCATTCAAATGCCAGCACCTTGAGCAGAGCGAGGGGGAGAGAGGGATCAGACAGACATCTCCCTCTGGGAGCAGTGAGTGAGGGGGAGAGAGGGATCAGACAGACATCTCCCTCCGGGAGCAATGAGCGAGGGGGAGAGAGGGATCAGACAGACATCTCCCTCTCGGAGTAGTGAGCGAGGCGGAGAGAGGGATCAGAAAGACATCTCCCTCCGGGAGCAGTGAGTGAGGGGGAGAGAGGGATCAGACTGACGTAGTGAGCGAGGCGGAGAGAGGGATCAGACAGACATCTCCCTCTCGGAGTAGTGAGCGAGGCGGAGAGAGGGATCAGACAGACATCTCCCTCCGGGAGCAATGAGCGAGGGGGAGAGAGGGATCAGAGAGACATCTCCCTCCAGGAGCAATGAGCGAGGGGGAGAGAGGGATCAGACAGACATCTCCCTCTCGGAGTAGTGAGCGAGGGGGAGAGAGGGATCAGACAGACATCTCCCTCCGGGAGCAGTGAGTGAGGGGGAGAGAGGGATCAGACAGACATCTCCCTCCGGGAGCAGTGAGTGAGGGGGAGAGAGGGATCAGACTGACGTAGTGAGCGAGGCGGAGAGAGGGATCAGACAGACATCTCCCTCCGGGAGCAGTGAGCGAGGGGGAGAGAGGGATCAGAGAGACATCTCCCTCCAGGAGCAGTGAGTGAGGGGGAGAGAGGGATCAGAGAGACATCTCCCTCCAGGAGCAGTGAGTGAGGGGGAGAGAGGGATCAGAGAGACATCTCCCTCCAGGAGCAGTGAGTGAGGGGGATAGAGGGATCAGACAGAGATCTCCCTCCTGGAGCAGTGAGTGAGGGGGATAGAGGGATCAGACAGAGATCTCCCTCCAGGAGCAGTGAGTGAGGGGGATAGAGGGATCAGACAGAGATCTCCCTCCTGGAGCAGTGAGTGAGGGGGATAGAGGGATCAGACAGAGATCTCCCTCCTGGAGCAGTGAGTGAGGGGGAGAGAGGGATCAGAGAGACATCTTCCTCCGGAAGCAGTGAGCGAGGCAGAGAGAGGGATCAGAAAGACATCTTCCTCCGGAAGTAGTGAGTGAGGGGGATAGAGGGATCAGAGAGACATCTCCCTCCAGGAGCAGTGAGTGAGGGATCAGACACCTGCAGGTAGATGGTGCTGAAACCCGGCCAACTTCTGCTCTTGTCCTTGTTGAAATTAAATCTTCCTTGCTGCATTAATGGGCAGGATCAGCAAGAAATGGATTTGATCATGGGCTCGGTTTCTTGGCCTTGTGTCAACACACTTCGCTGAAAGTCTCATTGAACCCCTTTGGAGACAGCAAAGTACCAGACTCCTCAATCGGTCTGAAAACACACCACCAAAACGTAGATCACAGGCTCCAACCGAAGCAGAACCACATTTAAAAGAAAAAGAAGACGTATAAGAAGCAAAAGAAGTAGTTTTGTGAACCACCTGGATGATGTTGCACTTCACCACGTTGTTCACTGGTGCCATCTTCTTCTGAGCAAAGTGAAACCATAATTTTATACTTGTGGAGGAATGCACAAGATGCTGGAGTACTCAATGGATCAGGCAGCATCTGTGGAGGGAAATGGACTGTTGATAGTTCAAGCTGAGCCCCCTTCACCTGGACATCTCCCTGCGTGTGGACCTCTGGTGCAGTCTCTGGGCCTGGCCACCTGATGGCGCCAGATGACCATATTTCCACAACGCTCCAAACATTTCAGAAATAAAGTCTTCGTTATTTTCTCTTGGAATTAAAATCTTCCAATAAATTTTAAATATCAAAACATAACTGGAAAACAATTAATGTGATCCTTTGTGATGGTTGATACTTCTTGTTATGTTTCTTCACTGAATACTTTCAGTTCATGGATGTTGGAGACCCAATATCTGGGAGCCACTGAGTCTGGGGCAAAGGATTGAAGGCCAGGGGCAGCCTGTCCTGGGGTTGGAGTCCTGTCTGTGTTTGCGTGTGTGAGTGGGTGGGTGAGAAAAGGGCGTGTTTTGCTGTTGTTGCTGCTTGTGTTGCTCAGCCGAGCATCGTGGGGTATCACCAGAATGTGTGGCCCCTGGAACATCCTTCGGCTGTATTGGTTGTTAATGCAAAAGACGCATTTCACTGTATGTTTCAATTTACATGTGATAGATAAATCTGAATGCTTGACCAGAATCATTTGCCACAGTTCAAAACAGTTTCACTTCTACTGGTACTGAATAATCTGAATAACCCCAGAGGATATTGCTTCCTCTGTTTTTCTTCATTTCACATATCAATTTTTTTCATTTGTTCAAATGACTTCAATCCAAAATCATTAATTCAAATAATTTTTGCTCTGACGAACAGTGTCAGCTCAAAACCTCGACAGTTCTACTGTGTAAGACTGTGAGAAATGCATGCTCACAATGTTCAGTAGAACAACACAGGCAACAATAATAACAACAAAACAAGCCCCTTTCCTCCCTCCTGCCCCACTCACCCACTCACATACAGACAGCCCTCAACCCCAGGGCAGGCTGCCCCACTCACCCACTCACATACAGACAGCCCTCAACCCCAGGGCAGGCTGCCCCACTCACCCACTCACATACAGACAAGCCTCAACCCCAGGGCAGGCGGCCCCACTCACATACAGACAGGCCTCCGACCCCAGGGCAGGCTGCCCCACTCACCCACTCACATACAGACAGGCCTCCAACCCCAGGGCAGGCTGCCCCACTCACCAACTCACATACAGACAGGCCTCCAACCCCAGGGCAGGCTGCCCCACTCACCCACTCACATACAGACAGGCCTCCAACCCCAGGGCAGGCTGCCCCACTCACCCACTCACATACAGACAGGCCTCCAACCCCAGGGCAGGCTGCCCCACTCACCCACTCACATACAGACAGGCCTCCGACCCCAGGGCAGGCTGCCCCACTCACCCACTCACATACAGACAGGCCTCCAACCCCAGGGCAGGCTGCCCCACTCACCCACTCACATACAGACAGGCCTCCAACCCCAGGGCAGGCTGCCCCACTCACATTCAGACAGGCCTCCAACCCCAGGGCAGGCTGCCCCACTCACATTCAGACAGGCCTCCAACCCCAGGGCAGGCTGCCCCACTCACCCACTCACATACAGACAGGCCTCCGACCCCAGGGCAGTCTTCAGCCTTGAGTGGGCTTGCTAATGACGAGACTTTGAACTCCATTCTCACAGAATTGCCAAGTTAGCGGGTCATTGACCGTCTTGCCTCCTGCCCACATAGACCTCTAATCCTCCCGCTTACCTGGGGGGTCCACCAGACCTTGTCCGCAGCGCATGCCATCCAGACATCTTCCCACGGCCTTCAATGGTACCTGGACTCCACCCTGACCTCTGACCCCATATCTTGTCCCTAAACCATAACCTAATTGTTAACTCCCCACTCCGTCCCCAAAACCATTCCTACAAATTTATAAACAATCGAACCTGAGCTATGATCTCAATAGACATCACAGCTCAGCATTATCTTAACCAGAAGGTGATCTATTGAAACCATTCAAATACACCAAGTGGCCACTTTATTAGGTACACCTGCACACCTGCTTGTTAATGCTAATATCTAATCAGCCAATCACTTGGCAGCAACTCAATGCATTAGGCCTGCAGACATGGCTGAGAGATTCAGTTGTTGTTCAGACCAAACATCAGAACAGGGAAGAAAAGTGATCTAAATGACTTTGACTGTGGATGATTGTTGGTGCCAGATGGGGTGGTTTGGGTATCTCAGAAACTGCTGATCTCCAGGGATTTTCATGCAGGACAGTCTCTAGTGTTTACAGAGAATGGTAAGAAAAACAAAACAATACCTATGAGTGCCGGTTCTGTGGGTGAAAATGCCTTGATAATGAGTAGGGTCAGAGGAGAATGGCCAGCCTGGTTCAAGCTGACAGGCAGCTGACCTGGCCCTATGACAGTGCTGTGCAGAAGAGCATCCTTGAATGCACAACATGCTGAACCTTGAAGTGGATGAGCTGCTGCAGCAGAAGTCCACGAGCATCCACTCATGAGCCACATTATTAGGTACAGGAAGCACCTCATAAAGTAGCCACTGAGTGTTTGAGTCGCCGGGCAGTGTGGTGGCATAGTGGTTAGCAAGACACTCTTACAGCTTGGGAGGTGGGAGCTTGGAGTTCAATTCCGGCGCAGTCTGAAAGGAGTTGCTACATCCTCCCCTTGAATGCGTGGGTTTCCTCTGAGTGCTCTGGTTTCCTCCCATATTCTGAAGGCATATCGGTTAGCAGGTTAATTGGGCATTGTAAACTAATCTCGCTGTTGCTAAATAGATAGGCTGCTGGCAGTGCAGTTCGTTGGGCTGAATGGGTCTGTTCCACACTCTGCCTCTAAATCAATAAGGTTTGCAATAAGAAAGCAGGATATAAAACAGACACAGTGCATGCCTCAGTGTAGTTCTTGGTGTAATTTTTCCAAACCAGTGGTCAGTGTCTCAAATAAAATTTTTTGATAAGCTGATGATCATTTTTGTGGCTTAATAAAACATCTTGTGGTCAGCTGCAAAAGAGCAAATTATATTTTTCTGTGGTCAGTAATGACATGCATTTTACTTTGAATTGACGACTGTGTAATAAAGCTCGGGTCAATACACTTCATTGTATTCAGAGATTTCTTATATCAAAGCTTAAAATAATTAATTTCTCTTTGCAGTTTTTGTTTCTGGGCGGCACAGTAGCATTGTGGTTAGTACATCACTCTACAGTGATCACAGATCGGAGTTTAGTTTCCTCCATGATCCGTAACGTGCTTGTATGTTCCCCCCGTGACCGTGTGGGTTTCATCATGCGTTCCAAAGGTACACGGTTAGAGTTGCTGATTTGTGTGCATGTCATGTTAGCTTCAGAAGTGTGCGACATTTGGGAGCTGCCCAGCAGAATCCTTGCTGATGTGACACATTTCACTCTCTGTTTTAGGTTTAGGTTTACATTTATTGTCATTCAACTATTTACTTGTACATGGGGGAACCAAAGATCATTCCTCTGTGTCCAAAACCCAAAAGGGTTTTGTACATATAGTCACGCATGGCACATGTAGTTACGATCCAGCCCACACAGACACAAAATAAAACTAGCACAAGTCCTTGAGTGGCATGGCCTGAAGTTTAACAGGTTGACCATGTGTACATGGCAAATAAAGCTCCGTTACCTTTTCTGTGAAGCACAGTATTATAAATTCAATGCTTTTAACATCTGACTTGATGAATTTAAAATCCATCAAGTACATGCCTTATTGCCAATTGACTAATGAATGCTGACTACGTTTGTGACTGAGCTATAGTGGAAATGATTGCTTTTTTCAGGCAGGGTTTGGAAATTAGAAAGAATATTGAGAATGAGTGATAAGATTGAAGTTTACATTCCTACGTATGGCTGATTTTGGTTGGAGAAGGGGATTGAGCATGAAACGGTAGGCTCATTAGATTTGTCCTATCTTCTTCCCTAGAAGTCCTGACCAATCCAATTTGCATGACTCATCTCCCACGGCTCTGTAAGCAGCTTGCATGTTCTCCCTATGACCATACGGGTTTTCTCCAAACGCTCCGGCTTCCACCCATATTCCAAAGACGAACCGGTTAGGGTTAGTGAGTTGTGGGCATGCTATGTTGGCACCAGAAGCGTGGCGACTCTTGCGGGCTGCCCCCAGCACGTCCTTGAATTGTGATGGTCATTGTTGCAAACAAGGCATTTTCCTGTATGCTTCAATGTTCATGAGACAAATAAAACTCTTATTCCTACCTTGGATCCAAAGTCAATGGTGCTGGACAAGAGTTAGATGTATTTAGTGAGGGGAAGCAAACTATGTAATGACTTCATATGAGGCTGTGTGAATGGTATTGATATCACAGTAAGTTCAAAGTGCATTTATTATCAAAGTTTGTATATGTTACCACATACTACCCCAAGATTCATCTTCTTGTAGGCAGAACAGAGAAATACAATCAAATCAGTGACAAACTATACACAAAGGCTGACAAACTGTGCAAGTACAGAAAAAACAAATAGATAAATAGACAAATATAGAAATAAGTGATGGATAGATAGATAAATAAATAAATATTGATTTATTTATTTATTGAAATACAACGAAGCATAAACCCTTCAGCTTGAATCAGTGAATTGGAGCCGAACGTCGGCTTGTGCCCCGTTGCACAGCCTGTCCGCTACGTGGTTCACACATGCTACCTCTGTCTCCTGGAATCCTCGCAGAGACTACAGAGCACTGAGGAACCCGAACTATCTCCAAACAGCAAAACACGGGCTCCAACAGTCCCAAAATCACATTCAAGATGAAAAGCAAACCTAAAAGACATAACAGAAGTGAATAAAAAACCAAGAGAAAAACTGCAGATGCTGGAAATCCAAGCAACACAAACAAAATACAGGCCGTACGGCATCTATGGGAAAGAGTACAGTCAACATTTCCAGCCGAGCCACTTCAGCAGGATTCTTCAACAAGAAGTGAAAAAGACGGTTCCATGAAATATTGAGAACATGAGATGGAGAGTCCTTGAAAGTGAGCCCATAGGTTATGGGAACAGTTCAGTGATGGGACAAGAGAAATTGAGTGCAGTGATCCCTCTGGTTCAAGCCTGGTGGTTGAGGGGTAATAACTGTTTCCGAACCTGGTAGTGTGAGACCTGAGGCTCCTGTACATTCTTTCTGATGGCAGCAGTGAGAAGGGACCTGGGTGGTGGGGGCTCCCTGATGATGGATGCTGCCTTCCTGCAACAAAATTGAGGTGGTTTTACCCATGATGGACTGGGGGATATCCACTACTTTCTGTTGGATTTTCCATTCAAGGGCATTGAAGGGTGTTTCCATGCCAGGCTGTGATGCGACCAGTCAATATACTCTCCATCACACATCTATAGAAGTTGTCAAAGTTTTACATGTCATGCTGAATTTTCGCAAAGTTCTGAGGAAGTAGAGGCACTGTCACACTTTCTTTGTAATTGCAATTACGTGCTGGGCCCAGGACAGGTCCTTTGAAATGATGATACCAGGGAATTTCAAGTGGCTGACCCTCTCACCTCTGATCTCCCAATGAGGACTGCCTCATGGGCCTACTGTTCTATACTTAGACCCCATTTCGCCACAACTGTGCATTAAGATGGCATAATTATTCAGCCTGTTAACTCTTCCACCTATCACCTGTCAGCTTCTTATTTCATTCCACACCCCCCCCCCCCATTCTCACATCCTCCCCTCACCTGGTCTCACCTATCACCTGCCAGTTTGCACCCCTTCTTCTCACCCCACCTTCTTATTCTGGCTCTGTCCCCTTCTTTACCTGTCCTGGTGAATGTTCTTGGCTGGAAATGTTGACTGTTAATCCCTCTTCATAGATGCTGCCCGACTTGTTGAGTTTCTACAGCACTTTCTCCGTATTTCTTAAGATCTCCAGCATCTGCAGAATCTCTTGCTTTTACAATGTGCCTTTCAGATTCAGATTTATTTATTTATCACATACTTTGAAACATACAGTGAAATGCATCATGTATGTTGACAACTGACAAAACCTAATGATGCGCTGATGCAAGCGCACAAGTGTCGTCACACTTTCCAGTGCAACATGATGTCAAAGTAACTGCCATTGCCGATACGAAAATAAATTACCTCAATAACTAAAATAACTGGTCCCAAGGCACATGCACTCTTACCACTCAAGCATTCTTCTTAGTTCATTTGTGCATAAGGAGACCTGTCTCCGGTTTCAAGTCTGAATAGAAAACTGCTACTTTTATGCAGAATTTTTCCATGTAGAAGTTTAGTACAGCCTGCAAAGTCAGGAATTGAAAGTCGAGCATGGTGGGATGAATGTTTGAAACTGCATATATTTCAATGCAAGGTGTATTGTAGGAAAGGCAGATGAGCTTAGGGAATGGATCCAGCATGTGGAACTATGACATTGTAGTCACTAGTGGGATTTGCTTTCAGGAGGGACAGGACTGGCAACTCAATGTTCCAGGGTTCTGTTATTTTAGATGTGATAGAGCAGGAGGGATTAAAGGGGGAGGTGTACCATTACTAGTCAGGGAAAATGTCATGGCAGTGCCCAGGAAGGACAGACTGGAGAGTTCGTTTAATGTGGCTTTGTGGGTAGAGGCCGGATGAGGGGGAAGGTGGGGTGGGTGTGGGTGGGGTGGTGTAGTAACAAGTCAAAGGTCGAAGAGTTAAAGAGGTAAAAAAGAAGAAATCGGATAAGAGATAAGTAAAGATAATCTTTTAAAAATCCTTAAAAATTTAAACAAACATGGTCTTCACCATTTCCCCAGAGTAATCTTTCAATTACTGTTGCTGCCGTTGTTTCAGGAAATGTTCTTATTAGCCAGGGTGTTAAAGGTTACAGGGAGAAGACAGGAGAATGGGGTTAAAGGGAATAATAAATCAGCTGTGATGGAATGGCAGATTAGAGTTAATGGGACAAATAGCCTAATTCTGCCCTTTCATTTTATGGTCTTACAATCTTGTCCTAATTTCAGAAAAGGAACTCCATAAGCAGTAGTCCCTTTCTCTTTTTGGTCTCTCTTTTCACATCAAAATAGTGAGCCTTTCAGGCAGGTGGCCACTTTGATAACTTGTCCTTTGAAACAGGACTTCATGACTCTTCTTGTAAATGAATTCTCTTCATGCTCGCAGGACACTCAACTTCAGGGAAGGAAGGCTCAATCGAAAATGCACACTTTCTAGAGAATCTCACTGATCCACTGTAGTATATATTTGTACTGATTTCATAAAGATAGAGATTTGCAGAATCTTTGTCATTATGGCATCAGCACATAATTACATTCTCCCATATGTAATTAGACATTTCATAAAATGTTCAGATGTGCAAATGTGAGCCTAGATAATATGGTTTAATCTTCACCATGTGGTACTTGTAATATTGACTATAAGTCTTCTTCTTCGAAAGTCCATTACCCTGACTGGGGCATAGGCCACCGAAAGGATTGGGAAAGAGAGCTTAATCTTATTATTTCTAGTGAGAATTGGGATAGAATTCTTCGATTAGTTAATACATCATCGTTATGTGCCAAACATTCATTAATACAATTTAAGGTCGTACATAGGGCCCATATGTCCAAGGATAAATTAGCTCATTTTTACTCTCATATTAGTCCTATTTGTGATAGATGTCAATCTGAAATTGCGTCTTTAACTCATATGTTTTGGTCTTGTTCATTTTTGGAGAAATATTGGAAAGATATTTTTGATATTATTTCTGCGGTTTTGAATATCGATTTACAACCTCACTCTATTACCGCAATTTTTGGTTTACCAATGTTAGACTCACTGTATTTATCTTCTTCTGCCCGTCGAATGATTGCATTTCTAACTCTGATGGCTAGAAGATCTATATTGTTGAATTGGAAGGAAATTAATCCTCCCACTGTATTTAATTGGTTCTCTCAAACTATGTTATGTATAAATTTAGAAAAAATTAGAAGTGGTACTTTTGAGACTTCTATTAAATTTGAAAAGTTATGGAGACCATTTATTCAACATTTTCATATGATGTAATATGACCCTGGGCCAAGTTCATTTGATTTCCCAGCTTTTATCTTACGTATGTTGAGAGGACCGGAAGTGACGGCATTGATGAATACTTATTTTTGTGAGATATTATAAACAGCCCACTTTTTTTTCTCTCTCTTTTTTTTTGCTTCTTTTTTCTTCTATATTAGTTATTAGATTAGTAGATTAGCTAGTTTTGCATTATATATTCTTTTTCTTTCTTTTTTCTGTTTTTTTATATCATATATTATGAAATATTTAGACTTACCATGTTCATACATATATTTTATGGCTTATGGCTTGGTAAACTCATTTATATTGTAACTATTATGTATGTTTTTTTTCATATGTAATGGAATTTGTATGTTGGTAATTTCTTTATCAATATATCATTTGTATTCTGTCCATATTACTAATAATAATAAAAAGATTTAGAAAGAAAGAAAAGGCCACCGACATCAGCTTGCCAGAGTCCTCTATCGTGGGCTCATTTTTGAAGTTGTCCCCAGGTATAGCTCATCTTTGAAGATCCTTCCTCTCCCAGAGATGAGGTTTTTAGAGCTTCTGTTAGTGTTTCTACAGCTCTGGGTTTTTATGGGGTTACTAGAACCTATACCAGGGGTCAGCAACCTTTACCACTGAAAGAGCCACTTGGACCCGTTTCCCACAGAAAAGAAAACACTGGGAGCCGCAAAACCCGTTTGACATTTAAAATGAAATAACACTGCATACAACGTTTTGTTTTGCCTTTATGCTATGTATAAATAAACTATAATGTGTTGCATTTATGAAATTGATGAACTCCTGCAGAGAAAACGAAATTACATTTCTGCATGCAACAAAAACATTTTGAACTCCGAAAAAAAGACGTTGGGTTGAAGGTTACTTTTAAGTAAAATACTCAACGTCTACTTGAGTCCTTCTTGTATTTATGAAAAACGCCAAACTTAAATTTGCCGCCAGCAGCAAACCAAGAATAACGCCAGCCAGCTGTCAACCTGAAAAATAAAAGGACTATTTCACTGAACAATGAAAACATATGAATATACGTAAAATAATACGCAATTAAAATATTTATCATACTTCTTCAGGTTGACTCACACCTGACAATGCAGTCGTATTCAGTAGGGATGGATCGATGCTTAGGGGAGTGACCGGGAAGGATAATGTGTTTTTTTCCTCTCTGAACTCACAGAAGCGTTTCCCAAACGATGTTTGCATTGCGATGATTGCAGAATGTAAATACTCCGAATTTATCATGTCGTGACATTGTTTGAACTCTCTCAAATTGGGGAAGTGAGACAATGTGCCTTTCTGTAAATCTCTGGCAAGCAACGTCAACTTGCGCTCGAATGCAAAACATCCTCCAACATGTGCAGGGCTGTACGTCCTTACCCCGTTGAAGAGCTGTGTTCAGCGTGTTCAGGTGCGCTGTCATGTCTACCATGAAGTGTAGCTTTTCCAGCCACTCTGGCTGTTCCAGCTCAGGAAAGTTGAGCCCTTTGCTGCCCAGGAAAGTTTTCACTTCTTCCAGACGCGCGACAAAGCGTTTCAGCACCTCCCCTCTGGACAGCCAGCGATAAAAACACGTTGTAGCGGTTGCTACACGCAGTCAGTAAACTGCAGTCAAAGATAGCTTTATTCGAACTAAACAGCCTTGCTTTTAAGCCTCCCTCAACCCGCCCCCCATGGGCGCGGATGCTGCAAAAGACACGTACTCACAAACCCCCGTAGGCTATCTCCCTTAGCCTGAACGCTGGCTAATTGTGAGCCGGTTCGGATGTGTCAGGAAATGGGTCGCCACAACGTCTTATTTAGATTGTACAAGATCACCATAATCTTCAAATTTAGATTTACATTTCAAAAACTAACAAACTAACATAAAATACATATTAATTAAATACTGACCATGTAGCGGTGTGCTACACGCAGCGCTAAAATTACGACACGGAGTCGGTAACTGCAGTCGAAGGAAAAAAACTTTATTCGAAATCTTCAGCCTCACTTTTAAGCCTCCCTCAACCTGCCCCCCCCCCCCTCATGGCGCAGAGGCTCCAAAGCTCTGTGCTCGCAAACCCCCGTAGGCTATCTTATTGTGAGTCGGTTCGGATGTGCCAGGAAAAGGGTCGCCACAACCAATTATTTCCCAAAGCAACAGGGAGCCGCAGCACAGACGTAAAAGAGCCACATGTGGCTCCGGAGCCGCGGGTTGCCGACCCCCGACCTATACCAACATTCTCCTGGGCTTGGGACCATCTATGGTGGAGTTAAAAGACAGCGTAGGGTTAATCAATCACTTCTCATGGCTTTACAATGGCAGGATTCTTAGCAGTAGAGGAGCAGAAGGATCTTGGGACCATGTACATTGATCCCTCAAAGTTGCCGCACAAATTGATAGGGTGATTAAAAAAGCTTATGGAATGTTAGCAAGTTGGCACCAGTGAACAATGCTACCACGGGCAACATCCTCAAGATGGTCCACGAAACTGTTCCTTTCACTTCTTTTACATCTTCTTTTTCTTTCAAATGTGGTTCTGGCACTGTTGGAGCCCATGATCTGCAGTTTAATGGCGTGTTTCAGGCCAGTGTAGCGATCTGGTACTTTGCTGTCTCCAAGAGGGTTCTGGGAGATGAGTGTCCTCTTCAAGGCTAAGAAGTTTGGAGATGGGGTGCGAGCCCATGATCAATTCCAGTTCTTGCTGATCTCACTGATTAAAGTGTTGAGGAAGATTGAAAACATCGAGGTGAGTGTGGAAGGCAAGTGAGTGTTCAGCACTGTCTGTCAGCCTCTTGCTTGCTGCTGAAGGAAGGTCCCCCTCTCTCTCTCCCTCGATGCTGTTGGAGGATGATGCTGGAGCAAGGCTTAATCCACACAGTTTTGGATTGGACTGCAGTTCACATTACGATGTGTTTTCTGGTGTCTGGTCGCTCCTTTTTCTATTGCTATTTTTGGGCAATTTTGAATCGGGGCAACCTGCAGGATAATGAACACTGAGCTGAACTGAATATGGACTCATTCGTTTGTGTTTTATATTCTGTGATTTTGGTCATTCTTTTTTGCTGCCATTTGTGCCATTTGTTTTTAATGCCTAGGGGGTGGTTCATGTGTTTCTTTGAATGGATTCCATGGCTTTCTTTCTTTTGTGGTTGTCTGTGGGGAAGATGAATCTCGGTGTTGTATACTGCACACATATTTTGATAATAAATGTAGCTTGAATCTTTTGAATTAGTGAGAAAATGGAGTTCAAGAGCCACAAAGTAATGTTGCAGCTCTATGAAACTCTGATTAGACTACACTTGGAGTATTGTGTTCAGTTCTGGTCACCTCATTATAAGAAGATGTGGAAGCTTTAGAGAGGGTGCTGAGGAGACGTGAAAGGATGCTGCCAGGTTTAGACATTGGTGAAACAGGTTATCATTAAGAAGCTTTTAAAGGAGAATAGAAAAGCAGAGAGGTGAAGTTCAGGGAGGGGTGGTGAGATGTTTGTTAACTGAAGGGAAATGAAATTGAACCCAATCAAAGATTACAAGTTGAATGAATGCAGTATTTCAAAGGAATTTGAGAATGTAGAGATAGGCAGGAGGGGTAATTTATGAAGGGATTTGCTGGGAACTCTAACATTAATTGGGAGCCAGCATAGACTGGAGATGATATGTGAAAAGGCCGGTTAAGGCACAGTGAGAGTGATTGGGGAACTTGAGCTTCTGTCACACCAAGAGATAACATCTCTGGTGGCCAACGATTCACTCCGTTGCTTAAGGCAACACTTGGACCCCAAGCCGTTTGATCGTGATCCCTTTTGATTCCTGTCATGGATGATCTCTAATCGAACAAACAGAACATAACCCTGTCTTGATGAAGAGTCTCAGCCTAAAATGTTGACTGGTTATTCCTCTCCATTTATGCTACCTGACCTGCTGAGTTTCTCCAGCTCTTTGTGTGCGTGTTACACTGCGTGTTGAGCATCTGCAGAATCTCTTGTGTCAGCAATAATGGAATATCACAGAGAAAGACGGATTATAAGGTGCAAGGCCATGGAGAGGTAGATTGGGAGCTCAAGAGACATTTTATCAAACTCGAGGATCACAGAACGGGTCCCACAGTAATTTATGGATTAGTGTGACACTGTGACCGCTCAGGGTGTCGGAGTACAGAGTTCAATTGTGACGTCGTCTGTAAGAAGTTTGTACAATCTTCCTGTGAGTGCGTGGGTTTTCTCCAGGTGGTCCAGTTTCCTCCCACAGTCCAAAGACATATCAGTTAGCAGGCTAATTGGCCAGTGTAAATTGTCCTATGATTAGAGAAGGGTTAAATAGGTAGGTTGCGAGGTGGTGTGGCTCATTGAGCCAGAAAGGCCTGTTCTGTGCTGTGTATCTAAATTTTAAAAAAGCATTCAAAAGAGAAACATAAATTAAATTTCAAAATTAAATACATTTATCAAATTAATAAAGTAAATTTATTATCAAAGTACTTATACTGTAATCACCATACACAACCCTGAGATTTATTTTCTTGTGGGCAGTCACAGTAAATACAAGAAACACAATAGTATCAACGAAATACTGCACCAAACAGAATGGTCAACAACCAATGCACAAAAGACAAAAAACTGAGCAAATATAAAAATTAAATAAAATAATAATAAATACATAATCAATAAGTATTGAGAGCATGAGGTGAAGAGTCATTGAAAGTGAGTTTATAGAATATGACAACAGTTTAGTGCGGGGGTGAGTGAAGTTGAGTAAATTCATCCCATCTGCTTTAAGAGCCTGATGATTGAGAGGTAATAACTGTTCCTGACCTTGGTAGTGTAGGTCTTGAGGCTCCTGTATCCCTGTCCTCAGCTGAAATGGCCCCCACATGACCCAGCGATGTCACATTCTGGGAGCAATTAGAAAGAGGCAATCAATGCCAGGCTGTCCCACTGACACCTAAGCTGTGAGCAAATCGATATAATTGAGTACTAGAGCAACACACACACAAAATGCTGAAGGAACTCAGCAGGTCAGGTAGCATCTATGGAGGGGAATAAACAGTTGACGTTTCAGGCTGAGATGATGAAGTATCTTGGAGAAGCCTAGAGAAAATGAGAAGTTCCTTCAATCCTGACGAAAGGTCTCTGTAGACACCACTTGACCTGCTGAGTTCCTCCACCAGTTTGTGTGTATTGCTGAAGTATTAAAATGCCACGTAATGGGAAGATTTGTGAAACACACACACAATGTTGGACGATCCAGCAGGTCAGGTAACATCTATGGAGGGGATTAAACAGTCAACATTATGGGGTGAACCTAATCTGAACCTATCACAGCCGAGACTCCAGTATCTGGAACTCAAATTATAACAATATTCCCATTGACTCTTATCAGTTTTTATCAATGCACCATTTTATTACTTCATATTTTTCTGAAAAATCATCTTCTATGGAGAGGAATAAACAGGGTGTTTTCTTCAGAACTGGAAAGGAAGGGGGTGAAGCAGGAATAAGAAGGCGGGAGAGGGAGGAGGAGTACAAGCTGGCAGGTGATAGGTGAGGCTGGATGAGGGGGAAGCTGGGGAGGGGTTGTGAAGTAAGAAGTTGGGTCAAAGGTGATAAAGGTAAAGGGCTAAAAAAAAGGAATCTGGTAGGAGACAAGTAAAACTAATCTTTTAAAATTCTTTAAGAATTCAAACAAGCATGGTCTTCAGCTTGCTCATTGAATTTCCCCAGAGTAACCTTTCAACTACTGTTGTTGTCCTTGTTCCAGGAAATGTTCTCATTAGTCAGGGTGTTAAAAGTTATGTGGAGAAGGCAGGAGAATGAGGTTAAAAGAGATAATAAATCAGCCCTGGTGGGATGGTGGAGCAGACTCAATGGGCCAATTGGTCTAACTATGCCCCTATAGTCACATAGTGTAATGGTCTTCTGGAGAGGACAGTGGGCCATGGAAGAACGGGAAGAAGGAGGGGCACCAGAGTGAGGCGGTGGGCAGGTGAGGGGAAAGGAAGGAGTAAGAGGGGAACCAGAATGAAGAATGGAAAAAGAAACAAAGAAGGAGGGGAATAAATTACCGGAGGTTGGAGAAATCAATGTTCATGCTGTCAGGTCAGACCATAAGACCATAGGACATTAGAGCAGAATTAGGCCATTCATCCCATCGATTCTGCTCCACCATTCCATCATGGCTGATCCCAAATCCCACTCAATCTCATACACCTGCCTTCACACCGTATCCTTTGATACCCTGACTGATCAGGAAACAATCAGCTTTCACCTTAAATATACCAATGGTCTTGGCCTCCACCGCAGTCTGTAGCAGAGCATTCCACAGGTTTACTACTCCCTGGCTAAAAAAAATCCTCCTTACCTCTGTTCTAAAGGGTCACCCCTCAATTTTGAGGCTGTGCCTTCCAGTTCTGGATACCCCCACCATAGGAAACATCCTCTCCACATCCACTCTATCTAGTCCTTTCAACATTCGTTAGGTTTTACTGAGATTGGAGGCGATCTAGACAGAATATGAGGTGTTGCTCCTCCAATCATGGCAATAGAGGAAGCCATGGGCAGATGTCAAAATGGGAATGGGATGTCGAATTGAAATGGGTGGCCACAGGGAGACCTGGCCGTTTGTGGTGGACAGAACAAATGTGCTTGTCGAAGCAATTGCCCAATCTGTATCAAGCTTCTCCAAAGTAGAGGAGTCCACACTGGGAGCACCAGATGCAATAGATGACCCCAACAGACCAGCAGGTGAAGTGCCACCTCACCTGGAAGGACTGTTTAGAGCCCTGGATGGAGGTAAGGGAGCAGGTGTAAGGACAGGTGTAGCACATGTTCAAAATTCAAAGTTCAAAGTAAATTTACTGTATTATCAAAGCACATATATATGTCACTATGTACAGCCCTGAGATTCATTGTCTTGTGGGCATGCTCAATAAATCCATTGAATCATAACCATTACAGAATCAATAGAAGACCACATCAACTCGGGTGTTCAACCAGTGTGCAAAAGGCAACAAACTGAGTAAATACAAAAATATACAAATAATAATAATATTAATAAATAAATAAGCAATTAATATCTAGAACATGACATGAAGAGTCCTTGAAAATGAGCCCATAGGTTTTGGGAATATTTTAGTGATGGGGAGGGGAGTGGTGAGTGAAGTTGAGCAAAGTTATCCCCTTTGGTTCAATGAGCTTCCAAATACAGGAACATCCAAGTACTGTTTCAATGTTCAAAGTAAGTTTATTATCGAAGTATGTATATGGCACTATATACTACCTTGAGATACATTTTCTTGCAAGAATTCTCAGCAGAACAAAGAAATACAACAGATTCAGTGAAAAACTACACACAAAGGCTGACAAACAGCAATGTGCAAAAGAAGACAAACTGTGCAAATACAAAAAACAACAAATAAATAAATAAATAATACTGAGAACATGAGTCCTTGAAAAACGAGTTTTCAGGTTGTGGAATCTTTTCGGAGTTCAGATGAGTGAAGTTTTCCACACTGATTTGGGAACTTGTCTTTGTCTTAGGTGTGAGGTGAGTGAAGTAGGCTGCTTATCGCATAGCCTTGTGGTGCACTTAAGCTGCTGGTGCTTGTGGAGGAGATGTTGTGTAGACCCATCCCACAGTCTCTTTGACCACCTACCATCAGGCAGAAGGTACCACAGTATAAAAACAAGGGCTGTTAGTCTGGGTAGCAGCTTCTTCCCCAGTCTGTGAGACTTCTGAACACTCTGTTAGCACCCAGTACACATTTTTATGATAGTGACAGTGCATTATACTGCTGCATATTTAATTATATGCCGTACATGCACCTTATGTCAACTTGTATATCTACAAAATACTTCTGTTATCTGTTAATATTATTGGGCTAATATTTTATGTATTGTGTGTACTGTGTTTTGCACCCTGGTCCCAGATGAATGTTGTTTCATCTAGCTGTATACCTGTATACAGTTGATGGACAATGAACTTCAATTTAAACATGAACTTGCTGTCAATGTGAACTATTGGAGCACTTCCAGCACAATGAATTATAAATCTTCTTTTATTTCAGGGTGCATCATCTGCATTATTTTAATTTTGTGTTACAAAGCTCACAGTGATGGAAGTTACCTTTGTAACCAAAATGACCTTTTCAAACAGGGATGGATGATAATTACTAGCCTTGTCCATGACTATGACTCTGGTGTAAACTTGGCGACATCAACAAAATCAAAAACCATGCCCACACTGGCCATTAGAGCTATGAAGGAGAGCATTCAGACTATGAGACTACAAGACCATAAGACATCGGAGCATTGAGAGAGGGCAGCATAGTAGTGTGGTGGTTAGCACAATGTTTTACAGTATGAGCGACCCAAGTTCAATTCCTACCATTGCATGTAGGGAGTTTGTATATTCTCCCCTTGACCGTAGAGGTTTCCTCTGGGTTTTCTGGTTTCCTCCCACAGTCCAAAGATGCACCATTTGTTAGGTTAATTGGACATTGTAAATTGTCCTGTGAATAAGCTAGGATTAAATCAAAGGATTGCTGGGAGGCTTTGCTTCAAGGTCCGGAAGGACCTTTTAACCTACTCTAAGGTCAATCTAGCCTTTTTTCCCACATAGCCCTCCATTTTACTATTATCCATGTGCCTACTTGAGAGTTTCTTAAATGCCCCTAATATATCTGCCTTTACCACCAACTTTGGCAGGATGTTCCACACACCTACTATTCTGTGTAAAGAACTTACTTTGACATCCCCAGTATATTTTCCTCCAATCATCTTAAAATTATGCCTCCCTGGTATTAACCGATTCCACCCTGGGAAATAGTCTCTGGCTGCCAACTCAATCTATGCCTCTTATCATCTTGCACTCCTCTCTCATATCTCCCTTCATCCTCCTTCACTCCAAACAGAAAAGCTCTCGTTCACTTAACCTATCTTTGTAAGATAAGATGGAACAGCAGAGCAGATTTGATGGGCCATATGACCTTATTCTGGTTCTATGTCTTATGGTCTCTCTAGTCCAGGTAGCATCCTGGTAAATCTCCTCTGCACTCTCACGAAGGCTTCCACATCCTATTGATGAAGGTGCGAATATCCTGCATCAATTTCTTTTTATTACCTGGATGTATTTATGTATGGCCTGATCTGTTTGAAAGGCATGCAGGCATTTTTCTCTGAACATCAGCACCCATGACAATAATAAACCAATAATAAACTGCTACACCTTAACCTGGTGATCAACAGAAATCCATACGAAGGAAATCAGACAAATAACAGGCCTTCCCACATGTCAATGGTTAAAGGAAGAGAATAATCAGAATCAATTTTTTAAGTTTAAAGTTCAAAATGACTTTCTTATCAAAGAAGATGTACGTCAGCAATTACTACCCTGAGATTGATTTTCTTGTGGGCATTCACAGCGGATGCAAAGAAATACAAGGGAATCAATGAAAACGTACACACCAGCAAAGATGGACAAACAACAAAAGTGCAAAAGAAAACAAAATGTGCAAATACAAAAATAAATAAATACATTATAAATAATTTTGAGAACATGAATTGTAGAGTCCTTGATTGAATCAGATTTATTGCCACTGACTTTGATGATGTGAAATTCTAAACACAACAGCTTCTGCAGATGCTGGTAATCCAAACAAGCAACGCATACAAAATGCTGGAGGAACTCAGTGGGTCAGGCAGCCTCTGTGGAAAGGAATAAACAGTCAAGTTTCAGGTGAGACCCTTAATCAGGGTGGTATGGTAAGAGAGCAGATAGCTTAATCACATTACAGTGTCAGCAGTTACTGATTCAGCTCAAATCCTGCTGCTGTCTATAAAGAGTTTGTACATACTACCTGAGATTGTATGGGTTTCCTCTGTGTGCACTCGTTTCCTCCCATGTTCCAAAGACTTATGGGTTATTCAGACTTAGTAAATATTGAGCATGCTGCGTTGGCATTGGAAGCATGGCGACACTTGTGGACTGACCCCACCGTACCCTCAGACTGTGCTGGTTGATAACGTTAACAATGCATTTTACTGCATGTTTTCATGTATATGTGACAAATAAGGCCAATTTGAATCTTAGTAAGTACAGGGCAAAGTCTGAAAATTACTATAAATTAACACAATAAATAGTGCAAAAGAAGGTATAATAAGTTAATGTTCATAGGATCATTCACCATTCAGAAATATAATGGTGGAGTGAAGAAATGGTATGTTCCAGAATCTTTCAGTGTGGGTCTTTTGGCTCCTGTACCTCTTTCCCGATGGTAGTTACAAGACCTGTGCTACATTTGCACATTCAATCCTGGCAGCCGAGTTCTGTACAAGAAAACCAAAGACGACTTGCAGAGGGCTATCTCGAGAGCAAAGGAATAATTCTGACCAAGGTTGGAGGTGGAATCAGATGAACATCAACTCTGACAGGGTTTGCAGGCTATTGCTTCCTACAAAGCAAAACCTAACATCATGAATGGCTGTGATGTTTCACTCCCAGATTAGTTCAATGCCTTTTATGTTTGCTTGGAAAAGGAGAATAAAACTACAGTTATAAGGATCCCTGCGGCATTTGGTTACCCTGTGGTCTCTGTCTTGGTGGCTGACATCAGACTGTCTTTCAAGAAGGTGTACCCTCACAAGGCAACAGGCCCTGATGGAGTACCTGGTAAGGCTCTGAAGACTTGTGCCAACCAGCTGGCAGGGGTGTTCAAAGGCATTTTTGATCTCTCAGTACTACAGTGCTTCAGAAGGAGAACAATTATACCAATACCAATAAGGTGTGCTGCCTTAATGACTGTCACCCAGCATTACTCATTTCTACAGTGATGAAATGCTTTGAGAGGTTGGTTATTGCTGGAATGAACTCTTGTCTCAGCAAGGACCTGGACCCACTGCAATTTTCCTATCACCACAATAGGTCTATAGCAGATGCAATCTCATTGGCTCTTCATGGATCACCTGGACAATACAAATACTTATGTTAGGATGCTTATTACTGTGTTAAACAGCTCAGTGTTTAACACAATCATCCAAGGGTTCTGATGAAAAAGCTCCAGAACTAGGGACTCTGTATCTCCCTCTGTAGCTGGATCCTCGACTTCCTAACCAGAAGACCATAATCCATGCAGATCAGAATAGCATCTCCACCTCATTGATAATCAGCACTGGTGCACCTTGAGATGCATGCTTAGCCCACTGCTCTATCTCTCTAGTCCCAAGACTGTGTGGTTAGGCTGCATCACAGCCTGGCATGGGAATATCAATTCCTTTGAGTGGAAGATCCTATAAAAGCTAATGGATTCAGTCCAGTACATCACGGGTAAAGCTCTCGCAAGCATTGAGCACATTTACATGAGGCGTTGCTGTAGAAAAGTAGCAACCATCATCCAAGATCCTCACCAGCTAGGGAATGTTCTTTTCTCGCTGCTGCCATCAGGTAGAAGGTACAAATGCCTAAGGACTCGTACCACCAGGTTCAAGAACAGTTACTACTCCTCAGCCATCAGGCTCTTGAACAAAAGAGGATAACTACACTCATTCTGTTTCTAGTGTTCTCACAAGGGATGGTCTCACATTAAGGACTCTTTATCTTGTTATTTCATGCTGTTTCATTTCATGTTATTTGATGCTAGTTATTTATTGCTATTTATTTATATTTGCATTTGCACTGTTGTTCATTGATCCTGTTACTGTTCTATTGATTTGTTATGTATGCCCACATGGAAAAGAATCTCAGGGGTGTATGCAGTGACATGTATGTACTCTGATAATAAATTTTACTCTGAACTTTGAACAGCTCAAAGCCATCTATAACTTTGCTGATGATACAACTATTGTTGGCAGAATTTCAGATGGTAGTGAGAGAGCATACAGGAGCGAGATATATCAGCTAGTTGATGCTAGTTGCAGTAACAACCTTGCACTCAACGTCAGTAAGATGAAAGAACTGATTGTGGACTTCAGAAAGGGTAACACACCAAGTCTCATAGAGGGATCAGAAGTGGAAAGAATGAACAATTTCAAGTTCATGGGTGTCACCATCTCTGAGAATTTAACCTGGACCCAATATATCGATGCAGCTACAAAGAAGACAAGAGAGCAGCTATATTTCTGAGGAGTCTGAGGAGATTTGGTATGTCACTAAAAGACTCTCGCAGTTTTCTACAGATGTACTGTGGAGAGTATTCTAACTGGCTGCATCACTGCCTGGTATGAGGGTTGGGGGTGGGAGTGGCTACTGTACAGGATCAAAGTAAGATACAGAGAGTTTAAACTTAGTCAGCTCCATCATGGGTAGTAGATTCCGTAGTATCCAAAACATCTTCAAGGAGCAAAGCCTCAAAAAGGTGGCATCCATCATTGAGGACCTCCATCACCCAGGTCATGTCAAGCTCTCATTGCTACCATCAGGAAGAAGGTACAGAAGCCTGAAGCACACACTCAGTGATTCAGCGATAGCTTCTTCGCCTCTGCCATCCAATTTTTGAATGGATATCGAACCCATGAACATACTTTGTAATTTCTCTTTTTTTGCTCTATTTAATATTTAATGTAATTATTTAATATATATATATACTACATCATATGAAAATGTTGAATAAATGGTCTCCATAACTTTTCAAATTTAATAGAAGTCTCAAAAGTACCACTTCTAATTTTTTCTAAATTTAAACATAACATAGTTTGAGAGAACCAATTAAATACAGTGGGAGGATCAATTTCTTTCCAATTCAACAATATAGATCTTCTAGCCATCAAAGTTAGAAATGCAATCATTCGACGGGCTGAAGAAGATAAATGCTGTGAATCTAACATTGGTAAACCAAAAATTGCGGTAATAGGATGAGGTTGTAAATCAATATTTACCCTTTGCCAAGTACATTTGATTTCCCAGCTTTTAGCTTATGGATTTTGAGAGGACCGGAAGTGACGGCATTGATGAATACTTATTTTTGTGAGATATTATAAACAGCCCACTTTTTTTTTTCTTCTCTTTTGTTTGTTTTTTTTTCTTTTATATTACTTATTAGCTATAGTTATTAGATTAGATTAGTTAGTTCTGCATTATATAAATTTTTTTTTGTTTTTTTTTCTTTCTTTTTTCTGTTTTTTTTATATTATACATTATGAAATATTTAGATTTAGTATGTCCATACATATATCTTATGGCTTATGTCTTGGTAAACTCATTTATATTGTAACTATTATGTAGTTTTTTTTATATGTAATGGAATGTGTATGTTGGTAATTTCTTTATCAATATATCATCTGTATTCTGTCCATATTATTAATATTAATAAAAAGATTTAGAAAGAAAGAAAGAATATATATATATATACTTACGGTAATTGTGTTATTTTTCTATTAGAATGTAATGCTGCTGCAAAGCTAACAGATTTCAGCACATACATCAGTGATATTAAACCTGGTTCTGAGAAGAGGGTGTGTCCAGGATGAGGAGGAGCCTTCCTGATGGATACCTGCCCAGTTGCAAGGGGGCTGAAAAAAGTGGGATGGGGGGGGGGGGGTGGGACTAGAGGAGTGAAAGACTTGGGAAAGTCTCCAATTCTCCTCAGATTATTTCGTTTGGGTAAGCAGTTCATTAGTTTCTCCCCTTCTCCAGTCATGCATCTGTCCTAGTGTTAGAGCCATAGAGGTCAGGATGTTCTACCTCTGGATTTGAAGGCAGCGAAAAGCAGGCCAGTTTACAGTTGAGAGGGCAGCATTCATTGTCAGCAGGACAGTGCTGGCCAACCAGCAACAGCGATCTAATACGTGTACCGATTCTTCCTCCGCCGATGCTGCTTGACCCGCTGACTACTCAAACCGTGTTTCTCTTCACACCGCTGCGTTCTGCTGCGGTAGCGGCGCCCACACCCATTATAGGGAGATCCCACAAGTCAACACTCCCTGTGCCCGGCTCCCCGACTGGTTTCAGAAGAGAGGTGGTGAGGGAGTGGGGGGTGGGGGAGACGGAATATTTAATAAAACAAATAAAATACGTGTTCTTTTTTGTAACTGCAGTTTGTCTTCTCATGCACATTGGTTGTTTTCCCGTCTTTGTGCAGCTTTTCTGTGAGTCTATTTCGTTTCTTTGTATCTACTATGAATACTGGCAAGAAAATGAAATTTGTAAAACCCGGTATTGCTAGAACAAATTCATCGAAGTGTAAAGTACATTTACTATCAAAGTACATATATGTCGCCATATACATTCCTGCCATTCATTTCCTTGCGGGCATACTCAATCAATCCAATAACCATAATAGAATCAGTGAAAACCCGCGTTAACAGGGGGACAACCAGTGTGCAAAAGACAACAAACTGTGCAAATACAGAAAGAGAGAGAATCCTGCTTTAACATACAAATTCATGAATGAAATCACACCTTACTATAATTACCAGCCCGGTCCCGTTTTAGAGTCAGAATACCACAGATTATGTTATGACCGATCAGTCATTACGGATAGGTCAATCCATAATAACCATCCGGATATACTAATACAGGATAAACAACCAGAACAACTCAATTAAAAGAGATATCCATTCCAAACACACATAACACACAGAAATCAATAAGTGATAAACACCGGAAATATGCTGAATTAATAGAAGAATTTGAATGACTGGAACATGACCAGGGTATTCATTGCCCCAGTTGTAATATCTAGAACCAGCATCATCCCGGAGGTACTACACAATAGCATTAAACAGTCAGGGCTACACAGTAATATCTACGTAAATCTTCAGAAAGCCACAATACTAAACGCCACCTGAGTAGTTCGAAAGTCCCTAGCTATTTAGAGCTGAGTGTGCTTGGCGATGCCTGTACCAGTATGAGATGAGGGGAAAATAAATAATAAATTAGAAACTAAATCGTGCGTCGTGGAAATTAAACAGTTCATTCAGCGTTAGCTGAAAAATGTTTGCAAATGTATCGCTTGCTTTCTGAAACACAACCATTTTGTCGGTCTTTATTACAGTCTTTTTTCGTAAATTCCATTCCATTTTCGATATTGACAATTGTCATTCTTCAGTACACGTGTAAAGAACAAAATTATCTGATCCGATCCGTTACAACATAAAAACGCAATAAAACATAAATATGATTAGCTTATATACACAGACAGATTGTATGTACATTAAGCGACGCTCGGTACAGGAGCATCTATACATTGAAGTCCTGATGAAGGGTCTCGACCCGAAACATCTTTCCATCGATTCTGCCTGACCTGCTGAGTTCATCCCTCCGGCATTTTATGTGTGTATTACTCTCGATTTCCAACAACTGTAGAATCCCTTGTGTGTAACTGGACATAAGGTGACTGACAGGAAATGATAAAGCAGTGGTGCTGGGTGGGGGTGGGGGTTAGTGGGTGGAGGTGTTGATCACCCGACATGGCGGCTTGGGCGAAGGAACTGTTTTTGAGTCGACTGTATTTCGTTATTATCCTGTGAATGCCCACAAGAAAAGATGATGGTCTTTTATTTCCATGTTTGCTCCTTCAACTGCATTGTTTGTATGAAACGAGCTTTATAAATAAGTTATTATAATTATTATGTACGTACTTTGATAATACATTTACTTTGATTTTCAAGCTTTAGCATTTAAATTGAGAAAGGAACCACATTAGAAGCGTAGCTAGAGAAAGACTGTCGTGGCGGGATTGATTCGGGGCTTTGCACCCACGGTGTAGAGTGAGGAGGGAAAGGGTGAGCAGGAGGGGTGGGGGTGGGAAGGGTTGGCGGTACTTGCGCCAGCTAGAGGCTAGAGCGCGGAGCGCGCAGTTCAGAGAGAGAAAGAGAGAGAGTCAAGTAAGCCTGCACTCAGTGACCAACTCACTCCATACCCTGCCCTGCTGTTAATTAAACGGCGAGGGGAGAAGGGCCAGCTGAGAATTCCCCGCGGCCGCCGGTGCGCCTTGTTGGAGTGACACCGACAACAGTCGAGAAATCCCGCTCGGAAAGGGAGAGAGGAACTCGCAGGCGGCGGAATGAACGCTGACAGCTAACGCCCGGAGCAGATCGGGACTTCATGAGTGGGAAGTGGAGCGGTGGTTGGAGACAACGCGGAAAGCCGACGGATAGACAACGGCCAGTGTAACTTCATTTATTCATCGAGTAAAAAAAAACGAGAGAGATACTACTGCAATGAACAAACTAGGCTTCTGTAAGGCCACCTTGGGACTGTGGCTTGTCTGTAGTCTGTTCCTGGGAAGCGCCGAGGGGAATTTTGCCGATCACCACGTTCATTCCAGCTTCATTTACAGGCGTCTGCGGAACCACGAGAGGAGGGAGATTCAGAGGGAGATACTCTCCATCCTGGGGCTTCCTCACCGCCCCCGGCCCTTCTCGGTGGGGAAGCACAGCTCGTCCGCGCCGCTCTTCATGCTGGATCTGTACAACGCGATGTCCAGCGAGCAAGAGGCGGAGCGAGGAACGGCCAGAGGTGCCGTGCCTTACCGCGCCGCTCTCGCCACCCAGAGCCCATCGCTCGCCAGCCCGCACGACACCAACTTCCTCAACGACGCTGACATGGTCATGAGCTTCGTGAACCTAGGTAACCAGCTCCTTCCTTCCCATTGGAAGCGTACCCACAGCCCGCGTTTCCACCTCACGTTGCCGGCCGCAAAGTTAACTTATAAACAAAGTCGTTACATTGTATGCAGTATAATCTGTCAAATTTGAAATTAGTACCTCAGGTGGTGGTTTACGCAATTGACCCCGTTCACATACTAGTCTATTCTTTCTCGCTATCATACTGTTTAAATCGATCAGAAATCTATCACGTGTGCACTCATATCCTATCTATCTATCTATCTATCTATCTATCTATCTATCTATCTATCTATCTATCTATCTATCTATCTATCTATCTATCTATCTATCTATCTATCTATCTATCTATCTATCTATCTATTCTATCTATCTATCTATCTATCTATCTATGTGTGTTTACGTCTATACATCGATCGATTTATATGTCTATCACTTTATCCGGCTGCCTATCTGTCTGACAACTATTCGCCCAGCACACTGACTGGTCTAGCCTATATCCGAATCCATCTCTAACATACCCGGCCGTTCCCCTTCAATCCTTCGCCCTCCGAAGCGAGAGGTGGTTTACCGCTCGATTTCTGTGAGGACGCCCGTTCGTAGTTTATGGCTGCACAACGAGCTTCATGTGGGAGATGAGGTCTCCCGGTCTGTGTAAGGTGTGAAAGGGCGGCAACATCCCGTGAAATCAAACGCGAGCAAAGTAGGTTTGAAGGAAGTCCTTTAATTGTGGGTGTCTGGCACCTGCGCCAAAAGATCGACGAATACAAAATGCTCTTACAAGCAAAAATCGTCAAAGTACCTTGACCGCTTATCTGTCACGTTATTTAAATTTTCAATAATTGCCGGCGTAAAAGTCTTTAACAGGTACTTCGAGATGAAATTTGCTAGTTTCAGCTTCTAAAGCCGAGGCTGCCTCGATTGAGCGACGCACACAGTCTTAGTCAAAATTATCTTCAACGCGTTTGCAAAATTGTTCATAAACAGTACGAAACGTTGTTTTCTGTATAGAAAGAACCGCGGTTACGTATTGCGCAAAATCTTTCAAACGTAATGACAATCCGCGGAAAAAACGAGTTGAGAAGAAAAGCCGTTAGAAAATATCGGGGAATCCTATCTTGTTGCAGGAAGTCTTGGCAAGCTGATCGAGTGTAAACACTTAAAAACGCATTTGTCAGCAAAACTAATTGATGTACTGGAAGTTGCGTTTCTTGTCAAAGTAATTTGTAATAGCAAGTGATCGAACTTCCTTAGAAGCTGTCAGCTAATGAGAAAGGATGCATACGTAAACTGGGTCGCAGATTTCTTTGTTATCTCCGGGGTAGTTCGATAAGAGGAATCTTCGATTCCGGACAACACCTACAAGTCTGCTCACTTTGTTACCTTAGAGAGAGATCGCGACGGACTGTTTAGTGAGCACGGCGGCGATTTACACAGAAACCCAGAATATCAGATTTACTGTAATACTCAGGTGGGACAACCACTTAGTGTCGGAGTAATTCGCGCTGAAGTCACAGAGGTAGAAGGAGCGGCTTAAACAGTCCAAGAAAACCAGAATTCCAGACTTGGTGTCCGAGCAATTCGCCCCGAAGTCAGGGTCCAACGCAGAAACCCAAATAAATATGTATCGTCTAGAAAATCGAACGTACACCGTACCAACCTTTATCAACTCGCACGGTAACCTTGAAGGATCTATGGATATGGCCCCCAATATCCCTCTGTTACTGCCAAGAATCCTGCCCCTAACCCTGTATTCTGCCTTCAAATTCAACCTTCCAAAGTAAATCACTTCACACATTTTCCTGATTGAACTCCATCTGCCACCTCTCAGCCCAGCACTGCATTCTGTCAATGTCCCACTGCAAGCTACAACCACCTTGCAGACTATCCACAACCTCACCGTTATATGCAGATTTACTAAGCCACCCATCCACTTCCTCATCCATGTCATTTGTAAACATCACAATGAGCAGGGGTCCCACAACAGATCACCTGCGGAACACTACTGGTCACCGACCTGCAGGCAGAATATCTATGAACACCCTCTGCCGTCTCTGGGCAAACCAATTCTCTATCCACACAGCCAAGTTTCACTCGATCCCGTGTTTATAACTACATTCAATGGCTACTTCATTCGGTATTTCCCATACCGAATAACTGAGTTTATGTTGTTGGTCTTCTGCTGCTGCAGCCCATCCACATTTCTTCCCCATTGAGATGTTTGGTCTGAACCAAACACCTCTTCGCCCTTGACCGTGCCTGTAGGCTTTTCTGCACTGAGCTGCTGCCTCGTGATCAGCTAATCTGATAGTTGCATTAATGAGCAGGTGTACAGGTGTACAGGTGTACCTAACACAGTGGCTCCTGAGTTTATGTTTTAGGGAACCTTGCGCAATTCAGACAGCAGATCTCGAGGCAAGAAAGTGCTTGATCTAATCTATTTATCTCTTTGAGATGACAGACTTTATATTACCAGCCCACTATGTGTTTCCAGTTGGAGCGTATATTATGTTACTGAATTAATTTGGCAAGAAGTCGGTATTTTCTGATGAGACATCGGTGTGAGTGTCTTGTTCAAACAACTCTCTTGAATTAGGAGTCTCACTGATAGACGGTTCCGGTCTGTTTGGATTCCGCTCGCATGCTTTTAACTCATAAATCGTTTCCTTATACCTAATTTAGTTGGTTTGGAAAAGATGTCCTGTAATAATCTGGGCTAAAGCGTGCTATGTTGGCCTAAATTAAACCCGTTTGCAAGGCGTCAATTATGAAGCAGGAATAAAGGCTTCCCTGGAGAATTCACGCCAACCTCCCAGCTTCAAACCCTTCTAATTACTTCCCACGGATTCTCCACTGCTGCCAGTAAAGGTGGGGGCGATGTGAAGTGGAGTTTAATTTTGTTGCAGTCCTATTTCCCCCGAAGCTAAAGGAACTTTTGTTACTCCAGTAGTTTAAGGGGCCATCTGCATTCTTTAGTGTCACTCATTATAATCAGAGGTGCCGATTCTACAAAGACAGATGACTAGCATTTACTTGTAAGAATTGATAATACCCTCTAAATATCAAAGCTTCTGCGGCGATTCCCTAATCCTCACTGAAATCACTGACAGGTCTGTAATTACTTCGGAGTTTTGAAATATAACATCTTGCTTGAGTTACTTGAAAACGGAGCTGCTTAGTAACACTCAAAAATACTAGAGGAACTCAGCAGGTCAGGCAGCATCAATGGAGAAGAATTTCAAAGTTCAAAGTAAATTTATTATCAAAGTAGATACAGTATATGTCATCATGTACTACCCTGAAATTTATTTTCTTGCGGGCATTCACAGTAAATACAAAGAAGCACACATAAACAAGACAGCCAATGTGCAAAAGTCAATGAATTTTTCAAATACAAAAAATACAAATAAAATAATAGTAATAATAAATAAATAATAAATATTGAGAACTTGGGTTGTATAGTCCCTGAAAGTGAATCCATAGGTTGCGGAATTATTTCAGGATTGAGGTGAGTGAAGTTATCCCCTCTGCTTCATTAGTCTGATGGCTGAGGGATAGTGACTGTTCCTGAACCTGGTGGCGTGTCCTGAGCCTCCTGTACCTTCTTCCTAGTGGCAGCAGCGAGAAGAGAGCATGGCCAGGACCATGTGGGTCCTTGATGATGGATGCTACTTTCCTATGATAGAAATGTCCAAAGGTTGGAAAGTCTTTATCTGTGATGGACTGCACTGTTTGTGAACAGTTTCAGCATATGAAGAATCTCTTGAGGTTATATTCCTGGTTACAAGGTAGAACTGCAATGATTTCCTGTTTACCAAAAGAAGCGTTCAGGGATCCAATTTTAAAAGTGGTTACATGGATTCTTGGGTGGAGTGTGGCCATTCATTGAAAATGTATCCAACCTCATTACTGGCATCATATCAGAATCAGGTTTACTATCACCAATGCATTATGAAATCTTCTGTTTTTGGCAACGATGCATAAAACAAAACTATAAGTTACAATAACAAATATAAAAAATAATGCAGTTCAAGTTTATTCTCATCTGACTGTACATACAACCAAACAAAACAATGTTCCTCCAGACCACAGTGCAACTACAAAACATGTAACTCACACAGCACATAAAACAAAACATTGCCATAAATAAGTTTATAAAATATAATTCAAAATGCATGTAGTGCACTGCACAAGTAAATGGTAAACAATAAACAGCTCGATGCCCTGGTGATGAGATTTCAGTGGTGGCAGGATATCCATTAGTCTCACAGCCTGAAGGAAGAAGCTGTTACACAGTCTGGCAGCCCAAGTCCTGATGCTCCTGTACCTCCTTCCTGATGGTAGTGGGTCAAAGAGATTGTGGGATGAGTGGTAGGGATCCTCAGCAATGCCTTGTTGCATGTAGTGCAAAAAGAGAGCAAAATACTAAGGCAGTGCTCATGGGTTCTTGGGTTCAGAGATCTGATGGTGGAGGTGAAGAAGCTGTTCCTGAATGTTGAGTGAGAGCCTTCGGACTCCTGGACTTCTCTAATGGGAGGAATGAGAAGAAGCCATGGCCGAGATGAAATAAAGAAACACACGGCTCCTTGGTTTTGTACCAAATGGAAAGGCAAATCTCAACAATTTCTAAACAGGACTAGTTCAGTAAATGAACATGTGAAGATACTTGGAAATACAGTTATTTACAGAATCAAATGGGATGCTTCAAATGAAGATGAGGCAGGATATTCTTTTCGTAACAGGATATTGGATGAACTTGGCAAGTAAGGCAGCATTACAGAGAGAAATAAGCAGTCAATATTTTGGGTTGTGACCCTTTAGCGCTTTAGATTGCGCATGACATATTAATAATACTCCAAAGTATCAGTAGTATGGGGAAGGGATCTTATAGAAACATACAACTTTTTGAAAGGGGTAGATAAGATAGAAGTAGGTAGGAGAGACTAGAACTAGGGGACATTGCGTCAAGGTTCAGGGGAAAAGATTTAGGACGGTGATTAGGAGAAACTATTTTTCCCAGAGAATGGTGAATCTATGGAATTCTCTGCCCAGGGAAACAGTTGAGGCTTCTTCACTAAATATTCTTAAGATACAGTTAGATAGATTTTTACATAGTAGGGGAATTAAAGGTTATGGGGAAAAGGCAGGTAGATGGATCTGTGTTTACGGACCGATCAGCCATGATCTTATTGAATGGCGGGGCAGGTTCAATGGGCTGGATGGCCTACTCTTGCTCCTATTTCTTATGTTCTAAAGCTGTTACTGCTATCAAGGACTCAATAGTTACCCAGAAAGGACCTTTTGGTAAAAAGGGTTCTTTTCATCATTAAAAGTTTGTTTCAAGATAATTCAATACAATGTTCTTCTGGGAGGATTGCCTTTATTTTTGTGGTTGTTTGCATTTATTCCATATAACTGATTGACACTGAAAAGACCACTGTGATTATGAAACATGTATTATGTGCACGCATTGTTAAGGGGTGCTGGCTTTATAGCTGTGACTGAAGAGGAAGATTTTGATTTTAAATACTGTTGATTGTGGACATGCTATGTTGGTGCCAAAATGTGTGGCAACACTTTCAAACATGTGTAGCAATGATTTTTGTGTTATAAGCATGTCCACTGGCATGCTTATAACACATACAAAATGCCAAAGGGTTTCAGGCTGAGACATCGACTGGACTTTTTTCCATCGATGCTGCCCGGCCTGACGAGTTTCTCTGGCATTTTGAATGTGTTGCTCGGATTTCCAGCATCTACAGAGTTTCTCTTGTTCGCAGCATGCTTATAACTCAGAAATCATTTCCTTATTCCTAATTTAGTTGGTTTGGAAAACATGGTTTGTAATATGTTGGGCTAAAGCTTGCTATGTTGACTTAAAGCAGTTTGCAAGGTGTCAATTATGAAGCACAAATAAAGGCATAAGTTGTGTTGGTTGTTTACGTAAATGATGCATTTCACTGTTGGCTTCGATGTACCTGTGATTAATATGCACAGTGGCCACTTTATCAGGTACCTCCTGTACATTATAAAGTGGCCATTGGCCTCTGCCTCTGTAGCTCATCTGCTTCAAAGTTCACTATATTATGTCCAGAGATGCTCTTCTGCACACTACTGTTGTAATGCGTGGTTATTTGAGTTAATGTCATTTCATCCTTTGTTAGATAAGAGGCCAAAAACTGTTCACCATTCTTCGAGTGAGACCTTACTTATAAGGCCTTATAAAGCCTCAACATTACATCCTTGTTTTTATATTCTAGTCCTCTCAAAACGAATGCTTACATTGCATTTGCCTTTCTCACCACTGACACAATCTGCAAGTTAACCTGTAGGGAATCCTGTACGAGACTTCCAAGACACTGTGTACCTCAGACTTCTGAATTTTCTCCCCTGTTTTTTATTCCTTCTACCAATGTGCATGACTATATAATTCCCGACACTGTATTCCATCTGCCACTTCTTTGCCCGTTCTTCTAATCTATCTAAGTCCTCTACAGTTCCCTGTTTTCTCAATACTACCTAGCCATCACCTATCTCTGTATCATCCACAAACTTGGCCACAAAGCCATCAATTCCATCATCCAAATCATTTATATATAACATAAAAAGAAGGGTCCCAACACAGACCCTTGTGGAACACCACTAATCAATGCAGTCAACCAGAAAAGGCTCTCTTTATTCCCACTCTTTGCTTCTGTCATTAAGCCACTGCTTTATCCATGCTAGTAACTTTTCTGTAATACCGTGGGCTCTTCTCTTCTTAAGCCGCCTCATCTAGGGCACCTTGTCATAGGTCTTCTGAAAATCTAAGTGCACAGTATCCACCAATTCTCCATTGTCAATCCTGCTTGTTATTTCCTCAAAGAATTCCAACAGACTGGACCTACAAGATTTTTCTGTTAGGAAATCATGCTGGCTTGGCCTGTTTTATCATGTGCCTTCAGCTGCCCTGAGGTGGCAGGTGATAGGTGGATCTTGGTGAGGAGGGGCGGCAGGAAGATGTAGGAGGGGAGAGCGGGAACAGTGATGAAGGCTCGGAGTTGGTAGTGAATCCAGGTGAGGAGAAGCACCAGGCGGATGAAGGAGGGGATAGTGTGAATAGTGACAGGGGCTAGAAGGTGATTGGTGGAGGCAACTGTGGAATCTGACAGGAGGGGAAAGTAGAGCATGCAATCATGTTTTGGACATGAGAAGGGCAGATGGGAACAGTGGGGAGATGAACCAACAGCACCTGTGGGAAAAGGCATGGCATTTGACCCAGAAAGAATGTTACATAATACTTCTGGTTATTAGCTTGGGGGAAGCAATTCTGTTTCACGAGTGTCCTACATAAAGAGGTCATCTCTGCTGCTCACATTTATTTCAATGCCATGCTTGCAGAGCCTCAAAATTCTGGTCAGCAGTAGTTAGGTTTAAAGCACGCTACCGACGGATTGAAATTAGAATGAAGAATTCTGCCTCATCAAATGTCTAACTACTCATCGCCCTATTCTGGATGAGGGTAGATTCTGGGGCTATGTGGTGTAGTTGTTGGGATGAATGCTGTTGAAAGTTGAGAGAGGAACTCAGCAGATCAGGCAGCATCCATGGACAGAGACAAGCAGTCGATGTTTCAGGCTGAGACTCTTCATTCTTCCCCCTTCCTCTCCTGCCCTGATGAATTACCTCAGTCTGAAATGTCAACTGTTTATTCCCCTCCATAGATGCTGCCTGACTTTCTGAGTTCCTCCAGCACATTGTGTGCATTGTTCTGGATTTCCAGCATCTGCAGAATTTCTTGTGCTGATAATTGGTAGCTGTGGGGAAAATAAAAATGGGGTCAATGTAGTTTTGGGCTTAATGTAGTTTTATGTAAATGAATGGTTGTGGGCTAGCATTGACTTGGTGGACTGAAGGGCCCATTTCTTTGTTGTAAGTATTGACGTCAATATCCATGGCTTGCTGATCTGATGTAAATGAATACACTTGACCTGGATTGTTGAGTTAGTCTATATAATTGTTATATCCTCGTAGTTTAACTTTTTCATGCATGTTTTCACTTTTATATAATTGCCTACATACTTGACATTGTTCAGTGGGTTTTCTAGTGCTCTCAGGTCCTCTGTATGTTTCTAGAAACTTCTAGGTTTTAGTGGTGGTATGCATCGCTTGAATAGGGGTTATCTTATTGTTATCTATGGAAATTCAATGGAATTAGCATTCTGGAGTAAAACCAGTCCACATTGGATTGGTCTCTTTCGTTTTGTCTTCACCTCTGCTTACCTTCACTACTCCCCTTTCCTTATTACTTTGGTCTTTTAGGTGGTTAATAAAAACGGTAAAAGCAACAAGTTTTATGCCTCATTCTTGACTTCTGAAGAACCTCAGATCTTAGTTCTCTGTACTAAGTTTAGTCTGGGGAGCCGATAATATCCAATTTTATCCCTGTCATTCAAGGATATTGCTAATAATGCAAACCATGAAATTACACTGTGGGATACCTGTGGGGAATACACCACTTCTCATTTTTTCCGTCCATCAGTTTGGAGGAGACACATTGTTTTTAATTTTAAACAGGTTGTTTTCTCTGTTAAAATGACAAAGAAGAATTTATGAAAAATGCCCTGTTGGTATCCAGTCAAACAACTTTAATACCCAGGCTATGAATGCACATTTTAGACCTTTATGCTTTATGCAATGTAGTTGTAGTCATTTTACTCTGCTAGTTTGAATTTAGATCAATGTCAGTAGGAAAAGAAAAGACTTGATTGGAACATCCAATGGCATTTTTTAAAATTTACGCAGAGTGGCCACTTTATTAGGTACACCTGTGCACTTGCTCATTAATGCAAATATCTAATCAGCCAATCATGTGGTGGCAAGCACGCAGACATGGTCTGGAGTTCAACTGTTGTTCGGACGGAACGTCAGAATAAGGAAGAAATGTGATTGGTTTGATTTGGAGATACAGCACGGAACAGGCAGTTCCAGCCCAATGAACCACTCCAAACAGAAACCCACTTATTTTAACACTAGCCTAATTACAGAACAATTTACAATGACCAATTAACCTACTAACTGGTTCACCTTTGGAATGTGGGAGGAAACCAGAGCACCAAGAGGAAACCACACAGTCATGGGGAGAACATACAAACTCCTTACAGATGGAGCCAGAATTGTACTCCGAATTCTGGAACGCCCCGAGCTGTTGCTACTTAAATACTGAGCTATAGTCAATAACTAGCATCCTGACATAGGTATTTACACTGTCCAGCTGATCCAAGGCTGCAGGGTGAGCCTTTGAGATCGTGTCTGCTGTATTGTGGCGACAGGTAAATTGCAGTGGGGCCAGGTCTTTCCTGAGTCAATGGTTGATTCTAGCCATGACCAACCTCTCAAAGCATTTCATAGATGTGAGTGCTACTGGGTGATAGCCGTTGAGGTAGCTCACACCACTCTTCTTGGGCACTGGTATAAATCTTGCCCTTTTGAAGAAGGTGCTTCATTTTTCTCTGGTGGGTTGCTACTAGGAAATGTGACGACTAACTTGTGCACCAGATTTTGGACACGCCAGTATGACATAGGCTTGTCTGGGGATTATTATTGACCAAAAATATGGAGGGATCTCCTCTGCTCCTTTACAAAGCAATGCCATAGAATTTTGTAAGCCCAGCCAGATAAGGAAAGGCACCTGTATTTCACATCACCTGTAGAAGACAGGACCTCTGAGTACTAGCACCTGCTCTGTATCGGTATAGAGTGCACAGACAGCAACTAATGAAACCATTAAGCCATTAGGCATAGGAGCAGAATTAGGCCATTTGGCCAAATACTCCTCATTCATTTATGCTTTCATTCCCACAATGACTGTCGTTCAAAATCCTCTCAGGCTCCCCTTCAAGCCAACGCATCCAGCAGGAGTTTAGAGTTGTCTATGTTTTGTTTGGAATTGGAATTGGTATTGGTATTGTTTATTATTGTCACATTCACTGAGATAGAGTGAAAAGTCTGTCTTGATTTCTGTTCACATAGATCAAATCATTACACATCACTTTGAAGTAGAATGGGTAAAAGAGTAACAACATATAATATAGTGTAGCAGACAATAAGGTGCAAGGCCATCATGAGAGCACAGTGGTGGTAGCACAGTGCAATATATAAACATTACTATAAATCACAATGAGAGTATACCGTACACAATAAATAAATAAATAAATTAATAAATAATGCAAGGATAGAGCAAAAATAGAGAAGTTGTGTTAGCGGGTCATTGGACTGTACAGAAATCTGACACTGGAGAGGAAGAAGCTGATCCTAAAACATTGAATATGTGGCTTTAGGCTTCTGTACCTCTTCCTTGATAGTAATAATGTGAAAAGGGCATGCCCTGGATAATGGGTGATCTTCATCATGGATGCCACCTTTTTGAGGTATCTCCTATTGAAGATGTCCTTGATGGTGGGGAGGATAGTGCCCAATTTGAAGCAGGCTGAGTTTAGAACCTTTTGCAACTTTTTCCGGTGTTGTGCATTGGCATCTCCAAGCCAGACGGTGATGCAGGGAGAATAACTACTGTGACCTCCCTCATGAGACCTAAACCAGACAGTGACTGATGTGGAACTGTGATGGATTTTCACTTTCCAGGTCCCAAGAGGTTTATTGCTAATCTCAGCTTTCTAGCACAGCAGCATGACTTTTCCAAAGGGTCAGAGTTATTTGTGACAAAATTAAATTGTTAACCAATATTCTTGGCTCACTTTCTTGTTGTAAACAATAAATGATAATGTCTTGTAAGCTTATGTATAATCAATGTAAGACAATGGGGTTCTGTTAGTTGGCCTGCATCAAACCAGACAACTTTGGTTAAGTTATTTACATCAAGCTTGCAGACCAGACTGATTTTGTCACTTAGCACATCAAACATGGTCACAGGTATGGTTGATCAATTAATAGTTGGGTTATCTGTGTACTCAGAGTGTCAGTCCTCACAGTATTAATTCTAGTTGTCTGGGATCTCTGTCCCAGAAGGTTTTAGACCATCGGTGTGAACTACTTTATCCCAGGAAATGTATCCGGAAAACTTCACAAGTGGATAACTAATAGCAAAACAGTATAAATGTTAGAAAGCATTGGGGTTGTTAAGGATTCATGTCGAATGACAGACAGAAAAAAACCCTTCTGTTTCTGTGACGGACAACTTATTAATATGTTCTTTTAGTTTGAAGAAGTGTACTTGCATTTTGAAATTCTTTGTAGTTTATCAATCTTTTGTAATTCGGAAATCTTTTATCAATCAGAAATACTCTGTGAGTTTTAAATGTCTGTTAATAACTATTTTTCTAACTTTAAACATGTATCATTAAAAATGTAATAAACTATGTTCAAACTGCTTTGTTAGCTGTAAGTAGCTCCTCTTTGGTCGAAGGTGGTGGGGGGAGCACCACTCAGGTAGTGGGTATTGGCAGCTACACCTTACCCTAAGGACTGGAAAGTGAAGTGAGTTAGTCCTTGAAGAGTAGGTGGATACAGTATTGCCCCTCTATAGTGAGGGTACTGTAGATACCTATATGGGATATAGCTTAAAATCTCCCTTTGAGTTTAGGGCTTCGCGGGCAGTGAACCCAACACCATCACACAAGCCTGGATCTCAGGGTGTGACAGTAACAAGAGGTAGCAGTGGATAGCAGTGCAAAAATCAATCACTCACACTATCCACAGGGTGCAGTCAATCTGTTAAATACAATATGTTCCGATTATGAATAATCCTTCTCTGTAATGGATTTAATGTTCAATGGTACAATTCCTAGCAATTTGCAGATCTCAAATACACAACTCTCGTGGTTCCGGATAGGGGAAAGAAGGGTACTAACTGGAATTTATTAGAATTAATATTGGTAATATCAAATGTTCAAAGATACAGTGAAAATCTTGTCTGGCATACTGTCCATACAGATCAAATTGTTACACACTGCATTGAACTATAATATGGTAAAACAATAAAATGCAGAATATAGTGTAAAACCTACAGAAAATTTCACTTAGTTAGATTAGATTAGCTTTACTTGTCACATGTACAGTATATTGAAGCAGACAGTGAAATGAGTAGTTTGCATCAATGACACACACTCCGAGGTTGTGTTGGGGGCAGCCCACGAGTGTCACCATGCTTCTGGCAGCAACATAGCATGCTCACCACTTACTAACCCTAACTGTTAGGGAATGTGGGAAGAAGTTGGAGGACCTGGAGGAAACCCTTCCAGTTACGTGGAGCATATACAAACTTTGTACAGACAATGGCAGGAGCAGAACCCTGATCAGTGGTTGCTGACACTGCAAAGTGGTGCACTAATCATCAGGCTACTGTGGCCAATCTTTTGACATTGTATTAGTGTCTTATTTTTGCCCAGATTTATTGATGATAAGGCTCCTACTGTTTGACTGAATCAGTGAAATGGGAAGGGTTTGATTGCTGGGGGGCACAGAGAGGTGGGACTGAGCCACGAGTGGAGACAAAATGCTCCCAGTTTCAGCCAACTGGCTTCCTTCTACACTGTAAATCCTACATGACAGACCAGAATGGAGTTCTAGGTTTGATTGCTCATTCCTCATTAACCTTCCAGCTATTGGGAAGGAAGTACAGGATCCTTAGGTTCCACATCACCAGGTTCAGAAACCATTATTGCCTTCAATCATCAGGCTCCTGAATTAGCGTAGGTAACTTCCCTTACCTCAACTCTGAACTGACTCACCTTTGAGGACTCCACAACTCACTTTCTCAGCGTTATTTATTTATTTACTATTATTTGTTTTTGTACTTGCACATTTTGTCTTCTGCAAGAAAATGAATCTCAGGGTAGTATTTGGTGACATATATGTACCTTGTTAATACTGTACATCCATTTGAACTTTGTAGAGTTGACACAACAAACGAGCTCAAATGCCCCTAGTTTAGGAAGGGTAACTATGCTGGAAGTCCATATTGATATGTAGATGGCCCTTCTTAAAGTTGTATTTTTGTCAATATCTTCAGCTACCGAAGAGAAAAAGAAAAGTACAAATCAGGTTATTGAAAGAAAGCTAAGCCTCATCTAAAAAACTTGATGTGTTAACCTTCTGATTGCAGAATGTGGAGAATTCATCACAATAATTGTTTCTTCAAGTATTTTTCAAATACATTAAGGTGGGACAAGTGCATAACCAGCACTGCCGTGATCCCCTGGCTCCTGCTTTTTTTGAAACGTGACTCACTCTGGCTCAGCAGCAAGGCCCGGTCAGGGTGCACTGAACACAGTCCTGTAGCTTCCCATAATTTTCTTTCCATTTCATATGCCCTCTCTTTTGCTTTAATGACTTTTATTTGATTAGGACCATAGAGCACAAGCTCTGAATAGAAAAAAGTTCCTTTAGAACAGAGATAAGGAGAGATTTCTTTAGCCAGAGTGTGGTAAATTTGTGGAATTCATTTTCACAGATGTCTATGGAGGCCAAATCATTGGGTATATTAAAAGTATATTAAAGGTTGATAGGTTCTAGTTTAGTGAGGGTGTCAAAAGTTATGGGAAGAAGGCAGGAGAATAGGGTTGAGAGGGGAGAATAAATCTTTTATAAAAATAAATTTTACTCATAAGAAAAAATATTTAGATGAATATACTAAGCAATGCCTTTTCCTTGTTGCATCATAGTTAATGCTTTCAGGACTGTTCTATTACATTCTTTAAAACTAATTGGACTAATTATATGCATGAGGCCCTCTTGGATAGCACACTAGATTCTGGTGAATAATAAGGGCACCAAAGGTTATGGGGAGGAGGCAAGAGAACAAGGTCAAGAGGGAGAGTGAGGTACCACTGTAGCGTAGCAGCTAGTGCCGATCTATTACAGCTCAGGGGATTGAATTTGGATTTTCTTTCTGTTGCTGTCTGTAAAAAGTTTGTACATCCTTCCCTGAGCCTCTGGGTTTCCTCCGCATGCTTCAGTTTTCTCCCACAGTCCAATGATATACTGGATAGTAGGCTAATTGGTCATTGGAAATCGTAACGTGATTAGTCTAGGGTTAAATAGGTGGGTTGCTGGGTGGTGTGACTCATTGGCCAGAAAGGCCTGTTCTATGGTGTATTCCTAAATAAATAAATATACAGATAGATAGATAGATAGATAAATAAACCATGATGGAGTGACAGAGCAGACTCAATGGACTGAATGGCTGAATTCTGCTCCTATATCATATGGTCATATGGGTTAACCTTCTGACTTCAGAATTCCAATAATTTAGGATTCATCACAATAACTTTTTTTCCAAATACTTATTTACTTTGCTAAATATTTTACTTTTATAGTTATTCCTAGCAACGGTTTCAGACAACCCCTTGCACTTTACTGTTTTGCAAGCACTTTATTCTTACGACTTTGTAATTCATTCGGCTCTTGTGACAATTATCACAAAACCTGCTAGGATCACAACAAAAATGGTTCAGATCTCTTTTTTTGTCAGTGTCATGTCTCAAAACGTGAGTTCTTGCTGCCAAATCTGAAAGAATGAAGAAAGAAGCCCACAAGCAGATAAGGCGGGTGAAGGAGGATTACAGAGAAGAAGGGAGCATGTTTAATGCTGTAATCTAACCTCAGATACAGTTGAAGGTTATAAACCATTCAAGCCTTGTCACTGAAATTTATGATGCCATCTATACCCCTTGCTTAGATTACAGCGTGTAACTGAGTCTTGTGAACTCCTTATTTTCAGGATCAGAATCAGGTTTAATATCACTGACATATGTTGTGAAATTTGTAAGTGCAATATATAAAAAAAACATAAACTGCAATAAGAAATATATATGTTACATTATACACGTAGCGAAAAATAGTGAGGTAGTGTTCATGGATTGGTTCATTGTCCATTCAGAAATTTTCTATTTATTAAATGTTTTTAAAATCAAAAGCTTCTGTTTAGACTTTTTTTGTGCTGATATATTAAAAAACTACCATTATATTAGTTTTTGTTCTTTGGTGGTGATTGTGGGCGAATCTCCCATTATTTACTTTGGTTAACATCAATTGAAATAAGTAATGGTGACCTTCCTTGACTGCTTGATCTGGACTATTCTTATCAGATGACCATCTGACCTGCTGGTAATTGCACTTAATTATTTCCTGTTGTAAATTAACGAAAATGGAGTGTGGGGGTTGGGGAAGAGGGAATGGAGGGGTGTGTTTTGCGATTTTTTTTCAAGAGCTTACATTATCAAATCCCAATGTCAGTATCAAATTTCTTAACCAGCAGCAAATTCTTTACAGTCATCTCAAAGAGCTAGCTGGGTTTCCAGGACAAATATTTTTTTTCTCTTTGTGGCAGTATTGTAGAGAAAAAAATCTACTAAATAGTAACAGATGTGATGGTAATTTAGTAATGATGGGAAATATACGCACTGGTCTAATCATCAGTCCTAACAATAGGCTAGGCTGAGCTCTATTCAACCGTGGTAATATTTGATAGGGGCAATCACAATATTCTGTACATAATCTATAAGAGAGAAAGAGAGGGAGACAAGAAGTTCTGTTATACCCAAGACCAAGAAACTGAAGTGAGATATGAATTGTGAATGTCTAAAGCAAAGTTAGCTGTATAGTTGTACTTTAAACATTCTGAAGTGGTGAGCTGTGAGTGTGCGACAGTAGTATATCAAAGATTTTAAAGATCAGCTTTATTTGTACATCAAAACATTAAAATATCAAAATGTGTCAGTAGACGGATTCACCACCACTTTATCATTTCCTGTCAGAGTCATCTTATGTTTGGATGCACCTGTACATATGCATGTACATACAATCAGTCTACACACTGTTTAGAAACTAATCTTATGTACTTCTATTTATTGTATTTTTATTGTGTTCTTTAAACCTCTTTCATTGTGTTTTTGGTGCCTTACCATAGAAGCAGAAATGAGGACCCTGAACCACACTGCGGGCACAATAAAGAAGTTGGCTAAGGGCAGACCTTCATTGCTGTCCTAAACGCTAGTGGTGTAATGGACAGATGATGATGATGAGATCTGGAGTAACAATTATTTCTTGAAGAATGGCAATAAACAACTTTGAATCTTGAGTCTTGAATGACCATTTGAAGCAGGGAGGAAAAGGTAATTGAAGTGTCTTCTTTGTACATTTCACAGTGGTCAGCTACAGAGCAACATTGGCTTTGGACCTAGGAATACTTCAGTAGGTTTCCCAAGATACTGATGCCAAATTGAAAATGATAAAACTTAGCAAGTCAGGCAGCATCTATGGAGAGGAATAAAAAGTTGATGTTCTGGGCCGAGACCTTTCATCAGACTTTGAAACCATTTAGGATTCCTGATGAAGGGAAATATCGGCTCTATATCCCTTCATCAGGATACCTGTTAAAGGGTTTTGGCCCAAAAGATGACCACTGTGAAATGTACAAAGAAAACACTTCAGTCACCTTTTCCTCCCTGCTTCAAATGTTCATTCAAAATTGTTCCCCTACACAGATGCTGCCTGACCTGGTGAGGTCCTTTGGCATTTTGTATGTGTTGCTGTGGGTGATCAGCATCTGCAGAATTCCTTGTGTTTATGACCACAAACTCTAAGGTACTTACCGGAGTTCTTTGAGAATATAATGAGTGCAGTGGATAGAGGGGAACAGATGGACATTATTTACTTGGATTTCCAGAAGGCATTCGATTAAGGCACCACATAAAAGTCTTATCCATAAGATAAGGATGCATAGAGTTGGGGGTAATATATTAGCATGGATAGAGGATGGGTTGACTAATAGAAAGCAGAGAGCTGGGATACATGGTGTTACTCTGGTTGGCAATCAGTGGTGAGTGGTGTGCCACAGGGGTTGTTCACAACCATGGATTCAGCAGTGGGGTAGATATGGCAATTGCGCTTGTGAATTTGCATGTGTCAGCTAATTAGTATCGGAGTGATAGTACTTAACTCCATACTTGTTGGCGCAGTGCGTGTCGAGACTTGGACAGAGCATAGCAACGCTTCGCTGCTGTTTTGCATTCAGCCTTCCCTGAGATACTAGACTTTAAAGTCAATTGGTTCTGAAGACTGGCAGTATTCATTTAATGTTTAGTTTCTCTTTTCAGCAGCAGTGTAGGCTTTGTTTTCCTTTTGAGAGTTTTAGTTAATGGCCCTGTTTGGTTTAGCACTTATTGTTTCATTTTCCCGTTAACACTGTTCGTATTAAAGTTTGTGAACTATTGACCTCAATCAGTGTCTCTCACTTCACACTTGTGCCATATCCGAACCTGGTAACAGGGTCGGTGCTGGGCCCACAACTGTTCACGATATACATTAACGATCTGGAATAGGGGAACAAGTGTAGTGTATTTAAGTTTCCTGATGATACCAAATTGAGTGGAAAAGCAAATTGTACAGAAGGTACGGAGTCTACAGAGAGATATAGATAGGTTAAGTGAGTGGACAATGAGTGGCAGATGGAGTACAATGTTGGTAAATGCGAGGTCATCTACATTGAAAGAAAAAATTAAAGAGCATATTATTATTGAAACGGTAAAAAAAAAATCAGCATGCTGATGTGCAGAGGGACTTGGGAGTGCTTGTGCATGAACCACAAAAGATTGGTTTGCAGGTGCAGCAGGCTATCAAGAAGGCAAATGGAATGTTGGCCTTCATTGCTAGTGGGATTGAATTTAAGAGCAGGGAGGTTATGCTGCAACTATACAGGGTACTGGTGAGGCCCCACCTGGAGTACTGTGTGCAGTTCTGGTCTCCTTTCTTGCGAAAGGATATACTGGCTTTGGAGGCAGTGCAAAGGAGGTTCACCAGGTTGATTCCAGAGATGAGGGGGGTTGGACTACTAGGAGAGATTGAGTCACCTGAGTGTACTCGCTGGAATTCAGGAAAATGAGAGGAGATCTTATAGAAACATATTAAATCATGAAAAGGATATATAAGGTAGAGACAAAAAGGTTTTCATTGGGATGTGAGACTAGGACTAGGAACATAGTCTCAAGATTCAGGAGAGAAGATTTAGAACAGAGATAAGGAGGAACTGCTTTTCCCAGAGTATGGTGAATCTGTGGAATTCTCTGCCCGATGAAGCAGTGGAGGCTACCTCTGTAAATATATTCAAGACAAGGTTGGATAGATTTTTGCATTGTAGGGGAATTAAGGGTTATGGGGAAAAGGCAGGTAGGTGGAGATAAATCCATGGCCAAATCAGCCACAATGTTATTGAGTGGCGGAGCAGGCTCAACAGGCCAGACGGCCTACTCCTGCTCCTGCTTCTTATGCTCTTAGGTAGGCCGACTAAGCTAACAGGAGTGCTTTCACAAACCTTCAAAAGGACAGGACTCGATTACTAGTGTGTGACCAGAAGCAATTTATATGAAGGGTGTATATTTCTCCTCTTTTATTAATCAGTACCAGAGTGAGGTATGGGAATGAGTAACATGCCATGGCTGAGGGACATTTTTTGGTTGCAGTCAAACCCTGGACTACACTTGCTTTCTGTGGTGAAAGTCTTTTGTTTCTTGTTACTGCGACAGTGAGATGCACAGATTAAGGAGGTTCCAGGTTCAGTCCTGATTTGTGCTGATGCTGCAGATCCATCTGTAATTGTTGGAGGTGGGCAGGGTCACTAACTTTAAATTCCTTCACTCATTCTCATTAGAGGATCTGTCCTGGGATCAGCACGTAAGGTCATTATGAAGAAAGAGTGACTTTTGTACAAAGAAGACCAAGAAGTCCCTACTTTCTTAAGAAGTTTGGATAGATTTGCCATGTCACCAAAAACGTTGACAAGCTTCTATAGGTGCACATTGGAGAGTATCCTGACTGGTGGCATCACAATCTGATATGCAAACACCAATGCTCAGGGATGGAGAAGTCTATAGAAAGTTGTGGGTTCAGTCCAGTCTATCACAGGCAAAGCCTTCCATACAATTGAGTGCATTTACTTGTCGCAAAACCACAAGGAAGTATCATCCACCATCAAGGACCATGCCCTCTTCTTGCTGCCGCTATCAGGTTGGAGGTTAAGGAGCTGTAGGTTCCACATCACTATGTATCGGAACAGTTATTACACTACAGCCACTAGGCTCCTGAACTGGCATGGATAACTTTTCTCACCTTAACTATGAACTGTTTCCACAACCTATGCAATCACTTTTAAGGACTCTGCAACTCCATATAACCTTATAACAATTACAGCACGGAAACAGGCCATCTCGGCCCTTCTAGTCCGTGTTCTCAGTAATATTTATTTATTTTTTTATTTGCACAGTTTGCCTTCTTGTGCACGTTGATTGTTTGTCAGTCTTTGTTTCTGCATAGTTTTTCATAAATTATATTGTATTTCTTTATTTTCATGTAAATGCCTGCAAGACAATGTATCTCAGGGTAGTATCCTATACATAGAAAATAAATTTACTTTGACTTCTGTGCTCTTGGAAACATTAACTTTACTTTCACTGATCTGCAGAGTCCTGAGCTCTGGAAATGCCCTCCTAAAGTTATATAAGTTTCTTTGTACAGTTTTTGTGAATCTTCTGGAAGCTTACTACTGATCTAGCTCTTGGCCTCTTATCCTTACATAGCTTGATGTTAATTTCTATTTGATATTTCTCCTGTGAAGAGACTTGGAACATTTCATGCCATTAAAAGTGCTACATAAATACACAGCTTTGTCTCTGTTGTTGTTGCCTCTGCTGGTGGAAGTCAGCTTCCAGTGGATCAGTGCTGAGGTCAGAGTGAGCTTTGATGCTCTTTAACAGCATGAGGTTAAGATACTGGACTAACAATCCAGGGTCCAGCACTGTTGATCTGGAGACATTTCAAATCCCAGTAGGGGAGATGGGGAATTTAAATCCAGTTAATTAGAAAAAAACAAGCTTGTAGCAGAAATGGAGAGCATGAAACGAACAAAGTGGTGATAGAGGCAGATACATCAGGAATATTTAAGACTCTTAGATAGGCACCTGGATGATAGAAAAATATTGGGCTATGTTGGAGGGAAGGGTTAGATTAATCTTAGAGAAGGTTAAAGGGTTGGCACAACATCGTGGGCCAAAGGGCCTGTACTGTATTATGTTCTACAAATGCACTGTTGGAAGTGTTCTGACTGCTTGCATCATGGTCTGGTATGAAAACTCAAATGCACAAGAACATAAGAAGGAGCAGAGAGTTGAGGACTTTGCCAGTACATCACGGGCACATCTCTCCATACCACTGGTAGTATCTATAGGAGTCACTGCTATAAGAAGGCAACGTCCAACACCCAAGATCTCCACCATCTGGGTCATGCCATCGTATCACAGCTACCATTGGGCAAGAGGTACAGCAAACTGAAACTCACACTACCAGGTTCAAGAAAAGTTGCTCCCTTTCAACCATTTGGTTCCTGAACCAACCTGCCTAATCCTAAACACTACCTTAGTGTTGCAATACTATGAATATAATGGACTTTTTCTTTGTTCTGATTGTGTTCCTTCTCGTAAAAGTGGTGTATAGTTGTTTACGTTTTTCTTGTGAATGCTGCTTATTTGTGCCTGTGATGCAGTTGCAAGTAACTTTTTCATTGCACCTGTGCACACACGTAATTGTGCAGATGACTTTGACTTTGGAAAGGAGTTCACTGTCCAGAGATGTCTCCTTTCCCACTCCTCTATGATTTGATCTTTGGATTCAGAATTGGCTTGTTTACAGAAGGCAGAGGGTGGTTGTAGATGGAGCATGTTATGCCCGGAGGTCTGTGAATAGTGGTGTGCCATAAGGTTCTGTTTTGGGAACCCTGCTCCTTGTGATTTTAATAAATTACTTGGATGAGGAAGTGCAGGTGTGAGTTAGTGTATTCAAGTTTGCTGATGACACCACTGTTGTGGACTGCATCAAAGATGGTGATGAATCAGCATACAGGAGGGAGATTGAAAATTTGTCTGAGTGGTGTCATAACAACAACCTCTCACTCAGTGTCAGCAAGACCAAGGAACTGATTGTAAACTTCAGGAGAAGGAAACCAGTGGTCTACGAGCCAGTCCTCATCAAAGCATCAGAGGTGGAGAGGGTCAGTAATTTTAAATTCCTGGGTGTCACTATTTCAGGGGACCTGTCCTGGACCCATCATATAAATCCAATTGCAAAGAAAGCACGACAGTGCCTCTACTTCCTCAGGAGTCTGCAGAGATTCAGCATGTCATCAAAAACCTTGACAAATTTCTTTAGATGTGTGGTGGAAATTGTACTGACTAGCTACATTATGGCCTGGTATGGGAACACCAATGCCTTTGAGTGGAAAGTCCTATAAAAGGTAATGGATTCGACCCAGTATATCAACATGAAACATCGTCATAGAAAAGCAGCATCCATCATCAAGGATCCTCTTTACCCAGCCCATGTTTTTCCCTCACTGCTGCCATCAGGCAGAAAGTACAGGAGTCCTAGGATGAACACCGGGTTCAGGAATAGTTACTATCCCTCAACCATCAGGCTCTTGAAGAAAAGGGGATAACTACAATCATTTTATTTCTGGTGTTCCCATAACTAACGATCTCACTATAAGGACTCTTGATCTTGTTATTTCATGTCCTTGTTATTTATTGCTATTTATTAATATTTGCATTTGCACAGCATGTGGTCCTTTGGTCCTGTTTACAGTTACTGTATGCCCGCAGGAAAAAAAATCTCAGGGTTGTATATGGTGACATGTATGACCAGTACTCTGATAATAAATTTTACTTTATACTTTGTAAGTTTGCAGTTGACGTGAAGGTTGGTAGAGTTGTGGATAGAAGGCTGTTGTAGGTTACAATGGAACATTAACAGGATGCAGAGACGGGCTGAGAAGTGGCAGATGGAGTTCAATTCAGAAAAATGTGAAGTGATACATTTTCTATGGTGCATCAATAAAATTGGTAAGAGTCAACAGGGATATTGTTATAATTTGAGTTCCAGATACCAGAATGCTGGGACTATAGGCAATATTAGGTCCTGATGAAGGGTCTTGGTGTGAAATGTCCATTCCACTCCACAGATGCTACCTGACTTGCTGAATTCCTCCTCAATTTTATATGTTTCCAGCATATGCAAAATCTCTTATGTTTGTGATAAGTCTATAGCTACTGGGTACTGGAAGGCCAGGATAGAGGAAATGTAGAGAGGATGTTTCCATTAGCAGGAGAGTCTATGATTCAATGGCATAGCCTCAGAATAAAGGGACATCCTTTAGAACTCAGATTAAGATGAATTTCTTTATCCAGAGGGTGGTGAATCAGTAGAATTCATTGCCACAGGTGGCTGTGGAGCCCAACTCACTGGGTATATTTAAAACAGAGTTTGATAATTTTTTCATCAGTAAGGACATCAAAGGTTACAGGGATATGGCTGGAGAATGGAGTGAAGAGGGATTATAAAAATGGTGGAGCAGACTCAATGGGCCGAATGACCTAATTCTGCTCTTTTGACTTACGGTCGTATGTTGAAATTGAGATTGATAGGGTATTGATTGGTGAGGGAGTTAAGGGTTTGGGGGAAGAAGGTGGTGGATAGGATTAAAAAAATCAACCAATGGTAGAGCAGATTTGATGGCCTGCATGGCCTGATTCTGCTTATCTATCTTATGGTCTGGTTGGGACAGAGGCAAAAAGAAATCTCTGCACATAGAGGAAAGTAAAGTTTTGGAATTCCTTATCCAAGAGAGCTTTGGTGACTGTCATGGAGTAAAGTCAAGGATCTGCTTTATGAAGGATCTACTTTATTCACCACTTACATGTATTCAGAATTTGTTGTGGTGTGTTGATCCGAGCATGACATGCAACAAAAGCAACAGCATTCAACAATAATAAAGAATTTTTGATTAAGTACAGATACAGAATAAAATGTGCATAGATACAAGACATAAAAACCAGCATGTATTTACAGTATAAACAGCATTTAAAATAGTAGTTTGAAAGGGTTTACAGTGCAATGCAGTGACTGAGGTAATAGATAGAGGGGTTTGGGGAGCTAACTAGAGTAGCTGATCAGATTAACTGCCTGGGGGAATAAACTTTTAAAATGGCATGAAGTTTTTGTTTTATTAGCCCTGTAAGTGCTTTCTAGAAGGAAGCTTTTGGAAAAAGCAGTTTGCAGGGTGGGTAGACTTTATTGTTTTTTGGCTATCAAGGCAATCAGAGTCAGTGAGGTTAGTGCAGAAAAATCGTGCTAAAGTACAAGATTAGCCATGATATAATTCAAGAGGATAGTTGGCATGAGGGGCCTGATTCTATTTTCAATACAGTGCAAATCAGGCCTTAGTCTGGGCTCACTGCCAATCTCTTCAACACCTGCAGCTATTGCTTCAACTGAATTGTGCTTGCATTAGGGTCCTGTCCAATTTCTAGACCTTTACTGCTCAGGATACAGTAGCTGCAGACTTTGCTAACTCAGTTGTAACTGGCCTTCCTGCTTTCTTTATTTCAACAAACTGTCAGCCTGAACGCTTGCATATGATGTATTGAAACATTCACTCTGGTGAATGCTTGCCATGGTAAACAAGGTTCTGCTCCAGAGCTGTTGGACTCTAGGTATGCATTTGGCCCAATGTTAAGAATAACACTGCGCCAATTTTTTTAAAAATCGACTTTAGTACTTTTCAGAATGATTTAGTGATTTTGTGTGCTTAGAGGGGAATCAATGCTCTGGAACAAGACATTTCCTATCTGGTCAAGGAGTTCACAGCCACATATAGTGTGGCACAGTAGCGTAGCAGGTAGAGCCGGCGTCTCACAGCACCAGAAATCCATGTTCAGTTCTGACTTTGCTGCTACCTTGTACCATTGGGAAGGAGGTACAGGAGCCTTAGGTCCCATACCACCAGGTTCAAGAACAGTTATTACCATCAGGATCCTGAACCAGTGTGGATAACTTCATTCACCACTACTCTGAACTGATTCTACAAATTATAGACTCACTTTCAAGGACTCTTTACATAGAACACGAAACAGTACAGCACAGTACAGGCCCTTCATTCCACAATGTTGTGCCAATCTTTTAAATTAAAAGATTAAGGTCCTGTACTGTCATGTACTGTTTTATGTTCTATGTTATGCAATCAGTTCAACCCTTCCCTCCCATATGTCTCCTCCCCATTTTTCTATCATCCTTGTGCAATCCAATTAACAAAAGACAATTTCCACAGAGTTGGCTGGGGGACTTGCAGCAGCTTCACTGACTCATTCCATAGGTTATGTAATGCTTTAACATGCTGGGAGAGTATGTGCCCCTTTACTTTGCTACTTGAAAATTCGTTCCCTCGGGGGGAAAATAAGAGTGTAGAAGTCACACAAGAAGCCTTCAGGTCATGTCAAGGCACTGAGTGTTTCTGTGAACGCTCTTCATGGGTGGAAACATTTAAGGAGGTCTCTAGCTTCTGGTGGGCCATCTATGAAATGCCGTGGCAAAAGAAGTGCAGATAAAAGGCCATCTACAATGAAAGGATGCCTTGATAATTGGGGTCATTTTATGCAGAGGCAACTTGCAGCTGAAAATGTTGATGGCTCTCTGATGATATATAGTTTCAGTTCTTGGATTTATAGACATGAGCTGAAAGGAAGTTGTGGAATCTATTGAGGTCTGTAACGTGGTAGTGCTGAAACTATTTCCATAATATCTGCAATACTGTTCTGTACCACATCTGGGAATAGTGCAGTGCTTTGTGAATACTGATTAAAGTCAGTTCTTCTGCATGTCAGTAACTATAATTGACCTTACTGGTCGTTTTCAGTAGCCTCGCATGGCACTCCAAGGAATTATATTTGATCTCTTGTGCAGTGCACTGTTTCCTAGCATAATACCAATCCTCTCTGAGTGCAGAGGGGATGGTGACAACACAGGAAATATTTTTCCATGACCAGCGCCAGAATAAACAATGCTTATTCCTTTAAAACAACTGTGATATTGGAGTGAGGAACAATTAGAAAAGACATGGTAAAAAAGGCAGGAGACAGGAAAGCAATCTAGTAGGAGTCAAACTATCATGTTTGAAGTGGTGAACATACTGGAGGAATGTTCTGCTGGAGGAATGCCTATACCTACAATAAACTGATATCGGGAAATGTTTCTTCATGACCCACCCCCCCCACCCCAAGTGTACAATCATTCAAGTCGAGTATGATGTTCTCCAGCCAGAGAACGTAATCCAGGATGTTAGGGTGGATTCTCTTCATGGAGGATGCCTTGTGAGGATGATACCTGGATTAGAGAGCACAACATGTGAGAATAGGTTGAGCGAGCTAGGGCTTTTCTCTTTGGAGTGAAGGAGGATGAGAGGCAACTTGACAGAGGTGTATAAGATGAGAAGAGTCATTGATAGAGTGAACAGCCGGTGCCTTTTTCCCAAGGTGGAAATAGCTTATAAGAGGGGGCACAAAATTTTAAGGTGATTGGAGGAAAGGGCAGGGGGTATGTCAGATGCAGATTTTGGACCAAGAGGGTGGTGGGTGTGTGGCATGTGCTAACAATGGGGGGTGTTAGAAGCAGGTACATTTGCGACATTTAATAAACTCTTAGATATGCACATGGGTGATAGAGAAATGGAGGGCTATGTGGGATGGAAGCATTACAGTGATCTTATAGTAGGTTAAAAGGTCAGCACAGCATTGTGGGCCAAAGGGCCTGTACTGTAGCTGTAATGTTCTGTGATGTTCTATGTCCTATGTACCAGAGGCACTTATGCCTCTCTTACAGCAGTTCTGTATGAACATCGTGATTGCCATGGTAACAATCTATAACCATAGCTTGCTGATTGATCTGATAACTGTTGTACTCGATAATGGTCCCCAAGATCTGTGCAAATCCTTGGGCCATCCCATATCAAGTCTTCATCACACCCCATTTCATTTTGCTTGAGCTCCCTGGTGTTTTTGATGTAACAAACTGGCAGACAGGAATTTTCGTACAGGGATGGGCTAGCATCATGTTGAAATAATGGCTGTAGAAGGACATCAGGAGTTCTAATCTCCGCACAAATAAGAAGGTTGCTGAATGTATCCCTCAGAATTTTATGGTTGGGAATATATAGTAGGTTCGCTGTGAAATAAACTTGGCTTCTTTAGTCAGTGCTAAATAAACTTAAGAATATTGGCTGAAGTTGTGTGTACAGTGGACGTGCTATCTTGGTGCTGGAATATGTAACCACACTTATGGGCTTTCCCCAGCACGTGCTTGGGTGTGTTAGTTTTTAACAGAAACAACACATTATACTGTATGTTTCAATATACGGTATACATGACAAGTACATTTGAATGTTGAATCTTGAATTTGAAGGATTTTGACTCCCCTTCTGTCCTGTCCTTCTTTGCTCCATGTCTACCCAATTCATCCTACAGCCACCCAAGTCTCCATTGTCCTGTTTATATCCCCTCTTTCACCCACTCCATCTGTCCATCACTCACACACTTTTACCACTGGATTCCTTACCTCCCCCCCCCCACCATCCTATCTGCCCACCTCCATTATTGGGTTCCATGCTCCATCTGCCCTCAGATTCCACCGTCTGCAGCCCTTTGATCCCTCCACCCATCACCTTCCGGTCATTCCCACTCTCCCCTTCTCCATATGTGTATCACTCCTCCTCACCTGCCAACTTCTCCCCCACATCTCTTTATACTGGCTATTCCCCTTTCTCTTTCAGTCCAGATGGAGGTTCCCAGCCCGAAACATCACCTGTCCATTTCCCTCCACAGATGCTGCCTGACCTACCAAGTCCGTTTGGCATCTTGATTTTTTTTTCCCGTTCTTGTGGGTTGATTTGACCTTGACTTGACTTGAGTTCACCTTTGCCTGAATCTTTTGATGCATGATGGGAAAAGAAATGTTAAACTAAACAGAGAATTAAAATAAATAAATAAAAGGCAAGAGTCAACATATAGCAGAACATAGAACATCACAGCACAGTACAGGCCCTTCAGCCCATAACATTGAGCCAACCTTTTAACTTATTCTATGATCAATCTAATCCTTTCCTCCTACATAGCTTTCCAATTTTCTGTCATCCATTTGCTTATCTGAGAGTTTCCTAAATGCCGCAGATATATCCGTCTTCACCACCACTCCTAGCAGCGTGTTCCATGCACACACAAACCTGTGTAAGACTTTACGCCTGATATCTCCCCTATACTTTCCTCTAATCATCTTAAAATTATGTCCTCTCATTCACATCCTGGGAAGAAGTATCTGGGCATGCACTCAATCTAGGCCTCTCATCATCTTGTACACCTCTGTGAAATCAACTATACATGAAAAGCAGACTTAAAAATCTGCAATGTGAATGTCTGATGTGGATCTGCCCCTTTAAGAGTTTTGTCATTCTTATCCATTTCGGTAACACAAACTCATCCAGCAGAGCCCACAGCAGGATCTGGTCTCAAATTAAAGTAGAATTGTTCTGCTTGCCATCTGTGAACATCACAGTAATGTTAATACTTTGAGGCAGAGACAAAAAAGAACTCCCAAGACGAATCCATTCAGTGAGATTTAACCAAATATTATTAAAAATCTGCTTTATTCTTAAAAGTGGACCTTTCAGATACAAAGTGTATGCAAAGACATTGGAAGCATGCTGCACGTTTACTTGTATATCTTGTATTACTTGTATTACTTGCATGAAAATGTATACAGGATGCATTTAGATGTAGGCTGGGTAGAGAGGGATAGAGACCATGTGCAGCCAGATGGGGTTAATTATATTTGTATCAATGTCGGCACAGATATGTTGGGCTGAAAGGCCTGTTCCTGTGCTGTAAAGACTAAAGATTAAAGATTAGTTCATGCCAACCTGTTATTCTGCTTAGTCCCATTGACTCGCAGGTGGACTATAGCCCTCCATATCCCTCCCATCCATGTACCTATCCAAACTTCTGTTAAATGTTGAAATTGAACCCGCATCCACCACTTCAAGTGACAGCTTGTTTCACACTTTCACCACCCCATGAGTGAGGAAATTCTCCTCATTTGCTCCTTAAATATCTCACCTTTCATGCTAAACCCATTATTCTAGTCTCACTCAATTTCTCTGGAAAAAGCCTGCATGTGTTTACCTGATCCATTCCCCTCATAATTTTGTATGTGTCTATCAAATTTCCTCTCATTCTCCCATGCTCCAGGAAAAAAGTCCTAATTTATTCAACTTTCCCAAATACTCAGGTCCTCAAGCCCTGGCAACATCCTTTAAAATTTTCTATTAACTCTTTCAAGTTTATTGTGCATAGGTGACCAGAAATGCACACAATACTCCAGATTTGGCCTCACCAACATCTTATACAGCTTCAACGTAACACCCCCACTCCTGTACCCAGTGTTCTGATTTAGGAAAGCCAATGTAGCCAAAGCTCTCTTTATGGCCCTATCCACCTGTAACACCACTTGCAAGGAATTATGGATCTATATTTGCAGATCCCATTTTTGATTGACACCCCTCCCCTCCACCTCATTGTTCAAAAGTTATTCTGAGCCCCTGAACTTCAGTGAGAAACACCTGCTCTTTGCCACTGGTGGTTGTTCCTTTACACGCCTTGTGACACATCAAGCGGCGCTTTTTGCTATTTCCTTAGCATCTGTTTTTTTTTACGAGGCCGATTTGCTAGCTCGACACTCAACCCAGCATGGATGGAAAGTGTACAGGGAGCCAGTCGGATTCAAACCTAGCACCAGACTTTGCCTCAAAGCCCAGTTCTGACACCGGCCAGCTTTAGCTCTGGTTAGAGCTTACTAATGGGGCATGGATGAGGCAACTGGGGTTACAGGATCATGCTGCTTTGAAGCAGGCCTTTTGGCCAGCTGGTCTGAGTTTTAGGGAGAGGTAGCTTATGCCTTGTCCCTTGGAGGGCAGAATAATGAGTGATGATCTCAAAATCATGAAGGTGAGCAGTCATAGTCTTTTGCTCAGAGCTGGTGAGTCCTAGACTAGAGGGTCAAATGCAAGATAAGATGGGAGCGATTTAAAAGAGATCTGAAATGTAACTTCTTTACACAGAGAACAGTGAGCACCTGAATGAACTGCCAGAGGAAGTGATTGAGGAGGGTACAACTGCAATGTTTAAGAGGGTAGGTACATGGAGCAGAACCCCATCCCATAAAAACAAGAAATGTCATCAGAATCCCTGAAGGCATCATCCCTGGGAGAGGAAGGTCCTTTGAGGATAGGTCACATCTGGGGACAACTTGGAAGACTGGCCCAGGAGAGAAGACGCTGGTGAGCGTGTCCCAGAGTGGGGATGATGGGCTAAATTACTAACATGGAGAGGAGAGGCTTGGAGGATTATGGGTCAAAGGCAAGTACTTGGGAGCAGCAAAGAGGATGGTATGGTCTGCATGGACCAGCTGGACAAAAGGGCCTATTCCATGCTGTAGTCCACATTAGTGACCATTAACCAGTCCACCCGTGGCAAAGAACAGCTGTTTTTCACTGAGGCTCAGGGGCACAGAATGCTGTCTGAACAATGGGGGTGACCCAGTCTCCTCCTGAGGGTCTTCCTTACCCTTTGCATTTCTACTTGTTCATCCACCAAGTTCTGGGCATCACTGCTGAAACCAGCATTTGTGGAGAAGGTAGAGGCAAGCTGATTCCTTCATACAGTGAAGTCCTTCTAGTGAAGGAAGTATGGAGGTGGAGGAATGTAAACCCAACAGAAGTGAGGGAGGTGTTGTCAAGAGGTAACCTCTCACAATATTGGAGTATTATGTTCATGTCTGATCACTCCATTGTAGGAAGGATGTGGGAGCTTTAGAGAGGATACAGAGGAAATTTACTGAGATGCTGCCTGGATTAGAGAGCATGTCTTATTAGGGAAGGTTGAGCTAGGTAGGGCTTTTCTTTCTGGAGTGAAGGAAGGTGAGAGGTGACTTGATAGAGGTGTACAAGATAAGAGGCATAGATAGAGTGGACAGCCCGAGACATTTTCCCAGCATGGAAATGGCCAATATGAGAGGGCACACTTTTTAGGTGATTGGAGGAAATTAGAGGACATCAGAAATAAGTTTTTTATACGGAGTGATGTGTGTGTGTGGAATTCACTGTTGAGGTGGTGTAGAAGCAGATAAATTATGGACATTTAAGAGAATCATAGATAGGTATGTGGGTGAAGGAAAGATGGAGGGAGGGAAGGGTTAGATTGATCTTGGGGTAGGTTAAAGGGTCGGTGCAACATCATGGGCTGAAGGACCTGTACTATGCTGTAATTGAAAGCTGGGAACCTCACTGAGGCATTTAGTAGCACCCTTAGGAGGGTGTGCATGTAATAGCAAAAATCAACATGAAATCAGAACACTGACTGCCCCTAAAGCAATGTATGCAGGGTTAATCCCAATTCTTAATCACTGCATCCATTTTTAGGAACTATTTTAATTTAGCCCCAATGTGTTTTAAGTGGGTTGCAATTGCCAGGGAATAAAATTTACACTGTACAAAAGCAAGTCAGTTTGAGTTGAGCGTTGTTCCAGATACAGGCTTTATTTAGTAAAAATTTTCTTATGCTGTTTCATTAATTGTTCCAAGTTCAAATCCAAAGTAAATTGATTATCAGTGTACCAATATGTCACAATATACGACCTTGAGATTCACTTTTTGCAGGCATTCAAAGGAAAATAAAGAAATACAATAAAATTTATGAAAATCTATACATGACAAACCTTATAAGCAACTAATGTGCAAAAGATAAATTTGGCAACTAATTTAAAAAAGTAAAGAAGTAATAACTGAGAACATGAGTTGTGGAACATCATTTTTGCATTGAGATTTGACTCACGACTCAGGCTTGTGTGATCCAAGAGCATTAGGAATGAAAATTATATTTCTACAGATGTCACATCATTGGCAAACATACTGACACTGCCAGGAATCCGGCCAGAAGTATACGCGATGTCATGATATTATCTGTGGCAGCCGCTCTCTGCTGAATGCACAATGTAACCCATTCCATTGGCATGTTTATTTTAGTTCACTCTACTTTCCCTCAATTTTCATTAGTTTCCTCCCCTTTTTCTGGTTTTGCCTCCTTAGTACTTCAACTTCCTTGTACATTAATCTAACTTGCTGTCGTTATGTTTTAGGAACAGCTTCTTCCCCTCTGCCATCAGATTTCTAACCTCATGAACGCTATCTCATTATTCCTTTTTTTGCACTATTTATTTTATTTTTATTGTAACTTATGGTCATTTTTATGTATTGCACTGTACTGCTGTTGCAAACAACATTTTACAACATATGTCAGTGTTGAAACACCTGATTCAGATTCTAAGTAAACAACTTGGGCTCATCTTTCATCAAAGGCAAATCTAGCATCCTTTTTATTTTATTTTTACATTTTTATTTATTTTGGGACACAGCACAGAACGGGCCCTTCCAGCCCGTCGATGCCGCACCACTAGCACCTCATTGATACAACCCTACTCTAATCACTAGACTATTTTACAATGACCAATTAACTCACTAACCAGTCTGCATTTGGACCGTGGGAGGAAACCAGAGCATTTGGAGGAAAGCAATATACATTCTTACAGGCAGCGCCAGAATGAAACTCCAAACTCTGATGCCCTGAGCTATAATGGCATCGTGCCAAATGCTACTCTACTTTGGTGCCCCAATTTTGGCCTAATCTGAGTTGCTGCTCTCTGAGCTAATGAATGGATATTGCGACTTCATCTTCTGCCACCTTCTGCAGATGTTGGTTTAGATACTGTTTGCCCAATTTTTGTGCTCTGTCTCAGTCCTCCTTCCTGATAGGAAACTGCATAGGGTAGTGACCTTGTGGCAAGAACAAAGGGCCCTTGTACATGAAGGTCAGAATCAGAATCAGGTTTATCAGACTGAAAGACTGTTGAGAAAATTTACAGGAGTATTGCCAGGTCTTGAGGATCTGAACAATCGGGAAAGGTTGATAGGTTAAGAGTTTAGTCCCTGGAATGAAGGAGAATAAGTGGAGATTTGACAGAGGTATACAAAATTATGAAGGGTTAGATAGGGCTTTTTCTACTGAGGTTGGATGAAATTAGAACTGGGGTCCTCTATTAAGTATGAAAGGTGAATTATTTAAGGGGATCCTTAGGGGAAACTTCTTTGCTCAGAGCTAGTGCAAGTGTGGAATGAGCTGCCAGAGAAATTGGTAGATGCGGGCTTGATTAAAACACTTAAGAAAAGTTTGGATAAGTACATGGTGGGGGGGGGGGGGTATGGAGGGCTATGGTACAGGTGTGGATAAATGCATCTAGGCAGAATAACAGTTCCGCACAGACTAGATGGGCCAAAAGGCTTGTGTCTGTCCTGTAGTGCTCTGTACTTCTAAATGTTTATTTTTCTGCCAGTTATTTGAAATAAAAAAATCTGTTTGATTCATTGCTTCATTTTGGGAATTATGATTGCTTTCTCCATTCCCTTCTCCACTGGGAGCTGTTAGCCTGAGGTTAAGGGGAAACAAGGAAATAAGATGGCTGGTGTCGAATTTTTGAAGTTAACTTACAAAAACAAATGCAATCAATTGCAACTTTGATTTATGAACATACTGGAAACTTCACGGCAAGCACTTGGAAATCTCAGTAAACCACAGAAGGTATTTCTTTTATTCTTTATAGAATAGAGTCAATTCAGAATAGCTACTGTTCTAAAATGCGCAGCGAGAGGACTGCATGTGTAGTAGCAAGCAATCTGCTGGAAGAACTCTGTAGGTTGAGCAGCATCTGCGGGAGGAAGGCAGTTTTGGAAATCAGTTCTGAAGCGTTGACAGTCCCTTTCCTCCCACAGATTCTGCTCGATACTGAGTTCTTCTAGCAAGTTGTTGCTCTGGATTCCAGCATCTGCCTCATGCCTCATCAAAGAAACTACTTCCAAAAGATGACTGGAAATGCTGGAGTATTCAGCAAGTCAGGGAGCATCAACAGAGAGGAATAAACCATTGGCCCAAAACATTGACTATATATTCCCCTCCATAGATGTTGCCTGACTTGCTGAGTTTCTCCAGCAATTTGTGTGTTGCTTGCTGTAATCAGACTCCTAAATCGACCTCTTGTACAATAAGGTGGATTCTTGACCTCATGGTCTATCTCAATATGATCTTGCACTTTATTTTTTTTCTGTACTGCACTTTTTCTGCAGCTTTTATGCTTTATGCTGTATTGGTTTTGTTTTACCTTGTACTACCTCAGTGCAGTGTGCAATGGTCTGATCTGTATAAACATGCTTTTCAATTAATTTTGCTACAGAAGGTACTAATCTTGTCCTAAGATCAGCCTCTATCCCACTGATATTAGAGTCATAAATGGACCTACTGTATGATATAATGGACTTTTGGTCTCAATCTATGCACCTCGTTATGATCTTGCACTTTATCATTTACCTGCACTGCATTCTTTCTGTCACTTTTACACTTTATTCTGCATTGTTATTGTTTTACCTTCTTCTAGCTTAGTGCACTGTGGAATGATTTGATCTGCTTGGACAGTATTCACTGTATCTCAGTAAATGCAACAATATTAAACCAATATCAATACCAATATGTTAATAGTGCATGTTATAATTTTAGAACTTTGCACCAAATAATTAAGTGCATAAGTTATAAAATCATGACATGCGCTATTAAAATAGTGCATAATCTGTGCATATCCTTCAAGTGCACACGATCAACTTTATCAAGATCAGAAACAAGACAAACAGCAGCTCCAAGAGGCAGGTGGGATTTCTCTGCTTCTGCCATTAGTTTCAGAGTAAATATTGAAAAAGAGAGGTCTGGTCAGCGGGTTGAGATTCTAAATTGGAGAAAGTCCAACTTTGATGGTATCAGAAATTATCTGCAAGTGTGGATTAGGACAGGCTGTTTTCTAGTAAAGCTGTATTTGGTAAGTGGGAGGCCCTCAAAAGTGAAATTTTGTGAGTACAAAGCTTGTATGTGCCTGTCAGAATAAAAGGTAAAGATAACAGGCTTGGGGAAGCTCGGCTCTCAGGCGATATGGAGGCCCTGGTTAAGAAAAAAAGGAGGAGCATAGCAGGTATAGGCAGGTTGGAACAAATGGGGTGCTTATGGAGTATAAGAAATGCAAGAAATCAGGAGGGCTAAAAGCAGACATGAGGTTGCTTGAGCAGACAAGGTGAAGGAGAATCATGAGAAATTCTACAGATATGTTAAGAGCAAAAGAATTGCAAATAACAGGATTAGTCCTCTTAAAGATCAGAATGCTCATCTATATGTGGAGCTAAATGCAAAGAGGGAGATTTTAAATGAAATTTTTGTATCTGTATTTACTCAGGAGGTGGACACAGAGTCTATAGAAGTGAGGCAAAGCGACTTCATAGATCCTCTGCAGATTACAGAGGAGGAGGTGTTTATTGTCTTGAGTGTGTATAAATCACCAGGTGTTCTATCAGACCCTGTGGGAGGCAAGTTCAGAAATTGCTGGGCCCTAGCAGAGATATTTAAATCATCTTTAGTGACACGTGAGGTACTGTAGGATTGGAGGGTAGCCTATGTTGTTTCACTGTTTAAGAAAGGCTCTAATAATAAACCAAGAAATTATAGGCCATTGAGCCTGACATCAGTCATGGGAAATTTATTGGAAGGTATTCTAAAGGACCAAATATATTAGTATGTACTTGGACAGACATGGGCTGATTAGGGATAGTCAGCATGGCTTCATGCATGGTGGGTTGTGTCTAACCATTCTTATAGAGTTTTTTGAGGAAGTTACCAGGGAAGTTGATGAAGGCAAGGCAGTGGATGTTGTCTAGTTATGTATATGCACTTTAGCAAGGCACTTGACAAACTTCTAGTTGCTCGGCATTCAAGGTGAGGTTGTAAATTGGATTAGACATTGGCTTTGTCTGGGAAACCAGAGAGTGATAGTAGATGGCTGCCTCTCTGACTGGAGGCCTGTGACAAGTGGTGTACCACAGGGATTAGTGCTGGGTCCATTGTTGTTTGTCAACTGTTTCATTTATCTGGATGATAATGTGGTTAACTGAATCAGAAAATTTGCAGTTGACACTAAAGTTGGGGTATAGTGGACAGCAAGGAAGGCTCTCATGGCTTGCAGTGGAACCCGGACAAGCTGGAAAAATGGCAGATGGAATTTAATGCAAATAAGTGTGAGGAGTTGCACTTTGGGAGGACCAACCAGGGTAGGTCTTACACACTGGGCACTGAGGAGCGTGATCAGACAGAGGATTCTGGGAATAACTCTTTGCATGTGGCATCACAGGTAGATAGGGTCATAAAGAAAGCTTTTGGGACATTGGCTTTCATAATCAAAGTACTGAGTACAGGAGATGGGATGTTATGTTGAAGTTGCATAAATTGGTGAGACCTCATTTGGAGCATTGTATGCAGTTTTGGTCACCAAACTCCAGGAAAAATGTAAATAAGTTTGAAAGAGTACAGAAAACAATTGCAATATGTTAGTAAACAATCATGAATCTTGAATCTTGGGCAAGGTGTCAGTGTTTTACCTAGACTACAGTGTGTATTGAGCAGAGTGATCTTTACCCCATTTCTGATGGTTATCCATTTTGCTTGTTATACAAGGACTATGAAAGGAGGATGATTATTCAGTATCATGATTGGCCCATTTCTGCTTCGTGAACGTAATCATGAAAATATTATGCCCTCTGACTATTTATTTAGAAGTGCTTACATCCACTAGAAAAGAGGAACAATGTTCTGTGTAATAGAGCATTCTTCTAGCTAAATGAACAAATTCACTGGATTGGGCCTTCGAGAGAGCGTATTTTAATCCAGTAATGAGGCTGTGAGGAGTACTATTATTTCTTTCCTTGTAGTTATCTGTGCAAGAATCATATTGGCACCATTTAGGATTTAAAGCAAGATAGATCTTAAGTGTATGTGACTATAAGTCTACAACACAGGGCAAGTACACTTAGTGGCCACTTCACTAGGTACACCTATACACATCCTCGTTAATGCAAGTATCTAATCAGCCAATCATACGCAGCAACTCAATGCACAAAGGCATGCAGACATGGTCAAGAGGTTCAGTTGTTGTTCAGACCAAACATCCGAATGCGGAAGAAATGTGATCTAAGTGACTTTGAATGATTGTTGATGCCCGACAGGCTGGTTTGAGTATCTCAGACGCTGCTGATCTCCTGGGGTTTTCATGCACCCGAGTTTACAGAGCAGGGCGAAGGAAGCAAAAGGCGCCCAGTGAGTGGGCAGCTCTGCAGGCAAAAACACCTTAAAAATGAGAAAGTTCAAAGGAAAATGGCCAGATTGGTCCAAACTGACAGGAAGGCAACAGTAACTCAGATAACCACGTGTTAGAACAGTGATGTGCAGAAGAGTATCCCTGAATGCCTTGAAGTAGATGGGCTACAGCAGCAGAAGACCATGAACACACATTCAGTAGCCACAGAAACAGAAAATACTGGGGAAAACCCAGCAGGTCAGGCTGCATCTGTGGAAGGAGGAACTGTGAATGTTTCTGATCTGTGACATTCCTGTTCTGACAATAGTTGGCAGACATGAAACATTGAAGTTATATAAAATGTTGGTGAGACCTAGTTTGCAGTATTATGTGCAATTCTGGTCACCTACTTACAGGAAAGATATCAATAAGTTTGAAAGAGCACAGAGAAAATTTACAAGAATGATGATAGGATTCAGGACCTGAGTTATAGGGAAAGGTTGAATAGGCTTGGACTTTATTCCCTGGAGCTTAGGAGAATGAGGGGAAATGTAATACAGAATTATGATGGGTATAGACAGGATAAATGCAAGCAGGCTTTTTCCACTGAGTTTGGGTGGGACTACAACTAGAGTTCGTGGCTTATGGGTGAAAGGTGAAATGTTAAAGGGAAACATGAGGGGGAACTTCTTCACTCAGAGGGTGGTGAGAGTGTGAAACAAGCTTCCAGCAGTAGTGGTATGATTTCAACATTTAAGAGGTTTGAAGGACAGGACCTCCAGGGTTGCAATCTCCGGATTGCTGCTCGTGCCACATGTTAGTGAGGCTAGAAAAAGTAAGATAATGCAGCTAAATACATGGCTAAGGAGTTGGTGCAGGAGGGAGGGCTTCATGTTTCTGGACAATTGGGCTTTGTTCCAGGGAAGGTGGGACCTGTTCCGATGGGACCTGTTCCGGTGGGACCTGTTCCGATGGGACCTGTTCCGATGGGACGGGTTGCACCTGAACGAGGGGGACTAAAAGCCTTGGGGGAAGGTTCACTAGTGCTGCTCTGGGGGGTTTAAACTAGATTTGCAGGGGGAGGGGAACTAGAGTGGTAGAGCAGATACTGAGGTGGAGGAGGATAAAGGTCATGCAAGTACTGCAAGTATAGTGCATGGAGTAAAGCCAGATTTAACATATATAGAGGCTTTGAGGAAAGAGAAGCAGAATAAAGGGTGTAAAGGTAGTAAGGTAGAAGGGCTAAAGTGCGTGTACTTCAATGCAAGAAGCATCAGGAACAAAGGTGGTGAACTGAGAGCTTGGATACATACATGGAATTATGATGTAGTGGCCATATGGATTCTCAATATTCCTGGATTTCAATGCTTTAAAAGGGATAGTGAGGGGGGGGAAAGAGGAAGAGGGGTGGCATTACTGGTCAGGGATACTATTATAGCTACAGAAAGGGCGGGTAATGTAGCAGGATCTTCTTTTGAGTCAGTATGGGTGGAAGTCAGGAACAGGAAGGGAGCAATTACTCTATTGGGAGTATTCTATAGGCCCCCTGGTAGCAGCAGAGATATTGAGGAGCATATTAGAAGGCAGATTTTGGAAAGGTGCAAAAGAACAGGATTGTTATCATGGGTGACTTTAACTTCCCTAATATTGATTGCCACCTGATTAGTTCAAATGGTTTAGACAGGGCAGAGTTTGTTAAGCGTGTCCAGGATGGATTCCTGTCTCGGTATGTTGACAGGCCGACTAGGGGGAATGCCATACTAGATCTAGTATTAGGTAACGAACCAGGTCAGGTCACAGATCTGTCAGTGGTGAGCATTTGGGGGACAGTGATCACCGCTCCCTGGCCTTTAGCATTATCATGGAAAAGGATAGAATCAGAGAGGACAGGAAAATTTTTAATTGGGGAAGGGCAAATTATGAAGCTATCAAGCTAGAACTTGCGGGTGTGAATTGGGATGATGTTTTTGCAAAGAAATGTACTATGGACATGTGGCTGATGTTTAGGGATAAATTTGTCCCGGTGCGGAAGATAAAGAACGGTAGGGTGAAGGTGACAAGTGAGGTGGAAAATCTAGTCAGATGGAAGAAGGCAGCATACATGAGTATTAAGAAGCAAGGATCAGATGGGTCTATTGAGGATCATAGGGTAGCAAGAAAGGAGCTTAAGAAGGGGCTGAGGAGAGCAAGAAGTGGACATGAGAAGGCCTTGGCAAGTAGGGTAAAGGAAAAATCCAAGGCATTCTTCAATTATGTGAAGAACAAAAAGATGACAGGAGTGAAGCTAGGACTGATTAGAGATAAAAGTGGGAAGATGTGTCTGGAGGCTGTGGAAATAAGCGAGGTCCTCAATGAATACTTCTCTTCGGTATTCACCAATAAGAGGGAACTTGATGGTGAGGACAATATGAGTGAGGTTGAAGTTCTGGAGCATGTTGATATTAAGGGCGAGGAGGTGTTGGAGTTTTTAAAATACATTAGGATGGATAAGTCCCCGGGACCTGACGGAATATTCCCCAGACTGCTCCATGAGGTGAGGGAAGAGATTGCTGAGCCTTTGGCTAGGATCTTAATGTCCTCGTTGTCCACGGGAATGGCAGCAGAGGATTGGAGGGAGGCGAATGTTGTCCCCTTATTCAAAAAAGGTAGTAGGGATAGTCAGGTTAATTATAGACCAGTGAGCCTTACGACTGTGGTGGGAAAGCTATTGGAAAAGATTCTTAGAGATAGGAGCTATGGGCATTTAGTGAATCATGGTCTGATCAGGGACAGTCAGCATGGCTTTGTGAAGGGCAGATCGTGTCTAACAAGCCTGATAGAGTTCTTTGAGGAGGTGACCAGGCATATAGATGAGGATAGTGCAGTGGATGTGATCTACATGGATTTTAGTCGAGCCGCGTCGAGCGGGCAGCGGAGTCCGTGGAAGCAGAGTCCTGGGCTTTGGCTAAGTGGGAGTCCGTGGAAGCAGAGTCCTGGGCTTTGGCTAAGTGGGAGTCCGTGGAAGCAGAGTCCTGGGCTTTGGCTAAGTGGGAGTCCGTGGAAGCAGAGTCCTGGGCTTTGGCTAAGTGGGAGTCCGTGGAAGCAGTCCTGGGCTTTGGCTAAGTGGGAGTCCGTGGAAGCAGAGTCCTGGGCTTTGGCTAAGTGGGAGTCCGTGGAAGCAGAGTCCTGGGCTTTGACTAAGTGGGCTTCGGCGTAAGGGGACTTCGGTAAGGCTGTGTGATTGCTCGCTGAGGGGAAGAAGGTAAGATCGCTAGGTGCTTTTTAGACTTATTCTATTAATCCAGTTCAGGTATGGGGGAGACAGTCAGAGCAGTGGTGTGCTCCGTATGCAGTATGTGGGAAGTCAGGGTCAACACAGTTGTCCCTGATGACCACACCTGCAAAAGGTGCGTCCAGCTGCAGCTCCTATCAGCCCGAGTTAGGGAGTTGGAGCTGGAGCTGGATGAACTACGGATCATTCGGGAGGCAGAGGCAGAGATAGATAGGAGTTATCAGGAGGTAGTCACACCAAAGAACCAAGATTTAGGCAGATGGGTGACGGTCCAGAGAGGCAGGGGGAGCAGGCAGAGAGAGCAGAGCACCCCTGCGGCCATTCCCATTAACAATAAGTGTACCGTACTGGATACTGTTGATGGGGATGACCTACCAGGAATGAGTTGTAGTGGTCCTGCCTCTGGCACAGAGGTTGAACCCTCAACTAGAAAGGGGAGGAGGGAAGAGAAGAGTGCGATAGTTTTAGGGGATTCTATAGTTAGGGGGGCAGATAGGAGATTTTGTGGGGCAGATCGGGAGTCTCGGATGTTATGTTGCCTCCCTGGTGCCAGGGTCCGGGACATCTCAGATCGGGTGCAGGCTATTCTTGAGAACAAGGGCATGAATCCAGATGTAGTGGTCCATGTAGGGACCAACGATGTAGGTAAGGTGAGTGAGGGGGTCCTGCTTAGAGAGTTCAGGGAGTTAGGAGTGAAGCTGAAAAGCAGGACCTCCAGGGTGACAATCTCGGGATTGCTACCTGTGCCACGTGCGAGTGAGGCGAAGAATAGAATGGTTATGCACATTAATACGAGGCTGAGAGCATGGTGCAGGAAGGAAGGGTTCAGGTTTTTGGATAATTGGTCTTTGTTCCAGGGACATTGGGATCTGTTTCGAAGGGACGGTCTACATCTGAACCGGAGGGGTACTAGCATTCTTGCAGGAGTGTTTGCCAGTGCTGCTCGGGGGGGTTTAAACTAGATGTGCAGGGGGCAGGGATCCAGATCCAGAGGGTTGGTCAGAAGGAGCATGGGATTAAATGTGTAGAAGGTTTGGGTAATCTTGAGAAGGTCATCAAAATTCAGGGTGCAATTAGCCCGATGGAAGTTCAAGGAGCTGGGTTAGGTACAGTAGACAGTCTTTTAAGCAAAGAGAGGAGGAATGGGCTAAGAATTCTATACTTGAACGCACGTAGTGTCAGAAATAAGGCAGATGAGCTTGAAGCTCAGATGAAAATGGGGAACTACGATATTGTTGGGATAACAGAGACATGGCTGCAAGGGGATCAGGCCTGGGAATTGAGTGTACCAGGGTATACGTGCTATTGTAGAGACAGAAATATGGGAAGAGGGGGTGGGGTGGCCCTGTTGGTAAGGAGTGAGATTCAGTCCTTAGCAAGAGGTGACTTGGGAACAGGGGAAGTAGAGTCTGTGTGGATTGAGCTGAGGAACAGCAAGGGTAAAAAGACCCTAATGGGTGTTGTGTACAGGCCCCCAAACAGTAGCGTGGATATTGGGTACAAGTTGATTAGGGAGTTAACATTGGCATGTGCTAAAGGTAATGTAGTTGTTATGGGAGATTTCAACATGCAGGTGAACTGGGAGAATCAGGTAGGTGCTGGACCCCAGGATAGGGAGTTTGTGGAGTGTCTAAGGGATGCATTTTTGGAACAGCTTGTGCTTGAGCCAACCAGGAACGAGGCTATTTTGGACTTGGTGATGTGTAATGAACAGGAATTGATAAGTGATCTTGAAGTAAAGGAGCCATTAGGAAGTAGTGATCATAACATGATAAGTTTTTATCTACAATTTGAGAGGGATAAGGGCAGATCAGAGGTGTCAGTGTTGCAATTAAATAAAGGAGACTACGGAGCCATGAGGGAAGAGTTGGCCAAAGTTAAATGGGTGGATGCCCTGGCAGGAAAGACAGTGGATCAGCAGTGGCAGATATTCTTGGGCATAATACAAAAGATGCAAATGCAGTTCATTCCAATGAGAAGGAAGGATTCAAAGAGGGGGAAGGGGCCACAGTGGTTGACAAAGGAAGTCAGAGATTGTATAGAATTAAAGAAAAAGAAGTATGACAGGGTGAAGATGAGTGGGAATACAGATGATTGGGAAAGTTTTAAGGAGCAGCAGATCTTAACTAAAAAAGCAATACGGAGAGAAAAAATCAGGTATGAGCTCAGTCTAGCCAGGAATATAAAAGGGGATAGCAAAAGCTTTTTTAGCTATGTGAAGAGAAAGAAGATAGTTAAGAACAATGTTGGCCCCTTGAAGAATGAATTGGGAGAAATTGTTATGGGAAACAGGGAAATGGCAACAGAATTTAATGCGTACTTTAGATCTGTCTTCACCAGGGAGGACACAAGCAATCTCCCAGATGTATGGATGGGCCAGGGTCAAAAGTTATCAGAGGAATTGAGACAGATTGACATTAGGAAAGAAATTGTGATGAGTAGACTGGTAGGACTGAAGGCTAATAAATCCCCGGGTCCAGATGGTCTGCATCCGAGGGTTCTAAAAGAGGTGGCTCAGGAAATTGCGGATGCATTGGTAATCATTTTCCAATGTTCCTTAGATTCAGGATCAGTTCCTGAAGGCTGGAGAGTGGTTAATGTTATCCCACTTTTCAAGAAGGGAGGGAAGGAGAAAACGGAGAACTATCGCCCTGTTAGCCTAACGTCAGTTGTGGGGAAGATGCTTGAGTCCATTATTAAGGATGAAATAGTGGCACATCTAGATGGTAGAAATAGGATTGGGCCAAGCCAGCATGGATTTACCAAGGGCAAATCATGCTTGACTAATCTGTTGGAGTTTTTTGAGGGTGTAACAAGGATGTTAGACGAGGGTAAGCCAGTGGATGTTGTATACCTAGATTTTCAGAAGGCATTCGATAAGGTGCCACATAGGAGATTGGTGAGTAAAATCAGAGCTCATGGCATTGGGGGCAGGGTTTCAACATGGATAGAAAACTGGTTGGCAGATAGAAAGCAAAGAGTAGCAGTGAATGGGTGTTTCTCGGACTGGCTGGAGGTGACTAGTGGGGTACCACAGGGCTCTGTATTGGGACCACAGCTCTTTACGATTTATGTCAATGATTTAGATGAGGGCATTGAAAACTATATCAGCAAGTTTGCTGACGATACTAAACTGGGTGGCAGTGTGACATGCGAAGAGGACGTTAGGAGAATGCAGGGACACTTGGATAGGCTGGGTGAGTGGGCAGATACTTGGCAGATGTCATTCAATGTGAATAAATGTGAAGTTATCCACTTTGGAAGCAGGAACAAGAGGGCAGAGTATTGTCTGAACGGTGTAGAGTTACGTAAGGGAGAAATGCAAAGAGACCTAGGAGTCCTAGTTCACCAGTCAATGAAGGTGAATGAGCAAGTGCAACAGGCAGTGAAGAGGGCAAATGGAATGTTGGCCTTTGTTACAAGGGGAATTGAGTACAAGAGCAAGGATGTCCTTTTGCATTTGTACAGGGCCCTGGTGAGACCACACCTGGAATATTGTGTACAGTTTTGGTCTCCAGGTTTAAGGAATGACATTCTGGCAGTTGAGGAAGTGCAGCGTAGATTCACTAGGTTGATTCCTGGGATGGCAGGGCTGTCTTACGCAGAGAGATTGGAGAGATTGGGCTTGTACACGCTGGAATTGAGGAGATTGAGAGGGGATCTGATTGAAACGTTTAAGATAATTAAAGGATTTGATAGGATTGAGGCAGGAAATATGTTCCAGATGTTGGGAGAGTCCAGTACCAGAGGGCATGGATTGAGAATAAGAGGTCAGTTATTTAAAACAGAGTTAAGGAAGAGCTTCTTCTCCCAGAGAGTGGTGCAGGTGTGGAATGCACTACCTTGGAAGTTGGTGGAGGCCAATTCTCAGGATGCTTTCAAGAAGGAGCTAGATAGGGGATGGATAGGGGAATCAAGGGACAAGGGGACAAGGCAGGGACTGGGTATTGATAGTGAATGATCAGCCATGATCTCAGAATGGCGGTGCAGACTCGAGGGGCTGAATGGTCTACTTCTGCACCTATTGTCTATTGTCTATAGTAAGGCATTTGACAAGGTTCCACACAGTAGGTTTATTCAGAAAGTCAGAAGGCATGGGATCCAGGGAAGTTTGATCAGGTGGATTCAGAATTGGCTTGCCTGCAGAAAGCAAAGGGTTGTGCTGAAGGGGGTACATTCAGATTGGAGGGTTGTGACTAGTGGTGTCCCACAAGGATCGGTTCTGGGACCCTACTTTTCGTGATTTTTATTAACAACCTGGATATGGGGGTAGAAGGGTGGGTTGGCAAGTTTGCAGACGACACAAAGGTTGGTGGTGTTGTGGATAGTGTAGAGGATTGTCGAAGATTGGAGAGAGACATTGATAGGATGCAGAAATGGGCTGAGAAGTGGCAGATGGAGTTCAACCCGGAGAAGTGTGAGGTGGTACACTTTGGAAGGACAAACTCCAAGGCAGAGTACAAAGTAAATGGCAGGATACTTGGTAGTGTGGAGGAGCAGAGGGATCTGGGAGTACATGTCCACAGTTGCCTCACAAGTACATAGGGTAGTTAAAAAAGCTTATCGGGTGTTCGGTTTCATAAGTCGAGGGATAGAGTTTAAGAGTCGCGAGGTAATGATGCAGCTCTATAAAACTCTGGTTAGGCCACACTTGGAGTACTGTGTCCAGTTCTGGTTGCCTCACTATAGGAAGGATGTGGAAGCATTGGAAAGGGTACAGAGGAGATTTACCAGGATGCTGCCTGGTTTAGAGAGTATGCATTATGATCAGAGATTAAGGGAGCTAGGGCTTTACTCTTTGGAGAGAAGGAGGATGAGAGGAGACATGATAGAGGTATACAAGATATTAAGAGGAATAGATAGAGTGGACAGCCAGCGCCTCTTTCCCAGGGCACCATTGCCCAATACAAGAGGACATGGCTTTAAGGTAAGGGGGGGAAAGTTCAAGGGGGATATTAGAGGAAAGTTTTTTACTCAGAGAGTGGTTGGTGTGTGGAATGCACTGCCTGAGTCTGTGGTGGGGGCAGATACACTAGTGAAATTTAAGAGACCATTGGGCAGGTATATGGAGGAATTTATGGTGGGGGTTTATATGGGAGGCAAGGTTTAAGGGTTGGCACTGTACTGTCCCAGTACTTTGCTGTACTGTTCTATGTTCTATGAATGGGTACTGCAATGGGACTGGTATGAATGGCTACAGTCCAGGTTCAGGTTGTTGGGAATAATAGTTTGGCAAAATGGGCTGAAAGGCCTGTTTCTGTGCTGTGGTACTCTGTGATTCTACAAATCTATAAATGGGATTAGCATGGATGGGTTAGCATTGACATAGTGGGCTGAAAGGCCTGTTTCTACAACTCCAAAAAATTCATATTGACTTCGTACTATTTTATTATACTTACAATGTGCTTCCTTAATAACAGATTCTAACTGACTCCTTTCTACTTTCCAATTGCCATTCACTTCTCATCAAGGGTTCATTATTGCTGCAGTGCTATTTATCTGAGACTAGGGGTGGCTCGATAGTGGTCGAGTGGGGGTCCCATTCTAGAGCTAGGGGAGGTAGCCTCAAGATTCAGGATGGAGATGAGGAAGAACTGCTTTTCCCAGAGAGTGGTGAATCTGTGGAATTATCTGCCCAATGAAGCAGTGGAGGCTGTCTCAGTAAGTATATTTAAGACATAGTTGGATAGATTTTTGCATTATAGGGTAATTAAGGGTACTGGGGAAGTGACAGGATGGTGGAGATAAGTTCATGGCCAGATCAGCTATGATCTTATTGAATAGCAGAGCAGGCTTGACAGGCCAGATGGCCATCTCTTGTGCTTATTTCTCATGCTCTAATGTTCTTATGAGCTTCAATGTTTCCCTCTCTCCTGTGTAATGCAGTTTTCCTGGGACAATCTCTACATTAAAGTGGAACCAGCTAGAACTTCTATTTGTTTCATTGGATTTGGAACTGTTGTTACATCTAAACAAATAAAGTGAAAGTTATCAAACTATGTATATGTCTTCATGTACTGTCCTGCAATTCATTTCCCTGCAGACATTTGCAGGAAAATAAAGATATACAAATAGAATTTCTGAAAAAATACTTTACATAAAGAAAGACTAAAACAATGTGTGAAATAAGAGCAATTGTGCAAAAAATGATAATAAATAGATAGATAGATAGATAGATAGATAGATAGCTAAATAGATAATAACTATTGATAGCCTGAGTTAAAAGTGAGTCTATATAGCTTGTGGAATCATTTCAGCGTTGAGATGAGGGAAGTTATCCACACTGGTTCAGGATCCTGATGTTTGTAAGGTAGTAACTGTCCTGAACATGGTAATGGCTCCTGTACCTCCTCTCCAGTGACAGCAGTGAGAAGAAAGCACAGCCTGGTTGGTGGGATCCTTTAGAGACTGCTTTCCTAAGGCAGCACTCTTTAGTCAATGAGGTTAGTGGTTTTTGCCTGTGATAGCCTGGGCTCTGTCCACCACTTTCTGTAGTTTTTTCCATTGCTGGGCACTGGTTTTCATACCAGGCTGAGATGCAGCCAGTCAGGACACTATGCAAACCTGGAAAGGAGAAACTGATGGCTGGAGTCAAACAACCTTTGCCTCTTGAGATACTGGCAGAGATCGAGGTTCTTTCGTAAGCTATATTAATGTGACTAATTTGGTTTAAACAGCCTCATTACTAAACGTATAGGAATAAACTGGGCTGTGTATTGGCAGAGTGTTAGGAAACAGCTGCATAATGCATTCTGCCAATGACCAGGTTGCTAATGGTTCTGAGGGTGCTGGCAAGCTGTTTCAGTTTGAAGTCAGGAAACAAAGCATCTTCCAGTAAGCCCTGGAACATGCAGCAGGTCTCTTGGCACTCACTGGGCAATCTCTGAAGCTGTGGAGGAGTGTTCAAACAGCAGGGGCCCTCCCTCAGTTGGTCAGGCAGCTGGGTTTTACGAAATGGCTGTGTCACGGCAACCCTGTTGCCATTCACGGGGGGAGTAAACAAAGATCCAGGGATTAAGTCTTTCATTCTGGCCCCAGAATGAAATATTTGATCCCTAGATCCTTGTTTCTCTTATCCCTCAGGAAGGATGGCACAGTAGCATAGTGGTTAGCATAAGGTTTTACAACGCCAGCATTCAGGGTTCAATTCCCGCTGCCGTATGTGAGCAGTCTATGCATTCTCCCCATAGCCTAATGGGTTTCCTCCAGATGCCCTGGTTTCCTCCCACATTCCAAAGACATACAAGTTGGGGTTAGTAAGGTGTGAGCACGCTATGTGGCAACACTTATGGGCTGTCCCCACGGACTGCGTTGGTCTTCGATGCAAATGACACATTTCACTGTGAGTTTCAATGTACATATGACAAAGAAAGCTAATCTTTCACCAAAAAATGTTTAAATTCCAAAGTAAATTTTATTATCCAAGTACATACATGTCACCATATACAACTCTGAAATGCAGTTATTTGTGGGCATACTCAACAAATCAATAGAATAACAACTATTACAGAATCAGTGAAAGACCACCTGACTAGAGTGTTCAACCAGAGTGCAAAAGGCAACAAGCTGTGCAAATACAAAAAGAATAAATAAGCTAATAAGAAAATAGGTGCAGTGAGAATGAGCTATGCTGGTCATTGATATGACATTCAGCTTGTGGCTGATAATTGGCTCTTCCCTGCCTCCTTCCTGTAAGCCTTCTTTTACCTTATATTCCTTTCTGCCTCCTTCCTATAATGTATATCTCCCTTCTCTAAGAGCCCAATCGATCTTTGTCTTGAATGTTTTTAATAGTAAACCACCCACAGCTCACAAGTGTAAAGAATTCCAAACACTCAGGAACCCTTGCATCAACAATTTCTCCTGATTCAAATTGACCGATCCTTCACCCTAAGCCTAACCACACGCACTCTCAGTTCCAATCTCTGCAGCCAGCAGAAATAGTGTCTTGGCTATGACCATGTCAATCACTCTCTGAAACTTATATCTTTCAGTGTAATTGCCTCATACTCTTTCAAACCCCTGGAGATTGCAGCTTGTTCCTTTCCAAGTTGCACTCCAAAACTTATTGCAAAAATCTTAACAACGTACTCCTAAATCTTCTAAAAAATGTATCCCCCTCTGTTCCATTTTTCTCTCTCCTCTTAGCCCCATTACCTTTTCTTTTTCCCCTCCTCCATCCCCTTCAACTGGCCATCACCCATGTATGCTTTTCACTGGATCCCCTCCCCACTTCTTTCCGTTTATTTTACATTCCACCTTCTTCTCCTATCAGATTCCATTATCTATCTCCCTTTGTCACTCCTAGCCTCTGTAGCAATTTCCACCCTTCTCTCTCCATTTGCCTTTCACTCCTCCTTAATTGGGTCCATCCATTAACCACCAGCTCTTGCTGCACCCCTTCCCCTCCCCTCGTTATACTCACTATCTTCCCTCTGTCTTTCAGTCACGGTGAAAGGTCTTGACCCATATGTCAAATGTCAAAGTCAAAAGTCAAGTAAACTTATTATCAAAGTACATATATGTCACCATATACTACACTGAGATTCATTTTCTTGTAGGTATTTATAGGAGAATAAAGAAATACAATAGAATTTATGAAAAACTAAACAAAGACTGCAAGCAACCAATGGACAAAAGAAGATAAAATGTGCATTTATAACTAAATAAATAATACTAAGATCATGAACTATATAGTAGGTAACTATTCATCAACCTAAAGCATTCACTAGCCTTAGGTCACAACACCAGCAGGTTCAGGAACAGTTATTACCCTATAGCCATCAGGCTCCTGAACCATTGTGGATAGCGTCACTCACCTCAACACTGATCAGACACCATGGCTCTGTATTATTTACTTATTTTTTTTATTATTTGCATGATATGTACGAATTTCATGATTTGTCTTCTTTTACATGTTTGTTGATTGTCAGTCTTTGTTTATGCACCAGTATATTTTTCATAAATCCTATTGTAATTCTTTATTTTCCTGTAAATATCAGTGGGAAAAGGTGGTGACATATACAAACTTTGATAATAAATTTACTTTGGACTTTGATCTTTTGACCTTAGCTCCTGTGTAGAAGAGAAGCAGGTTAGAGGTAACTCCATGTAAACCTGTTCAATGTTCAAAATAGATTTGTTATCAAAACACAGGTGTCCCCCGCTTTACAAATGTTCACTTTATGCCACTTCACTTTTACAAAAGGATTACATTAGTAACCTGTTTTCGCATTACAAAGAGGATTTCCGCTTTTAGGAAAATTTTCCCCTTATAAATTAATGGTTCTTCGCTTTACACCATTTCGGTTTAAGAAAGGTTTCATAGGAACGCTCTACCTTTGTAAAGGCGGGGTGGGGGGGACACCTGGACATATATCACCATGCACAACTCTGATATTCATTTTCTTGAGGCATACTCAGTAAATCCAAGAACCATGTTAGAATCAATGAAAGACAGCACCCAACAGAACTGACAAAGAAGCAATGAGTAAAAGACAACAAAAGAGAAAATAAATAAATAAATAAACAAGCAACAAACATTGAGAACATGTGGTGAAGAATCCTTGAAAGTAAGTCCATACATTGTTCAGAGATGGAGCAAGTAAAGTTGAATGAAGTTACCCCACTGGTTCAGGAGCCTGAAGGTTTAGGGCTAATAACTTTCCCTGAACCTGGTGGTGTGAGTCCTGAGGCTCCTGTACCTTCTTCCTGATGGGAACAGCAAGAAAAGAGCATGTCTTGGATGGTGGGGGTCCCTGATAATGGATGCTGCTTTCCTGCAACAGTGGTCGGTGTAGATGTGTTCAATGGAGGGGAAGGCTTTACCTATGATGGACTGGGCCGTATCCATTACTTTTAGGATTTTTTTGTTCAAAGCTATTGTTGTTTCCATACCAGGCTGTGAAGTAACCAGTCAAACACTCTCCACTACACATCTATAGACATAATAGCGAATCTTCACAAATTTGTAAGGAAGTAGAGTAACTCCCATGATTTCTTTGTAATTGCACTTACATGCCAGGCCCAGGACAGGTCCTCCAAAATAATAACACCGAGGAATTTAAAGTTGCTGACCCTCTCCATCTTTGATGAGGCTTGGCTCATAGTTCTCCATTTTCCTCCTCCTGAAGTTAACAATAAGCTTCTTGGTCTTGCTGACGTTGTGAGAGGTTGTTGTGGCACCACTCAGCCTGAGTTTCAATCTCCCTCCTTTGGTGCTGGTTCGTCACCACCTTTGATTTGGCCTACGGCAACCAACACACTTAAATATGGCATTGGAGCTGTGCTAGAACCAGTAGAGCAGGGGCTAAGCACACAGTGTCATGGTGCACCCGTGCTGATGTAGATTATGGAGGAGACCTTGTTGCCAATCCAAACTGTCTTGTGTCTGCAAGTGAGGAAATCGAGGATCCAATTGCATAAGGCGGTATTGAGGCCAAGGTCTTGAAGATTATTGATTAGTTTTGAGGGGATGATAGTATTGAATGCTAAGCTGTAGTTGATAAAGAGCATCCTGATGTTTGCATCTTTGCTGTCCAGATGTTCCATGATTGTGTGAAGAGCCAATGAGATGGCATCTTCTCTGGATCTGTTGTACCGGTAGGCAAACTGGAGTGGATCCAAGTCACTTCACAGGCAGGAGTTGATGCATTTCATCACCAACCTCTCAAAGCACTTCATCACTGTGGATGTACGTGCGACTGAATGACAGTGATTAGGCACTGGTATGATTGAGGTCTGCTTAAAGCAGGTAGGTACCTCAGACTGCCAAAGCGAGAGATTAAAGATATTGGTGCACTGCAGCTAGTTGATCAGCACAGATCTTTAGTACTCAGCCAGGTACCCCATCTGGGCCAGATTCTGTCTGTGAGTTCACCCTCCTGAAGGTTGCTCTCAGGCTGACCTCAGAGACTAAAATCAGAGGGTCACTGGGGGTTGTGGGAATTCATGAAAGTTCCTCCATGTTTTGTTGGTCAAAAACAAGCATAGAAGGCATTGAAGCAACACACATAAAATGCTGGTGGAACGCAGCAGGCCAGGTGGCATCTATAGGGAGAAGTACAGTTGACGTTTTGGGTCGAGACCCTTCATCAGGACTAATGGAAAAAAGAAATAGTAAGATATTTGAAAGTGGGAAGGGAAGGGGGAGACCCAAAATGATAGGAGAAGACAGGAGGGAGAGGGATGAAGCCTAGAGCTGGGAAGTTGATTGGCAAAAGGGATACAAGGCTGGAGAAGGGGGAGTATCATAGGATGGAAGGCCTTGGAAGAAAGAAAGGGGGAGAGGAGCACCAGAGGAAGATGGAGAACAGGCAAGGAGTTATTGTGAGAGGGAAAGAGATAAAAAAAATTATTAAAAATTAAAAATTAGGTATGGGGTAAGAAGGGGAGGAGGAGCATTAACAGAAGTTCGAGAAAATCAAAGTTTATGCCAGCAGATTGGAGGCTACCCAGACGATATATAAGGTGTTGTTCCTCCAATCTGAGTGTGGCTTCATCTTGACAGTAGAGGAGACCATGGATTGACATGTGGAATTAAAATGTGTGAGCGCTGGGAGATCCTGCTTCCTAAAGCGGACAGAACTTAAGTGTTCAGTGAAATGGTCTCCCAGTCTGCGTCGGGTCTCACCAATATATAAAAGGCCGCACAGGGAGTACTGGACGCAGTATATCACACCAGCCGACTCACAGGTGAAGTGTCGCCTCACCTGGAAGGACTGTCTGGAGCCCTGAATGGTAGTGAGGGAGGAAGTGTAAGGGCAGGTGTAGTACTTGTTCCACTTACAAGGATAAGTGCCAGGAGGGAGATCAGTGGGAAGGGATGGGGGGGGGGAGACAAATGGACAAGGGAGTCGCGTAGGGAGTGATCCCTGTGGAAAGCAGAAAGTGGTGGGGAGGGAAAGATGTGCTTGGTGGTGAGATCCCGTTGGAGGTGGCGGAAGTTACGGAGAATTAATCGTTGGACATGGAGGCTGGGGGGGGGGGGAGTGGTAGGGTAGGTGAGGACAAGAGGAACCTTATCCCTAATGGGGTGGCAGGAGGATGGGGTGAGAGCAGATGTATGTGAAATGGGAGAGATGCGTTTGAGGGCAGAGTTGATGGTGGAGGAAGGGAAGCCCCTTTCTTTAAAAAAGGAAGTCATCTTCTTCGTCCTGGAATGAAAAGCCTCATTCTGAGAGCAAATGCAGCGAAGACGGAGGAATTGAGAGAAGGGGATTTTACAAGCAAAAGGGTGGGAAGAGGAATAGTCCAGGTAGCTGAGAGACTCCGAGGGCTTATAGTAGACATCAGTAGTGATGCACCATCAATAACTCTCTGAGACGTGAGGTGAGATATAGGCTTTTATTGGCTGGAAGAAAGAACAAGCTGCAATTGACCACCAGACTACATCCTGGAGACTGAGGCCGGGGCGGTGTCTCCAATCACCTTTATACTGGGGTCCGTGGGAGGAGCCACAGGAGCAGTCAGCGGTGGGGGGGGGGGGTGGGGGGCCTGTCCAGACAGGTGTATGTAGTTCACCACAAGTAGATAAGCTGTCTCCAGAGACAGAGACAGAGAGATCAAGGAAGTGGGGGGGAGGGGTCGGAAATGGATCAGGTAAATTTGAGGGCAGGGTGGAAGTTGGTGGCAAAGGTAATGAAGTCAACGAGCTCAGCATATGTGCAGGAGGCAGCGCCAATGCAGTCGTCGATGTAGCAAAGGAAAAGTGGGGGGCGGATACCAGTATAGGCTTGGAACATGGACTGTTCCACATAGCTGACATACAGGCAGGTTTCGCTGGGACCCATATGGGTGTTCACGGCTACATCTTTAGTTTGAAGGAAGTGGGAGGAGCCAAAGGAGAAATTATTAGTAGGCATTGAGCTCAACTGGAAGCCAAGCCCTGTTGTCACCTATGTTGCTTGAATTCACTCTGTGAGAGGTAATAGCATTCAAGTCTAGCCACAATTGTCGAGCAACTTTAGGTTTATCACCATGATCAGAAAAGAGTACTGTATATGTGAAAACAGTAATACGTATGTGTGAACACAAAATGCACAGTGTACACGCACAGAATATGTGTAAACATAGGATGCTGAATGTGCAAAAAATAGAGAATAAGGTAAATCTATTCAGAGATAGAGCGTGGATCAGACCCTTCCAGGCCTTCAAGCCATACTGCCAGCTACCCACTCATCTAATCACAGGGCAACTACAATGGCCGATTAACTGTGTGAGGAAACCACAGCACCTAGGGAAACCCATGCGTACCCATATCGACAGACTTACTTACAGATGGTGTGGGAATTTGAACCCGGAACTCCAGTGCCCAGAGCTGTAATAGCATCACGGTAACTGCTACATCACCATGTGCACAGTTCCAGCTTGCGTATAATTTTGGGATTAGGTTTGTCATATTGCACCATTTTTTTCTTGGAATACACTTATTGTGCACAAAATTACACACTGGAGATGGACATTTACACAAATATGTTGTCAAAGAATTGCTTCAAGTTGATGAGCACGTTTCAGTGAAGAGAGCTTCAGGAAGAGTACATGTGAGAAGGCATATTCTAAGATAATTATAGTACATACACAGTGGGACATAATGGAAGGAAGCAGTTTAAGGAGGAGTACATTGGAGATAATGAACATTCAAACTTACAAGCCATAGTAGAGTTAGCGGTTAGCGTGACGCTATTATATCTCGGAGAATTCGAGCTTGGTGTTCAATTCTAGTGTTGTCTGTAAGGAATTTGTATGTTGCTTCCCATGAACATATGGATTTCCTCTGAGACTTCTGGCTTTTACCTACAGTCCAAAGACGTACCTGTTAGTGGGTTAATTGGTGTTTGCAAATTATCCTGTGGTTAGGCTGGCGTTAAGTTGGTAGGTTGCTGAGTGGTGCGGTTCGGTGAGGTGAAGGGGCTTGTTCCACACTCTATCTCTAAATAAATAAAGAAAGACAATTTCACTCCTTCCCAACTTCCTTCATCCCATTATGTCCGAGTGAGTATGTAATAGTTGTATAACGTTGGAGGTAATGAGGCTCCAACACCTCTCAGAGGGTGGAGTGAGAGTGGAATGAGCTGCTGGTGGAGGTGGTGGATATGGGTTCTATAGCAACATTCAGGAGAAGTCTGGATAAGTACGTGGATGGGAAGTGTATGGAGGGCTATGATAGTCACAAGAGATCTTGCAGATGCTGGAGATCTAGAGCAACACCACAAAATGCTGGAGGAACTCAGCAGTCAGGCAGCATCTATGGAGGGGAATAAACAACAAGTTGATGTCTCGGGCCATACCATCACCTCCCTCTGGTGCTCCTCATCCTTCCCTTTCTCCCATGGTCCGTTCTCCTCTCCTGTCAGACTCTTTACCTCTTCTACTTTATCTATTATGTCCCAGCTTATCACCATATACCACTCCCACCCACCACCTTCCCTCTCACCTGGTCTCACCCGTCACCTTCCAGCTTGTCACCATCTACCACTCCCACCCACCACCTTCCCTTTCACCTGGTCTCACCTGTCACCTTCCAGCTTGTCACCATCTACCACTCCCACCCACCACCTTCCCTTTCACCTGGTCTCACCCGTCATCTTCCAGCTTGTCACCATCTACCACTCCCACCCACCACCTTCCCTCTCACCTGGTCTCACCCATCACCTTCCAGCTTGTCACCATCTACCACTCCCACCCACCACCTTCCTTCTCACCTGGTCTCACCTGTCACCTTCCAGCTTGTCACCATCTACCACTCCCACCCACCACCTTCCCTCTCACCTGGTCTCACCCGTCACCTTCCAGCTTGTCACCATCTACCACTCCCACCCACCACCTTCCCTCTCACCTGGTCTCACCTGTCACCTTCCAGCTTGTCACCATCTACCACTCCCACCCACCACCTTCCCTTTCACCTGGTCTCACCTGTCACCTTCCAGCTTGTCACCATCTACCACTCCCACCCACCACCTTCCCTCTCACCTGGTCTCACCTGTCACCTTCCAGCTTGTCACCATCTACCACTCCCACCCACCACCTTCCCTTTCACCTGGTCTCACCTGTCACCTTCCAGCTTGTCACCATCTACCACTCCCACCCACCACCTTCCCTTTCACCTGGTCTCACCTGTCACCTTCCAGCTTGTCACCATCTACCACTCCCACCCACCACCTTCCCTTTCACCTGGTCTCACCTGTCACCTTCCAGCTTGTCACCATCTACCACTCCCACCCACCACCTTCCCTTTCACCTGGTCTCACCCGTCATCTTCCAGCTTGTCACCATCTACCACTCCCACCCACCACCTTCCCTCTCACCTGGTCTCACCCGTCACCTTCCAGCTTGTACACCTTCTCCTCCCCAACATTCTTATTCTGGCTTCATCCCTCTTCCTTTCCAGTCCAGATGAAGGGGCTTGGCCTAAAACATTGACTGTTTATTCCCCTCCATAAATGCTGTCTGACATGCTGAGGTCCACACTATTTTGTGTGTGTACCTCTGGAAGGCTATGGTCCAGGTGTAGGTCAAAGGAACTATGCAGAATAACAGTTTGCCTCAGACTAGATGGACTGAAGGGCCTGTTTCTAAGTTGTGGTGCTGCATGATGCTATGAAGTGATTAGCTCTGAAAATCAGCAGGACCAGTGAGTTTTAATGCATTTATTGTATAGTTTGTGGTAAAGAACTGAAATAAGAATTTCTTTCCTGTAACTTATAAAGAGGTGATGTGAAAGGAATCAATGTTTTGGAAAAGATTAAACATGGAAATTTAGAAAACTTTCCAACATAAATACATTTGGAAATCTTAATACAACTCATAAAAGTCTTGCAAACAATAAAGTGCTTAATTTTTTACAACCCACACAATTACATAAGGCCAATAAGTTATGCAATTGCATGAACTAAGGATTAGAAAACTTCCTCTAAGAGCCTGCAGCCTTGTGCAGGGCTGTTGTCACTTACCCCTGTGAATGTAAGTTAAGATTTGGTAAATTGGCTTGGTATTGCCACATGTACTGGGGTAGAGTGAAAAGCTTTATTTTGTGTACTATGTTATTTTATTCAGAGATACAGCATGGACCAAGCCCTTCCGGCCCAATGAGCTACACCACCCAGCACCCCACCTATTTATCCTAATCACAGAACAATTTACAATGACCAATTCACCTACTCACCTGTACATCTTTGGATTGTGGGAGGAAGCCAGAGCACCTGGAGGAAACCCACGAGGTTACGGGTGTACGTACCAACTCCTTACCGATGGTGGCGGATTTGAACTCTGAACTCTAATGCTCTGAGCTGTAATAGCGAGGATCTAGCTGCAACCAGTTTCGCACCATTTTTTGTAAACTATAGAGACTGTTGTGTGTGAAAATCGCAGGAGATCAATCATTCCCAAGATACTGAAACCACCTCATCTGACATCAGCAACTATTCCATGTTCAAAGTCACTTAGATCACATTTCTTCCCCATTCTCATGTTTGGTCTGAACCTCCTGACCATGTTTACATGTTTTTATGAATTGAGCTGCTGACGCATGATTGGCTGATTAGGTATTTGCATTAATGAGCAGGTTTACAGGTGTCATTAATAAAGTGGCCACTGAGTGTATATGTTAGCATTTCATCATAGTGAAGTGAATACGGGGTGAGCTAATGAGATTGTAGGGTGTGGGGAAAGTAAAGAGGATTAGTGTAAAAATGGGGTTGGTGTGGATGCACTGGTTGTGGGGCCTATTTTAGAACATACAACTGTACAGCCCACACTGATGTGCCAGTCCAATTAAATTAGTAACCAAATGGCCTGCTAAGCTAATCCATTCTGCTTACACAATGTCCATATCCTTTCATTTTCCTCACATTCATGTACCTTTGTAAATGTCTCTCAAAAATGCCTGATGTATCTGCCCCTACCACTATCCCAGGCAGTACATTCCAAGCACCCATCACTCTCAGACTGAAAATCCTGCCCCTCGTGTATTCTTTTAAATGATCTGCTCTCACTTTTAATGCTTTATTTCTCTACATCTCTTTGGCATTTGGAGCCAGACTGATGGGAGAATTGTGTTTGTCAGATTGTTTTACTGAGCTTACATTTGAAGGGACATGCGCTGTTCTGGGGTCTTAGATTAGAACCAGTTTATTTCAGGAAAATCCCTGCTGCGTTGTGGCGCAGTGAACATTCTGGGCAAAAGGGCTGTTGGTACAAACTGTTCCGAAATGTTGTGTTTTCTCAGCCATGTTGGCACACGTTTTCTAGCCCAAATGCAGCAGATCAGTAATAATAGTAATTAAATTGATTGGATATCTGGTGGTACAGCCTCTGGCTCACTCATTAGTGTGGAATGTGAGCCGAGAGCTCAGAGCGTGAATGAGTTATGAACCAGGCTCCTGAGTGGTTGTGTGTTTCCTGATCTCCTTAAACACATTGAGTCTGCTAAAAAATTTTAAGGTCAAATTTATTGTTATCAGCACAAAGAACGCAGAAACGGTGCAGCCCAGTACAGATCCTTCAGTCCACGATGCTTAGCCTACTCTAAGATCAATCTAACCCTTCCTCCCACATAGCTCTCTATTTTCCTTTCACCCATGTGCCTTCTTACGAGTCTCTTTAATGTCCCTAATGTATCTGCCTCTACCACAGAGCCTTGGATAAGCTGCATGACAAAGAAAGCAAATTAAATATAGATTATACCAACTTTTACAAGAAAAATCACAATGAGAACTGAAAAAAAACATGAAGTTTGTTTTAGTGATCAAAATGGGTGATGCATCACCAATAACTCTTAGAGACGGGAGGCAAAGGATAGGCTTTTATTAGCTGCAAAAGTGACCACAACATCCTGGAGACTGAGGGAGGAGCAGTGCCTCCAATCGCCTTTATACCAGGGTCCGTGGGAGGAGCCACAGGAGCAGTCAGCAGAGGGGCGTGTCCAGACAGGTATATGTAGTTCACCACAATGGTCATGGTGTTGTTACATTGTGGTGATTAGAGTTGTGTTGGTTGGTTCAAGAACTGAGTGGTGAAAGGAGGTAACTGTTCTTTACCTGTTGGTGTGGGATTCAAGTTCCTAAGCCTCCTGCCTGAAGGTACTGTGAGAAGATGGTATGTCCTGAATGTTTAGGATGTTTGATGATGCATGTTGCCTTCTTGAAGCAGCGCCTCCTGTAGATACGACCGATGGTGGGGAGGGATGTGCCTGTGATGTATTGGCCAGAGTTCACTCCTTTCTGCAGCTTCTTATCTTCCTGTGCATTTGAATTGCCAAAAGCAGACCGCGACAGAGCCAGTAGTTCAACAGTACATCTGTAGAACATGGAAAATGGAACTACTTCACCCAGAGGGTGATGACAGTGGAACAAGATGCCAGAAGAAGTGGTGGATGCAGGTTTGATTTCAGCATTTAGGAGAGGTTTGTATTAGTACATGGATTGGAGGAGTATGGAGGGCTATGGTTTGGGTGCGGGTCGATGGGAATAGGCAGAATCTGCATGGACTCAGTGGGCCGAAAGGCTTGTTTCTGTACTATAGTATTCTATTACTCTATGCCTAATGTCACTGTAATGTTGGAGGTTTAAAATTATCGGAATGCGTTCATGAAGGGTCCTGATGAAAGATCTTGGCCTGAAAAGTTGATTGTGCTCTTTTCCATAGATGCTGCCTGGCCTGTTGAGTTCAACCAGTGTTTTGTGTGTGTTGCTTGGAATGTGCTTTCTGTGTTTCAGGGAATGAAATGCGAAATGTCTATAGCCACTTGCCCGGTTTATTTTGACAAAGCTTTCTTGACTGGCCAGTACATTCAGATAAAATATTTTACTGTTGAGTGAAACCAGAAGTGCATTCCACTGACTGCTTCCTACTAATTTATATCTTCAATCCTCTTTCAGTTTCTTCTTTTTTCCAGTTTGGCTTTGCTCAAACCCAAAGTGCTGATGCTTTTATTTGGATTCATGGCTGATAGGATTTCACAAGCACATGTAACAAATTAAAATATTTCACGAACTTGAAGGATTTAATTTTAACTTTTCCTCAATTTCCTCTTGGTAATTTTAAAGGGCTTCTTGGAAGAAATATGTAAATAGTTGAGTATATTTTAGGAAATGAGTCCAGAGCTTTTGAAACATTGCATATTACACTGTAGGGATGACAGCTAGGGCAGGTTTGACATTTGAATTGGAGTACAACAAGCCAGAATTGCCACAGGCACAGAAAATGAATCGGGGCTCAAATTGTTTGGTTTCAATGTTGCTGTATAATATATAACACAGTGAGGAGCCCATACTTTGTACTCTGCCTCTGAAATCTACTTGGAAGTCAATGGAATGAATCTCATTGGCAGAGCAAAATACACAGATGCTACCATTTAATGCTATCAACTGGGGGATAATTCTGAGGCAACAGCTTTCTAGAGTGTACTTACAAGGAGCACAGCCACAAGAAAGCAGCATCCATCATCGATGACCCCTGCCATCCAGGCCATGCTCTCCTCTCGCTGCTGCCATTGAGAAGGAAGTACAGGAGCCTTAGGTCCCAAACCACCAGGATCAGGAACAGTTATTACTCTTCAACCATCAGTCTCTTGAAACAGAGTGGATAACTTCACTCACCTCTACACTGAACTTACTCCACAACCTATGGATTCATTTTCAAAGACTCTACAATTCATGCTGTCAATATTATTTTTTTAAATTTGCACTGTTTGTCTTCTTTTGCACATTGGTTGTTGTCAGTCTTCATTTATGTGTAGTTTTATATTGATTCTATTGTATTTTTTGCTCTTCTGCAAAGAATGACTGCAAGAAAATGAATCTGAACAGACTATATGGTGACATATACATACTTTGATAACAAATTTACTTTGAGCTTTGAAAAAGCATTATTAAGTTTCAGTATGGCTTTGCTCAAAAAGTTCATTTTGGGCTCACATTCTATGTGTATGTCATGTCATAGCAGGCGATGATGTAAAAGTTCTTTTTAAAGTATTTTGTGGTGGTAAATGTAAATCAATAGTTTACTGACTTAAAGATTAGCTTTATCTGTCACTTGTACATTGAAACATACAGGGAAGTGCGTCATTTTGCATCAAATCAGATCGGTGAGGACTGTGCTGGAGGCAGTCTGCAAGGGATGCCCTGCTCTTAGTGCCAACATAACATTCCCACAACGTACCTCTATGCCCATGGAATGTGAAAGGAGACCTGAACACCTGGAGGAAACCTATGTGATCACTTGGATAATGTATAAATTCCTTACAGACAGTGGCATGAATTGAACCCCCAGTTGGTGATTGCTTGCATAGAAAAGTGATTGTGCTAATCGCTGTGGTACCTTGCCACCCTTGATCATTGATTCTCCATAATGCATACAGTATATAGAAAGCATAGAAGCATGCAGTCCTATTGCGAGCCAGTGGGATCAGTGTAGGCTGGCGTCCACTTTTGTGCAATGCTGCTCACACTTCATGTCTGGTTCATTGGCTAGAAGAAGACAATAGAACACTGTGGAGATGAAATTGTGGAGTGTATGTGATCAGTGATTCATTTTGCACAGGCATTTGAGTGTACACACTTACCATCTCAATGGGGCCAGTTAATGTGATTCAGTAAAATCATTCCATCCCACTGCTCTGTTATTGTTCCTGTAACAGTCATGGCATACATGAAATGTAAGGAGCTCAAAAATTTGTGTGGCTCTTTATTCAGGAACAAAATTTGAGTGTTGAGGCCTCAATGAACAGCTTTTGCAGTCCAAGGCAGTTAGTTGCATGTCAAAAACTTCATCAATGGTGCTGAGGTTGAATTTTTTTGAATGTTTCAAGTACCTTGGAGTGTACATCACTCATAGCCTGTCTTAATCCAACCATGGTGGTGTCATGGAAGGAAGAGCACCAGTGCCTCTACTAAAGAAACTTGGCATGTCCCCTTTGACCCTCACCAGCTTTTTACTGATGCATCATAGGCAACATCCTATTCAGATGCATTTTAACTCAGTAGGAATAAACCTGAGGGAATAAACTGTCGATGTTTCAGGCTGAGAACTCTTGCTTTGTCTGCTTTTCCACCTTGGGATTTTGTCCACAAATAGAACACTACAGCATAAGCATAGGCCCTTCAGCCCATGATGTTGTGCTGAACTTTTAACCTGCTCTAAAATCAATCTAACACTTCCCTCCCAAGGTCCTCCATTTTTCTATAATCCATCTGCCTACCTAAGGGTCTCTTAAATGCCCCTAATGTATCTGCCTCTACCACTACCTCTGTAGTGCATTCCATATACCCATTGAAATGGGTAAAATAACAACAGTTAGCAGATAAACACAAGGGATTCTTCAGGTGCTGGGAAACTAGAGTAAGACATACAAAATGCCAGAGGAACCTGCCAGGCCAGGCAGCATCTATGGAGGGAAGGAAACAATTAACATTTCAGTCCTGATGAAGGGTCTTGGCCTCAAATGTCAATTTTTTTTTCTCTCCATAGATTCTGTCTGATCTGAAGCTCCTTGGACATTTAAAAAGACATTTGGACATGTATGTGGATAGTTTTTGAGGGATATAGGTTGTTGGTTGTCTGTTGTTTCCAATAATGACAGCAGACCTGTGTGGGAGAGATTTTAAAGTGGAAACGCCATTCCACTGGGTCAGTTCCACTCTCTTGAACTTGGAAGACCAGGTCCAGTGATATGAATAGTCTTCACATTTGGGGTCTTCCTCATTTGCAGTGGATGACCATGATTTTGTCTGTGTCTTGTCATGCCCTTCACTCTCCATGAAGTGTTGCAAAATTGCCTTCCTGGCCATTGGATCTCACTATTGATCTTGTTCATCCAGTCTGTTGGAGCGGACTTTGCATGTTAGGATAGACATCTCCTGATCTTTACAGAGTAGGAGGCCCGCCAGCTACCCTCACCTGGTTTAGCCTGCCTGCCAAAGTGGTGCATCAGGCTGTGGTTGCTGTCACCTGCAAACAGCTACTTGGAGACACGGGTGAGAGTTGAATGTCCAGTGGTGCCCAAAGGTGAGTGAGCTGCTTGTTAGGGATATGAGCTTAATATCGGCATTTTGGTCAGTATGCACAAGTCAAGGCAAAGGACCTGTTTCAATGTGGCATTAATCTATGCTTCCATGATCCATTTCCCTTTACCAAATTTCCTTGTGTTCACTTACCTGAACACAAGAGATTCTGCAGATGCTAGAAATCTAGAGCACCACACATAAAATTCTGGAGGAACTCAGCAGGTCCGCTGGTTAGATAGTTTCCATGGAAAGTAATAAACAGTCGACAGTTCAGGCCAATATCCTTCATTAGGAATCTGATGAACAGTTATTATGCCTCAGCCATCAGACTTTTAAACCAGAGGGAATAATTTCACTCAACTTCGCTCACCCCAACATTGAACTTTTCCCACAACTAATGGACCCACTTTCAAGGACTCTTCATCTCATGCCCTTGATATTTATTGTTTATTTATTACTATTATTATTATTATTATTATTATTATTTTGCTTTTTTCTTTGTATTTACTGTGAATGCCTGCAAAGAAATGAATCTCAAGCTTGTATATAGTAACATATATGTACTTTGATAATAAATTTACTTTGAACTTTGATTGTTTCCCTTGAAAGCTATTTTCTCGCTATGAGGATTTCCCTGGTGTGATACATTAACTTGCTTTTGACAGGGTTTTGAAGCATTATGTGCCTTAGGAATGCAAACAAAACAGTCCGAGTTTAAAGTTGGAGGAGTGGGGAGTGAGTTCGGAATAGAGAAATCCAATGGGGGCAGGGCAGCATTGTGCAAACATTTTAAAGACAAAAGGTAGATTTTAAAAAGTGGGTGCTAGGAGAAGGGTGTTAAAGTAAAACTTGATAAATCATTGGTTGGATATTAACAAAGAATTTGTGTCTTACACCAGGGAGCAGACTTTAGTAAGAATACCTGTTTCTTGGATTGAGTGCAAGAGTATGAAGGGGGAGGTGTTCAGGTTGTATGGGGGATCTAATGGTGGGCTTGGCCAAGATGGTCATTTATGTGTCCAGTCAATGGGAAGTCCAGGGCTCTGCCTGAGCTAACTGCCTGCTCCTCTTCAGGGGTTTAGTATGTTTGTGACTGAGTGTCGGGGGTGGGGGGGGGGGAGAGAGAGAGAGAAAATGTGGTCGCTGTGGGTACAATGGGTGATTAATGGGAATAGTGGGCCCCTCAAAGACCTGAGTATTTTATAGCTAGTAGTAACCATATTTTAATTTGAAATTGTTAATGGTCTTGTAAATCCCTGGTGCTGTATTTTGTACTTGAATAAACTTTTGCAGTTTTGTAAAACAAAAGAGATTTGCTAAAATATTACCAGCAATGACACATTGGAGAGACCTCAGCTGTTCTCCTTAGAACAGAGAGGGTTAAAGGAAAAATTAATGGAGGGAGTCAAAATCCTGAGTGGCTTGATTCAGTAAGTAAGGGGAAACTCTTTCCAGTGGCAGAGGATCAGGTAACGAGGCCATGGATTTATGATAATTAACAAATTGAGAGAAAGGTATAATTTTTTTTTACTATGGTTGGGAACGCACTGCAATAATAATGCTCAGAAGGGCACAGTTGAAAGGAGAAACGTGCCAGGCCGTGAGGTCAGAGGGAGTGTGTGGGATTAATTGGGTATCTCTATCGAAGAGACAACAGATCTGAAAAGCAAAATGGCTTCTTTCAATATTGTATCACACTCCCTGGTCTGATAAAGGGAGTGAACTTCATACATTTTAAACAATTTACTTTAAAATTTTAATAACGTTTACTAATGAAGCACAGACTGTAGGTGTATTGTCTGTGAAGCAGAGCTTCACATATGTTTTATTTCTCTGATTTTGGAGAATGTAACTCTGAACAGTTTGCATTTTCAGTGTGTGGTAAATACTTATTCCAGTGGGAAAAAATACTTCAACTGGAATCAAAGAAAAATACTTGTCCTACGTGTTAAATTTATTTTTGTTTGTTGGGGGGGGGGGGAGGACTTCAGTGCTGCTGGCAAGGCCACAACTTATTACCCATTGATAACTTATCTTTGATAAAATGGCAAGGTCTGAGAAAGATGCTGGTGTGCCTTGTAAACCATGGCAACCCTTTGATTCCATGCTGTAGTTGAGGAGGCAGCTGAGGATTTAGACATTGAAGGACTGGTGGTATGTTTCCAAGTCAGCTTAAGACCATAAGGCCATAAGATATAGGAGCAGAGTCAGGGCATTCAACCCATGAAGTCTGCTCTGTTATTCTATCATGGCTGATTTATTATCTCTCTCTCAACCTGCCTTCTCCCTGTAACCTTTAATGCCCTTACTAATCAAGAACCTATATTGAACTCTGCTTTAAATGTATCCAATGACATGGCCACCACTGCCATTTGTGGCAAAGAATTCCACAGATTCACCTCTGGCTAAATAAATTTCTCCTCATCCTTGTTTTAAAGTGACATCCTTGTATTCTGAGCTACGCTCCTGGTCCTAGGTTACCATACCATAAGAAACATTCTCTCCATGTCCACTCTGTTGAGGCCTTTCAATATTAGATAGGTTTCTATATGATCCCTCTCATTCTCCTGATCTCCAGCAAGTACAGGCGAAGAGCCGTCGAAAGCTCCTCACAATTTGACCCTTCAACCATCAGCCTCCTGATACAGTGTGAGTAATTTCACTCACGTCAACACTGAACTCAGTCCACAACCCACTTTTAACAATCTACTGTACAACTCGTGTTCTCAGTGTTATTTATTTATTTTCTGTTATTTTTGTATTTGCACATTGGTTGTTTTCAGTCTTTGTGTGTAGTTTTTCATTTAATTCTGTTTTGTTTCTATTTTCTGCTGTGAATGCCTGCAAGAAAATGAACCTCAGGGTAGTATATGGTGACGTATATGTACTTTGATAATAAAGTTACTTTGAACTTCTCTTGTCCTGTAATAGTAAATTAGTGTAAATGGATGTTTGGTGGTTGGCATGGACTTGGTGTGACAGTTTCCATACTGTAACTCTTCATGATTTTATGACAGGTGTTCTCCTCCAACTATCGTCTGTTATCATACCTACTCGCATTGCTGACTGACCTCTGCCTTTCAGTGGCTTTGTAGGGAGGCAGAATTGAGGGTTGGAAGTAATTCAACGAAGGAAGTGACATTGTGAAGGAGACAATTTTCAGGAATTAAAGAATGATGAAGCAGCATTAGAGCGCAAAACAAGTAAATAACAGTCCCAACGTTATCAGTCGATCTCTTTCCAGTGTTCGAACACCCAACTCCTGTGGGAAAGGCCAAGAATTCCAAACTTCTGAGGCAAAAATCCTATTGGCTTAATCTAAATTGTTTGTAAGTTCACAAGCAAGAGTTAAACTTGGTCTGTCTGAGACATGTAGGCAGGAAGCTTTACAAGTAATAACAAATATACATACTTAACTACACCAGAATAATTTGTGTAAGAATTCATAAATCCCATTAACAACTGAGCAGGTTTAAGGATGGAAATTATTTTTGGCTACATTTTTTTTCAACTATTTATTTTACAGTTGGGTTGGCTAAAAGAATGCACATAGTATGTTTACTGAATGTCCAGTTTCTACAAGGTCCTTAACTAACTTACAGCCAGTTCATTATCAGTGGCAAAAATTGCCACACATTGCAGATAACCTGCAGATGGCTTTGCTGGAGGATCTTATCTTTATCTTCCCCTCAACTGCTCACTGCTTCTCTCTAGTGCCCTTCCTCCTTTCCCTTCTCCCATGGACCAGTCTTGTTTCCTATCAGTTTCCTTCTTCTTCTTCTTCAGTCCTTTACCTCTTCCACCTATCACCTTCCAGCTTCTTACTTCATTTCCACCCCCACCCCCACCACTTGGCTTCACCTATCACAGCCAGCATATACCTTTCTCCTTAAACCTGTCTTCTTTCTCTTTCAATCTTTTTATTAATATCAAAGTAGTGGATATACATAGTATTGTTACACAATTGTTGGGATTACATTGTTATTAGATAACATATATAGTTATATATTCAGTTTGTACAAAGGTAATAAACCTCCCAAAAATGTTCAAAATACAGATGTAGAGTTCACAAAAAAAGAATTAACATGTCCAAAAAGACAAAAAAGAAGAAAAAAACAAAAAAATATACACCCCCCAAAAAAAACCTAAACTAACCAATACTAGCCTAATAGAAAAGGAAAGAACATGGGCTGTTTATAGCATCAAGAAAAAAAACAGGACCATTTGTGTCACCCACTCCAATCCTCCCTACATAAATTAACACAAAAATAGGTTGGAAAGAGGTCAAATCAAATCACATCATATGAAAGTTGAATAAAAGGCCTCCAAGTCTGATTAAATTTAACAGAAGAGTCGTATATAACACTTCTGATTTTTTCTAAGTTTAAACAAAACATAGTTTGAGAGAACCAATGAAATATGGTGGGAGGATTAATCTCCTTCCAATTCAGCAAAATCAATCTTTTAGCCTTTAATGTGAGAAATGCAATCATCTTCCTGTCTTCTTAGTCTACCATTTTCCCTCTTTCTTTCCAGTTCTGATGAAGGGACTCGGCCTGACACGTTGATTTTTTATTCCCCTCCATCAATGCTTCCTGACCTGCTGAGTTCCTCCAGCATTTTGTTCATGTTGCTCTGGATTTCCAGCATCTGCAGAATCTCTTATGTCTATCACTTTTATCTTTATCCTCTGTCTTTTCACCAAAGAAACTCTGTTGGTGCAACTGGTCTACAGAGTTTTACAAGATTCATTTAATGCAAATTAATTTAATTGCAAAATAGTTAATTGGAAGCAGTTATTGTAGTCCATATAATATTTACTACAGATGCTAGCATCATAATGACCAGAGGCCATTTAGACCTACTCATATATGCTAAGTGTGCATTCTAATTCCTAGGATGCCCTTTGATTATAAACTTAAGCCCCTCCTGGCTGAAGGGGAGAAGGCTCCTGGCCTTCCTTGTAAGTAGAATGGAAATCTTAACAATAAACTCCACAGATATTCGCAGCGCAACAGCATTAATGGTCAGTGCAATTGCTTTGCAGCGGCAGCGATCATCGACTGGGATTCAATTCTGAACGCTGCAAAGTGTTCGCACTGACCACTTTGCTACCATGATGCTTAGTCATCTGATGAAAATGATTGTTTGCAGATTGAGACCTCAAACAGTGTACAATGCTTGTGGTTTACTAGGCAATGGAGATCCCTGCCCTATTGTAAGCTTTTTGAGATGTAGACTACCTACAGTGTGTACAGTGGGGATGTAACACAAATCTTCAAATCTATTGTATATTCAAATTGTGTCCAATGCTTTTGAGTGTTTAGCTATTGCAAGACAATGCAGTGTAGAAAGTCTTGTTTGTGATGTTTAATTTTGAGGATGGTTCACCGTTCTTATGGATTTCAGCTTTTTAAAATTTTCTATAGGAAATTTAGTATCAGAATCAGATACATGGAGTATAATGGGCCAAAATCCTAAGTGTTGGGTCCTGAATCATATTCAGTTGTTGCTGAGGTAGAACATATCCTTCACAAGCCCAGCCCTGGGCACCTGAAACAGAGACCCTTTTCAGAGATCTGAAGGGGCAAAGATTTCCAGGCAGTCAGAAGAAACTCAGAGACTCCCGGAAGGATTACAACTTCTTCCCTGAGTCTTGAGAATCTCTGGCCCTCAGGCAGCTCAAAATGGAGGTGGTGTGTTCTAGACAGCATTGATAACTTGGGATCACACAGAAGGCTGGCTCATTACAAACTACCCACCTGCACCAGCACCTGGTAGCAAGATTAGATTATTATTGCCACATGTACCAAGGTACAGCAAAATTATTATCTTGTATACTATTCATACAGATCAATTCAGTACACAGTACATTGACGTACTATAAGATAAAACAATAAGATAATGCAGAAAAGAGTGCTGTAGCTACAGGGAAAGATTAGTGTCGGTAAGCAGCAAGGTGCCAAATCACAACAACATAGATTATAAGCCCAAGAGTACATTTTATACTACAGGAACACTCAATAGTCTTATTGAGTGGATAGAGGCTGTCCCCGAACCTGGTGGTACTCCTCATGTTTTTATGGCTTTGTGTCTCCTGTCCGATGGGGGGGAGGTGATGTAATTGAGATTTGTGAAGAGAGAAAAATACTGTATGTCCAATCTTCTTAATTTATGTTTCATGTTTAAAAATCCGCTGAATGCTTTTGAGCATTTAGCTGTTGCAACACAATACAGTGTTGAAAATCTTGTGTTTATGTTTGTGGTGAATAATATTAGGGATGGTTTACGATTCTTATATATTTAACTTCTCTTCATTTTCTATAGTAGGTTCAGTATCAGCTTTATTATCACCGATATGTGTTATGACATTTGTTGTTTCATGGCAACAGTACAATGCAAGACAGAAATAAATTACAAAAATACGTAAATAAACAGAGCAAAAGACAAATAGGAAGATAGTATTCACGGATTCATGGATCATTCAGAAAACTGGATGATAGAGGGGAGGAAGCTGTTCCTGAAACATTGAGTATGTGACCTCCAGCGAAGCTGTGCTTAGCCACACAGCCATGAGTGTAGAGAGAGTGGAGCAGCGGGCTAGCTACACGTTCTTGAGCTGAGCCTGTGTTGATTGTCATAGAGGAGGAGATGTTATTTCCCATCCACGCTGACTGTGATCTCCTGATGGGGAAGTCAAGGATCCAGTTGTACAAGGCCCAGGTTTTGAAGCATGTTGAAGGTTGATTAGTACTGAGGGGATGTTGGTGTTGAATGCCAAGCTGTAATCGATAAACAGCAGCCTGATGGATATGTTGTGGAACTCATATATCTTTGGAATTGGAGCTCTGTAGTTCAAGTTGAAGTTCAAATTCAAGTTCAAGTTTAATTGCCATTCAAGCATTCTACTGTTAAATGAAACAGCATTCCTCTGGGACCAACATGCAAAACACAGTACGAATAGTTACACACAGCACATAGAGTTATGGTAGAGCCTATAGCCACAAAATAGTATGAGCACAAGTCCCTGAGTGGCTTGCCTTAGCTGAATGGTTAGCTTTCAGCCTGAGCAGGCAATGGCAAGCTATGCTGGAAGTTCAAAATTCAAAGTAAATCTATTATCAAAGCATGTATTTGTCACTATATACCAAACTGAGATTTATCTTCTTGCTGGTATTTGCAGTAAATATAAAGAAACACAATAGAATCAAAGAAAAACTACACACAAACAAAGGCAGACAAACAGCCAATGTGTATAAGAAGACAAACCTCTTTCATTGAGGTAACTTTGACCTCTGACCCACAGTGCAGGCTTCTACAGTCGTCTGCAGCTTCTCTGTCACACAGCATGTTTCATATTTTGGATCTCTGGTTCAAATTAACAAAATTACTGCAACTGTAGTAACTCCAGAACCCTCAAGTGACCTGGAAAGAAATCTACATTTTTTTATGTGGATACATTGGGAGGAGGTAGGGATGGGGGTTGTGAAAGAAGATCAAAATATTAAATTCTCTACTTGCATTGTATCCCATGATGCCCTGTGTAATTAAGAATGTGTTCCTTTATTGAAGCCTGGTCAAGTTCAAAGTAAATTATTATCAAAGTACGTATATGTCCATTATATACCACACAGATTCATTTTCTTGCAGGCATTCATAGTAGATACAAAAAAAACAGTAGAATCAATCCAAAACTACACAAATGAAGAGGGAGAAATAAGCTATATGCAAAAGATGAGAAACTGTGCAAACACAAAAATAAAATAAAATAATAATAATAATAAATAAATATGTAATAAATAGCTTTGAGAACATGAGTTGTACAGTCCTTGAGAGTGAGTCCATAGGTTCAGTGTTGAGGTGAGTGAAGTTATTCATGTTGGTTCAAGAGCCTGATGGTTGAAGGGTAATAGCTGTTCTTGGCCTAAGGCTCATGCACCTCCTTCCCAATGGCAGCAGTGAGAAGAGAGCATGGCCCGGATGATAGAGTACCACACACGGAGTGCTGGAGGTACTCAGCATGTCAGGCAGCATCTATGGAGAGAAATCCAAGACCTTTTGTTAGTACAATCCCATCATACCCTACTAACCAGTTTTGTCAGGATGTGTGGGGAAACTGAAGGACTTGTGAGAAACTTGGAGAATGTACAGACTCCACACATACAGCACCCGGTGTGAGGGTCGAACCTGGCTGTCTGGAGTTGTGAGACAACTTTACCCCCTGCACCACTCCAGTCATGGGACACCCTGTCTAACATTGCTTGGGCACTGTGAACCATGGTTCAAGAAGGCAGTTTGTCTCATCAATGACAAATAACAATGTGAACTATGCCTACATCCCATATAAGATTCAATAATTCATGATTCAAAATTGTTTAAAATAATTTCCAGGACACAAGTGTAAAGGAGAATGAAAAACCATAATTCTTACTCCAGAAGCAATGCAGCACAAAAAAAAAACCACTGTAAGATATAGAATGCAATAATAATTTTGAAAACACAATAAATCAAAATACATAAGAGAACTTATATACTTGTGCCAGGATTTATGGACATACAATCAATCTATACCTGTAAATAGATCGATTGTATATCTATAAATGTATTGGCGCATGGTTAAGGTGTTGGTCTAGTGATCTGAAGGTCGCTAGTTCGAGCCACAGCTAAGGCAGCGCGTTGTGTCCTTGAGCAAGCCAATTAACCACACATTGCTCTGTGACGACACCGGTGCCAAGCTGTATCAGCCCTTGCCCTTCCCTTGGACAACATCAGTGGCATGGAGAGCAGAAAGCTTGCAGCATGGGCAACTGCCAGTCTCGCATACAACCCTGCCCAGGCCTGCGCCCTGGAAACTTTCCAAGGTGCAAATCCATGGTCTCTCGAGACTAATGGATGCCTGTTTATATACATATATCTAGGCATAGGAGTGTCTGTACATAAGGTGACTCAGGGGAAATGATAAAGTAGTGGCAATTGGAGTATGGAGGGCTGGGTTAGTGGGTGGAGGTGTTGATCAGCCTTTCTGCTTGGACAGTAACTGTTTTTGAGTCTGATGGTCCTGCGTGGATGTTAGCACCCTTCCCGATGGGAGTGGGACAAAGAGAACAAAGGTAGACAACAAAGGATAACACTGACATAGACAGTGTAAGAATAAGCAATAATTTTCAATCTTGAGCTAATTCATATAGTGAAATCTCTTTAATAAATGATATGTAATTTATTAGCTAGTTAATTTTGGGGTTGATTTCCAGTACTAATCCATTGCTTCAATTTTTAATAGCAGCTCAGCGATTAAGTTACAACATAACATTTGATAGATCAGAAAGACAAAGAATTGGGTAATTAACTTAAATAAGCCATGAAATGTTTCCAAAGGCAATTCCAGTTAGTCATAGCTATAGAAGCCAAAAGTTAGCAGAATGTCGAGATACACATACAAAATGCTGGGGGAGCTCAGTAAACTGTGTGTTACTCTGGATTTCTAGCATCTGCACAATCTCTTGTGTTTAAGATAGCAGAATATAACATTGAGTCAGTAAGATCTATAATGTAGTCAATCCTGAAGTCTAGGGCATTACTTATGGCAAATGATCCCTTTATGAGAGTTCAATACACTAAATACATGTGGTTGCTGTTAAACTGGAAGAACCTTTCAAAAAATTTCACCAGGAAAGTTTATTTGCCTCCTCATAAACCTCTGTTTGAGATAAAGCTAGAGGCTTGTTTAAAGATTGGCAGTATATCAAGAAAATAAAAAAAAAGTTCTTATTTAATTGCCCCCAAAGAATATTGTACAATTTTAGTTATTTAAAACTGAAAATGGATGCGGACAAAATAATCGGAATTTTTAACGGATGTGCTGATGATTTGTCTGCATTCAGTCCTAAATCTGTCAGTGCTGAAACTTTAGAATATATAGATTAAGCCATGTGTACCAAACCTGTTTATGTAACAGGAAACAAATACACATGAATATAATAAATGTTTATTCACAGTGGCTAAGCAACTGCCGGGTCAGTTTACAGTTTATTGAAGAAAGGATAACTGACAAGGATATTTTTACCCTTCTTGTGCAGATCAGTCTCCTTCAGGCCACCCCTATTATGAATCATCGACTGTGCGTTCACTACACTCTAATTGTGATATTTACACATCACTTCTCCCAAACCAAAAGCCAGCCATTCACAGAATTTAAAATGATAGTCCTTGCTTATTGGCAAGACACAAAGAGCAATGACTTTGAAATTATGCCTCAGTAAACAAATCTCTTTATCTGGCTTCTCTCCCCATATTTCAATAGCAACACACACAAAATGCTGGAGGAACTCAGCAGGTCAGGAAAGGAATAAAGAGTTGATGTTTCAGGTTGTGACCCTTTATCAGTACTCAAAAGGGCCTCCCTTTTGATTCCAATTCCATTTCCATTCTGACATGACAGTCCATGGCCTCCTCTACTGCCGTGATAAAGCCACTTCTAGGCTGGAGGAGCAACACATATTCATCAAGTTCTCCATCCTCTGGTCATTTTTCCACTTCCCCCTTCCTTCTTCTTCCATTCCCCACTCTGCCTCCCCATTACCGCTTCTCTTCTCCTCACTTGCCTGCCGGCGTTCAATGGTGCCCCTCCTCCTTCCATTTCTCCCATGGTCTATTCTCTTCTCCTGTCAGATTCCTTCTTCTTCAGCCCTTAACCTTCCCACATCCATCTGGCTTCACCTATCACCTAACTAACACACAAAATGCTGGAGGTTTGGGTCCTGCTGAAGGTTCTCCGCCTTAAATGTCAACTGCACTCTTTTCTATAGATGCTGCCTGGCCTGCTAAGTTCCTCCAGCATTTTATGTTTGTTACTTGGGTTTCCAGCATCTGCATATTTTCACTTATTTATGTCCACCTATCACCTTCTAGTTTATACTCCTTCCCCCCAACTTGTTATTCTGACTTCTTCCCGTTCTTTTCCAGTTCTGAGGAAGACTTTCAGCCTGAAATATTGACTCTTTATTCCTGATCCTCTGATTTCCTCCAGCACTATGTGTGCATTGCTCTGGATTTCCAGCATTTGCAGAATCTCTTTTGTTTCCCTCCTTCTGATATTTTTATACAGGCTTCATACATGGTTTACTTTTACTTTTACTTTCTGCCTAGTTATCTGGATTGATTTATCCTTTACTTTATGAAAGATCTGAGCTCTTTTCTCTTCCTGTCTAGGGCTAAGTTGTACACATTATAACACATGTGGCCATCTCATATTGATGTTGCCAACTGTCCAATGATGCTCCATGATCTTAAAAAGGACTGTCAGGATATTTAAGAAACATTTAATGTAGTAGTTAGTGTGCTTTTCAGGACCAGCGATTACCGATTGAGGTTCAGCTCCCACTGCTGTCTGTAAGGAGTTTGTACATTCTCCCTTTGACCACATGGATTTCCTTCAGGTGCTTCAGTTTCCTCCCACAGTCCAAAGACATGGGCAATCTATGTTACCTAGCACAACCATTGCTGAATTGATTTCACACAAATGACATATTTCACAGTATGTTTCGAGGGTTTGATGTACAATACTGAGTAAGAGTCTTTTCAATTACTAAAAATCACTTAATACTACTGAGCTAATAAAAACTAAGTATTCTTATTTCAGTTTCCCAACCACTTTCCTATTTTAACCAATACACAGTACTGTGCTAAAGTCGTAGGCAATATTCATCTAAGCTAAAATTTAACATTCTATGATCTACCTCAATGGACAAAACCAAATCTTGACAGAATAGCCCAAACTCTCTGATAAGCCCATCCAGTGATGTACATTTTTGTACCTTCTCTCCATAACCTTGTGTTTCCTCTGAGTGCTCTGGATTCCTCCCACGTTCCAATGACGTACCAGTTAAGAGTCACAAACAGAACAAAATCTGCAAATGCTGGGAATCCAAGTAACACACAAGCTGGATAAGCTATGGGCGTCTATGTTGTCCAATTGTTACCATATTTGGACTGTGTTGGGCATCGACGCAAATGGCTCATTTGCTTTATGTTTCAATGCATGTGCGACTAATAAAGTGAATCTAACCTTTATCATTGCATATGCAGTATGGTCTCCTGCAAAAGAAGTCTACACCTTTACAAGGTGTTAAAAGAGAGGGGGAAAATTAGCAAGAGTTTAAAATAATTCTTGCCAGGGTTGCCTCTGAAAGTTTCAAAATAAATCTCTAAAATTAAATTTTGAGCTTCCTCCTAGACTTCTTCACTCAGAGGATGGTGTGAGATGGAATGAGCTGGCAGTGGTGCAAAGGGGGTCCATTGAAACTTTTAAGAGAAGTTGGATAGGTATATAGATGGGAGGGGTATGGAGTGATATGATCCAGGTGCGGGTCGATAGGACTACGCAGAGTATCATTTTGGCATGGACTAGATGGCATGGTTATGTGTTGTAGTGCTCTATGACTATCACCTTATGACAAAAGGCGGAAGGGCCTTCTATTCTGTTGAACTCTATAACCCCAAGATCATAATTAACCTGATTTATCGTGGTAGCAGAGAGAAGTTCTAAGATATTTATCTCTCCAAGCTGCTCACATGTAAAAGTCAACCAGGTTGATATTTTATGCAGAGTGTTTTTGAAGGAGAAATCTTTTGTAGTGGATTTTGGTTTGAGAATGGGTGGTTCTGGTTTGCACATCTGCTTTGAACTCTTTAATTGTTGCTTCCATTTGGATCTATTGAAACTAAAGTTGTGTTGCCCACTCAACTATTAATCCACTAACCTACCTACTTGTGAAAGAGCACCCCAGTGCATAAACTTTAACAGCTGTGCATCTCTGCTTGCATTGTCTAACACACCGAATCCTACAGTACAGAAATAGACCATTTGGCCCAGCTTGTCATTAATGACCAAGACGTCCATTCAAGCTAGTCCATTTGCTACCATTTGTCCTAGAGCCTTCCAAACATTTCCTATCCATGTACCCGTCTGTCTTTTAAAAATTGTTATTATATTATCCTCAACCACTGCCTGTGATAGCTCATTCTACTTACAAATCACCCTCTGTGTAAACAAAGTTGCCATTCAAACTCGTATTAAATTTTTCCCTCTCGCGTTAAAACCGTGTCACCCAGTTTTAGATTTCCCCAACCATGGGAAAAAGACAGTGCACATTAATGCTATCTGTGCCCCTCATGATTTTATCTAGCTCTAGGTTTCCTTCACTCCAAAGAATAAAGACTCAACCTGCTCAACCTACAATAACACACACAAAATGCTGGAGGAACTCAGTAGGTCAGGCAGCATCTCTGGAAATGAAAAAACAATCGACTTTTGGGAGGAGACCAATCATTATGAGTTGCAATAAAGGAGTCTCAGCCTGAACCATCACCTGAGCTGCTGAGTCCTCCAGAATTTTGTGTGTATTACTCTGGATTTTAGCAACTGCAGAATCTCTTGTGTTTTTTGTGGCCTGCTCAACATACTTGACTTTGACCGGGGAGTCTCTGGTTTCCAAGTCCTCATAAAGGCTCTGAGTTATACAGCACAGAAACAAGCCTTTTGCCCAACTGGTTCATGCTGATCAGAGAATCCATTTACCTTCTAAACCTTTCCAATTCATGCACCTGTCTGACTGTCTTTTAAAAGTTGTTATTGTATCTGCTCCAGCAGCTCAATCCACCCACAAACAACCCTTGGTGTAAAAAAAATGTTGTCCTTCAAGTACTGATTCAGATTGATTTATGTATCACACCATACATTGAAGCACACTGTGAAATGCATTTTATTTGTATTAACAACCGACACAACCAAAGGATATGTTGGCGGCAGTCCACAAGTGTTGCCATTCATTCTGGTGCCAATGTACCATGCCCACAATAGTCAGCACCTATTAAATATTTCAGCTTCATTCCCTTCATCTGCACTGGGAGTGCAGCAGAGATAACAGAGTGGGAGCAGTGAGGGAGGGTCTCACTAAATTCCCATTGAAGTAAAATGTCTTTAGGGTAGGTGTACCTTGAAGAGACCTCCCTGCAGAGCAGCAAATCATAAAGACAAAAAATTCTGCAGATGATGGAAATCTTGAGCAATACACATAAATTGCTGGAGGAACTCAGCAGGTCAGGCAGCATCTATGGAGGGGAATAAATAGTTGGCCTAGATCCTTCATCAGGACACTGCTGACTTCGTCTTCAGCTCAAATGGTCAATGCCAACCAGAATGCCCATCCAAAGTTCAATGTTCAAAATAAATTCACAGTTAGCCTCATTCGTCAGCATTTGGCCCAGAACCTTCTAAACATTTCTGATTTGTGTACCTGTCCAACTGTCTTTTAGAAGTTATTATTTTATCTGTCACAATCACTTTCTTTGGCAGCTTATTCCACATAGATGCCACCTCTTCGCAAAAAGGTTGCCCTTAAAGCTTCTACTAAACCTTCCCTCTCTCATTTTAAATCTATGTCCTCTAGTTCTTGATTCCCCAGCCCTGGTAAAAATACTGAGAGTGTTTACTTTATCTATACCCCTCAGGATTTTATACAGCTGATACATCAGAGGCAAAGCCTTCCCCACCATTGAGTACATTTACATAGAGCACTGCCACAAGAAAGCAGCACCCATCATCAAAAAACCTTCACACCCAGGCCATGCTCCCTTCTTGTACTATCACTGGGCAGGAAGTACAGAAACCTTAGGTTCCGCACCACTAGGTTCTGGAGCAGATATTATCCTACAGCCATCAGGTTCCTGAACCACCCTGGGTAACTTCACTCATCACTACTATGAACTCCCTCCTACCGTCTGGGAAAAGGCACTGAAGCATTCTGGCTCTCACAACCAGACTATGTAACAGTTTCTTCCCCCAAGCTATCAGACTCCTCAATACCCAGAGCCTGGACTGACACCTTGCCCTACTGTCCTGCCTATTATTTATTGTAATGCCTGCACTGTTTTACGCAGTCCTGGGTAGGTCTGTAGTTTTTTTTTTCTCTGTTTTTTTTTTACGTAGTTCAGTCTAGCTTTTGTACTATGTCATGTAACACCATTGTCCTGAAAAATGTCACATTTTTGCTATGTACTGTACCAGCAGTTATGGTCGAAATGACAATAAAAGTGACTTGACTTGACTTGAACTGATTATATAACCTACTGACTCACTTCCCAAGACTCTTTGCAACTCATGTTCTCAGTAGTATTTTTATTTGCACAGTTTATCTTCTTTGTCTGTTTATGTATAGTTTTTCATAAAGTTCGATAGTATTTTTCTTGTAAATGCCTGCAAGAAAATGAACCTTAAACAACACAGTCAAAATGCAGGGATTTCCAGCATCTGCAGAAGCTCTTGTATAAATGAATCTCAAATTAGTACATGGTAACATATAAGTACTTTGATAACGTATTTACTTTGACCTTTAAATTTTGAATAATACTTCCATTAAAATCACGCCTCAGACTCCATACTCTAAGGAATGAAGTCCTAGCTTGTCCAGCTGCTCCCTGTCAGTCTGCCCCTCAAGCCCTAGCAAATGCGTGCAAGTCATTTGAAGTGGAGTCATGAAGCATACGAGAAGAAAGAAGTGATTTTGTTCTATTTTCAGTAGGCTGAAAAACACGCTATAAGTTTTGCTGATAAGTTGCAAATTTATTCAGGTTGAGATTTCATATGCAAAATGTTCATGGATATAAGGCAAAACCATAACATTCAATACTTACCATCAGAGGGAAAACACAATTCTTGAGTGTTACCAACCTGCCAAGAAATCTGACACATGGGACAGCGTTTAATAAACAGGAGATAACAATAGTCAACTGACTGCGCAGCCTGTGAGCACACCTTTGGGGCTCTGCAGCTCATGGTCTATGTATTATTTATACAATTTGGATGCTTGTTGGTCTTTGTTGTGTATGGTTTTCTATGGATTCCACTGTCTTTCTTTGTTTTTCTGTGAGTCCATGCTGGAAAATGAATCTCAAGATTGTGGATGGTATAGGTACTTTGATAATGATGATAAAGAGAACGTGCCTACTTCTCATTGCTACCATCAGGGATGAGGGACAGGAGCCTGAAGACACACACTCAATGTTTTGTGAACAATCTTTTCCCTGTTCCATCAGATTCTGAATCGTCCATAAACCCATGACCATTACTTCAGAATTTTGTTCTCCTTTTATGTGACTTTTTTACTTATTTCTTATTGTAACATAGTATTTTTATGTATATTCAGTGGCCACTTTATTAGGCACATCTATACACCTGCTCGTTAATGCCCGTTAATCAGCCAATTCAATGCATTGACAGCAACACAGCAACTCAATGCATAAAAGCATGCTAGTTAAAGTTAACGTCTGTCCTGAGCCTTATAGGCTCATCAGGCCGGTGCTTATGCTGGTTTCCGTGGCGTGAAGCGACTCCCCCGGATAGGACGCCAGTCCATCGCAAGGTTAACCCCCAGCATTTTGACGGTATCCATTTTCAGCTGGGTGGACCGGAGCAATGTGTGGTTAAGTGCCTTGATCAAAGACACAGTACGTTGCCTCAACTAGGGCTCAAACTCGCAACCTTCAGATCGCTAGTCCAACACCTTAACCACTTGGCCACTTATAAAAGCGTGCAGACATGGTCAAAAGGTTCAGTTGTTGTTCAAACCAAACAACAGAATGAGAAAGAAAGGTGATCTAAGTGACTCGTGGAATGATCGGTGTCAGATGAGCACCTCAGAAATTGTTGCTCTCCTGGGGTTTTCATGCACAAGTGTCCCTAGAGTTTACAGAGATTGGTGTGAGGAACAAAACAAACATCCAGTAAGTGGCAATCTGTGGATGAAAATGCCTTATTCATGAGAGATGTCATAGGAGAATAGGCACAATGATTCAAGCTGACAGGAAAGCAACTGTAATTTAAATAAGCATGTGTTAAAACCGTGGTGTACAGAAGAGCATCTCTGAATGCATAATACAGTCGGCCCTCTTTATCTGCAGGTTCCGCATCCACGGATTCAACCAACTGCGGGTCGGGAAAACCTGGAAGTTCTCCCTCCAGCAATCATTACTTGAGCATGTACCGACTATTTTTTCTTATAGATAATAGACAATAGACAATAGGTGCAGGAGTAGGCCATTTGGCCCTTCTAGCCAGCACCGCCATTCACTATGATCATGGCTGATCATACACAATCAGTACCCTGTTCCTGCCCTCTCCCCATATCCTTGCCTCTGCTATCTTTAAGAGCTCTATCTAACTCTCTCTTGACTGCATCCAGAGACTTGGCCTCCACTGCCTTCTGGGGCAGAGCATTCCACATATCCCCATTCTCTGGGTGAAAAAGTTTTTCTGCATTTCTGTTCTAAATGGCCTACCCCTTATTCTTAAACTGTGGCCTTTAGTTCTGGACTCACCCATCAGCGGAAACATGCTTCCTGCCTTCCAATCCCTTAATAATCTTATATGTTTCAATGAGATCCCCTCTCATCTTTCTAAATTCCAGTGTATACAAGCCCAGTCGCTCCAATTTTTCAACATATGACAGTCCCGCCATTCCGGGAATTAATCTTGTGAACCTACGCTGCACTCCTTCAATAGCAAGAATGTCCTTCCTCAAATTTGGAGACCAAACTACACCCAATACTCCAGGTGTGGTCTCACCAGGGCCCTGTACAGCTGCAGAAGGACCTCTTTACTCCTATACTCAATTCCTCTTGTTATTAAAGCCAGCATGCCACTAGCTTTCTTCACTGCCTGCTGTACCTGCATGCTTGCTTTCATTGAATGATGTACAAGAACACCTGGATCTCGTTGTACTTCCCCTTTTCCTAACTTGACTCCATTTAGATAGAAATCTGCCTTCCTGTTCTTGCCACCAAAGTGTATAACCTCACATTTATCCACATTAAACTGCATCTGCCATACATTTGCCCACTCACCCAACCTATCCAAGTCACCCTGCATTCTTATAACATCCTCCTGACATTTCACACTGCCACCCAGCTTTGTATCATCAGCAAATTTGCTAATGTTACTTTTAATCCCTTCATCTAAATCATTAATGCATATTGTAAACAGCTGCAGTCCCAGCACCGCACCTTGCAGTACCCCTCTGGTCACAGCCTGCCATTCCGAAAGGGACCCGTTAATCGCTACTCTTTGTTTCCTGTCAGCCAGCCAATTTTCAATCCATGTCAGTACTCTGCCCCCAATACCATGTGCCCTAATTTTGCTCACTAATCTCCTATGTGGGACTTTATCAAAAGCTTTCTGGAAGTCCAGGTACACTACATCCCCTGGCTCTACCTTGTCCATTTTCATAGTTACATCCTCAAAAAACTCCAGAAGATTAGTCTTGTCATTATTCCCTAAACAATACAGTATAACAACTAATTACATAGCATTTACATTGTATTAGGTATTATAAATAATCTAGAGACTATTTTAAAGTACAGGCAGTCCCCGGATTATGAACGTTCCGTTCCTGAGTCTGTCTTTAAGTTGGATTTGAAGTCGGAACAGGTACATCCGTTATTATTTAGCGTCAGTTAGTCAAACGTTTGTCTTTGTAGATAGTATATATTTTACCTTTCTATGCCTATAAAACACTTAAGAAACATACATATTTCAATAATTAAACCACTGCATTGCTTAGTAATAATTATAGTTTTTATCAGGGTAGGGCCTTTCACATGTTCCATTAAAATTGTTCCAATCGTTGACCAACTGTAGCCTAATGCTTTTCCAATGACGGATGGCGTTTCACCTCTTTCCGATCGCTTTATTACTTCCACTTTATTTTCAATCCTGATTGTTATTATTTTCGTGAACAGAAGCACTGCGGATTCAGAACTACACTGGGTCCTAATGTCCACCGCACTGAGAGGTTAAATAAGGTCTGGGATTCCGCTGGGTCCTAAAGACCACTGTATTGAGTCAGGTTAAATAGGGGACTTGAGCATCCGTGCTTTTTGGTATCCGTGGGGGGGCGTCCTGGAACCAATCCCCCGCGGATAAGGAGGGCCAACTATATGTCAAACCTTAAGCAGCAGCGGAAGACCACAAACATATACTCAGTGGCTAATTTATTAGGCATAGGACTACTTAATAAAGTAGCCACTGAGTGTATATACAGTATATTATAGTTATTTTTTATATATTGTACTATACAGCTACAACAAAACTGCAAATGTCACAGTACATGTCAGGGATGATAAAGCTGATTCTGAATCTGCTGTACTTAATACACTCACCTTTGTAAACCAATTAATTGAGGAACAGTTTTTGCTTGGATTGAAGATTTTTGCCTACGTATTATGCTTGGATCAGAATTATTTTGCAATAGGATTGAATGGGAAGTGCTTACATACAGTAAGATTCCTGACTTAGATCTGGTGTGCATTTTTCTGAATTTGGTTTTAAGACCATAAGAGCATAAGGCCATAAGACATGGGAGCAGAATTAGGCCATTTAGCCCATTGATTCTGCTCTGCATTCCATTATGGCTGATTTATTATCCCTCCCAATCCCATTCTCCTGCCTTTTCCCCCATAACCTTTGATGCCCTGACTAATCAAGAACCCATCAACCTCTGCTTTAAATATACCCTATGACTTGGCCTACACAGCCACCTGTAGCAATGAATTCCACAGATTCACTACCCTCTGGCTAAAGAAATTCCTCCTCTTCTTTGTTCTAAATGAATGGTGCTCTATTCTGATGCTGCACCTTCTGTTCTTAGACTGTTCCACTTTAAGAAACATGCTCTTCAAATCAACACTATCTAGGACTTTCAATATTTGATAATGAGATCCCTCCTCTTTCTTAACTCCAGTAAGCATGTGGTAGATTGTTGTTAGATTGATCTTGGAGTATGTTGAAAGGTTGGCAGAACTTCATAGGCTGGGGTGGGGTGCTCTGTGCTATACTGTTCTGCATTAAAACCTATGCCTCTGAAGATTGGTTCCTTTCTCTCCGTCAACCTCAGTTTGTAATGACGTCCTAATGAAGGGTCTCAGCCTAAAATGGTTACTGGTTCATTCCTCTCCATAGATGCCTGACCTGCTGAATTCCTCTAGCATTCTCTGTGGTGTTGTTCCAGATTTCCAGCAACTGCAGAATCTCTTGTGTCTCACTTTAACGGACCAATTACTAGGGGCGAATCTGCTCCACAGAGGGTAGGGCAGCATTTATGTAGCACCCTGTACAATGATTCAGGGTGCTATGTATAGATAAAAAATATATATAAATTAGAAGTTTTTGAGTGTATTTGTTGACATGCCAAATCTCTTCAAACTCCTAATAATAGCCACTGTCTTGCCTTCTTTATGACTACATCAATATGTTGGGACCAGGTTAGATCCTCAGAGATCTTGACACCCAGGAACTTGAAGCTGCTCACTCTCTCCACTTCTGATCCCTCTAGGAGGTATGTGTTCCTTCGTTTTACCCTTCCTGAAGTCCACAATCAGCTCCTTCGCCTTACTGACATTGAGTGCCAGGTTGTTGCTGCGGCACCATTCCACTAGTTGGCATATCTCACTCCTGTACACCCTCTCGTCACCACCTGAAATTCGACAATGGTTATATCATCAGCGAATTTATAGATGGTACTTGAGCTATGCCCAGCCACACAGTCATGTGTATATAGAGAGTAGAGCACTGGGCTAAGCACACACCCCTGAGGTGCGCCAGTGTTGATCATCAGCCAGGAGGAGATGTTATCACCAATCCACACAGACTGTGGTTTTCCGGTTAGGAAATTGAGGATCCAATTGCAGAGGGAGATACAGAAGCCCAGGTTCTGCAACTTCTCAATCAGGATTGTGGGAATGGTGGTATTAAATTCTGAGCTATAGTCAATGAACAGCATCCTGATGTAGTTGTTTGTGTTGTCTAGGTGACTTAAAGCCGCTTCGAGAGCCATTGAGATTGCGTCTGCCATTGACCTATTGGGGTGATAGGGAAATTGCAATGGGTTAATCCTTGCTGAGGCAGGAGTTCAGTCTAGTTATTACCAACCTCTCAAAGCATTTCATCACTGTCGATGTGAGCGCTACTGGGTAATAGTCATTAAGGCAGCCCACATTATTCTTCTTAGGCACTGGTATAATTGTTACCTTTTTGAAACGAGTGGGAACTTCTGCCCATAGCAGTGAGAGGTTGAAAATGTCCTTGAATACTCCCGCTAGTTGGTTAGCACAAATTTTCAGAGCCTTACCAGGTACTCCATCGGGACCTTCTGCCTTGCGAGGGTTCACTCTTTAAAGACAGCCTGTAATTTATGTTTTGTGTGAGTGCAGAGTTTAAAAGCGATCAAACCCAGAGATCAAAGTTCTTATTGACAGTATTTTGCTAGCTGTTCAAACAAATACCTCTAATATATAAAATTCAGTGCATACATTTTATTGTCACTGGGCAAAAAACTGAACAGCACAAGATTTTTGTGCACACTGGTCATTACAAGTTCGAGGGAGCATTGGTCCCACACCATCAGGTCCAGGAACAGTTATTACACTTCAACCATCAGACTCCTGAACTGGTGTGGATAAGTTCACTCAGCTCAACTCTGAACTGATTCCACAACCTGAATTTGCAGGATTTGTTTGTCAGTCTTTGTTTCTGTTATTTTTTGTTGCATTCTGTGCCCTGATCAACACAGCACAGCAAATTCCTAATAAGTGTAAATGTATATGGCAAATAACGTCAACCCTCATCCTTGATTCTTGATGACAAAGAGTGGGTGAGAATAAGCCCCACACACAAGGTAAATCTGAAACAAAATTGAAAAATGTTGTAAACATTCAGCAGGTCAGGCAGTTCCTGTGGGGAGAGAAACAGTCGATTTATCAGAACAGAGATTTTCATCAGTCTGTTCTTGTTTTGTTTACACAGCAGCATCCTCAAAAAGACAATATATCAGGGGAATAAAACTTCCCTACTCTTATACTTGAGTTCCAGTCCAGTAAAGTCTAACTGACACCAAGATTGGGGATATGGTGGACAGTGAGGAAGGCCATCATGGCTTGCAGAGGGATCTGCATCAGCTGAAAAAATGAGCTGAGAAATGGTCATCGGAATTTAATGCAGACAATTGTGAGGTGATGTACTTCGGTAAGATCAGCCAGGACAGGTCTCACACTGTGAACAGTAGGGCGCTGAAGAGTGTGGTCGAACAGAGGGCTCTGGGAATACAAGATCATAACTCATTGCATGTGGAATCACTGATAGATGAGGCCATAGAGAAAGCTCTTGGCACACTGGCCTTCATAAATTAAAGTATTATGTACAGGAGATGGGACGTTATGTTGAAGTTGTACAAAATATTGTTGAGGCCTAATTTGGAGTATTGCATGCAGTTCTAGTCACCCACCTACAGGAAGGATATAAATAAAGTTGAAAGAGTACAGAGAAAATTTACAAGGATGTTTCAGTGTCTGGAGGACTTGAGTTATAAGGAAAGATTGAATAAGTTAGGACTTTATTCCTTAGAATGTCGAAGATGGAGATATACAAAATTATGAGTGGTATTGATAAGGTAAATTCAAGCAGGCTTTTTCCACTGAGATTGGATTGGACTACAACCGGAGGTGATGGGTTAAGGGTGAAAGGTGAAAAGTTTAAGGGAAACATGAGGGGAATGTGTTCTCTCAAAGGGTCGTAAGAGTGTCAAATGAGTTGCCAGGCAAATGGCACACGCAAACTCGATCTCAACGTTTATGTGAAGTTTGGATATGTACATGGATGTAGGGGTATGGAGGGCTACGGTCCAGGTGCAGGTCAATGGTAGTAGGCAGTTTAAATGCATCAGCACGGACTAGATGGGCCAAAGGGCCTGTTTCTGTGCTGTACTTCTCTATGACTCTGGGACTTTATACCTCATATCTTGTACCTCCCTTTCTTTTGCTGGGTTGTTATCTTTCCAGAATTTTCCCTCAGGACATGAGACTACTGAACTCTATAGCTGTGCTATACTGTTAACTTTTTAGCCTGTATGGTAAATGCACCTTGTTATTTGTTAACATGAGGAAATCGGTGTGTGTTGCTTGTTATTTGTTAATTTATTTGTAGTAGTATCACTTTATGTGTTGTGTTTATGTATTATATGTACTATGTTACATCTTGGTTTGGAGGAACATCATTTCATTTAGCTGTATATATTTGTACCGTTGAATGACAATAAACTGAACTTGAACAAACTTTACCTGGTAGCAGTAAAAATAAAAGTCAAATTGAATAATTAGATTTATAACAGGTCTGTACCGTTTTCAAAGACAGTCAGCTGAATATCATTGCTTACAAATTTTTTTGTTGTATTCCTTTTGTACCTTTTGCAATAAATGTGGCAAAGATTGAATAAAAGTGCAAAAATATCAGAATCGTATTGGAATAGCACAGAACTATTATAATGAATAAACTGATTGTCTTTTATCTATAATGCATTCACTTTTTAAAATGCACAAAAAAATATAAAGAGAAACCCGCAAAGAGCTGATTAGTGACTCCAGGAGGAAGAAGCCGGGGGTCCATAAGCCTGTCCTCGTTAGGACATGGGAAGTGGAGAGAGTCAGTAACTTTAAATTCCTTGTCATTATCATGTCAGAGGATCTGTCATGGGACTAGCCCATAAATGCCATCACAAAGAAAGCACACAGCACCTCTGCTTTCTTAAAGGTTTGTGTAGATTTGGCATCTTACCAAAATCTTTGACAAGCACAGTAGAGAGTATCCTGACTGGCTGCGGCTGCATCACAGCCTGGTATGGAAATACCAATGCCCAGGAATGGAAATGTCTGTGGAAAGTGGTGGATACAGTCCAGTCCATCACAGGCAACATTGAGCATATTTACACGGAGTGCTACCATAAGAAAGCAGCATCCAACATCAAGGACCCCACCATCCAGGCCTGCTCTCTTCTCACTATTACCACTTGTAGGAAGTACAGAAGCCTTAGATCCCACACCACCAGCTGAGCAACAGTAATTACCTTCAAATATCAGGCTTTTGAACTGGTGTGGATAACTTCACTGAACTTCCCAACACTGAACTGATTCCTTCCACATCCTACCGACTCACTTTTAACAGACTCAGTATTATTTTTTTATTTTGAACAATTTATCTTCTTTTGCACATTAGTTGTTTGTCAGTCTTTGTTTATGTATAGTTTTCCACAAATATTATTGTATATACTTATTTTTCCTGTAAATGCCTGCGTAAAATAAACTCAAGATTTCATTTATGGTGATACATATGTACTTCTATAATGAATTTTACTTTGAGTATGAAATGCTGGGTTAATTCCATACATTTGCTCTTTCAAAGCACGTTTCCACTTTTTTGAGCTTGCAAGCTTGCAGCGTTGATTTATTTGTCATTAATTAATTTGTGGGAAAACACATACACCTCCTACACTTCATGCATGATTGCTCTTCTGACGAAACCTTTTCTGAATAAATAACTCCTCGTTTATCATGCGATTAAAGAAGAAATCAGCACTTCATTCTCGTCATGCTCCACTATGGATAAAAGAAACTGTGGTAACAGGAGCACGAAGATCTGAGAGCCAGAAATATCTTTGAAAGTAACATTTTTCCTCACATAAATCAACTATGTGGTATTTTTCTATCAGCTATAAGAATGGTACAAAGGAAAGATTTCTGTAGCTGGGTTTCTTAGTACGGGTCATAGTCATAGAGTCATAGAACACTACAGGGCAGAAACAGGCCCTTTGGTCCATCTAGTCCATGCTGAATTATTGACCCACACATGGACCATAGGCTTCAATACCTCTCCCATTCATGTTCCCATCCAAACTTCTCTTAACTGTTGAAATCAAGCCTGCTTCTACCACTTCTACTGGCAGCTCATTCCACACTCTCACCACCCACTGAGTGAAGAAGTTCCCATTAAACATTTCATCTTTCTCCTTTAATCTACGGCCTCTAGTTCCAGTCTCACCCCAACTCAGTGGAAAGGGTCTGCTTGTATTTACTGTATACCCCTCAAAACTTTGTATACCTCGAGCAAAAATATCCTCTTATTCTCCCATGGCCTGGGGAATAAAGTTCTAACCTATTCAACCTTTCACTATAACTGAGGTCCTCAAGTCATTGGCAATTTCCTCTGCACTCTTTCAATCTTACGAATATCTTTCCTGTTGGGTGTCAAAGGTTATGGGGAAAAGGCAGGAGAGAGGGAGTGAGAGGGGTAATAAATCAGTCATGATTGAATGGCCAAGTAGACTTGATGGATCAAATGGCCTAATTCTGCTCCTATGTCCTATGGTTTTATTTTCTTATGTTTAAAAGGTTTTTAAATAATCCTGCAGAACATTCTGAAAGAAGCTAGGTCAGACTGCTGGGTAAGCAAAGTTAGATTGCACATTGACATGTGTTGGATCTTATCCATAGCTGCTACCACCATCCTTATGTTTCCTCTCAAGACAGCCGTATTGAGAGTGTGTGCAGTCCATATGTCTGTAACCGCATACCCTACACACTAACTCAGCATCCCAGCAATGCATTTTGAAGAGACTGGCCACACATCTCAAGACCACAGCTCTCGTTCCTTTCAGAAATGAGAACATTTGAAACCAGACATGGGCGTAGCCTTAAACCACTTTTAAAGAAAGCTCAGTTCTTTTTTCATAAAATGGTACATGCTCTGAAAGTTACTGAACGATGGTGAGCTCTTGTACCAACTTTCTCTCCTTCAAGGAAGCATTGACTTGTCTCTTTTTAATGTAGATGATATGCCTTATAATGTATGGACACAGAAGCAACACACACAAAATGCTGTAGAAACACAACGGGTCAGGTAGCATTTATGGAAATTAATAAACAGTTAATGTTTTGAGTTGAGTCCTGATGAAGGCCCTCAGCCCAAAACATCGACTGTTTATTCATTTCTATAGATACTGCCTGACCAGCTGAGTTTCTCCAGCATTTTGTGTGTTGCTCTGGAATTCCAGTATCTACAGAATCCCTTGTGCTTATGGAGACAGAAGTTTCATTTCAGGTGGATATGAGCTCAGAAGACAGAACGTAGTGCATTACAGTACAGACCCTTTGGCCCACAATGTTGTGCTGATTTTTAACCTACTCTAAGATCAATCTAAACCTTCACTCCCACATAGCCCTACATTTTCCAACCTTCCATGTGCTTATCTAAGAGTTTCATAAATGTCCTTAATATATCTGCCTCGACCACCTGCTTGGCAGTGCATTCTGTACACCTATCATTCTTTGTTTAAAAACCTACCTCTGACACCCTCTATACATTCCTCCAATCATCTTAAACGTATGCATCCTCATATTAGTCATTTCCACCATGGGAAAAGGCTGTCCACTCAATCTATACCTCTTATTATCTTTTATGCTTAAATTAAGTCACCTCTCAACCAAAGAGAAAAGAGAAAAGCCCCAGCTCACTCAACCTATCCTGATACTCAATTTAGGCAGCATCTTGGTATATCTCCTCTGCACCCACTTCAAAGCTGCCACATCACTCCTACTATATTGTTTCATTTTATTTACAGATACAGCTTGGAACAGGCCCTTTGAGATGTGTCACAAAGTAACCCACTGACTTAACCCTCACCTAATCATGGAACAACTTACAATGACCAACTAACCTACTAACCAGTACATCTTTAGACTATGGGAATGATGCACCATCAATAACTCTAGGAGACTGGAACTGAATGATAGGCTTTTATTAACAGCAAAAAGGGAGCATGACATGGCGAAGACTAAGGGGGGAGCAGTGCCTCCAATCGCCTTTATGCAGGGGTCTGTGGGAGGAGCCACAGGAGCAGTCGGCAGAGGGGCATGTCCAGACAGGTATACATAGTTTACCACAGGGAAGAAACTCACACACACACAGAGGAAGGAACATACAAACCTTCTTTCAGAGGATGCTGGAACTGAACTCCAGTCTCTAATGCCCTGTGCTAACCATAATGCTATGAAGGCGCTCCACGGTACAATGAGGCAACCAGAACTAAACGCATCATTTGCAGTTAATCACAGCAGCATAGTGGTTTGCGCAATTGGTTTACAGTGCCCATGATCACTGATCATGGTTTGATTCCCACTAATGAGAGCAAGCAGGAGCAAACAGATGTTCCTGTTTCCTTCTACATTTCAGAAGCGTACGGGTTAGTGCATGTAAACTACGGACATGCTAAGTTGGCGGCAGAAGCATGGTGATATTTGTGGGCTGCCCCTAGCACATTCTCAGACTGTGTTGATTATAGATGCAAATGATACATTTTACTGTATGTTTCAATGTTTCGATCTGCATATGACAAACAAAGCTACTCTTTATATTCAGCTAGAGCACCAATTTTCTCTTAGAATTTGTTGGGGACAAGTTGTTGGTCAGGAGGTGAGTGGTTTTGTCTGTAAGGATGGGAAAATCAACTGCATAGAAACATTAAGAAAGGAAATGAGAAAACTGTAACCCCATAGAGAAAGAGTAAGTAACTGGAAGTACAGGGAGGACTTCTTCAAAATCCATGAGGGGAATTAGTCTAAATGAATTGTCCTTTTATCACTACGTAATTATATATTCAAATTAACTTAATTTAAGGTATAATGCAATTACTTAAAGCCAAATCTCAGAATCAGAATCACATTTATTATCACTGACATATGACATGAAAATTGGTGTTTGTGGCAGTAGTACAGTGTACGACAAAAAAAGTTACTATAGTGTAAAAGCGGTAGTGCTCATACGTTCAAGGACCTTTCTGAAATCTGATGGTAGACGGGAAGAAGCTGATCCCAAAACAATGAGTGTGAGTCTTCAGTATCCTGTACTTCTCTGATGGTAGTAATAACAGGGCATTTCTGAGATGATGAAAGACCCTAATGATGGATACCACCTTCTTGAGGCATCACTTTTTGAAGATGTCCTCAGTGGTGGGGAGGGTTGTACCCGTGATGAGTCTTCAACCCTCTGCATCCTACTTTGATCCTGTGTATGGGCTCCTCTAAACCAGGTTGCGACACAGTCAGAATGGTTTCCACTGTACATCTGTAGAAAATTGTAAGAGTTATCTGGTGACAAGCCAGATTTCCTCAAATCCTCCATGAAGTGCAGATGCTGATATACCTTCTCCATGACTGGTGGGCCCAGGATAGATCGTATGAGATGTTGACACACAGGTCATTGAAACTGCTCACCCTTTCCACTGCTGATCCCTTGATGAGGACTGGTATAGTTTTTCCAGACTTCCCCTTCCTAAAGTCAACAATCAGTTCCTTGCTCCTTCAAAAATGTTGGATGTTAGAATTGTAAAAGAGACACCTCATGGCATTGAGTTGAATGACCTCTCTTTTTCATGATGTAATTGTATATCCAAATGAGCTTAGTTTATGGAATGGTGCATTTGTTTATCAGTACAGCTGCTTACACGCAACAAGCCCTAGATGTCAAAATTTAGAAACAGCTGGCAATCTCGCTGCTGGAGCCAATTATACTCTGGACAAAAATATTTAGCACATTCACAAATAGCTTCGGAAGGAAGAGATTCAGACAAGACAGATGCAAATTTTATTTTTACAACCTGTCATAGACTTAGTCATAGAGTGCTACAGCACAGAAACAGGCCCTAGTCTGAGCTGAATTGTTATTCCGCCTAGTCCCATCAACTCGCGCCTGGATCGTAGCCACTAATACCCCTCCTATCCATGTAGTTATCTAAACTTCTCTTAAATATTGCAATTGATCCCACATCTACCACTTCTGCTGGCAGTTTGTTCCACACTTGCATCACCTTCTGAGTGAAGAATATCTTTCTCATCTTCCTCTTAAATATTTCACCTTTCAGACTTATACTATGACCTTCAGTTCTAGTTCCACCCAATCTCAGTGGTAATGGCCCACTTACATTTACCCCATCTATATCTCTCATAATTTTGTATACTTCTATCAAATCTCCCTTCATTCTCCCACGCTCCAGGAAATAAAGTCCTAATCCATTCAAACTTTCCCTCTAACTGAGGTCCTCAAGTCCTGACAACATACACATACATTTTTTCAGTATTAGGGAAATTGATGGGGGTGGGGTGCAGGTGGTCATAATGTAATTGAATATCATGAGATAGAGAACAAGAAACAGGCCCTTTAGCCCATTGGGTCTGTGCTGGCTAACAACCACCCTTTTAAACTACATTGATCCTATTTTAATTGCCCCACATTCTCATCAGTTTCACTCAGATTCCACCTCTCAAATACACAATGGGAACAATTTACAATGGCCAATTAATCTACCAATCCACACGTTTTATCATTGTGAATTTTCCTGTATTCTTTTAGTGTTATTGTTATCTTTCCTCTGCCCCTCTGACCCTCAATGTAGGTGCCCCTCAGGGCTGTGTCTTAAGCCCCCTCCTTTACTCCCTGTATACCCATGACTGTCGCCAACCACAGCTCCAATCTGCTAATTAAATTTGCTGATGACACTACATTGATTGGTCTAATCTCAAATAATAATGAAGCAGCCTACAGAGAAGAGGTCATCACCCTGATACAGTGGTGTCAAGAAAACAACCTCTCCCTCAATGTTGCAAAAATAAAGGAGCTGGTTGTGGACTACAGGAGGACTAGAGACAGGCTAGCCCCTATAGACATGAATGGATCTGGGGTTGAGAGGGTGAACAGCTTTAAATGCCTTGGCTTAAACATTACCAAGGATCTTGTGATCTATACATACTGGCTGTGTGGTGAAAAAGGCTCTTTCACCTCAGACGGTTGAAGAAGTTTGGTGTTGGCCTCCAAATCCTAAGAACTTTCCACAGGGGCACAATTGGGAGTACTCTGACTGGATGCATCACTGCCTGATATGGGAACTGTACTTCCCTCAATCACAGGACTCTGCAGAGAGTGGTGTGGACAGCCCAGTGCATCTGTAGATGTGAACTTCATACTATTCAGGACATTTACAAAGACAGGTGTGTAAAAAGGGCCCAAAGGATCATTGGGGACCAGAGTCACCTCAACCACAAACTGTTCCAGCTGCTACCATCCAGGAAACAGTACTGCAGCATAAAAGCCAGGACTATGGCTCCGGGACAGCTTCTTCCACCAGGCCATCAGAATGCTTAATTCATGCTGACACACTGTATTTGTACATTATATATTACTATATTATATATTATTTGTACATTACATATTATATTGACTATCCTGTTATACATAATATTTATTATAAATTACTGTAATTGCACATTGCAAATTTAGATGGAGGCATAGCATAAGATTTTTGCTCCTCATGTATATGAAGGATGTAAGTAATAAAGTCAATTCAATTCAATTCAATTTTAGTTATGTGACCAGAGCTACACATAATTCTCCAAATAAGACCTCAGTCAAATTGGTGCTATAGTAATGCATTCATTGCAACTGTGACCACATTATAAAACTATTTCCTTGACTGTATATTATTTTGGACTAACCCAAGAAATTCAAGAATGTGCAAGAGAAATGTAAAAGTCTTTATACTTGTGGTGACCTTCAGCAATAACACACACAAAGTGCCGGAGAAACTCATCTGGTTAGGCAGTATCTATGGAGAGGAATAATTAGTTAACATTTCAGGCTGAGGCCCTTCATCAGGACTAGAAAGGAATGAGGAAGAAGCGTGAATAAGAAGGTGGGGGGGAAGTAAATGATTACTGCCTGTGCCACGTGACAGTGAGTATAGGAATAGAGTGAGGTGGAGGATAAATGCATGGCTGAGGGATTGGAGCAGAGGGCAGGGATTCAAAATTCTGGATCATTGGTACCACTTTTGGGGCAGGTGTGACCTGTACAAAAAGGATGGGTTGCACTTGAATCCCAGGGGGACCAATACCCTGGCAGGGAGATTTGCTAAGGCTTTTGGTGAGAGTTTAAACTAGAATGGCTATGGGGTGAGAACCAAACTGAAGCAACAGAGGAAGAGGCGGTTGGCTGACAAATTGAGAAAGCTTGGAGACAGTGCAAGAACCGGGGTCGGCAGGTGATAGAGAACGGATACGTTCAGACCAATGGTTTGAGATGTGTCTATTTTAATGCAAGGAGTATTATGAATAAAGCAGATGAGCTTAGAGCATGGATCAGTACTTGGAATTATGATATTCTGGCCATTACAGAGACTTGGATGGCTCAGGGGAAGGAATGGTTACTTCAAGTGCCAGGCTTTTAGAAGTTTCAGAAAGGATAGGAAGGGAGACAGAAGTGGTCGGGTTGTGGCACTGTTGATCAGAGATAGCATCACGGCTGCAGAAAAGGAGGAAGTCATGGATGGATTGTCTATGGAGACTCTGTGGGTGGTAGATGTTTTTTATAGACCACCCAATAGTAACAGGGACATCGAGGAGCAGATGGGGAGACAGATTCTGGAAAGGTGTAATATTTACAGGGTTGCCATGATGGGAGATTTTATTTTCCCAAATATTGATTGGCATCTCCCTAGAGCAAAGGGTTTAGATGGTGTGGAGTTTGTTAGGTGTGTTCAGGAAGGTTTCTTGACACAATATGTAGATAAGCCTATGAGAAGAGAGGCTGTACTTGATCTGGTATTGGGAAATGAACCTGGTCAGGTGTCAGGTCTCTCAGTGGGAGAGCATTCTGGAGATAGTGATCACAATTTTATCTCCTTTACCATAGCGTTGGAGAGAGATAGGAACAGACAAGTTAGGAAAACATTTAATTGGAGTAAGGGGAAATATGAGGCTATCAGGCAGGAACTTGGAAGCATAAATTGGGAACAGATGTTCTCAGGGAAATGTACAGCAGAAATGTGGCAAATGTTTTGGGGATATTTATGTGGAGCTCTGCATAGGTACATTCCAGTGAGACGGAAAGGATGGTAGTGTACAGGAACCGTGGTGTACAAAGGCTATTGTAAATCTAGTCAAGAAGAAAAGTAAAGCTTACCAGCAGTTCCAAAAATTAGGTAATGTTAGAGATCTAGTAGATTATAAGGCCAGTAGGAAGGAGCTTAAGAAGGAAATTAGGAGAGCCAGGAGGGGCCATGGGAAGGCCTTGGTGGACAAGATTAAGGAGAACCCCAAGGCATTCTACAAGTATATGAAGAGCAAGAGGAAAAGACGAGAGCGAATAGGACCAAACAAGTGTGACAGTGGAAAAGTGTGCATGGAACCGGAGGAGATAGCAGAGGCACTTAATGAATACTTTGCTTCAGTATTCACTACGGAAAAGGATCTTGGCAATTGTAGGGATGAGTTGCAGCGGGCTGAAAAGCTTGAGCAAATAGATATTAAGAAAGAGGATGTGTTGGAGCTTTTGGAAAGCATCAAGTTGGACAAGACACCAGGAATGGATGAGATGTACCCCAGGCTACTGTGGGAGGTGAGGGTGGAGGTTGCTGAGCCTCTAGTGATGATTTTTGCATCAACATTGGGGACAGGAGAAGTTCTGGAAGATTGGAGGGTTGCAGATGTTGTTCCCTTATTCAAGAAAGGGAGTAGAGATAGCCCAGGAAATTATAGACCAGTGAGTCTTCTTCAGTGGTTGACAAGTTGATGGAAAAGATCCTGAGAGGTAGGATTTATGAACATTTGGAGATGTATAATATGATCAGGAATAGTCAGCATGGCTTTGTCAAAGGCAGGTCATGCCTTACAAATCTGATTGAACTTTTTGAGGATGTGACTAAACATGTTGATGAAGGTAGGGCAGTAGATGTAGTGTAGTATGGATTTCAGCAAGGCATTTGATAAGTTACCCCATGCAAGGATTATTAAGAAAGTAAGAAGGCATGGGATCCAAGGAGATATTGCTTTGTGGATCCAGAACTGGCTTGCCCACAGAAGGCAAAGAGTGATTGTAGACGGGTCATATTCTATATGGAGGCCGGTGACTAGTGGTATGCCTCAGGGAACTGTTCTGGGACCCTTACGCTTTGTGATTTTTATAATTGACCTGGATGAGGAAGTGGAGGATGGGTTAGTAAATTTGCTGATGACACAAAGGTTGGGGGGTGTCATGGATAGTGTGGACGGCTGTCAGAGGTTACAGTAGGACATTGATAGGATGCAAAACTGGGCTAAAAAATGGCAGATGGAGTTCAACCCAGGTAAGTGTGAGGTGGTTCATTTTGGTAGGTCAAATATGATGACAGAATATAGTATTAATGGTAAGACTCTTGGCAGTGTGGAGGATCAGAGGGATCTTGGGGTCCGAGTCCATAGGACACTCAAAGCTGTTGTGCAGGTTGACTCTGTGGTTAAGAAGGCATACGGTGTATTGGCCTTCATGAACTGTGGAATTGAGTTTAGGAGTTGAAAGGAAATTTTGCAGCTATATAAGACCCTGGTTAGACCCCACTTGGAATACTGTGCTCAGTTCTTGTTGCCTCACTACAGGAAGAATGTGGAATCCATAGAAAAGGTGCAGAGGAGATTTACAAGGATGTTGTTTGGATTGGGGAGCATGCCTTATGAGAATAAGTTGAGCGAACTTGGCCTTTTCTCCTTGGAGTGACGGAGGATGAGAAGTAACCTGATGGAGGTGTATAAGACAATGAGAGACATTGATCATGTGGATAGTCAGAGATTTTTTTTCCCAGGGCTGAAATGTCTAACACGAGAGGGCACAGTTTTAAAGTGCTTGGAAGCAGGTACAGAGGAGATGTCATAGGTAAGTTTTTTCCGCAGTAAGTGGTGAATGCCAGCGACGGTGGTGGAGGTGGATATGATAGGGTTGATTAAGAGATTCCTGGATAGGTATATGGAGCTTCAAAAAACAGAGGGCTATGGGCAACCCTAGGTAAATTCTAAGGTAAGGATGTGTTCAGTATAGCTTTGTGGGCCAAAGGGCCTGTATTGTGATGTAGGCCCTAGCTGGCTGATGATAACTGAAAATTTGTGAGGAGGAAAGTGGATGGGTGCAGTAGTGGGGGGGTGAAGTAAGAAGATGGGATGTGATAGGTGATAAAGTTAAAAGGCTGAACAAGAGGGAGCCTGATAGGAAAGGAGAGAGGATGATGGGAGAAATGGAAAGAGAGTGGCACCAATGGCAGGAGATGAACAGGTGAGGGAAAGAGACAGGGTAAGGGGGAGTCAGAAAGAGGAATTGAAAAGAGAGAAAGGTGAGTGGGAAGAGATTACTTAGTTAGGGAAGAGTTAGAGAAATCAATATTCATGCCCTGAGGTGGGAAACCTTCAATGCTTGCCATGTATTTGCTAGCAAATTGCCAAATATTATTTTTCCACAGAAGTAGTTCATTTTAAGGGTTATATTGTAAAGGTCCTGAAGGTACTTTTCACTGACCACCTCTTGCTGAAAGGATCATTGATATGGGATTCACAGTGATCTCATTTTGCACAGTACAGTAGTGTAGCAGCTAGCGCAAGGCTATACAGCGCCAGCTGTAAAGTCGATGGGAGTTCAATTCCCACCGCAGTCTGTAAGGTGTTTGTATGTTTCCCCCTTCTCTGTGTGGATTTCCTCCAGGTGCTCTGGTTTCTTCCCACACTCCAAAGATTTACGGGTTAGGTTAGTAAGTTGTGGGCACTAGAGGCATGGCGACATCTATGGCCTGCCCATAGCACAGTGTGCGTGTTGGTCATAGTGCAAATGACACATCTCACTGTACATTTTTATGTACATATGACAAATAAAGCTAATCTAATTGCTGATTAGAAGACGTCATTGTCTTGGATAATATTACAGGTGCCATGGTAGCAATGCAGTTAGTGCTACGCTATTACAGCTCCTGATGTTAGAGTTTGGAGTTCAGTCCTGGCATCATCTGTAAAAGGTCTGTATGTCCTCTCCATGGAATGAGTGAGTTTTCTCCAGGTCCTCCTGTTTCCTCCCACAGTCCAAAGGTGTACCAGGCAGGCTAATTGGTCATTGTAAATTTTCCTGAGATTCAGTTAGGATTGAGGTGGCTGGGCGGTGAAAGGCCAGAAGGGCCTATTCCACAATGCATTTCTAAATAAATGAATAATTTAGAGTCATTGCATTGCCTCAGTATAGAAAAAGGCCATTCATCCCAGTGTTTCCTTGGTGGTTCATTGGGCAGCATGATTATTCCTCTTTCTATACTGGCCTGCAAATATTCTTCCTTCATTGTCAAGCAAGTTCCTTTTTGAAAGAAATGATTGAATATCAAGAAAGCTGTGACTTCCTGATGGAACCCCTCTCTTTTTACGTTTGTAAAATAATTTTTCCTCAAATCTCTCTTATAATGGTAGCGCTTTAACATGAACTTGTCTCTATGAACCATCTGCAAATTGTAATGGTTTCTTATTAATCACCTTTTCAAAATTAGCATCATTTTGTATGCAGACATGTTTTCTCTGAACCTCCTTTATTCTAAGGAAGTTATACTGTTTGTGAACAATAAGCTGTACTGTCGCCATTACTGATGCCTTTCAGGGGTAAACTTGAGACATGGTGCTTTTCCGTTTAGGAACTTCAGTCAGACAGCAGAAATAGTGTAGCTGAGTAGATGCAGGCTGAAAGGCAAAGTTCAAGATCAAAGTCAAAGTTGACTGTATTGCCATTTGCACCACTACATGGTGCGATGAACAACTTATTTGCAGCAGGCTCCCAACATCAGATAAGTATCATTGACAAGAAAAACATGTTAAAGATAACTCATATACAATTTTTACAAGAAAGAGCACAATTAGAACAAATAAAGTCCATTTTACTGCAAGGTGACCAAAATGGTCATAGTGCTGTTATTCTGAGTTTGGTTCAAGAACCGAATAGTTGCAGGAAAGTAGTTAGTCCTGAACCTGGTGGTGTGGGACTTCAGGTTCCCATGCCTCAGAAACAGAATCAGAATCAGGTTTATTATCACCAGCACATGACGTGAAATTTGTTAACTTAGCAGCAGCAGTTCAATGCAAAACATAATCTAGCAAAGAGAGAAAAATAATAATAAATAAGTAAATCAATTGCATATTGTGGTGAACTACATATACCTGTCTGGACACGCCCCTCTGCTGACTGCTCCTGTGGCTCCTCCCACAGACCCCTGTATAAAGGCGATTGGAGGCACTGCTCCTCCCTCAGTCTCCAAGATGCTGTATGCTAATAAAGTTGATGCACCATCAATAAGTCTCGGAGACGGGAGGTGAACTTTTCCCAGGAAGTCTGCCACTGGGACCACCCTACCAGTTTGGCTGACGTCCCCAGGGCCAGTGCTGCTCTGAAAACATGCGATAAATACTCCCTGATGGTCGAGAGGGTTCACCTGCTTCATGCGAACCCCCAGTATGCCTACATGGTCTTACCTGATGGGCAGGACACGGTCTCCGTCCACGACCTGGCACCTGCAGGAGACCAGACCCCTACCCCAAATACTCCACGGTGACTATGAACCCCGTACCCGCCGAGGTGTATACCCACGAGACACCGTGCACACCAAGCCCTACACAGACCCCTCACGGCACTCCCATACCGGGCGCCTCGCACACGCATGAGGGATCACTGATGCCTAACGGACTGGCACCTCAAGTCAGGCCAGAGCCAGCACAACCACCATCTCCGGTGCAATCACCACCGGCACCTGTGCAATCACAGACGGTGCTACGTAGATCGCAGCAACAGATTCGACTGCCCGATAGACTTAACCTGTAAATATACTTGTAAGAAACTTCGCCCCATGGGGACTCTCTTTTAAAGCAAAGGTGGGGTGAATGTGGTGAACTACATATACCTGTCTGGACACGCCCCCTGCTGACTGCTCCTGTGCCTCCTCCCACAGACCCCTGTATAAAGGCGATTGGAGACTCTGCTCCTCCCTCAGTCTCCAGGATGTTGTGTGATGGTCTCTTGCTGCTAATCGTGGTCTCTTGCAGCTAATAAAAGCCTATCGTTCGCCTCTCGTCTCCGAGAGTTATTGATAGTGCGTCACATATATTGAATAGATTAAAAAAATAGATTAAAAACAGAAATACTGTTTATTAAAAAAAACTGAGGTAGTGTCCAAAGATTCAATGTCCATTTAGGAATCGGATGGCAGAGGGGAAAAAGCTGTTCCTGAATCAGTGAGTGTGTGACTTCAGGTTTCTGTACCTCCTACCTGATGGTAACAGTGAGAAAAGGGCATGTCCTGGGTGATGGAGGTCCTTAATAAGTAACGCTGCCTTTCTGAGACTCTGCTTCCTAAAGGTGTCCAGGGTATTTTGTAGGCTCGTACCCAAGATGGAGCTGACTAGATTTACAACCTTCTGCAGCTTCTTTTGGTCCCTCCATACCAGACAGTGATGCAGCCTGTCAGAATGCTCTCCGCGGTATATCCATAGAAGTTTTTGAGTGTATTTGTTGACATGCCAAGTCTCTTCAGACTTCTAATAGAGTATAGCTGCTGTCTTGCCTTCTTTATAACTACATCAATATGTTGGGATCCACCTAGGAACTTGAAACTGCTCACGCTCTCCACTTATGATCCCTCTATGAGGATTGGTATGTGTTCCTTCGTCATACCCTTCCTGAAGTCCACAATCAGCTCTTTCGTCTTGCTGACATTGAGTGCCAGGTTGTTGCTGCGGTACTACTCCACCTGTTGGCATATCTCACTCCTGTACGCCCTCTCGTTACCACCTGAAATTCCACCAACAACGGTTGAGTGGTCAGCAAATTTATAGATGGTATTTGAGCTATGCCTAGCCACACTGTCATGTGTATATAGAGAGTAGAGCAGTGAGCCAAGCACGCACAGCCCTGAAGTGCCCCAGTATTGTTTGTCAGCGAGGAGGATATGTTATCACCAATCCATACTGATTGTGGTCTTCCGGTTAGGAAGTCAAGGATCCAATTGCAGAGGGAGGTACAGAGGCCCAGGTTCTGCAACTTCTCAATCAGGATTGTGGGAATGATGGTATTAAATGCTAAGCTAAAGTCGATAAACAGCATCCTGATGCAGGTGTTTGTGATGTCCAGGTGGTCTAAAGCCATGTGGAGAGCCATTGAGATTTCGTCTGCCATTGATCTATTGTGGTGATAGGCAAATTGCAATGGGTCCAGGTCCTTGCTGAGGCAGGAGTTCAGTCTAGTCATGACCAACCTCTCAAAGCATTTCATCACTATTGATGTGAGTGCTACTGGGTGATAGTCATTAAGGAAGCCCACATTATTCTTCTTAGGCACTGGTATAATTGCTGCTTTTTTGAAGCAAGTGGGAACTTCTGCTTGTTGCAATGAGAGGTTGAAAATGTTTCTTGAATAGTCCTGCTAGTTGGTTGACACAGGTTTTCAGAGCCTTACCAGGTGCTCCATTGGAACCTTCCACCTTGTGAGGGTTCACTCTCTTTAAAGACAGCCTAACATCGGCCTCTGAGACAGAGATCACAGGGTCATCAGGTGCAGCAGGAATCTTCACAGCTGTAGTTGTGTTCTCCCTTTCAAAGCGGGCATAGAAGGCATTGAATTCACCTGGTAGTGAAGATGCCATTCTTGCTATCGGGTTTCGTTTCATAGGAAGTAATGCCTCCTGGCTGACGGTAGCTGTGATGAAATGGTATGGTGGGGATCTTTGATGATGGATGCTGCCTCCTTGAGGCAGTGTCTCTTGTAGATACTCTCGGTGGTGGGGAAAGGTGTGGCTGTGATGTACTGGGCTGAGTTGCCCACTCCCTGAAGCTTTTTAACTTTCTGCACGTTCTAATTGCTGTACCAGACTGTGATGCAATCATTCAGAGTGATTTCAACAGTACATCTGCAGAGGTGTGTTTCAGTGACAAGCCAAGCTTCCCTAACTTCCTGAGAGAGCAAAGGAGCTGGCATGCCTTCCTTGTGATTGCATCCATATTCTGCCTGAGCTGCTGAGCTCTCTTACCATTTTGTGTGTGTTGCTCTGGATTTCCAGAGCATGCAGAATCTCTTGCGTTTGTAACGGATGTCAACTGTTATTTTCTTCTTATTATTCTTTATCTTAGTTGAAAGGGACAAGTACTTCTCTCACCAACGAAGACACTACAAGGAATTCCGATTTGATCTCACACAAATTCCTGAAGGCGAGGCAGTAACAGCAGCAGAATTCCGCATTTACAAAGACCGAAGCAACAGCAGATATGAAAATGATACCTTCAGGATTACCATATACCAGGTTATTAAAGAATATACTAAAAGGTAACATATTCATTTAATTACATTTGTCATTAAATTCTTGTAATGTATTTTGTGATGCTATGTGAAAAGACTACACTGCAATAATACAGAAGGGTGGAATTAATTCAAGAACTAAAAACAAATGCAGCTTATTACCATACAAACAAATGCATTACAAGATGCTCTCATTACTCAGTGGCCAATTTATTAGGTAGTCCTGTACATCTACTCGTTAATACAAATATCTAATCAGCCAATCATGTGGCAGCAACTCAATGCTTAAAAGCATACAGACACGGTCAAGAGGTTTGGTTACTGTTCTGACCAAGTGTCAGAATGGGGAAGAAATATGGTCTAAGTGTCTTTGATTATGGGATGATTGTTGGGGCCAGACAGAGTGGTTTGAGTATCTCAGAAACTGCTGATCTCCTGGAATTTGAATTCAGAACAGTCTCTAGAGTTTACAAGAGTGGTGTGAGAATAGAAAAATCTAGTGAGTGGCAGTTCTATGGGTGAAAATGCCTTATTAGTGAGGGAGCTCAGAAGAGAATGGCCAGACTGGTTCAAGCTGATAAGAAAGCAATAGTAACTCATATAAGCATGCATTACAAGAACAACATGCAGAAGAGCATTTTTGAATGCACAGCACATTGAACCTTGAAGTGGATGGGCTACTGAAGCAGGAGACCATGAATGTAGCTCTGGCCACATTATTAGGTACAAGAGGTATCTAATAAAGTGGCCACTGAGTGTACATGAGTAGAAATTGCAATTCTTTGCGCATAGGCCAAAATAGTCAGTTATTATCACTTCTATGCCGTTTGATTTTTATTAGTTCCAATTAATTTAGTAAAATAATGGATGAGTGCCTTTGTGGATTAGTTGTAGTGTCAAGGGCAGACGTCTATGCCTCTTATCATCTTGTATGCCTCTATCAAATCACCTCTCATCCTTCTCACCCCAAAGAGAAAAGTCCTAGCTCACTCAGCCTATCCTTATAATACATGCTCTCTAATCTATGCAGCTTTGTGGTAAATTTCCTTTGCACTGTCTAACATTTCCACATTCTTTCTATAATGATGCAACCAGAAATGAACAAAATATTCCAAGTATGGTCTAACCAGGGTTTCATTGAGCTGCAACATTACCTCATGGCTTCTGAACTCAATCCCCTGGACTAATGAGGGCCAGTACACCATATGTTTTCTTAGCCATTTGATCAACTTGTGTGGCAACATTGGGGGATCTATGGACATAAACCTCAAGGTCTCTCTGTTCCTCCACACTGATGGGAATCCTGCTATTTATCCTATATTCTTCCTTCAAATTTGTCCCTCCAAGATGGTACTGGCAATATAGGGCAATGTTTTGTGGACAGCAAACAATACTACTAACTATTCTACTAAATATACACATTGCTGTAGATTGTAATTTGTCTTTGGGAGTTGTGCTTTTGAACCGTTTGAACCACCTGATATCTTGAATGATTCAGCAATTTGGGCTCTCGAGAATGCAGATACTGCCACGGCGGCCATTGCTGGAAAGGACTTCAGGCCAGATTGAAACTTTGGGTTGGATTGAAGTGGCGGGATTTGGGCCTGAGTGCGAAAAGTGAGCCAATGTTTAGCAATTTAAGCGCTGAGTCAGATTAAAAAGAATACGGAGTTGAGGTTGAGGGTGAGGGATGAAATGATGTTCAGCTCACTCGCCTCAGTGTTGAACTGACTCTGCAGTTGTGGCCTGCTCCTGTGTCGCTTCGAAGTTGAACTGGCTGCATGGCTATGGATTCACTTTTGGGGACACTGCGATTCATGGTCTGTGTATAATTTGTTTACTTTTTTATTACTTGCAAATGTTCTTTTTTGAAACATTGAATGTTTGACAGTATTTCTTGTGTAGTGTTCTTCATGGGTTCTGTTGTGTTTCTTTGTGACTGCCTGCAAGAAGATAAATCTCAAGGTTTGTATATGGTATACATTTGAGGCTTCCATCTATTGGATGACACCCGTCATTGGTGTTGCGACCTAGCTGTCTCGATACGCAATCCAGGGCAATACAATATGGAAAATAAGCTGTTGCCCATGTATCAAGCTCCCCCTGTCTACACATCTGACAAACCCAAAGGAACAGCAGATACTGACACAGCTTGGCACCAGCAGTGTTGCAGGCATTGCCAGTTAATGTTCAACTCAGTGACTGTCTTGGTGACTCCAGCTCCGGATATTCTCCTCGAAGTTTACACCTGAAGCTTACCTAATCAGTATGTATAGCTATAAGGTGGCGGAGATTTGAGATCTGAAATTTTCTTCTCCTAGATGACTTGCCAACCACGGCTGACAAGCCCTTTCTGCCCGAAGCGACTGATTTTAAAGCACCAGTAACCTGCCTTTGCCCCTTCTCCTGTCAGTAGAAATGGTTTTGCTGGGCTTAGTACCTAAGCCACACGTGAAGGCCGGGAGTTGGACTTGGTTGTCAGAGAATATTTGAGACACATGCCATTGGCAGCATTTAATAGATAGTGGCAGCTTATTCTCATTACCACCCTCGACTATAAAAACCTGAAGGAACCATGGTATACATAAATGAACTTTGAACTTTTGATCTTCCAAAGTGAATCACTTCACGCTTTTCCAGATTGAGCTCCATCTGCTATCTCACAATCTAGATGAATAATCTCAATTATTTTACGCCACAGGCATTCACACATTCAGATGTACAAAACACATTATCTTTCCAGGATGTTGGTGTTTGATAGAGGTCATTAAATTTTAATTATCTTGCCTTGTTTTTCTTTCACTAGGTAAGCCTTAATGAACAAAGCTATTTACAATTTCAAAACAGCAGCATTCTATTTGAATGTCTTACTGGTGGGAAACTGAGGTTAAAAATATGACAGGTTCGCTTTATTTGTCACATGTGCATCTTCACATACAGCAAAATGTGTTGTTTGTTTCTAATCAAATCAGCCTGCAGGTGTTACTGTGCTTCTTGTGCCAACATAACATGTCCACAGCTCACAGACCCTACCCTGTACATCCTTGAAATGTGGGATGGAACTGAAATACCTTAAGGAAACCCACATGGTCACGGGGAGGACATAATAATTCCTTGCAGACAGTGGCAGGAATTGAACCCTGATTTTACAGCTGCTGTAGTCACTGTGTTATGCCTACTGCTACGCTACCATGCTGCCTGCATATCCTTTTGCTGTACATTAAAGTCAAAGTCAAGTTCATCATCATTGCACAAGTGCCACAGAGCACCAGATAAGCAGCATTCACAAGAAAAACAATAAATCAAACACAAATCATCCACAATTCTTACAAGAAAGAACAGCAGTAGAACAAAAAAAATCGAAGTCCATGTTAGTGGAAGGTGATCGAAGTGGTCATAGTGTTCCAAAACTGTAGTGATTAGAGTTTAGCTGGTTGGCCTGAGAACTCAGTATTTGAAGGGAAGTAACAAAATTACTAAATGTTTAAATTTTCCATCGATTTATCCTTGCCTTCACCTTCTTATAGAATGTATTCTTGCTTCTAATAAGTTAATAGTAAAATCAAAGACCCTGAGCCCATTAATCACCCCTGAGATTGGGAATGTTTATTTTAGTTGGTTGCACTGAAAGAACCATCACAAGAGACATGTTTAATTAATTACCAGCTATCTTGCAGTTTAAAAACGCACTGGCCATTAGTCAGTGATTTCCCATTTCAGGCTCCAGAGAGCACTGAATACGATTTATTAGGCACTGGAACCTTTTTTTTGACCATTTGACCATTTCTGGAGTGACAGGTCAAGGCTGCGGTGATTATCAGGCAGTTGCCAACTCTGAAGCACCCAGGGGAGGTGAGAAATGTCCTCCTTGTGTGGTCGCTGGAGCAGCAGCACAGAAAAGTATTCCTAAAACTAAATGAAGATAAAACTGAAATACTCTTGGCCGGTCCCAAAGCCAAAAGAGATAAACTTCCTAATAAACTTGGGAACTTGGCTCCCCTTGTAACATCAGAAGTTGCAAGCCTGAGTGTTATCCTTGATTCAGATTTGAGTTTTAAATCTCACGTAAAGAAAGTGGCCCGGGCTGTATTTCTGCACCTAAGAAATATTGTAAAAGCATCTCTATTTCTGAAACGTAATGATGCTGAGAAAAACTAATTCACGCCTTTATATTGCATAGGCTAGGTTACTGTAATGCTCTTTATACTGGCCTTCCAAAGCAATTTATTGACAAACTTCAACTCATTCTGAGTGCTGGTGCTAGACTTTTAACCAAAACCAGGATGAGGGACTGTGTCAGTCCCAAACTACCTACTCTGCATTGGTTTCCTATATCTTTTAGAGTTGTGTTTAGCGTACTCTTACTTGTCATTAAAGCTCTTAATTGTCCGGGACAAGAGTACATTATCATTTTCACTTCATAATCCTACTTAAACTCCCAGGTCTTCTTCTGCCTGCCTTTTAAACTTAGACAATCTCCCCCAAAGATATTTGGCAGGTCAGCTTTTTTGAACTACACTCCTAAACTGTAGTATTCAGTACCTAAGACTATAAGTGATGCAGATTCAGTTGACACTTTTAAACTTTGGCTCAAAACCTATTTATTTAACCTTGCTTTGAACTAACATCTTCCTTTCTCTTTTATTTTTATGTTTATTTTTGTGTTTTAAATTTTCTTGTCATGTTTGCACTTTATCCCATTGTAAAGCACTTTGAAATACATCGTCTATTATGAATAGTGCTCTACAAATAACATTATTCTTCTTATTAAATACTGGTGCAAGAAGATTGAAATGAGAGTGTAATCATTATTGCCTGCTGGAGCAGCACTGGGCTTAATATAATTATCACCAGTTGGGTGCTTGTGGTGGGGAAACAGCTCCGGGGTAGGCTGGCAGCTGGTTTGTCAATCCCTCATACTGCTGTGGCATTTTTACAACTGTCCCTTTAATGTATTTTCACTCAGAAGCATTCTTGGAAGCTGGGCGAATTGGACGATGACTGGTTTGTGTGCCATTTCACAATTCAAAATTTCAAGATAGTTTATTGTCATTTTTCAGTATACGAGTGTAAAGGAGAATGAAATGATTGTTACTCTGGACCCAATGCCACATAAGAAAGCACAATAAACATAAAGAACACAAGAAAAACACAAAAGCACACAATAAATACAAATATAAAAGCAATCCTGACCTATATGCCAATTTATTAGGTACCCTTGTTCTCCTGCATATTATTGCAAATACCTAATCAGCCAATCATGTGCAGCAATTTAATGCATAAAAACATGCAGACATGGTCAAGGGGTTCAGTTGTTCAGACCAAACATCAGAATGAAGAAGCAATGTGATTTCAGTGACTTTGATCATGGATTGTTGGTACCAGACAGCTGGTTTGAGTATCTCAGAAACTGCCGATCTCCTGGGATTTTCATGCCCAGCAGTCTCTAGACTTTATAGAGAATGGTGCAAAAAACCCAATGAAGAAAAGCATTCAGTGAGTGGCAGTTCTGTGGGTGAAAATGCCTTGTGAAAGAGAGAGGCCACGCCATTTCAAGCTGACAGGAAGGCAACAGTAGTTCATGTAAACACACATTACAACATGTATTTGCAGAAGAGCATCTCTGAATGCACAGCATGTCGACTGTGAAGTGGATGGGCGACAGTAGCAAAAGACCATGAACCAGGTGGTACCTAATATAATGGCCACAGAGTACACATTGATAACATGTTGATAACATGACGCTGGGAGTGGCGCAGTGTGTTAACAGGTGGAGGTATTGACTAGTCTGACTGTTTATGACAGGACATAGATGGCATGGTTCTGCCTTGGGAATGGACGGGCCTTTGAGCACACTTTTGTCGAATGGAGTAACGGGTTGTTGCCGTTGAGACAGATGTGTGCTGGTGTTCAGGAGATGACCCAGGTGTTCTGACATTTGTAAAAGAGATGGGCATTATTTCTGATGGTGGAATAGGGCTGGAGTTGATGCCTGTCGATTGACTTTATGTGATATTTCAATCCTTTCATCTTTTAGCAGAGTAAATCTGTACCGTGTGTCAACATTTTTTGGATGTGTTTGATGGAGATGCTGGAATGATTGCTAATTGAACGTGCTTTGGAGCAACACACACACAAAATGCTGGAGGAGCGCAGTGGGTCAGGTGGCATCTATGGAGGGGAATGGACAGTCAATGTTTAGGGTTGAAACCCTTCATTTTGGGGCCCGAGAAAAAGAGCAGAAACTGGAGTAAAAGGCTTGTGGTAGATGGAGCAGAACGAGCTGGTGGGTAGTAGGTGGATCCAGGTGAGTGGGGAAGGTAGGAAGATGGGGGAGGTGTGCATGTGGGAAATAATGTGAGAGGTTGTGAGGTGATAGGTAAAAGAGGGAAAGAGCTGAAGAAGAAGAAATTGGACAGGAGAGGAGATTAGACCATGGAATCAACGGAAGGAGGTTTTTGTCCCTATTTTGTGCTTTAGGAAAGATGTTATTGGAGGCATGGCCTTTTAAAAGTCCAAATTGAAACACTGTCTTCCTATGAAGGTGAATGCAAAAAACTTCATGGGATAGCTTGAAGCTCTGATGCCTGATAGTTACTTTTCAATCAACATCAGATATTCTAGTGACAATAAAGCAAAACTGCAAGTGCTGAAAATCTGAAATTAAAACAAAAAACACTCAGCAAGTCTGGTAGCCACTGTGAAGAGAGACGTGTTTAATTATTCAGGGCTGAGGTTCTGTCAGAATTGGGGAAGAGAGAGAGTAAAACGCCAGGCTTTAGAGTGTACAAAGATGGAGGAGAGATAGTTTGAAAGAAGGGAATATTTCCTTCCCTTCTCTTGAGACCAATGAGTTGATATACAAATACAAATGTCTGTAGATAAATTTTCTCTGTGTAATGTGTTGCTGAATAGCATAGTTATGGGACATTAAATTTAATTTTTAATATCTATGTATTTCTTATTGTAATTTATAGATTTTTATGTATTGTACTGTAATATTGCCTCAAAACAACAAATTTCACAACATATGTGAGTGATAATAAATCTGATTCTGATTCTGCTCTTTAGGGCTGACTAAACAAAAATCACTTTGATAATCAAAGACTTAGAACTAGCTTGCTTCCTTGCTTTTCCATTTCAAAGAAGATTCACAGACCTGAAATGTTAACTGTTTCTCTTTCCACAGATGCTACCTGACCTGATGAGTGGATCCAATACATTTTGTGATAATCTGGTGATTTACACTTGAACATCAACATATTCACAATGAATCAATTTGGGACTAACTGGGAATATGGAAAGTTTTCAATCTTAACTTTGGAACTCACTGCTGCCTGTTTCTCTGTCAACCAGGGATGCCGACCTCTTCCTGCTGGACAGCAAAAAAATTCGTGCGTCAGAGGGTGGATGGCTTGTGTTCGACATCACAGCTACCAGCAATCACTGGGTACTGAACCCACAACATAACCTGGGCTTGCAGCTTTGTGTGGAAATAATGGATGGTATGTTATCGGTCAACAGAAACAAATTGTGATCATTATTCTAACTTATCTTGGGTGTGCTCTCTGGGAAGGTGTAGTTACTATTTTATAAAGAGCCTACATTCAACTGCACAGGTTCTGTTGGAGGCAGAGGAGAGCTTCAAACTGTACCCAGGAACACTTCAGTGTAACAAATTGTACTGCCTTGTGGTTATGGACAGCAACATTTTTCACACATTTCATGAAATGAAATGTTTTCACAAACCAAGTTGAGTACAACTGAGGGAACAACGTTGCCCACGTCATTTTGTAAAATCCCATCCACTTCTTCAAATAAAGCTGAGGGAGCTATAAAGTCCATTTGGGTAAGGTGGAGACTCCGTTTTATTCTTTCAATCGAGGGTTAGCAGCTTCAAGGAAACAGAATTCTCTGACTCGAGCCTCAATTTAGTAGACCCAGAATCTTTCCAGAATGGATAGAATTTAAGAGCAGGAAGGTTACGTTGCAACTGTATAGGGCAGTGGTGAGGCTGCACCTGGAGTACTTGTGCAGATATGGTCTCCTTACTTGATCAAAGATATATTGGCCTTGGTGGTAGTGCAGAGGAGGTTCGCCAGGTTGATTCCTTGATGTGGGAGTTAGCCTATAAGGAGAGATCGAGACGCCTGGAACTAAATTTGCTGCAATTCAGAAGAATGAGAGGGGATCTGATAGGAATACAGTGGATTCTGGTTAATTGGGCCATATCCAGTGTCTCTGACAACTGCAGCTGTGAGAAGTGCATCCAGCTGCAGCTTCCAACAATCCGCGTAAGGAGTTAGAGCTGGCTGGATGAACTCTTGATCATTCGGGTGGCTGGGGAGTTGATAGATAGAACATATACAGAGGTAGTTACATGCAAGGTGCAGGACACAGGGAACTGGGTGACAGTCAGGAAGGGGAAAGGGTTAAGGATCCAGTGCCGAATACCCCTGTGGTCATCCACCCTCAACAACAGGTATAGTATATCACTTTGGATACTGTTGGGCAGGGGGATGACCTGGTAGAGGAAAGTCACAGTGGTCAGGTCTCTGGCTCTGAGTCTGGCTCCGCAACTCAGGAGGGAAGTGCGGAAGAAGAGACAAGCTATGGTGATCGGGATTTGTTAGATAGGAGAATGGAAAGGAGGTCCTATGGGCAAGAACAAGGTTCCTTGGATGGTGTTGCCTTCCATGTGCCAGGGTCTGGGACATCTTGGATTGAGTCCTCAGCATTCTTAAGTGAACAGCCAGAGGTCATGATCTATGTAGGTACCAATTGCATGGGTACAACAAGTGATGAAGTTCTGCATGGGGAGTTCAGGGATTTAGGTGCTAAGTTAAAGGACTGGACCTCCAGGTTGTGACCTCTGGATTGCTAGTGGGGGCAGAACTAGGAATATTATACAGTTTAACATGTGGCTAAGGAGTTGGTGTAGGAGGGAGGGCATAAGATTTTTGGATTGGACTCCCTTCCAGGGAAGATAGGACCTGCATAAAAAAGGTTTTCACCTGAAATGGAGGGGGGGGGGGGTCTAATATCTCAGTGAAAAAGTTTGTTAATGCAGCATCGTGGAGTTTAAACAAAAGTTGCAGGTGATGGGAACCAGAGTGCCAGAGCAGTTAGTGAGGAGGTTGTGGAGATAGATGTTGGTAAGACCTCAGACAAAGTCAGAAATCAAAAGGTTGAGAATGGTGCGACTAGTGTCCTGAGCTGTATCATAGGCAAGTCCTGAATGAGGGCCTCAGCCCAAAACATTGACTGTTGACTCTGTTCCATAGATACTGCCTGGCCTGCTGAGTTCCTCCAGCGTTTTGTGTGTATTGCCACGTTTATGTGGCTATAGTAGTGCAGGGGTACACTTTGCATCTAGTGATCACAATGCCACTAGTTTCAAAGTAAATATGCAAAAAGATAGGTCTGGTCTGCAGGTTGAGGTA